>NC_141469.1:72979630-73581020 GCF_009769465.1 Tauraco erythrolophus
CTACTTTTTGTGAGTAAAGGCACTTTTGTGGACCTCGGTTTCCCCAACTGTAATATTGAAATAATAATAATAATCATGTTAGTCTAGCTTTTTGTGAGTTGCTTTGGGGTCTTTGGGCTGATATGTAAAATAAGCACAGGAAATCCTATCTACCATGGCCAGAGAAAATATTTATAAACTTATCACCTTCATGAAGATTTTTAGTGTATGTACCAGTCACAAATCTCAGATGATATTTGTTGGGGTTTGAAATTTGATTATGTTTTAAAATGGTTTTTATTTTTTGGGTGCTGCAACAATGTAATATCACCATTGCCTTTAGTGGGAAGATTTCTGTGGTTGAAGATTTGTGTGATCTGTCAAAAAAACTATCTGTTTCGACAAACCTGACTAATTTTGTAGCTATAGAGAAACCTAATTAATTTAACAGCTGACAATCTCTCTGTTGTCTTTGTACTGCTGTTTTATATTGATGTAAAATATTAATCTAGAATTTTTTAACCCTGGAGATTTCAAAATTCTGTTCATTATGGGCAAAGTTTTGACATTTTAGTATTAACACCAACCCCTGCCAATCTCAGGAAGCCATTTATAAAGCCTTTCACTGTCTTAATGCAGTCCCACACCGTGTTATAGGTGGAATAAGCAGATAGTAAGAATCACTACAGATGATTAGTAAAGTTGGTATAGAATAGAGGGAGAAAGCAATTGTTGTGGAATCCTGATTGTCATGTTCCATGTTTCACTTGCATCCTTTCTTCTTCTCCTTCTTTTAGCTCAAGAACGACAATCACTTATACACAGCAAACAGGCTGAAAGCAGCAGAACTGTCAGCGAGAGGACACCAAGAGCTCCTCAGGACCCCAGTGGGCCAGGTCAGCTGCTACTATTACTATCTCCTCTAGCCCAGTCACTGACCATGTGACTCACTAAGATCACTGCAAAAACAGTTTGAGAAAAATCTGTGTCTGCTGAAGGGACCTGAATGAACCCTTAGAGTTTCTAGCAGTCATGGTTCTGTGGTGCACTTCTCTGATAAAGACAGGCAGAAGAAACTGAATTTAAAGGTACCAGTAGCTTAGCATTTGTAGAGTGTTTTGTGGCTAAACTAAAACCAGGAAAGTCAATCTGCATAGAAATATTTATACTATTAAATTACTGAGTAAAATAGATGAATTAACAGAAAAAAAACCCAACACAAAACCACAACCAAACCCAACACACCCCAAAAAATCCCAAACCAAACCTAGGAGTAGTATAGGTCAGCATTGGTCATAACACAATTAACATAACCACATTTTCTTTTATCTGAATGCATGATTATTGTTATATATTTGATTATAAAAGTTGCTGCTTTATTCAAAATCAGTACAATGACACTTCAAACTTTAGCAAGGGCAGCTTGGGTGTGTTTTAAGGTACTCCATCTAGGATGATCAAATTGCTAAGCAACACAGGAACATTTTACAGCTTTATACCACAGATGTTTGAGACTTTCCTATTGCACCATACATTTGCTCACTGCTGTGTTTACTTCAGCCTATCTAGACCATAAGGTTTTGGAACATAATGTCAGTGTTTTTTTATAAGGGTATGTACAGACCTCAGCATCACAAGAGCTAGTTAGTAACAATAATGCTTTTATTCAAATAGTGATCTACATTGAGAAGTTACCTTAGGTGACTGCTGCATGAAAAGCTTCACCACCTCTTAGTCTCTGGAGTTGTTAGGTGTACTCACTTCCCTTTACATTTATTTTCCATTACCATCTGCATGATTTAAATTTTACCAGCACAAATGTTCCAGAAAATTAATTTCATAGTTGTCTGCATAAGTATTCATGGGAACGGAATTTTATTCATGCCAGGCAGGTTTGCACACTCACTAAACCGGGAGCAGAAACAATCATGGTTTATCAAATCATTCCAATTAACCATGAATTCTAATATTAAGTGTTCACTATAAAGAAACATGAAAAGATATTTGTGATTTAGAGGTATTCGAGTAGTTGACAGACTATACTGTATTCTACTGTGTACCACCTGAAGGTGTGTATGCCTTTGAGGGTATGGAGATGTTGGTAATGCAGAATTATTTAGAAAGTCTGTGTACTCAGAGAACTGCCAACAATCAGCATATCATGTTTAAATAACAACAAAAGAAATATAACAAACATGCTTGAATAAGGAAGTCGTTTGAACAAATTACTCTCTGCTTGTGATATACTACCCAGCAGTAAGGGAGACTGCATTTATCAGTAAATTTTCGGTGGCAAATTACATGCAAGTTATTTGGCAGTGTTCTCTGCTTACTGTCAAATGAGCTTGTAGTTTACATGGTGAGGAGCCAAAAGATGGACAAGATGTGAAAGACAGTGTAAAGAAGGTGCGTTCCTTGAACTTTCCTAGTACCTCCCTTTTCTTTTGAATCTGTTGATGTTTCAGTTATGGGTGTCTACACTGTTTGTGTAATTATCAGCTGTAACTTACTACGGTGTTATTGCCACTCACACAGTTGGAGTGTTTTATTTTATCCGAAAATATTTTATGGAACCAAATAATAAGGCAAGATATGTTCTCACGTCTGTGTGTTGTAGTTGTCGATATGATGTTCTGGTGCTGGAGTATTCACTCATGCTGGGAGAACGGTGTTAGAATCCAGACTGCCACAGGGTTTTATGGAGACAGTACGCATGTATGTGCTTACGTCCATATATGTGTTTTACTTCAAATTGTAATAGACAAATAGAAAAATTTGAAAGCCTAGGAAGGAGAGGGAAAGACTGAATCTGGCATGGAGATATGGAAAGATATTTTCAAATGGAAGTTAGGAGAGTGCTGTTGCCCCTTGCTGATATTGTATGAGCAACTGAGTTTCCCAGTGCTGGAGGGAGGAGCATGTTGTCTAGTAAAGCCAACAGGACACATATGAAAAAGTGAGCTTGATCAATAGAGCATTAAAACATGCCACTTCTCTTAGTAGGAATTCTACTCTGAAAAATTACTCTGAAATTGGAATCTGAGAGCTCCATGTTGATTGCTTTTCAGTTATTTTTAAACCAAATGGGGTCAGTTTAGAAGGAGAGAGATACCTGTTCTGGCTGCCAACCTCGCAAACATGACCTGGGGCCAGGACCGACTGCCCTGGTCTGTCCCTCTATCAGCAGCTGCTAGGACTCTACAAGCCAGATTCTGTTTCTGGATCCCATTATGCAGCTGTGCCACTGATAAACCTCACTTCCAGGTTCATCTATGCAGCTTGTCTTCCCCCTTCAGTCGGAACTTGCAGAAAGAGAACTGAAGCAAGCATTGCACCCTGCTGGTTAGTTATCTGTTTGGGTGACTATGCACGAGCCAGTAATGAATTAAAATAATTTTCTTATAGAAATAATTCAATCAGGAGCAGAAGTATCCAGACCTGTCTGCCTGTCACAGAGTAGTATTATGGTGAAGAGTATTCGATCAAAGAAGATCCATCAATGGCTTGTCTTCACAGTGCTATTGGGGAGAATTGCCACTCTGAAATAGGTGTATGAGTTACAAACACAATTTTGTGTCTGTGTAAATAGACACCATGAGCAAAGTAAGCACCCGGAGATACTAATATCCTAACCTAAAGCAGCCAGCCTTGTTCACTAGGCCCTACTAACTATGAATTTTACAACCAACATACCTCTACAGGAGAGCATTCTCGTGAGCATTGGCATGTTTCATCTGCACTGACTGGCTGCACTTAGTGAATTCTCTGGATTTTCCCAAATGTTACCGAGTTAGATATGACACACTTATCTTTTTACATAGTAGAATTTTGAAGAATAAAAGTCTAGTCAGAAGAGTATGCCCTTTTACATATAACCTGTTTTTGTTGTTGTTGTAGTCTTTAGGCCCCTGTGCTTCTGCATGATTTCTGATAACTGTTTCTTGCTATAGGAATAGACACTGATGCCATAATGAAAAATGACATAAGATCAATAACAATACTGTACATTTACGTTAATAAATATTTGTATGTACTGCTGAAGAAACTCTTGATAGCAGTTAATTAATTCATAGTATGGTCTGGATCATGTAGAGTAATATATCATGTGTCTAAGGTAGGCCATTTGGGCTGAATTGTTGAAGGAACTAAAGAGATTTTGTAGCTTTGCTTGCAGCAATTAGAACATTTAATTTTATCAGCATCTTCTGAAAAATCGCGGACTAAGTCTCATTCCTGTCACCTGTGAAACTCAGATGTCTAGCTGAAGTAATGGGGAGTCTTAATTTGCAAGACCAAGGCTGCCTTCACCACTACCTATCTTAAAAGCACACAACTAGGCCTGTTTAAACCTGAAGAGTCTGAAAGCACCAGGAAAAAATTGGACAGGTTTTAAAATAAGCTTGACTTCACAGATCGGGCATCTTTTCTTAATGACAGACTAATGATTATTCCAAAGTCATGTATCTATTAGCTGTTTTTCTGCCTTGCTGCTATGTTGAACAAGTCTTTGTTTTGACCTCAACACTGAAAAGATGATGTATTCCTTCAGACACAAGCCTTGCAAATTCATGAAGTTATGTTATAAATGGTAAGTAAAAACCAAAGCTTTTGTGATTGTTTTAAAGGAGATGATAGACTAAATGAGAGTTAACTGAATATCCTGTAGGGTGCTAGGTGGAGGAAGAATGACATGATGCTGATTAAAATATGCTAACCATTCAAAATACTCCTGTGGAATTATAAATACTTTATAATGGATGCAGATGCTTCAGTAATTAGTTACTGCTGTGCTGCTGAACGTCACTAATACATGCATGATACATGACAAAAATCAAGATAATTCACTCAAGACGAAAAATTCAGAAACTTTTCACCCCACTTCCAGCTAATGTGTCTCAAGTCCATTACGCTTTCTTCCCCCTGCCACCTCCCAATGTTTTTACACTTTTTTTTCCTTTCTTATTGTATTCTCTGACCAAGCACTTACACAAAAAATGAACGAGAAGATTAGCAGCCAGGAGATGAAACTGACTTTTCTACAGAAGAAGGTTGACAGCATTGCTGCTGCGATGAATGATGTGAACAAAACACTTTCTTCTCTGGAAGGCAAAATCAATGAAGATAAGGGCAGAGACTTCCAGTCTTTTCTAAAAGGTGAGAAAAATAAATTAATGTAATCACTCACCCAGTTAAAGGTGCCAGAAAAAAACAAATGCTAAAAACATTCATAGACTATCCTATTCTATTGCTCAACATTTATAGGGAGAATTCTTTTTTAGTTTCATTTCATAATAGAGGGATTTTTTTGTTTCAATGTTTATTATGGTGTCATTTATAGTGACAAAAAATTTACTTTCTTGGTTACTACATCATCTACATGGTAACTTAAGCCACTATCAAGACATTTTCATGTACTTACAGCTTCTGCAAATATTCTTATCTCTGTTTTTTATTTATTTGACAGCTGCTAAAGGACGTAGTATTAGCTTGGCTACCAAGTCTAAGTAATAGTATTTAATACGTAATTCACATATGCAGGGGAAATGTATAAGAAATTCTGTGATGGTTGTATTCACAGCATGGCAAACATCCTTCTGAATAATTACCTCTGATCGTATTAGGCTACCTTTGATAAACGTCTGTACTCATGTTCGGTAGATGAGAAAGAGCCAGCAATCAGGAGGTTGGGCAGACTTTTGCCAGCAGAATTATGCATCCTGCAGCAAGATCTGTTTGTTACCCTGCTACAAATGGTGCTTAACAAACAGGTTGGAATTGAAGCTTTCATTTCCTTGAGTGCAATATTTTTCTCATTTTTCAGGAATTTTCCCCAAACTGCTTGTATTTTACACTCTAGAATCTAGAGGACTTTTTTATTGTTTGAGTAGAATGAGAGGACTGCAGCTTCTAACACTGAGTTAAAACTAAATGAAACAATAAATACTTTCATATCTCCCTTAAATTTATCAAGTGTGGTACCAGTTCTTGTATTTCCAGCCCTCTGTCTCCTGAGTTGCTCGTGCTACATGCTAGATGGCTCTCTTGTACCCTGGATCAAGTTTATCCCACCTCTCGCTCAGTGACCTGCTTTCACCTCTCCACATATTGCTAGATGACATTCTTGACCCTTGGGCATACATTTAATTTGTCTTAATATTTCCCATTTCCCTTCTTCTTTCTCTTCATTCTTTTTTATATTCCATTCATTCCAGCTGTCATTCTCATGCTATTCCAAGGGGTCTTTTCCTGCATGCTGTGCTCCTGCTTTTCCATTCCTTATCTGTATTTAAGGGTCCAAGCCCTAATTAAAATGTGCAGTACAAAAAAACTCATTATTTCACGTTTCTCTGCAAATGTGTTTCAAGCTTTTATTGTTTTCATCTGTAATGCTGTTACTATACTTGCTTAGATGAAATCTCCAGTTGCTGTCCCTTTTTTGATTTATGTTCTCAATCTCTCTCTTAATCAAGTAGCTCTAATGAAAATGCTTCTATCAACTACTTTGCTTGTCTCTGATTATGGGCACTCCGATACAGGTTGTTCTTGGCTTGTACACAGGTAAATAGCAGCGATGAGTGGAGGAGGGGAGAGAGAACAAGGTTAGTGTTTCTCATGGCTTTTATATGTAGTGTCAACAGGCAACTGCAGTTTCTGTCCAAGGAATGTCAGTCAGTCATAATCCAAGTGGGCAAAGAGCATCCTAAAGTAACAGGAGCTGGAAAGAGTTTCCATGCTGTCCCCTAACTTGGTACAGATGTGCAGTATAGGCACATCAGACTTGCTAGAAACACAACTTTCCCCACTGCCATCCTGAAGCAACATGCTTTTGAAGCACAGTTAAGTCTGTAGCAGCTTCATGCTATTCTGGCTTCTTCCTTCTTCCTCTACTTTTCCATTTTCTTCCCATGGTGTTCAGGTCCTTTGCTCATATCCATTAATCGCCTTTTTTTCTTTTCACAGAAATTCTATTGGCTCTCCAGCTTTGTATCAGAGTTTAATAGAATTGGGGTTTGTTTCTGTGAACAAACAATTTAATACAGTTTACTAAGTCTTTATTTCTTGGTTTCACCTGTACGTGGTCTTTGGTCCCACAAACCTGTCATCTGTTGATACAGGGCAACACTCACCAGAGTAACTGATACCCTCCTAGAATTTGACTAGTGAAACCTGTTGTGCATTTTTAAAATTGTTTTCATACTCAGAGGACTGTTCCTACTTTTTACTTAGAGAAAATAGTTTGGTGTTCTCCCTTTGATTTAATAAACTCTGCTTACTTCTTGCTATTCTTTCTTCGTCCTTTCACTCCACATCAAGGCTTTTTATAGACTTCTTTCCTCTTCATTATTAAAATGTACAGTTCTTTAAAAATGAACTCAACAATGGAGTGTTAATCACTTTCAAGTCAGAAATGTAATTTACGGGTAGATATATAACCTTAACTCAGTCTCCCGTGTACATACATTTATTTTGCACATTATTCTTCAAATAATTGAAACTGCAGAGGGAGTATATGTTGACATAAAGTAATTACGCACTTTGGATTTCAGCCAGGGAGTTAAAATTAAAATTTATAATCTCATAAAAAGTGCAAGAGATCTTTAATGTGCACTGGTAGTTTGGACCTTTCTATTTCAAAATGAGCAACAGAGAAATTGAGTTACATCCATGAATGTACTCGTGTATTCTCAGATCAAGCTTAAGAATAAACCCAATTGTCACCTACAACACAAGTTCGAGTCAGGTCTTTCTGTGGAGAAGCAAGCTCCCACAGCGTCTAGCGAACTTTGGAATAGCACTTACTTAGCAGGTACTTAGTTGTCCCAGCCAGCAAGTAAGGGAGAGAGAAACCCAAAGCTGTGAACTGTTTTGTCAGGTTCCACTCCCTTGGTAACAAGAACACCTGAAAACCAGAGCTGAGCTCCATACAACACCCACGATCCAACTAAATAGAGCAGAATGGGAGACAGCTAGGCTGGCAGTTTCTTGACTGCCACGGAAAAGGCCAGTATAGATCCTGTGGAAAAGCTCTCAGCAGGATGATCTATTATGATGAAGAAATTTAATTAATTCCTCACAGAAGGTGTAGAATAATCTTGTTTCTTTCTGGTTATTTTACTCTGCATTCCTATTTTGGTTCTTCATCTCGGCCACCAGGACAGGTATCTTATACTGTTTTTCCTTCACTGAAGTTCACTGACAAAGCTCTCTCTATAAGTGTGCGCATTCATATGTATATATCTGTTTAGTCATTTACTTGCACTTCAGGTAGTAATAAGTAAAATAATAAAGGCAATCTCAGTATTATCACTTTGTTGCTTTTATAGTTTGTGTAAAAATTGCTGTGACATCTGTGACTGCAGTTGACAGTTATTGAGTTTATTGCTTAGGAAACTTCGTGCTATATTTCTGAAGTGGCTCTTTTTTAGGCTAGCAAACGTATTGCACCTGCCTATTATATCCTGCCTTGGAAAAAAAAATCATCTGAACAAGTGACAGATTTCTCCCCTAAGCATCAGAGGTGTTTACTATCTGATGCCCCATCCCTGGAAGTGTTCAAGGCCAGGTTGGATGAGGCTTTGGGCAACCTGGTGTAGTGGAGGGTTTCCCCGCCCACATCAGGGGGGTTGGAACTAGATGATCTTCGAGGTCCCTTCCAACCAAAACCATTCTATGATTTTACTGGACTTAATGAAGACTGAGACTAATTTATAGTTCATAAAAAGCAAATATTATCAACTAGATCTCTATTTCCAGCTGGAACACACACAATTCAAATGGATTTCCTGAATAGAAAAAGTACTGTGCTTCTCTCTAGCTCAGTGAACAAAACAATTTTTATTTGGAATCCTGTTGCACACTTTGAGCCCAAAGTTGCATTGGGTTTCGTGGGTCTCATTTCCTGCCATTTTGCTTCTCTTGATGTGAATGTACTTTCAAATAAGGTTTCAGAGCATACCTTGCTCTTTTAAAGATGAAGCAATAAAATTCAGGCTATATAAGTAAATGAGAGGAAAACAGATAAAGGCAACAGAGAATTTCTGCCTTTATCAATACAATTTTAATCAGAGAACCAATGGTCATCAAGGCATTGTAGAGGTTGAAGGTTTTAACCGTTATATCACAAGCTGGCTGCAAGTGTTCATAGGCTTTAGAAAAAACATGCAAAGAATGCTTCAGTGTTTTAGCTGGACGTAGTATAGGGGCTTCTTCTGGAGAATAAATTAAAAAAATCCTTTTAATCTCACACCAGAGCAAATCTACTGCTCTAAATAATTCAAATATGTTATGCAGCACTCGTGACAAACACTATTTTATGACTGTCTTAACCCAGCTAAGGCTATACGGGAGACATATTTTGATGTTATTCACAGGAGCAAAATTCCCAAACAGTCACTTCTGCTTAGTGCTCTTCAGGATCAGTATTCCTAGGAGCTATTTAAAGAGTTGTAGTATGTAAGACTAACTAAAGGTTTGTACCTTTAAAATGTCTGCCTTTTGCAGCAGTTGTCATGTTACTAACTTCAGATATTCGATAAGGCTATTCTTTTTATTTTGCTTTTCTTACTATAGTGTATTGTATGAATCACCACATGCAACACAATAGGAAAGTAATAATGTCTGCTTTCACTTCTTGACCATAATGTTGATAAAGCAGGTGGTTTTTCCTTGCTTTCCCAGTGGAGAAAGGACGCATCATTTTCTTATGAGCAAGCCACAAAAGCACACAGATCTTCTCATTTCAGTGCTCAGAAACAGCTTAGCTAGGAGATCAAAGCTGATACCAGGTATGCAGAGTATGAATTTGCCCTTTCAAAATAATAGCAAAACTCCCATTGATTTCAGTAGAAAAAAGGCTGAGTCTTCAAACACTATTCGCCATCCTCTACTTACTCTGCTTTAAATTTTGCTCTGTGGGTGGGTAAATCAGGGCAGGGATGTGTGTGTTTCACTTCTGTACGGCACTGTTTTTGCTAACTTTGTGGGAAAAACTTTGATGTTGCTAACACAATTGGTTTGATTGTTTCCGTATTTCTGCTTTTTCTCAAAGGTCTGAAATCCAGAAGTATTAATGAATTAATCAAAGACATTGTCAGAGAACAGTTTAAAGAATTTCAAGGTGAAATGCAAGAGAGCATGGCTCAAATTTTCAAGACTGTGTCTAGTTTGTCACATGATCTTGAAAATACAAAAGAATTAGTCAAGCATCTGAATGAAACACAACAAAAATTTGCTCTGGAGAAAGACAGTGGGCCAACAAAACTTGACATTCTGGAGCTAAAGAGTCATATGGTGCAGATGAAAGAGGAAATGACCCTCACTTGTGACAAGCCTATGAAAGCTTTACAGGAAAAACAGAAATCTTTGGAAGATAACTTGGAGTATCAACAGTCAAGAAGTGTCATTTATTATGAATCTTTAAATAGGACTCTTTCTGAAATGAAAGATGCTCATGAACAACTGTTATCAGCTGAACAGTCTTCGAGCCAAAACATCCCTTCAGCAGATAAAGTCACAGAGTACAATGTTACAGAGTACATGTTCACACTGCATGAGAAAGTAAAGAAACAGGGTTTGATGGTGCTGCAGATCTATGATGACTTAAGAGTCCAGGATAGCAAGATCAGCAATCTCAGTGTTGCACTGGAAATTCAGAGAGACTCTGTTCTGGGAGTCTGTGACAACATGTTGTCAGAGAGCAGAAGGGATTTCCAAATGCAGCTGGCAGCAGCCCAGGAGAATGTGCTTATCCTAAACAAAAGTCTCTCTGACCTAGTCCTTCCATTGGACAATAAGATGGACAAAATGAATGAGCAAATTAATGATTTGTGCTATGATATGGAGATCCTGCAACCCTTGATTGAGCAAGGAGTACCTTTTAGTCTGACTTCAGAGTATGAACAACAAATCCAAGCTGAAGTAATCAATGAGAAGCTTGAAAACCTCACGACTGTCATTAACAGAATGAGTTCTACAATTAAGGAACTTTCCAAAACTCAGGAAGGACTTAAAAATGAATCTCAGGCTTATTGGGATCTGTTTGAGAGTCGTGTTAATGAATGTTCCATGGAAATAGAAGATGGATTAAACAAGACCATGGCAGTAATAAACAGCGCTATTGATTCTATTCAAGATAACTATGTACTGACAGATACACTACATGCTCTAAGAAATGAGACTGAAATCTGCTGTGGCAGAGCTGAGAAAGTGGACAGCCTCCTGGCTTTCATTCCCCAGTTCCAACAGTTGAATGAATCCCTCTGGAGGCTGCTTATTGGCAAGAAGTATGAATTCCCTTCACAAGTAGCTCCATCCCTTTCTGATCTTCCACATGAAGAGTCTGACAATAGTATCCTCCACAATTTCAGAAGATTTTTCTATATTTTAAATGAAACATCTTCAAAAGTGGACAATCAACGAAAAGATATCAGCCGCCTGGAAGAAAAACTATTTGACTCTGTGGAGGAATCAAAGGACCACGAGGTTCGCCTTCTGAGTGTAGAGTCAAAAATTTCCAAGTTTTTGGCAAACAACTGTGTCTCACTGAAAAAAAACAAAGCTACCTCAACAGAGAAAGAACAAGTGATCTCGCTTCAGCTCCAGACACTGAGTTCCAGGATCAAGGCCCTGGAAGCCAAGTCAATCCGCTTCTCAAACAGCATTCCACTTCTGAACAAGACTGCTCAGGAGGCCTGGGGGCTGTGTCAGGATACCGATAGCCGCATCCAAAAAGTGAACGCGAGTATACCTGTCCTAGTTAAACTTGCTCAGCCAGATATCCCCCTGCTGCAGAGAGGCCTCAAAGAGCTCGTTGAATCTGTGCTCGAAATAAAAGCAGGAACTATCTTGACAAATTTAACACAACATGTTGACGTATTGGTGGCAAGTGCAATGAACAACATCACCAAACTTCAGAAGCAGCTGAAACCAGTTGTAAAGAAACCAGCTCCAGCGAAAAAAGGAGCAGCAAATGTCACCATGAGCCTGGCAAGCCGAAGTCAGAGAAACGCAGATAATACTATAGATCCAGGTAATGCATTTTACTCTACTAAAAATTAGGATCTTTGTAATAAAGGCTTGCGTAACCGTTGTGATGAGCTGAGGTGGCAGAACTTGACTGAGGGTGAATAAAAAGTCCAAAGGCTGCCATAGAGTGTTTCAGAGGAGCTTGAGGCTACTCCACTCTCTTGCTTACAAGAGAATGTATTTTTCTTATGAGGACACTCTGCACTAAGGCATCTAGAAAACTTCATTTTATTTTCCTCAGTAAATTCACATCTGATCAGTTTAAAATATACGTGCACGCACACACACTCGGCTGAGAACCTGACCTTTCAAATGTAACTGACAATTTAGACAGTGTCTAAACTACAAGAATTTTGTGCCTGCATCTCAATTAGCAATTTCAGTAAAAAAAAACATGCAAGCTGAGAGAGAAATTTGGAGTTGCATCAGTTACTTTGCAGTGTCAGTGGGGATCAGCAGCATCACAAACCTGAAGCAAGCGAATACACTAAACGTCTGTAATGAGGCTTTTGCCGGTTCCTTCAGTACTTCATTGAGATTATTAGTGCAGTTACAGTTACAACAGTGTGTTCTTGCAGAATCAGGAGCCTAGCCAATAAAGTGGGTTTGACTCGAGTCCAGCTGGAGAACAGCTTAGCTGAGTGGAAGCTGCCATTCTTAAAAAGGACATTTTGAATGTGATTCACTTCTGAACTTAAATTCAAATGTCATCATACGAAATGAATTCACATGGATGAATTCACAGAAATACAAACTCTGAGTTATGACTTTTGGAATCAGGCTTGAGTGAAAATCAATAGCACAAGCTAATGTTACATGGAAATATCATTTCTGGGAAAATACAGAAAATGAAGAGTGGTTAGGTGACTACAAATCGTCAGAGGGCTCTAATTCACATTAAAATAAATGAGACGGATTCCTAAATGACACATAAATGTCCATATACTTTTGAAGACCCAGACTTAAATATTTTCTGTGAAGCATTCTTAAACTTACAAACATTTCTGAAATTATGTTTGGTCGTTATTGCAAGCAGATGTAGAAGTAGTAAGAGCCTGTCCTAGGTACTCCACATTGATGAATTAGTGTCTTTCCTATTTATGGTTTATCTCATGCTGAATTTTAACAAATATCTTACTTGATAACATTGAAAGTATGCTCGCTCTTACAGAAAGTGCAGATCTTTGCAGATGTTGAGAAGGCCTGTTTTTAAGCAAGGTTTCCACATAGCAATGTTTATGCAGACTTTTCCATCAGTAACAAGCTTTTGCACGCAGTGATATTTCATGCCTAGCAAAGTCATACATTATAGATCTGTAAGGTAAAGAAGTAAGACCATTATCCCGATTAACGAGTATCCATCTTCTGCCTGGGCAGATTTTACTTCTCCGGGAAAGCTTTTTTTTCTTTCCAGTGGACCATTCGGAGATATATGCCAGCTCTACTAAAGTTTCTAGAAAAAACCTTAAGGCATAATTGGTTAATTATAAAATGTATTTGATCTTAGATCATTTTTTTTTAATCGAAAAGGTCAGAATAAAATTCTACAAAGAGGTGAATGACAAATCTCATTGATTCCAATTTGTTCAATGGTGGATCCTACTCTAACAGATTGGGATTTTCATTGGTTTTAATGTGTTCAGGGTTTGTCCCTAAGGTAATATTTTCCTCAGTAGTCATTTGAAATGAAGGGGAAATGTGTGACTTTGCATTATGTATGCCAGGGACATACGGGTTTGTAGACTTCCCATGTTGTGGAATGAACAAAAGAAAAGGTTTATGTCAGTTAGAAGCTGCAATCTGTGTATGAGGGACGAAAAAAATCTAACACTTTACCTGTTACTAACTGTAACAGCAACTCGAGGTGAAAGAAGAAGAGATGGTCTTAAGGCAGCTTCAAGTAGCTGACGTAGGGGAGATGTCAGCCTTTAAAGAAAAAAAAAAAACAGTAAACTCTTCATTAGTCCTGGTTATGTGTTGCGTCTGGTCCTACCTTCCAAAGCACTGTTCTGCTGCAGAAATGCGTGATGCAGTGCAAAGGCAACTTAGCCCTGTTCCCGTTTTCCCATTGCTGTTTAGTCCTGTGTCTGCTCTCTAGGGAACTTAGAGGCTGCTGCGCTTTCCAAAGGTGAGTGCCCTCTCTTGTTGCGTGTCGTGTATTAGGTGTGGTTTTGCTTAATTCAGGTTACACCATCCTCCTATCAAAATGAATATCTGAGAATGCAGCTGTGTTATATTTATGTATTTAAAACAATGCATCCATGTGTGAGAGAGGTAGTTTCATTCTCATTTTCTCTATGTCTTATTTCTGATTTTGTTTTCATATAATTTCTGACTCCTGACAGAAATGCAAGCTTCTATTGTTGCTTTATCATTCAATCATTCAAGCCTGCAGTAGAATTAATCTACTTAAATATTTTACATCTTGTGTTTTAATGGTACAAGTTTGATGGTTATTCTAGTTCAGTTTTATGACATACATTTCAGTTTTTCATATTTACTCTTTAGACTAATGGGTAGATCAAATGCTTTGGGGTTTATTTTTACTTTTTTAAATTTAGCGATCCTGAAATCATCGCACTGTAAGTATTAGATACCTCTGCTTAACAGAGGAGCAGAATTGTCAGAGTCCAAGTAGCTCAGATCAATCTTACCCAAAATGGGAGAGCACAGCTGAGGCACCTTTCCTCCTTGCTTTTTGCCCAAAGGCACTGCAGGTGAGTCTTCGGGCTTTTTCGCACCATGAACACCCTACACAGCACTTCTGCCTGAATTCCCTGGCAGAACCTTGTGCACTGATAGCCTCAACTGCCCTGGGCGTCCTGACCTAGCCCCTGCCTATGCACTTGGGATCCCTGTTTCAGCTCAAACCAAACTCCCAGGCTTTTTGAGTTGTGCTGGGCTGTGACTAACCCTGGTTACCATGATCAACCTGCCCTGCTTTTCTTGTCACATCTCCAGGTGAGGCACCAGCCCTGCTGTCACTCTGAGTTCCTGGCTGCTGGCCCCAGCGGGGCTGCTCCCTGGCACTTCTCTCACATTAGGCTACTGGGGATGCTCAGTACTTTTGTCACTGTCAGACTAAGAGCACTAAGTCGGAGGTGATTAATAATTGTGGATTGACAACCAGTCTGCCCCTCTGTGAGCAAGGTGGTTTAGCAGTTTCCCAGGCTCTTCCAGTCTCCCAGGGCTTCCTGAGAGACTGTTACTGATAACTAAATATTTAGAAAATATTGGTAAGTTACTTCCTGTTCAGACATTTCCAAACTGAACCACTGGAGTAACTTCTTTCTGTAAGGAGACCATTAAATTGCTCAATATTTGATTTGTTTCTAAACAACACCCCAGCGGATACTGACGGAGTTTCATTATTTGTTTGAAGATTTGTTTGTATAGCACTGGTAGTCTGTTTTCCAAAAGAGCTTCTGGCTGCTTGCCCTCCTGAAGAGTAGCAAAACTCAGCGTTAACTGGCTCTCTTCAGTCCTACCATACTGAGTGTAAATAACAACTGCATTCAGTTTATTCTCTGCTATTAATAGCTGTGATTTAAGCCTTTAATTTAATTTATGAAGTCTCTCTCTTTTACTCACCTACACTACTAAGTTGTGAAAGATTAATTAAAAATAGGATATGTTCTATAGTAGGAAATCCTTTCCTAACCTCTTGGCGTCTTTACCCCAACTAGAGAATACAGACATAGTGTCTCAGGATGCCCTTCAGCAAGGAAAAAGAAAATTAAAATACTGGGCAGAGGGGCAGCCTCAGCCAGAAATGACAGCAAAACCATGCTGTTGCAAGACCACGTGGAAGTTACACAGAGATTACCTGCTCACTGGAGATCTAGGGCATTTGCTTCTTTCTCTGAAAATCCTTACTTGATGCAAACCTCTTCACAGCTTCTCCTAGTTCTGGCAAATGGAACAGGCTCCCCAGCTGCTGTTAAACGATGCTGTACCTGGAGGGTTAATTTCTTGCAGGTAAAGCTGTGTCTGAATTTTATGTAACTCCAAGGTTAAGTTCAGGCAAAATAATCTCTCAGCAGACTGTTAAAACACTAGTCTCTATCTCATTGTCATTTCCTTTTTGTGATCTTTTTCCTGTTTCTTGGATTTACTTCTTGTTTATGATAAGCAGAGGCCAATTAGCAGAGAGGCTGCCATGTTCTTACACAAAGCTTTTGTATTTTGGGAATATGATACAGCCAGCACAATCAACTGTTTTCCTTCCTTTTCTGCTTTCCTTTCACAGTTGGTAAATATGTGGATGCTTGGTAAATATGAGTGAAATGTTGTGGATGCTTGGTAAACAGGAGTGAAAAATAACTTCAATTAAGTGTGCAGCAAAGCTATTATCTGAGAGAAAAACATTATTTCCTTGTGTCCAGTTGCCTGTGCTGTGACCCCAGTCGTGACAGTCCTAAATTGCTTTATTTCAGGCACTATGGAATGGACATTATTTTCTGTGAAAAGAATTACTCTTGTGGTTTTGAGTCCATGTTTTCCATCAGTGCAAGTTCAAGTGGCACCGTACAATGTGCTTTAGCATTCTGCTCGCTGAACTAAAATTTCTCATGGAAATAGTTTGCCTTAAAGAAATAGTCTGTGAAATGGCTGGATGGGAATCTGAAGATAACTACGGGCATTACTGAAATATCTATGTGAAGATCCAGTTCTACATTTCACTGGCAATAAATAGACTCTTTTATGAAAGACTTTTTCAGTTCCCACCTACCAATCTAGATTTACCATCACAGGACTATGTGGAGTTCTTTTTCCAGAGCTCTGCTGGTAGCTCCTGGTAAAGAAAAGGTTCATTTTGTAAGACATCTGACTCTCATTTGACTAAGGCAAGAGAAAGGAAAAATATATGGCTTTGGAATGCTTTGTGTTCAGAAGCTTTCATAGCAATATTTCATTTTTAATGTGGCCTGAACGTTCTTCCCTCCAAACTGCAATGACAACATGTTATACAATTATACTCAGTAGTTACTGTTTCAGAGCTCAGCAGCACTGGACTGACAGATTTCTCCGTAATGGCTGGACATGGTCTGGCCAGCTCTTACATAGTCAGGAAGAGAGGCAAGGATATACTCAGTGCTCTGCAAAACCGCCTGTTTGGTATAATTTCTGTTGCTTGCAACACAAAACTTTTACAACAATCTTGGTAGAAATCCTGCAATTGAGTTACTGATGGGCAAGGACGAGTACTGGAAGTGGTTTGGATAGCACTTAAGATCTTTCACCACCAGTAGCCAGACTCTCCTGCAGTGGTTGTGACACATCTGGATGAATATGTCATAGACAGGACAGTCCAGCCTGTACACCAGCAGTACAAAATCTGTTTTTGTACACCTAAGGATAAACTGGCTTTCTCCAAAAAGAGCAGCATTCTGTGCCTGCGCTCATGAAACCAAACCAAAGCACAGATTTGCCTGGACCAGCAGGAAAACAACTGTTTCTTTTGTTTCACCAAAAGGAGGAAATAAAATTGGATATATCAGTATTGCCTCTTCCAAGTTTTCCTGTTTGTTTCTGAAGGGCTCCAGCAGTATGGTCAGCTCCAGGCCTCTCAGTACATTCCCGTTCTTAGTAAAGATTAATTAGCTGATCCAACATATTTCTTTAATCGCATGATTGCAGACTGCCTGATTTTCACTTGTGTCTTTGTTTACTGTAGCATCTGAGGGCTACCATGCAAGAAGTGAAGAAGGAGGCTGACCCCCCAGCTGTATGGGGGTCAGCACAAAAAGTCCACTGCCACTGTGACCTGCTGGAAGAGGGAAGTGAGCAGCTGGTGCTGGGTGGACTGCAGGTCTCTGTGTCAGGCTGTGGCAAGGAGGGGTGGATTCTCACACCACACCCCCTGCTGTGGAAATGAGTATCCTCCAGACTGAATATGTTCTGAGGACCACTTGTAGGGCCACCCTGCTTTAGATTACTATGGAAAGACTTGTGTAGGGAATAGCTGAAGGAGAATTTCCTAACGCTTGGCTGTAGCCAGGCATTGCTAGCTTTAAACTTACGTTTTAGGGAGAGAGGTTGTTAAATTAAGGAGGAGAGGAGGGAAGAAATGAGCAAGGAAAGGTTGGTGTTTGTTGACAGGGATCTCTTGGTCTGTACCATCACGGCTGTTCAGATATCCCAATCTTTTGATGGTTTTCATAATATTTGTTGAGTGACATGCTTCAAATAAATTGAATTTGTAACGTCTTTCATCTTATTACATGTTTGACCCTCTGAGACAAGAAGAACTTGTATTTATAAGTAATTCTGAATATCTTGGAGGTTAGCTGAGGGTATGCTGTGCCCAGGCAAAGAGGGAGGCTGGAGTAGCAAAGGTTCCGAACAGCCTGGACCAAGTCTGAAGCTGGCCTTCACGCAGAAGCTCAGCAGAAATTCCACCAGTTTTATGAATTGACAAAGAGGCTTTCCAAAATACTGAAAACTTGGGAAGTGTCACTATAACGACATTGCAACTGAGGTTGTTGGTTTTCCTCCCTCTCTATCACAGGGCAGTATTCAGCTTGTGTCAGTTCCCCATGCCAGAACGGAGGAACCTGTGTCAACGACAGACAGAGTTTTGTTTGTGCTTGTCGCCACCCCTTTGGAGGAGTCAACTGCAGTACGAAGCTGGTGAACGACAACTCTCTGAGCGTCGGCAAGTAAAGAATTCAGTAGTGCAATATGCTAGCTGTATAGGCCTCTGCCCCGGGGCCTAATTAGAGGGCATTTGCTGGTCAAAGTTCTCACGTTTCACTTTAATGAGTGAGTACTCAACTAGCAGTGTCCTGTGTTTCCATGCCGTAGACATCAATCCCTGTGGGTGACTCACGTTCTCTTTCTTTAATATGACCAGACGATAGTATTAAATCGGGCTGGGACCAGCCATAATAGCTGGAAAGCTCCCTGCTGAATTGTGCAGAGCAGGAGGGTGTGCAATAGATGTATTTGAAGGTGATATCATGGATTTTGACGGGGGAGGTAAAATCACATCACTGGGACATACTAGCTTCAGCACAGCCATATATGCTTTATAAATACCAGTAGCTACCATGATGTGTGGAACTATGGCCTCAAGGAGTCATTTTAGGCATGCCTCTGATTTTCATCAGCGAAGGATGCAGCTCTTGAAAGATTTTTCAAAATAGAAAAGGCAAAACTGTGCTTATTCAGTCCAGAAAACAAATAATTTACATCCAGGCCACATGGAATGTGAATTTTATGCAGCTTTCAGCAGCCATTTGGCTGATTCTTACTCATGACAGCATATGAATAGTGAATAAAATAATTTGTACAGTGGCAGGGAATCATAGCGTGCATGCTCAGCCTGAAGAGAAAAACGTAGACTTTTATTCCCTCATTTAACATCAGGAGTGCTAAACTTTTCCAGTGTTTGTCTAAGATTCGTGGAGAAAATTATTCACTTCAGCACACGCAGATGAACAATGGAAGAGATCCTGGGGTGGGAAAAACTTCGGGGGGGGGACAGGGTGAGAAAGAAAAGAAAAATAACAGCTCCCTTAATGATAACAGTATAGACCAACATAAAATTCCCTTGCTGTTTCTAAAATTCTTCTTTTGTGGGTATGCCTAGCACTAATTGTGAAGAAAACTACTTTTTACACTATGCAGAAAAACTCCATGTTTATGCAGAAATATTATGTTTCTGTTGTTCGGCTACTGGATGATAGGACTTCAGAAAAGCTGCTTCTGATATTCTGACTGGTGCAAGTTGCCTTTATACAATGAAACATTACTTGAAATTGTTCTTTATTCCTTTCCAGATTTTTCAAAAGGATCATACAGATATGCACCTATGGTGGCTTTTTTTGCCTCTCATACGTATGGAATGACGACTCCAGGACCCATCAGATTTAACAATCTGGATGTCAACTATGGAGCTTCGTTTGCCCCAGCAACTGGGAAGTTCCATGTTCCATATCTAGGGGTTTATGTGTTTGAATATACCATTGAATCATTTAGTCCACGTGCCTCTGGTTATCTGGTCATTGATGGAATAGACAAACTCAGTTTTCAGGCTGAAAATATTAATAGTAACAAGTACACTGACAGAGTAATTACTGGAAATGCTTTATTAGAGTTAAATTATGGTCAAGAAGTCTGGCTCAGACTGGCAACTGGCTCTATACCAGCCAAGTATCCACCAGTAACTACATTTAGTGGCTACTTACTGTATCGTACCTAAGTCAGTTTGAAATGTAAACAGTCACCATCAAAGGAAGCAACCTGCATGTGAATTTATCTTTGCCTTTAAATACTTTATTTCTTTTAACAGCATTAAGTTTCTCAAAGTAACCAGTGTGATGGCGTTTGAAGTGCTGATTCTCCAAGAGGTTGCTTGGCTGTAGTCATGTGCACAACTATAAAGAGCATCCACAGGTTGCACATGGGGGAAAAATAGGCATCTTCCTTGTATAAGCATGACTGGGAAGCACAAATCTAATTATGTTCTACATTTACGTTGCATGAACATACTTACACAAGGTATCTGAGAATCAGTTCTCAAGACAAATCAAAGCTGGGTTTGATTATTCCTTTATAACCTGAGTGCATTCCAGAGGTGATGGGCGGATTTTGATGACTCGGATGCTGGGTCACTACTTAGCCCACTATATCAAGTAATAATCATGTGTATATATTCTGTTTGGAAAAAATATATTTCTTTTTCATTTTGCCTGACATTATTCACCACATACCTTGATATGTCAGGGTGTAATCGATTCATGATTTCGTATATAATCAGTATGATAACAAACTGTTTTTTTTATCTAGCAGAAAAAAAACAAAGTGGGAATATTTAATAGCTGCATGTTGATACATTCATATTAGAAACAATGTGCTCATTTTTAGCAGTGACTATAATTAGTCAGGGGAAAAACATTATAATGAATTTGGTGGAGTCTGTCTGTTGCTTGAATCATTTAAACCACAGTTGGATTTTCCTTAGGTGGTGTGTTTTTGAGCAAACATGGCTATATTGGATTCACACAGATTTTAGAATGTAAACTGTGGCCTATAAAGTACACAAGGTTAAATGAGATAATCAGAGTAGTCCTTTCTAAGTTTGAGCTCTATAAATCTAGGATTTTGTTTGTTTCTACATTATATTCACTAGCTGCTGAGGCAAGATGAAACGAACTTCAATCTGCATAAACCAGAATGTGATTTTCAAGCACTGATCCAATAAGAAAGGTATTTTTATTTTTTAGGCAGTCATAGCATGAGCTAAACACTAAGGTTTGCCTCCTTATCAGTTGCAAAGTCCTGGGTTGCTGCAGTTTCTTGATATCCCATCAACTGATGTAACAGATTTGTTTCTGGTTATTGCTTTTGTTAATGATAATTGATCGGGTTTTACGTCTCTCTGTGTTTGTCTCCCTCCCTTTCCTTACCCTCTCAGCTTAAAAAATAAACTTTCTCACGCTCCACATGTCCTTCCCAATTAGTGCCACGGGCCAGGTTTGTTCTCATCACTTACCATGTGTCAGCCAGGTTTGTCTCTGCATGTTCTTGTTTATGGCTCCTTTGACCAGCCACCCTTAAAGGAGCAGGCACTCTCCTTCCATGGCCCTTACATTCAGTTAGTGTTAATCGATGTGCTCCGGCGATCCTATGCCAATTTATTGAAGCCCAGAATGTTTTGGAACTCCCTGATTATTTTTTTTTTCTGCTGTCAGGAACTTTTCTTGAAAATATATGAGAATCTTCAGCTCTCTTCTTAGTATTACTTAACGTGCCTAACCAGATCTGAAGATGAGTATGTACGAAATGACTAAATTCTGCTGTGCTCTATATGGATAAGACAAGTCACAGCATCTTTCCTCGGGTACATAAAACTGCACTTTGTTGTTCCAGACGGAAATGCACATTCTCCACCAGAAGCACTGGCAGTGCAGCGTGTCTGTGACGTGTGCCTGCGCGCACTGGCTGGCTGACCTACAGAAGCCTGCAGCACTGAAGGGCATTCTCCCAGCTTCAGGGGGACATCCCACCATGGTTTGTGGTTAAGGACAGCAACTGAGAATTGATGAAAGCTTTCAATACAAGCCCATTTTCTGAGGCCCTAAATCCACTAATTAATTGTTAAGAGATCTTGCAGCAAATAAATAGTTATTAAAATATCCTATGTTTCCTTGAAGAATCTGAAAAAAACAAACCCACCACTCTAAGGGTCAACTACAAATCCTGTTAACAGCTTGGAATGTTTTGCTGCTTGTATTTTTGTTTTGTTTTCTGAGGCCAGAAATCCCTTCCTCTCTGTACCTAATGCATTCTTAATGTACCGTGAACTCTGAACGAGTGCGCTACAGACCTTTCTCCTGTTGCATACTGTATTTTTCTGTAAACACTCAAAATCCTTGATACAGCACTAACTCAGCCTGCTTTATCGTTGAATTTTATCAAATATAATGACCACAATCCCCAATTCTTCCTTGTATGATTTTGTCATTTTAATGTGTTTAGTCCTCTTTATTCCTGCTGTGACTATGGCTAAATGGCGTGAAAATTACTCTGCAGATGAAATTCAAATGACTCACCAGAGACTGCATCTCTGTTTTAATGTGACTTTCTTTGCCCTTGCTGCCCTTGCCACTAAATTCTTCAAGCTAGGTCCTCATCTTTGCAGGCACTGTTTTTCCCCAGCAGCCAGATATTTTCTATGTCATGGTACTGTTTTTTTCTTCTTTTCTTTTCTCTTTTTTTTTTTTCTCACAAGACTCCAAATTCATTGTGGTAGAGTAAGAATTCGGATTAAAACCACATCTGTAGGAGTAACACATTGAAAAATAATTTCCCTGACATAAAACAGTACTGAAGCTAATTCTCATTGTACTATTTAAAATATGGAAGAAATAATATTTTAAATATATAATAAATGTACACTCCCCTTTTTATACTGTGCAATAATCCATTCAAATCTTTTCCTGGAAGTATTAAAACTAAGTATACTTGGCTTTGATGATTGTTAAAAACTAAAATGCAGATTCCTCACTGTGAAGATGGGTTTGCATTGGCCACTGGAGCTTATTTATGGGCCTGTGAAAATGCACCTGGGCTGCCTGGGCTAATGAAGCAAACAATATTGAAAAATAACTGAGGATCAATAAAATTAGTCAGCCTACCCATTATGCAGAAGAGACAGCAATCAGTTCGAACTCCCAGGAGAACTTTTTAGGCATCAATCTGGAAAGGCTGTTCCCAAGGCACCCTGTCACCCCTCTGCTTTCATTTTCATGCTCTGATTTGCATTCCCTAATGATAGCAGGCAGCAAATCTGAACATTCATTTCTACCCACAGCCCTTGTGAGGGGCCACAAAGCCATCCTGGGCCTTTGAACTTCAGAGTGAGTGGTGTTCTCTTTAGTTGGGTGACTCAATAACCATGGCAACATTTTATCTGGTTTGGCTTTGACAAGCCCATCCAATTTACTCCAGAGCTTGTATTGTCATTTCCTTACCTACACCAACCAAGTTATCACTGAACGCATTCCCCAGCCCCTCATATGCTTAGCACTCATGCTGAGATCAGCGGTTTATTTTCCTCGCATTCCCTTTCTAGCTGAATAACCAGCACAACCCTGCTTCGCTCCAGCTCACCCCAAACTTCCCTGCTAACACATGCCTGCCTGATGCTGACTTACGAGTATTGTTGTCTGGTTGTCTGTCCATACATCTGGGATATTTTTCTTTGATTACTTTTTTTCTCTGAGATAATAAGATCTATGTTGCCAGCAAGTGGGAAGAAAGCCATTGGTTTTGAATTCAGGTATTCACCTGAATGCGTCTATTAGAAGCAACACTGCAGCTAAACCCCACCAAAATCAGTAGGTATCTGATGATTAAGTATCTTTGACAGGCTTGGAGACATAGATTTCATAGATTTCTAGGTTGGAAAAGACCTTAGAGATCATCCAGTCCAACTGTCCCTAATCCCCATTAAACCATATCCCTAAGTAGTTCATCCACCCTTTTCTTAAACACATCCAGGGATGGGGACTCAACCACCTCCCTGGGCAGCCTATTCCAGTGGCTGACAACCCTTTCAGAGAAGAAACACTTTCTAACATTCAACCTGAACCTCCCCTGACTAAGCTTATACCCATGAGCATACTTGCAAAGCTGAATCTTCCTAGCAGCTAAATTCGGTCAGGTGAGCAGAAGAGTGCAAAACAAAATAACAAAAACAAAACAAGAAAAACAAAACAAAGCAAAACACTTTTGACATTTCCAAAGAAGCTGTATACAAAAATACATACCATGGCTTTACACATCTTTCACTGATGGCTGCTACTTGGGTGCAGGAACCATCGCCAAGCAGCTCCATGGGTTTCATTAACCCCTTCACGTCACCAGATATATCACAGTGTTAACAAGGTTTACATTTTTTCATCCAGTTTTAATTTGCTTAATTCATATCTCTTTGTACATGAAGCTGACTGCTAGGAAGCCCGAGCCCCGTACTCCTGTTCCTATGCTAGAGTGTTGTCAAAAGCAGAATGCAGGAATCTTCTTTAGTTACTGTGGAGGAAGTTTTTGTACTTACTGAATCTTCCTGGTGTGATGATGTTTTCAGCAGAGTTCCATAAGATGTACAAGTATTTATGGCCGCTTTGTATTTAAAATATACAGTATAAGACCCACCGTAGTAATTTTCTTCTTGCAAAGCTGCCGTTCTCCCTTTTTGTACGGTTGTGGTACTGGCAGGAGAGTTTTCAAGTGTGAGATACAATGAAACACGATCTTTGGATGAGCACTTGGTAGGAAAACTTCATCAGCAAGCTGTTTCCTAGCTGAAGTTGCTACAGATATGTTACAACCAACACACAGGCTTGCAATGAACTTCCTTGCCCTGCTTCCCCACCCTCAGAAATCTGTGGTGGCTGCTAGCTGAAAACAGTCTTCTGCATTCACATATTCCATGTAAACAGACTGAAGTGTTTCTGAAAATATTTATTGTGGTGGTTGCTGTTGAAGATTCTTATCTTATAAATGCAAGTTACAAACAAAACAGACCATGGCTGTTTGCAAACAGGGTACAAGTACATCCAGAAAGCTTGCTGTTCCGATCTGCAGGAGTTGGGAGATAACATACAAATGATCTGAAGTGCTCAGAAGTTCTTTATAAATAGCAAAAGCCTTTTGAAAGCTTTTTGAGCCCGTTATTGGAAACCAGTATATCTCATGACCACACAGATTTAGTGTGATGAAGGCTTGTATATCTCAAATGAAATCACACATTTGACACTAAACATGTACTGGAGCATCCTTCATTCTTATCTAATGGCCAAGTCAAGTGTGGTGGCAATTAAAAAAAGATTACTAAAATGATGGATGTGTTTAGACAGAGAATTATCCTCTGCTCTATCTGACTGCTCTGACACCTCTGCAAATTGCCTCGGAAGGCTCAGCCACCCATTGCTAGGCTACTTAGTGCTACTTACTGAAGTGAAAAAATACGTGTGAGAAAATTGTTTATGATTACTTCTGACAAAGAAAGTGCCATTACCAGCTTGTACAAGCAAGGGACAATTTTCAGGCTCAGTGTTTAGACACATTCTAGAAGAACAGAGTGTACCTCAAGTATGGTTTTCATCAATAATTTCTAGGGCCTAAGTTGATCACTCTGTTACCTTGACCCCAACACCTGGGCATTACTACAGCTTGTTAATAGGTACACACTGTCATAATACATTTAATTCCGGAAAAACAGAAACTATGCTTACGTAAAAGGAGAGAGATCTCACTAAAAGTTAAAAGGCACCAAAGGAAACTGTGAAATGCTGTCACCGATGCATTAAATACAGCCTATCTTGGCCAAAAAAAAGTGCTAAAGGTCATCTCTTTACTTGTTGAATAATTTGTGTGAGGTAAACAGAAACATGATAGGAGCTATGAGGAACTCCTGGCTTCTAGAGCAGAAGATAAAAATCTAGGTCCACTCTCCAATTTGTCTGTTGGCTTGTCTTGTTTGCATAGGTTTGGAGTTTGACTTAACTAGTACATACAGCCATTTTCCCCAAAGGGAGGTACCTTACAACCAACCACGAATTAAACAGTCCACAAGTCTGTTTTTTTTTTTTATCCAGTAAACATCTGCATAACTAAACAATTGAAAGCTCTAAAGAAAATGTATAAGTAACAGCACATATGCCTTCCTAAATAAGGATGAAGAGAAAAATGAATGAAAATTGAGATATTTTAATATACTTGGCCAAAGAGGGAGAGTGTTCATTGACAAATAGGATGCCCAGCTGAGAGGGGCTGTGTGAAAGGCGAGCATTTATAGCAGTCTCCCCTATGGCGTAGAAAGGCTTAATTCTGAATTATGTTGAAATAGAAACTAACTTTCCTCATGGAGTTGTTGTCTAGGAAACCAATTTCCATCTTTCACTATGTGAAGTAGATTTTCTGGTGGGATTTCACCTCTGTGTTGTGGTATGAGGCTTATTTGGTGGGCGTGCAATGTTACCACACAAGGACAAAGCCTCACTACAAATTTCAGTGGAGGCTGAGAGCTTGAACCACTGCTCCTGTGAAGCCCTATGCCAGGTGGACTCAGCACCTGTTCTTCAGGCTCTCACAGTGCCCATGTGTGTTTGCTGTGACTCTGAGCTGAACCACAGCCCTGCCTTTTCTCAGCCTTTCTTGTCTTCTACCTTGCATTTCTTCCTACATGTGCGTTGGTTTTGAGAACGACCAGACTGCAATGACTTTGGAAACTGTTTACGATGCGATATCCTTGCACCAGACTCCTTTTGAGCCATAAAATAAGCCCAAGTTTATTTTTTTTTCCTAAATATTTTTAGTTTGCTGATTCCTACAGGCACCCCAATTACTGTAATTTTAGTTCTATTATAGTACACTACAAAACTCCCAAAAGCTCATGTGGAAGAAAGGGTAGAGTATTCTTCCAATCTATTTGTACACAAACACGATATTTCTGTGTTGTTTTGTGTGTGTGTATCCTTTTTTTTTTCAGGCAATAACAGAAAAATCTGATTGGTAGAAACTATTTTTCAACCAGGTGATATACACTTTTGTTAGAGGAGGAAGTGCACATGGCTGCAAAGCTGTCTAGTGGTCCTGTTTTAAATTTGGTGTCATTCTTTTCATTTTTACAGAGGTGTATACAATTTGACCACTCATTTGGTAGCTTATTTCAAACCTCTGCCTGCAAATTATTCTGAGGCAATTTTCTCAGTGACTGCGAATGAGACAATGTGTTTACATCAACGGCTCTGTACCAGCAGAGAAAAATAATCGACCTGTTATAAAAACACTTGGAGATCCTTTCAGGTTAAGATATAGTGTTGCTCACCCGGCAATGCTGCCCACCAGAACGCTGTAGCCAGCAAGTAGACATTGATCTACGTTTTGAAACAGGATTAGAGCAGGTTCAAAGATATGAAGGTGGAAGAGGACAGTGAAAACCAGACAATGATTCAAAACATTGCAGGAAGAGCTGGTATGTGAATTTGTTGCCCGGTGCGTAGGATAGACTTGTAGACCTTTCTACCACTGGTGAAAAAATTGTCTTCTGTGCTGATCAGAAAAACTTCCTATTTACTGAAGGTAGCAAGTGGCAAGCATATGGATCTGTAAAATTAGATTTAATTACAGCATTTAAACACAAGTCAAGTCTTGATGTTTGCCTGCAAGGAGAAGGTAGGTACAGAAGGAAGAGTCATGCGACTTCTGAAACTTGACAGGACAGCTCTTGGCAGGAAAAGCAAAACTGAATCTGAGTGGATTTGAACAGTGTGCTCGCTTTATTACTGGGAAGAATGTGATTAAGCTGGGGGCATCTGAGGCATCATGGGCAATCTCAGCTCTTATTGTGTCATTCCCAAGTATTAGATCAAAACTGAAGTATAACTTAGAAGCAGGAGTGTAACATGTTTAACCCCAGCTTGTGCATTGTTATGGGATGTACAGAGCTTTCCTTGGCTTATGAGCACTGATAGAAACAAACTCATTGAGTGAAGTGTCTATCTCATGTCAAATTACCTGATGTCAGCTGCATGCAATTCTGAACACACTTCTGCAATCACTTACTGTGGAAAAATCGAATCTTTTCCTACATAAGAACCACCCAGTCAATTTTAAGACAAGCAATATCTATTACGAAAATATTTGTTTAAGAAAATAATGAGATTACATTTTGCAGTTTACAATCCCCAGATAGACTTTAAAAATTGTAGCAAAGAATGTCCAACAATTTTCAGTATATATTGAGGGAAGCTGAAAACAGGGAGTTGGTTTTGTAGCCCTGTAGTTCCGCTAACTGTATTGAACTTGTCAGAGGGAGGAAAGCTATTCTTCCTGCACAGACAGAGCAGTGTTAGTGGCACTATTAGGATAGCAGAGTTTTTAAAACCTCAGGCTTAGATGATTACAGCAATGAATAAATACCAAGTTGTATATGTGTAGCTCTCCCTGTTTGGTGGAATAGAGCTATATGGAGCAACATGTGCATGGCAGGTACTTTACTGCAATGATGTTGAAAAGAGCAATGCGTTTGACAGAAGAAAATTAACATTTACAGCAGGCATACACAAAATTGAAGTCTCAGAGAAACAGAAGTGCCTGACAGCATTGACAAGTTAAGAACCAGGTTCCCGCTCAAGTCGTTTTCTTTCTAGTTTCCTGTTGTGTCTGTGCCTGTTCGCCCTCAGACCACTATAAGATCACAGAATCACAGAATGTTAGGTATTGGAAGGGACCTCAAAGGATCATCTAGTCCAATTCCCCTGCCTGAGCAGAACCACCTAGATCAGATCACACAACAACGCGTCCAGGCGGGTTTTGAACATCTCCAGAGAAGGAGACTCCACAACCTCTCTGGGCAGCCTGTTCCAGTGTTGTTACCCTTACTGGGAAGAAGTTCTTCCTCATGTTTAAGCAGAACCTCCTATGTTCCAGCTTATATCCATTTCCCCTTGTCCTATCATTGGATGCCACTGAGAAGAGCCTGGCTCCATCCTCATGACAGAGGATATGACTGTGAGCCTCACAGCCTGCAACCAGTGCGATTATTATGAACAGCAGTGTCTGTTTGCCACCTGCAAAGAGTGTGACCAAAACTAGTGAACGCTGGTAACTCGCTCCTGAGCCACTGAACGTTAGGGTGGATCGCTGACCTCAGGATGAAGTGCTGCCTATAACATGTTACGCTGCTGTCTTTGTAAATTGGATAGCTCTTGCTTCTCAACTATTGACTAAAATAATGATGCCTGGTGGCAAAAGGACTGTCTTGGAGTAATCTTTCATCAGTATCCAATTTGCTACTTTTCTTTCCATAATTATTTTCAAAAGTGCTGACAATGACAGTTTGGTTATGAAGCTGCTTCCCAGCTAAAACCTTAGTAAGAAATTTGGGGGGGGGTGTTTGATCTTCTCCCTCAGCACGATGCCTGTCCTCTGCAGAGTTACAGCACCAGCCATGTGCTCATGTGTGCTGATGCCGTTGGCCTGTCTCTCGTGTCTGACAGAATTGATCACAGCAATTCACCTCTGAAGCGGTCGATACCTCTGTAGTATTTCAGTCTTTCTGTAGTGAATCTCATACAGTCCCGTGCTTTTAGCTGTTTTTTATTTCCTGCCGGTTCACTCCAGACACACTGCGAAAGCTCATGAGGGCTCAATTTTCACATCCCTGCTGCTCTGAGCTTCTACGTTTCTTTGGAGCAGGCTGCACACAACATAATTTCCACTGTCATTACTATGTTGATGATTCACTGCCTTATGTGTCAAGTGCTCAGGAATTTGCTTTCAAATCCTATTACTTCCATAATCCAGGAGTGTAAAAAAATTGCCTTGGGAACAGTATCTTTCTCTACTACCTCATTACAACTTTGTGTTTAAGACTGTATGTTGCATGATCTCTGATCCATTTTTGTCTCATGAACTTTACAAACACGATTGGGTTCCCATGCACCTGTTTGGGGTCCGGTCTGTGAACACGCTGCTTCAGTCACTCCCAGTAAGTTGATTCACATGGGCCTTAGGAAATTAAACTCTTCTCTCAAGGTAGCTTCCCACCAGGACAGCACCTGCATAGCTTTCCCTTCCCCACTTCTCTCGCAGACCTGGCTCTTTCTGTGACACAGGGCTTGCAATTGCAATCTCCATTTCACCAACCTGGGCTTTCCTACCTGGCCTGGGGACTCCCAGCTTGAGAGTGGTGTGAAGAGGAACAATTTCTAAATGGTGGATTTCACATGAAACCAGAAAGTCCCACAAACACCCAGAGTGAAAGATGAATGAGAGACTTCCAAGTCTCTTGGCATAAAAACTGCCTTCAGTAGAGCTACGCTTTCTGGTAACTGTAGAAACCCTAGCTTCTTAATCTGGTGTCATTTATGGCTTTATACATTTTGATTGTGAAAAGTAATTTAAAATACATTGAACGATGCTGTTTTTCTCTCCTCCTGGGATGGCTTTGATGTCCCATACTTTCTTGTTGAGATGGGACTACTTGTCACAGCATTTCAAACAGTTAACCTGAAACTATGTATTCCTCTGGAGTTCCCAAAACATTTGAAGCTAAACACTTTAAAATTCAAAGAGACTTTGCTCGAGCACAGAGATACAAGAAATACTTTCACAGAAACAGTTGCAACCCTTTTTAAAAAATCCCCTCGTTTTCCCAGGCTGTTGCGTTACAAGACTAATTCTCCTTGCAGCTTGCAGATCTAAACTGCGCATTTTGAAGTCACAAACCTTCCTCCTGTTCTCCTAGGAGCTGTGAAGGCAATTCCTCTGCAAAACTATCCAGATTGTTGAACTGCTGTAATCTTTCAGAGAATAGCGATGTTTTGCTTTGGAAACTCACTCTGACTTACTTGTATGTTGCCAGTTTTACATGAATTGCCAGATATTCCTGCAAACCTAAAATCCTCCAAATTAAATATCTTTGTCATGCATGTGTCCTCATGATCTTTGTATTCGACCATATGGAATGAGTTTGGGATCTACAGTGGCTGATTTGATTATTATCACGTTGTGCTGCTGTACAGAATGGTAACAATTCAAGACTTAAAGACAAACCCAATGAAAACAAAAGAAAAGCATCTTGCCTTGTCTGGCCTCTCCTTCCTTGGTACCAATGCTATCTAAAACAGTTTTCCCCACTAAGATTAAAACAAGCAGCTTGATTCTTAAGGATAGCAATTATTTTTAAGTGCTCTGGCGAGTATCATTACACTGTCAAGGGTTCACGTATGTTCCTCTGTTAGCCATGTGCTTCTGTTTCAGATTTCCAATTTCTCTCTCCTAGAGGATCTGTGCCCCTTAAACGATTGTGCATTGCTGCCAGCCTAATACGTTCGTGCTCGGGCTGTGATGAGTTGCACGCCACCTGCCCACCACCGTAACTTAGCGCTGAGCAGATAAATATGACAGTCTGTTCCCCAGAGGCTCCCGCTCTCTGCTTTGCAACAGGTGGCTGCATGGCAGGATCCGAGCCTGGGAATGTCACCTGAAAATGAGAGCGGGAAGGGGAGAAAAGGAGAAACTATGTGGAGAATGTACAACAGAAACCCCTATAAGCCTATGTGTGAGATACGTCCTCATAATGATGAAGAAAGTATGTTACTGGGGTGAGAGGAATCAGCATTGAGGGAAATGCCTCACAGGGAAAGGCAAGAAGCTGTTGTGTGAGCTGGAGTCTGACGTGCTGCTGGAGGAGAGCATCCAAAACTAAAAAGCAGCAAGCTACAAGGGAAAAGCAGTATTTGACAAGAGAAACTGAAACAGAGGAGGAAAAGATAGGGGAAAAAAAAAAAAAAAAAGAAGTAAGATTAAGAAAAAAGCAAATACAAGGGAAAAACGGTTGTGGGAGGTGAGTCATTAGCTGGCATTCATGGGATCTGTGTGATTTCCAGAGGTCTGAAGCTTGGCTCAGGGTGCGTTTCAGAGCAGACTTAGGTCTTCTCAAGGAAGGGGGAATGAGACCAGCTGGTGAGCAAGACAAAATAAAGGTCAGGAGAGACACTGAGAAAGTATTTTTGTCCTACTGCCATACTCACAGGTGACCACAGGTAATCTACACCTGCATCCTATTGCCGCAGCACCTGGGCACCCTGTGACTTTGGGTTCAGTTATTCTGATGGTGCAGGACGTAGGGAAAGGACTTCCGGTGTCCCCAGTTCTGCGTGGCGAATGGGGCAGAGGCAGCTATATGGCTCTTGCTATCTTTTGTTTCCTTTGGCCACACCAGTGAGTCTAAGCTTTCTTCTGTTTTATACTAGAGTTTGTCCAGTGTTGTTAATGTATTCCAGCTGTTAGCTGTGCTGGCTCTTCAGAGAGGGATGGGGAGATCCACCACTGATTTTCCTTCTGGGTGACTCAAGCCGTTCTTTAGCTAGGCAGTGCCATTTTAGCCAGTCAGTACACCCCTTTGACTGAAATGAAGCATTTATGTCATGTTTGCTGGTTTAATGCCATGAAAGGAAGAACTGAAGCATTTTTATGATGAGCAGAGAATGTTTTCCTATATTCATGAGGGTTTCTTTAAGCCAGATCAATTTCTCCTTGTGCTATTCCACAGAAACCTATTACAACTCACTACTGCTTGATTCCTTTCCCACAGATATAGGCTATTATAGCTTGCATTACATGAAGCAGGAGAGGGAGAGACAAGGTGAGTCTTGGAGGAAGTGGAGTGGAGCAAGACAGTCTTCCTTACAGATAAAGCTTGAAAAAAGATGAAACACTGAGGAGCCCATGAAGGTTGTTCTGAAAAAGTGTCTCAACTCAAATGGGAAAACTTGGTGAGAGGATCAGCCCACCTGCTCTGCTTTGTACCCTCCAATTTGCCACTTCTGGGGAAAGAAGCTCCTGCTTGGGACGTGAGCGTGACCTGTTCTCCATCAGCAAGACCACTTCTTTGTGGTGGTTTGAAGGGGAGATATGATGCTTTGGGGGCTCTGAGTTGTCCGATTGCCTCTTCCCACCTGTCCTGTAAAAAGAAAATCCATCTGAGAAACCCTGAAATCAGTAAAGGAAGTGAAGACCTGGTGAGGGCATGTCCAGCTCCCTGATCCAAGGGGACAGGAGAGTCCCTGCATGGCATGTTTGGGTTCATGTGGCCTGGGAAAAAGCCAACGGCTGACATGCCTGGAGAAAGTTTGGATGGACCTTGTTTGTGTGGATTTGTGGTGAAAAGAGTCTCGGCTACAAGGTTCAAGCAAATGGTTTATTTGCACTGCGCTTACAGGTTTAACTGTGAGGTTCAGGCTAACAATATACTTGAACTGCACTTGCAGATTCCATACGCCACTATTGCAGGTTTTACAGACGCGATGGAGGAATGCACTGTCGCAATTTAAAAACAAAATATACACTATTACAACACACTATCGAAACACACAAGAGAGTCACAGAATGCACGATTACAGCACAATAGCGTCACAGAATGCACGATTACAGCACACAAAAGAGACAACACTCAAGCGCACTAGACTGAAAGCTGCTAAATAATCACTTACCCCTCCAGGGAAGGGCTCTCAATCCCAGGGAAGTTACCTTGGCCGGTGTCCCGATCAAGGGGGAAGAATCTCCTCACAGACCAGCTGTGTAGTTGGAGGAGCGACTCCCGATTCCCAACCGAAATCATAGGGCTTTTATAGCCTGATTTACGTGACTGTGTAGGTACCATGCCTGAGGGGGTCTTTGGGGGTGTGACAGGGAGTTTCCCCTTATTGATCGTCTGAAAACACAAAGTTGTCTGAGTACATAAAGTTGTCGTCTGAAACGGAAACCTTCCAGCTTCTCTTTACCTTATCTCAGGCAACTGGACAATGGTTGGATTGAGACTCAGGGCATATTCTTTGTTGAGGGATTTCAAGGCTCAAATCCAGTTTCGGTACTTCGGATAATGCAGCACTGCTTTGTTTAGTTTAGGACTCGTCGGACAACTCAGGCTGAGCTATCTACACAGCTCCCCACGGGTCGTCTCTGCTTCAAGGCAATGCAAGGCTGGGTTCCTTCTACAACTCCCTGTGTCACCTGTGTGCTAGACATTGAGTCGCCTGTGTGCTGGACATTGCCAGAAACTTGATTAAGATCTATGAGCCGGATGATCCGTACAGGGTTAAGAGACCCTTGGAGCAGCGATCACTTGGCTATGAGTGTGTTGACTTTAGTTGCTGAAGATGTGCTGTAGGAATAGACAGGAGACAGAAATGAACACAAACAATATGTTTTGGACCATTGTTTTTTTTTTGCTTTTAACCTCTTACTGGTTATTCCTGGTTTTAATGCAACTTGTAATTTACGGGCTAGTCTTTCACTGTGTGTCATTCTCTCTTCACACTCTGGCTTCATTTGTAAGTTGTGTTTTTGGCGATGCTATGATTGTCAACTATATAATGATTTTTTTCTGCAGTTCTTTCCAAAGCTCAAGAAAGCATCAGATGGTCTGAGTTGGCACTATTCCATTGATTTCAAAATAGGTGAAGCAAAGCTGGCTTAAGAGGCAGGTATGGCAGGAGGATGAGAGAAGAGGAACTTTCCCGTAACATTACAATACAAAATTAATAGTGATAGATAAGATTCTGTTCTCATTTTTTGACCAATGCCAGTGAATCAGAATAGATATAAGGGAAGCTTTCCATTTTCTGATCTCCTGTACTATGACACTTTGTTGACTGAAAGGTGATTTATTTGCTTTTCCAGCATCTCTGCACAGTTCACACTTGTCACATGGTGAAACCTTCGTGATTCACTGGGTCTCTGTAGAAAAATGCATCTCCTTTTCTTGTTTTTTCATAAGATCAACACATGAGTCACTTCCAACCTGAAATACTCTATGATTCTATGATTCTATTCCTTCCTCCAACGCCATTGCAATTGATACAGGATAAGCATGGGTTTAAAGACTAAAACAAAGAAGTGAAAACCCATGTATATGGATTGCCTGGTTGTGGTGACAAAAGTCTGCTCAGACTCACTGTAAGGTGCCGAGGTTGCCGCAAGGTGCATCCTGTGTAGATTTGGCTCATCACAGGCAGCACAAGAGTGGAGTGAGCATTGATTAATTTTAATAGATTAAACAAACAAAAAACAAAAAAAAAAACTGAGAAAAAAGCAAGAATCAATGTGGAATTAAGGTGAGCCTGTGAATGTTTTTCCTTGAAAACAGCCTGTTTAAAGCTGACAAACCAGTCCCTCCCTGTGACTTGTTTTGGGAAAGTGCTTTCATGTTTAGGGTGAGAATACTCAGGGCTTAAAAAATGCTCTGTACTTGCATTAAAAACAAGAGCTTATTTTTTTAGTTTGCCTGATTTTCTAACTCAGATTTTTTACCTGAAAAATCAGGGATAGAAATGCGTGCAGGGTGGATTGGTGGGAAATGTCAAATTTGAGTAAATGTTAAGGTTTTCCTGTAAACTCTGGCTTTGTGATCAGGACCTTCAAGAAAGAGCCCTGTGAGACTCTGGGAAACTTAACGTTATGTTTGCTTTTACTGGATGTGAGGTTTGTGCATCACAGCTGGTAAGTTGTGGTCTACATAAATCATGTCTTGAATGGGCTCACCTGTCCTTTTTTTCTTCTGTCACAGCATTCACGACTGGCCTGTTGCTGTTTAAAGTAAGTGCGACAATCACCTATTATGAAATGCAGGAGTATGGCAATAATAAAGCGTCAGAAGAACCACTCAGTGTACATGTGCGAATAATCATGTGATGCTTTTGTTACTGGATCTTAAGTATTCAAAGCCCAGTGCTGTATCCTGCCCAACTAACACTTTGCATTTAAATGTAACTCGCAGTTAGTGACAGATGCTGGAATAAATATATGAATAGCGGGGTGATGGTATTAGTTTATATACAGTCATTTATCTCTGATATCATGAGCAAAGCTTAAGTCAGATACAGTTAAATGAACTGAAGCTTTAACAGTGCCTTTTGAACTGCTTGAATTAACAAAATCAATCCTCATAAATTAAACTATCATTGATCTATGATACAATTAAGTTCTATAATCAAAATACGCTATCGGTGCGTGCAGTGTAACCGTACTTGTTCCAACGCTGAATTTTAACCACTGCTGGCTAACTGCTCCTGCCATCTTGTGTAAGACTCCCATCTGGCATGGGAGATGCTAACATTATGGATACAGTATTGCTTTGCCATTTTTCAATTCAGGCTGACATCTGCTGGTCTCCGCAAATGGCAGGCAACCCTGCTGAATGCAAACCAATTTGAGGCGGCGGCTCTTTCGGTTTTTCCCTTTGTCATTTTTCCAGAGCTGGGAACGGCAACCAAGCCACTTAATTACAAAGGAAATTTACCCAGAATAATAACTCTCTGGAAGAAGAAAGGCAGACACAACGCCATGTAAAAGAAAATGAGTTTGACATGATAAATTGCATGCGTGCGTGCCCGGTGTGCCGTGTGAGTACTCAAAGGAGCCAACAGCAGCTACTATGTATTGGCCAATTAGACCTACACAAAAAAGGTGCTATTTAAGGGCACCACACTGTGGGTCGTAATGAGAAGGTTGTGGACAGAAGTTCTCCCTTTTACACTCTCAATAAGGCTAAAGAGAGGAGGAGTGGCATCACATCAGGCAATCAGCACTAGATGTTTGAGTGGGAGTGTGGCAATTGCCACAAGTGCTTGGAGTTGGAGGAGCTGAGAGGTTCCTCCAGGAGCTACCAGCACTCCAGGTGGAGAAGCGCTGAGCGCATCTGGCCAGAAACAGCGACAGAAATGGGAGGCTGCTCTCCCCTGCTGTGGTTAAACAAGATGAGAGATACTTTGACGTTTCCAGCTTGCTGTAGGTTCCTTGCCTCTGACTGAGATTTCAGAAGAATGAGTTGATTCTTCCATTCATTGCAGCACTCCTCGCCCAGCCAGCTAGCTTACAAGTTGTTCAAGTGTATCTCCAGTGGTCCAGCCTCCACCTGTGTGGTCTTTGAGTCGTATGTTTCCCAGTTGTCGTTTTGGATAGCAATCAGTTCACAACTAGCTGTACACCTACTGCTTTCCCACTGTGATTTGGAAATTCTGAGTAAACCCAGTGATCTCTGAATGAGCTGTGAATCTGTGGAGGTGCTGATACTTGAGTTACAATGCAGATATTAGACAGGCAGTGTTGCCTGATTCCCCAGAGGTAGTTTGTCACGCACTTTTAAGTCTGAACGGTTTGCAACATTTTGCTCTTACACCTTTCATTTCCATTTGTTCCAGCTCTTTGTTTGAGTCCACCAATGTCCTCACTTGCCTCAGCAGCTGTGTTGCATCATTTTTTCTTTCCCAAGATACTTCCTAAGTGGACAGAAGAGAGGAGGGGAGCTTTAATTAGGCATTGACAGCTACTCCTATAAAGCCAGGGTGTTTCAAGTGTAGGTTACTGACACTAACTATTGTTCATGCCACTGACAGGCCTTCAGTAGGAGGTGTGTGAGAGCCAGAGCATCGCCCTGTTCTTGCCGTGGTGACTAGCCCTGCTTTGCCAACGCCCTGGGCCAACACCCTGAGACACTTCAACACGTAAGTCATTGCAAAGGAGAGATGCACTTTAAATCCTGCACTGCAGATCCTCTGAGCTGATTTTGGCTTTGTAGGCTATAGAAAATACTCAGCACTAGTTATGATCACTTGTGATGCTGACATTTCTCCTTTGGAAACCGGGTTGAAGTCTCCACTTCCCTATTTACAGCTGTAGCTGCCATGGACAGCAAGACACTCAGGTGCAGCCATTTTAGCACTCTCAGCAAGAGAGGAAGGGCAGATAAGATCTAGTTCCTTTTATTCTCCTCCTCCTCCATTCTTCTAATATCACAGCATATCCCACAACAACTAAGGATCCTCCAGCTGATCCTGCCCAGATGAGTGGAAAGCCTCCCTGGTTTTTGGAGGAATGAGCAGAGAAATCTGTACAGTTTACACATGCTATTAGTATTTCAGCCAGGAATCTGAAGTCAAGTTGGTTTTTGGCACAGGTTTCATGATGGTTACTAATTACAATTAACCAGTATTGTCTGTTAAGTGCTGACAGACATGGAAGGAGTCAGTGCCACCCCCAAGCACGATAACAATCAAATAAATCAGCAGTCGTTGCCAATAATCTTGATCCCAGGTGCAGCTGAGGTACAGACTTGGGCTTGATGAAGATTCTGTAGATAGTGCTTGGTTAGCATTGATGTGATGTGGGAGCTAGGGGAGTTCCTCGTGGTTTTTTTTTTTTTTTTCTAAGATAGTTCTGCTGCATTTACTTCTAAGAATAAAATGCAATTTCATAGAGCGTCAACCCTTTAGATCCTGACTCTGAGAATGTATTCAGAGATATAGACAAGCTAACTAACAAGGTGAGTTTTTTCTCTTAGTATTTCAAATCATACCAGTTACATGAGCTAGAAAACTGTAAGACTGAAGCTGGCACAGAAGTTTTTCTAGATTTTTCTGAGATATATAATGTGGGTGGGTTTTGTTTGTTTATTTGTGATTTTTTTTTTTTTTTCATTTAGGTTATGGTTTAGAGCTTTAAATCTTCTTTATAAAAATGATGTAAAAAATAGTAGCAAACTATAAAACAGGTGCCATGGCAATATTAATGTAAGCATCAAAAAAATCCTTAAACTACCTTAAGCCTTTAAATGACTTCTTACACAGCAGTTTGAACTGCTATGTAAGTAACTGTAGTGACATTTGACACTTCTTCAGGTTAAAGCCTTCTGAATGCTCCTAACACCTCTGAATTACAGTTCAGATTGCTCTGTATACTTGCATTCTAGCTGAAAATGAAGGCATTTACCACTGAATTGCTGTCCTACTGCTGGTGTTCCTTTCTCTTGCTCTCATTCTGCAGACACTCTTGTTTCTATCAGATGTTTAATGGTGACATTAATATACTGACAGATACACCCAAGTATGATGCAATTTAATAGAGCTGATGGGGAAATGTTCTCAGATCTACACTTGCAATACGTAGCTGTTTTATAACTTTCATGACTGTTGATCTTGAGAATTTCACCTCCCTGAGAGCGCTGATAGACGATTTTCCCTTCCATTCATTCCTCTGCTCATTATAATAGATACTTTCAGCACGGATCAGTGAACTGTAAATCTGAACAGACTCCTCAGCATTTCATACAGTAGATGAGAAGCATCAGAGAATACAAATTTCTAGCAAAGCTAAAATAAATTATAGCACAGATATCTTGCTAAGGTGTATTTTGAGTTTTAGATCTTCAACATCAGAGCCAAAAAAACTCCTCAGGCTTTTTATCTGCCTACTGATACGCTTTGGGTAGTAGACTTTAAACAGAGTGATACACTAAATGGCTGGATGGACCTCTGAAATTCTCATTTAAAAGGATTCTTGTAAATGCAGAGTGATATTTAGTGAGTTGGGCATCCTGGATTCAGTTAGTGTGTAGAATCACCGTGTATGTATGCAACAGAACTTCTGTGTATGTACAATGTACAGTAGACTAACAGTGTGCCTAAAAATTTGTTAAGAGTTTAGCCAAAAGCCAAACCAACTATCCCCTAGCCGTGTTGCATCTTAGATCGTTAATGAAAAACTATTGTGGATTTGACTTTGTTACAGTTTCAAGCCACAGAGCATGATACGCTTGAGATAGGACTATGGTGTGCGGCTTCTTACTATTAGTTCTTGGCTTTTTAGTACTAACAGCTTTTGCCATTTGATTATATGATAGCTACAGATTTTCTTGTGAAATTCGAGGAAGGCAACTTCACATTTAAGGAAACTGTATAGTACTGCCTGAGCATTTAGGATATGCTTTGGTAACATCTGATTTTTTGGGTCATCATAGGCATTCAGCTTTCATAAATGCTGCCTGCCTTATACAGTCTCTTTAATAGTGGCATCGCTGCTAATGAATAAGGCCTGTATATTAATTTTCCTAGATTTGAAGTGTAATCAGGTCTAGAGGATTCCAGTTGATCAGGCTCTCATTTGAACTGCCAGTTTTATACTCTGGGTTCCTACGGAAGTGAACACAGACAGAAGCCAGAACTACAGCAGTTCAGGTGTGTAGGGCTTTTTTCAGTTATTCAGTGGAAAACAATAATCATCTTTACGTCCTTTCAGTATTCCCTTATGAAGCAACCAACTTGTTTCTGTTGGAGTTCACTTGGTAAAAAATATACTGGTCCAAATTGAAGATGATAATATTTGAAGGCTTTCCAAAGAGCTCAGATGAGTATAGAGTTGTAACCCTTGAAGTCGAAAAAGGAGAGACAGATGGAAACTGCTGGACTCAACCATCTAGATGATCTTTCAGTAAAGTCAAGTCATAGAAAACTCTCCCAACAGTCTGGAGAGTGGAAGGGAAAGCTCATATTTCACAGCAATGTCCTGAGTAGAAGAGGCTCCAAAGCGGTAATGTGATTTTCTTGTCACTGAGTCCTCTTTTTATGGATTTCATAACCCTCTGGATCAACTTCTAGCCACTTCAAAGCTTCTAGTCTAATTTCCCACAGCCTTCTGCTTTGTTTCATTTATGCCAGTAGAAGAAATTGTGGACCATTTCAGATGAGTTCAGATGGCAACACGTCCTGCCCAGTTTGCCTCTGGTGACCAAGTTTAAGACGCTGTTGGAATTTAATGCACAGGCAGCAGGGTGCAAACCATCAGAGATTCAAATGGTGACCTGATAGAGCAGTCCCAGGGCAGCTGTAATAAAGATAGAGAGCAAGATGAGGACCTTTTTACGCAGCAGAGCTCAGGGCAGCACAGGCCAAGTGAAGCTGGGTGATCTGTTAGCTGCTCCTGTGGCATCCAGCTGTGAGACAAGAGGGTGATGTGAATAGGTGGGGCTGCTTGAAATCATGCAGGGATAGCTGATCACAGCCTGACTAGTTATGAGGATTTGGGGGCTGCAGGGTGGGTGCAAATCCCTCATAAGCCTCAGCAGTGAAGAGCTCAGGCCAAAAAGCTTCAGTGCTGCTGTAGAGTCTCTGCCTCTGTCACCATTCAGCTCCCTCAAGAATGCTTAAGCAGCAAAGCTTAAGCTTAACCGGGTTATGTGAGCCAGTAAACTTTGCTGTGTTTCTTGTTACCTTACCGCAATGATATGTTCCTGAAATGTTTTGCTCAAAATCAAGGCAAGGATTTATAATTCTTTTAGCATAGTATCTCCTCTTCCCCTCCTGAAGTTGCTGTTCTGTCACCCAGTTGGAGTCAGGACTGCTTGGCATGTAGATCTGTGAGGAACACTATGGTCTGCACAGCCTTCGCTTGACCTCAGGCTTCAGGAGGAATGTCAGGATCAGACCCTGAATATCTGAATTAAAGGCTTAACTTTGAAAAGCGCACCATCGAAGTGGTCAGAAGGTCTGTGGGGCACACAAAGCAGGCTATTGTGTACTTAGACCCCGTGTTAGCTTTCCATCTGTTGCCAGCAACCAAGGCTGAAAGAAAGTGCTTGTGTTGCAGGTAACAGCCTGAAAAATAATCTGAGATAAGAGCAAAGAAGCAAAAACTCCTTGCAAAAAGCTTAGTTTTGCAGAAGCTGGCTTTTCTACCTCATTCCTACAGCTTCACAGTAATTAGAGAAACAGTGGGCTTTCCCTCTTGTGGTAACGGAGCTCATCCAGTTCCCTCACTGTTGCAGTGTCTGTGATCCTTGCTGTCTTTTATAAGTGGCACCTGTAACAATTACAAAGCTTTAAGAGAGGTAGGGCTTCAATTCTATAGATACCAACAATGCTCTTGGGGACACGTGTCTCTTGATCCTGGCCCTCACCAGCCCATGCTTCCCTTCTCATCATGAGCGCAGGAGGAACAGCTCACATCCCAAGGCAATGCAGCTCCCAGACATCCTTCTTCATGATTCACACAGAAACATTTAATTTACAGAACTGACATATTAACTCCAGTGGCCTAAAAGAATAAGTGAGTAATACTGTTGGGTCATTCACTCAACATCAAGAATGTTTTCCCAAAGATCTTTTTTTAATTGAAGCCATTTGTCATTTTGAATGTAAAATGTATTCATTAGAAAGCTGCACCTCAGAGGGACTGGAAAGCTCAGGATATTAGTAACAGGGTACAAAGCCTTTTGCCTCCAGGTTGCCAGTTTCAAATCTGGCCGTGTCACTATTGATCAGAAGAAGTCATTACAGGCTGACAGATGTTTGGCTGCTTATATAGAAGTGACCTTGTCAGATTAGTCAAACTCTTTGTTAAGAGATACATCCTTATTCGCACACACGAAAAAAATCCTCATTAGCACCTTGTTGGTAGTCCTTGCAGCATCGGTAAGGACAGGGCAAGCTTGTTTATGAGAAATCAGAATGGAGAGATTTTTGAGCCATGAGAAGGTTGATTGAAATGTTTTCAAAGCCTCTCATGACGTGCTTTGAAACTTTCAAGTTGATTCTACACTGCATAATTTAAAATGAATCCTTCTTACAATATTTGCCACACTTTGATCAATATGGGGAATTTTTTTTAAGAATCTGAGACCTGAGACTTTTTTTAGAATCATGATTTTTAGAATCATTTTTTAGAATCATTAATATGTGTATTAACAGTAAAATATCTTCTTTCAAAAAAAACCCCAACCCAACGACCAAACCCTGTGTTCAGTAGCTTTCAGAGTAAGGCCTAAAACATTCGTAGTCCTGTGCTAAGTGTATTTTACAGATTTTGTTGACTGATACCTAGGAGAGAGAGAAATCTTACAGGGTCACTATGGGCACTTCAGCTCAGCCTGCAGTAGCTCATATTTGTGGTTTGAATTAAACTGTTGCCCTGTGGACCATGATAGCCACCAATGGTGAAAGCAGAAATCTCCCTTCACAAGGCTCTGTTACCTCTTCAGCATCACCCTTGTCTTTTAAAACCACCCAGGGCAATCACTTTGGAGAGCATACAGGGGAGTTTTGAAACTCAGGCTCTTAGAGGGATTCTTTCCTTTGTCCTTCTGAAGATCCCATGAGGAAGATATTCAGCTTGGAACAGGGCTTCCTCCATGATCCCCCAGAGCTGGGGCTCAAGGGGACTTTAACCAAGTGAAAGGGAAAGCTGGGGCTCTCATGGAGATGAGAACTTCTGCACAAATAATCTTCATGGGAGATATGGGAGACACACCGCATTACTTCTCTGAAACGGAGGAAAGAAAATGCCAGAAATGCAGTAGGAGCTCAATTTGCCATAGGGAAGAAAGGGTGGCTTCTTTTGTGAACTTTGCAGCCTGTGCTGCAAACTGAGTTTGAGATAGAGAATTGTTTTGGAGTGTTTGTAATTTTTACATCATCAACAATAAATACCAAAACTGGATTGATAACTTTGTTGGCAGGAAAAGTGCATGAGATATTGGTTCTGTATTGCAAACAGCAGGTAAAGTGTCTCTTGGTCAGTGAGGTGGGTAGGCGAGAATTTGTGCTGTTGTGTTTCTGATTCCAGGCCAAATTCTTCTTTTAGGAAACTGAATCACATTTTCGTCTGGGTTAAACTTGCCTCTCTGTACAGGTGCTTTGCACAGGGTCATCTTTAACCCATTGTAACCTCTCTGCAAGAATCTTATAGGGTGCTGAGTGTACTAAATAATACCTTTGGGCTGGGCTGGATTGCTCTAAGAAACACTAAATTTTTGGCACACCTTGTTGCACCCTTTAAGCAATTACAGCATGTGACTGGCTCTTTGTGTTAAGAACATTTGTTGTAAAATGCCGCAAGGATATGGGAAGGTGTGCCAAGGCTTCTGTGCACCTTCAACCGTTCTCAAGGTGATGAGAATATAAAGGTGCTTACATCACTGATTAAAAAATGGCATTTAGCCTTTTCAGAGCACAGAACAGCATATACCGTTCAAATCTTGGGGAAAAAAAGATAAGATAATGTGCTGTATTTTAGAGTTAAGGATTATGGACTATATCATTAAAAAAAAAAAGCGCAAATATATAATGTCACAGCACTTCAGCCACCAAACTTGGCTATTTGAGTTTTCTTATCAAGGAGGAGCTTTAACCTGCCTGGTATACTATTTCTTTAATGTCTAAGTAATATTGGCTATGCAAGAAGCAATATTTCAGTCTGTGTATATTAAAATTTGTCCTGCCTTCAGGTAACATCAGCCATAAGTAATGCACACCAAGTACTTAGGACCCCACAAATGTGATCTTCTGTTTGAGTCCGAGTAACACAGAGGACACCAGCCTAGAGCAGGCCTATAGATTTCATAGGTGTCTAAAAGGAAAAAGAAAGAGACAGATGTCTCAGTGTATTTTAATGGAAAAAAGGTAGAATCAACAGGCAGCTCTATATAAGTTATTGTGGTGATGAATACTGTGTTGTGGACCTGCGTATGTGCCTCAGGCTTTTATGGGCTTGTAATTATTGTTTTGACCTAGACATAACTATACAGGTTATTTACTAGGATTCTTTGGCTTGAGATGAATAAAGTCCAATGAAAACTCTATCAAACACTGTATGCCAAACATATATCTCTCAAAAAGTAGAATAGAGAGTCCCAGATGACAAAAGGAACAAAGATAGCAGTAGAAAGCCATTTCAGGGTGGATCTGTGAACAGGAATATTGATAGTTTCATGAAGGTAGTTTTACTTGTCTTTCTGTGATGGTGTTGCTAAACTGCAGTTTGTTCTGCCAGTCGGTGCTGCCAGCCTTCCTGAAGGCAGCGTGTCCTGATGGATTCAGGGAACTTCTTAGCTGGTTTCAAGGCAGTTGGCCAAATTAATTTAAATCACCACTGAAGGCATTTCAGAATAATCTGGCTAACTTTTCTAAGTGGACTCAGAGCCTTCACACAGCCTAGAAAAGCTGCTTAGCTGGGATGTTGCAATGAAGTAACCGGGCAGCAACTCTCTAAACCGCTCCAAAATAATCATGAGTGTTCATAAAGCAGATGAAAGACTGAATAGTAGAACAGAGCTGTATAAGAAGGCTAAAGTAGCAAGACACATGCTTTATTTAAGACTTTCCCCTTTATTTGCATTCATTTTGTTTCTTCCTTACGTAAAAAAATGAAAAAATACCTTGAAACAAAACCTTAAAACAAAAGACTAAGAAATTTCCAAGGTCAAAATTAAGGACTCTCAAAGTCTTGTGAAAGTGTAATACTGCAGTTACAAAACACATTTAGAAAAACGGGATATAAGGATAAAAATTTTAAAAGAAAGCGTAAGGAGTTAATGAGTACAACTTTTTTGTATTATTTCAGCTAGACCTAATGGTCAGGCAAAGGTAGCCATACAGGAGATGGAAACAAACAATGGATATGAAAGGTTACCATTTCAGGGAAAAAGAGACCTGTAGCACAACTTAGAAGGCACAGCTATTATAGCAGAGAGAATTTTTGAAGCTATTACAGATAGATGCTACGCTCCAGGAGATACTGACTCACAGAAGGGAAAGCTGAGCTTTGCTGACCAAGCTTTCACCGAAAAACCCTCCAAAACCCTTTTGAGAGCTTGCAGAGTAGATGTCTTCCCTTGCATTTCTCGTTTGCTTCCCACCAGGTTTCCTGCTGAGATTAATAAATACACTACATATCCAAAGTGTAAACGCATCACTTTATTTCCTTGGTGATTTCTTTGCATTGCTGCAAGGCCTCCAAAGGGCAAGTGAGAGAAAGACATGAAGCTTGTGTAGCCTGAGTTACGACTTCTTGAGGCGCTGAAGCTGCTGTTGGTATGACCAAGCCGGACTTTGCAGGGCAAACAAAGGGAGAAGCAAAGGAAAGTAGTATCGTGTCACTTGCTGGTTTGGCCAGTGCTGTTTCAGCCTGTTCCTACTCCAAGAGAGGCTGCAGTGTCCTGGGGAACCCGCCCACTTTGGCAGGTGCTATCCCTACTCCCTCGCTCTTCCCAGGGAGCCAACAAGAAAGTTTGAGCTGGTCATCTCCAGGACCTACTCAGCGAAGTGCTCTTTGCACGCACAAATGCTTTCTTGAGCCGTGGCTGCTAACTACTAATCGCTCTTTAAGCTTACTAACCTATTTGCCTCAGCCGTATATTGGGGTTAAAATTCCTGCTGATAAGATTAAGTGCTGTCTTGGACCGGGGCCTACGTAAATAATAATGCTTTTCCACGTGGCACTCATTAGAATAAAATGTAAAAAAGGGTGCTGGTCTTCCTGCTGAGGGATGTCAGCCAGCTGCTAATTGTTGGTGATCAAAAAGTTCTCTTTGACGTCCTTTGGCGGTCTATGTGTATTGACATAATTACATTTCACTGAGTGCTACTGTTTTATCTACAGCGTTTGAAGTTAGATTTTTACCTTTTGAACACTGGATATCTGTATGTGAACTCAAGGCTGTATTAACAGTGTGTTTTGTCTTTTGCTTTCTTATAAGGTCATATTTTTAATCTGAGCGGCACCTGCTATAAAAGCCTTCTGAATGGCAAAGATGGTCACACCTAAGATTTAATCCCTTCATTATAAAGCTGATGTGTTTACTCCATTGTCACACCATTTGTGACTCACAGCTCCTTTCTGCTGACAAGTAATCCATTATATTAATAGGAGTCTGAGAAGTACAATTACGTTGTTCTAGTAATCTTTATTTTAAAAATTCATCAGCAGGCACCAGAGAAACATAGCGGCCAAGTCTGTTATTTTACTGAATAATCTAAGAAGCAACATCTGTTAGAGACTGAACATTGAAACTGTGGCTTTGATCTTTGCAAGTGTTCTGTGCTCAGTCATCAGCTTAGGCACAAAAAAACCTGAAGCACAAGCTTAATTTTAGGTGCACTTGCGATTGTCCTGTACTGACTAAATGCTTTGCTTGCCTTAGCCATGTGTTGGCAGACTGAGGAGACCCTTGGACGCAACCAGCGAAGTCTGGAAGGTCTTCCAAGGCAAATCATGTATCAAAATAAAACACTCACTCATGAAGCGGTTTAAAACTAAACATTGAAACAAAGCCACCAGTTTTCTCTTGAAAAAATAACAAACCCAAAAGAGACCAAAGACTACCTTTCCAAGTAACAAGTGTCTCATGTAGAACAACCTAGGCATGCCTGAAACCACTTTTGACCTAAAGTGTACGCTAGCATGTGTGATACAGATACACTGACATTTCCAGTACTTTTTGCCTGTTCTAATGCTTATATAAAAAAAAAAAAAACTATTTCCTTGTAAATCTCTCTGCTGGGGAATGGGAGAAGAGTGGAGTGGAGGAGTACTGATTTCTCCTATTTCACTAAAGGTATGCAGAGATTGCTTTGAAAATCCTAACCGAATGGCTATAATCACAAGAGGAGTCTGGCTGACTGGGCACCAGTGCTTTGCCAAAGGAGCTATGTAGGGCACACCTGCCTATATGTCAGATAACACTTGTCTGTGATGCCATTCCCAGTTGCGTGTGTCATGAGTTATCTTCGCTGTTCCTGAGTCGTGCACAGTTAAGACAGAAATGCAAATTCCTGATGTGTTCTGGAGGGCCATGGAGGGAAGAAAGTGAAGAAGGGAATCAAAGAGAATATATTATTGGTGACAGTAACTATACTAAGTGAGAGATGCAAGCACAAACCAAAGATCTGGTTAATGAGCACATGTGAGGTAAAGCAGCCCACCACGCACGCTGACCCTGCGGCTGTGGGAAGTGGCAGGGAGAGACACTTGGGGGAAAATAGAACAAATAGAGCTCATCTGGTGTCGTGGGTTAGGCCGCTCCGGCAACCAAACCCCACACAGTTGCTCACTCCCCCTCCCCCACCCCAGGGATGAGGGAGAGAATTAAAGGAGAAACGGGAAACCTGTGAGTTGAGATAAGAACAATTTAATACAGATGATTTAATACACAGTGTAGATGCTCACCACCCCTTCTTATCCGCAGCCCGTCTCGTCCCGAAGCTGCAATCCCAGACGAACGCGAGGCCCCGAAATAGAGAGAGGCAGAGAGACAGATAATACTCCGAGAGTGGGAGTACTGGGAGAGAGAGAGAAAAAAAAGCAATAGAGCAGAAGCGCAAAAGAGCAAAAGCGGTGAAAGAGCCAAAGCGCAAAAGCCCTTCTGTCCGGCTGACCCTCACTTTTATACTGGGCATGACGCTGCATGATATGGAATACTAATTGGCCAGTTTGGCCCTCAATCTTAAGTTCCACCACAAATCACAAGGGGAATCGTGGCCCCCTTGTCCCAGCTATGCTCCCCCCTTATCCCGCTGTGCTTCTGCACTCCGGCACACTGAAAAGTCCTTGGAGTTTCACTTCCAACCACAAACACCAGCTTGCTATCAGCATTCTTCTCAGAGCGAGCCTCTGAGTAAAACCAAAACATGGAGCTCTTCTAGCTCCTAAAAAGAAGAGCTGACTCTGTCTCAGCTAAAACCAGGACATCTGGCAATATTTCTGATATTGCAGCCCTGACCTTCCAAGCAAGCAGCACCCACTTCAGCTGGCATGGTCAGAAGCCCTCTAACCCTCTTATTCCTCTTGGTACCTTCCTCTTCTAGAGCAGAGGTGCTCTCTCTCTTTCCCAAACCTCTGCAACCCTCCTGTTCTCCAATACTGATTCTAAAAAGATCAAGACTTGATGCTGTTTTGACATTGTGAAATGAATTTCTTATAATTGTAATTCCTTTTCTTTCAGTTTCCAGTTCTTTATTATTGTAACCTCTAATATTTTTGGTATCAAATGTTTTCTTTATTCAAAAAAAGAGATCCCAAGTAACATAATTTTCTTCCCAGAATATTTCTTTCCCAGGGACTTAAAAATTACTATGTTCCATTGTAACTCATATTGAAGCCAAGACAGATTTTCAATTACTTGAAGCCTTTGCCAAACAGAATTTTCATCCTTTTGCCAGGTCTAGTTCAGACTTGTAGCAAGACAGCAGCAGAACAAATCTTGTATTATACACTCATCCCTGCCACTCTTATGCAAGACTTGTAAACAAGAGTGCGTGTCCTCATCTTGGCCTGTAGCTTTGTTTCCGTGCTGGTTTGGTTTATTTTTGTTACGTTATTATCACAGCCCTGCCTTTTCTCTTTCCCTAGAGGCTCAAAAACCATACTGAAGCAGCATAATATCACAGTGCTGTTGTTCTCATGGGAGGTACTTTTGGAAATGCTTGGTACCACTGTTCTGCAATTCTTCTCTTCCTAACATAAAATTTCCAGCCCTCTTAATATATCATTTATGCAATATATATATATATGCATATCCCTGCTCCGTACCAATCATTCTTTGTATTTAACTCGTATTGGCGTTCTTTCATCTATGATTAAGGTGATCTTCTGTGATCAATACAGTCTCTGTATGTGAGCATATATGAGCATTTTACACATGCTGTCTTACTAGCATCTCTCCACAGAGGTCTTGCCTTAGTATTCTCTACTCTATTGTATTTAGGACTCCTTGAAAATATTCTGAAATCATAAAATTGTTAACCACGATTATGAAAATTATCTGCATAAGAACTATTGTAATGAGTGAAATGGAAAACTAGATGTATAGTACATACTGCCTTTTTTTGTGTGTGTTAGGAATTTTGCTTAAACTTTTGATTTCACTACTTCCAAGTAGAAACAGAAAATTTGGTGTTTGTAACACATTCAGTATATCCAATTAAGGGGGGCTCGAATATTTTAGAATCAGGCCAGCAAGTGATGCCTGGGCGTAGGGACTTTCAAAAACAAAGATGAGAGTTCTAGTGTATGCATCCATTCTACCTTTGAAAAACTTTACCTTGAAATTAACTAGTAGAAACTTCAACAATGCTTAAGATTCCATACTCGGTCTTCATGGTGTGCTGAAATGAGCGGTGTCCTGCATTGTGGGTAGAAAACCACCAAAATTTTAATGAATGGGTTTTATGAATGAATGCAATGTGTCCATCTCACTCGTATTGCCAGGCAATCTGAATGTCTCACTTGATGAGTCTGGAGCCCAGGAATGTGCTGATATGTTTAATAACAGCATAGTACCATCAAACAGGGCCTACAGCAAAAATTACAAGTGTCTTCAGGGGGAATAGAAAAATAAGACTTCACATAAAAAGTTGTATTGAATTTGTATATATGTATATATATAATATATATATAATATAATATATTATATATATATAATATATATATATAATATATATAATTATGTATGAACAATTTCAGAAATATACCTGAGTGGATTACAAATCATACTGAAAAGAGACTAATACATAAATCCTCTTCAAAATTTATTTTAAAGATTTCTAATAACACTTTGCTTTCAGATTTCAGAAGAATGAGAGCATGTGTCAGTGAAAGCTCTTTTTTCCCTCTCTGGTAAGGAAAGTAATTTCTGAGAGTCTGTTTGACAGCACTTGTGACAAAAAAGAAAGACAGGTCAGTTGAAATGAATTAGTATTTCATACAGAGAAATAATACATTCATTTTATGAGGAAACCATTTGAAAAATAAAAGGCCTGTTGGGCAGGAAGGAATAGCTCCTTAGATGATCAGGTTTTTGAAGAACAGTCATTCATTTGAAATACTATGGACTTAAATGATCCCATTTCTCTTAGTCTGATAGGAAACGAGTTTGTCCTTTGCGACATTTTTAACACATAGAAACAGAGTGAAATCATTAGATGATTTTTTTAAAAAGGCTCAAATAGAAAACTATGTAATTTTTATCCACTTGCCCAATCTCAGAAAGCTCATACTTCACTTGAAGTTAACATTAAACTAACATGAGACTTCTGACAGAATGAAATCTGTTTCTCAAGCATCCTACTGTTCAGAAAAACTGCAAATCTCTCTGGCATTTGAAAAAACTGCTTGATTTTTTTTTTCTACTTTTCAGCATGACTGCCTCTTGGATGGGGCTGTTGGGCTGGGTTTGTTTCTGAGCCCAGTAAGCACAAACTAAAATATTCCTTCAAGTCCAGTGGAAGGCTTAGTCCATGACCTTAGTGGACCTAATTACTATTTAAAGTTCCCTTACAGTAATTGAAAACAGGAAGCAAGAAATATTGTTTTATCTCACTGAGTTCCCTGAAATGAAAGAAGAGGGGGAAAAGGATGATAGGGGCTTGCAGGACTGGGGTGTTATTTTACTGTATTATATGCATAGTCCTTCATCACTGAAGACATGGCAGGGATCCAGTGACAGAGCAGCTCTACAGCACAGTGACTGAGCCAGAGACTTCTAGGCATGAATCCAAGGCCTTCCAGATAAACTTGTGGAGCAAAAGGAAATCATATAGCACAACCAGTAGAGCTGATTCTGCTGGAGGAAAGGGGGGTTGTCTCCAGCTCCCCTTCTGACCAAGGGGATGGTGATAGGCAGAGGGAAGGGACTTGCTGACTGCCAGCCAGCAGTGCCAGTGGCCGCAGAGCATCCCTTGAAATGTTCACAGCTGGATGCAGCTCTCCTTTGGCAGGGAGCTCCCTACAGTCTTCCTACCAAAAACAGCTGCAACGCATTGCAGGAAAATCCAAGTTCTAGGAAAAGCCAAAATCCATAGACAAAACATCCTCCAGTTCTAGCAGCCTTAGTCTGCTGGGGACTCAAGGTGTCCAAGTGCACTTTTCCCTCTGTAATCACATGACTGGATTAGAAGGACCGTGAGGGGGACGATTTGAATTGCCTCTTGCCAACAGCAAAATGTCTGACTGCCTTATTTTCAATACAGCTTGTAAAAGAAAAAATATTTATACAAATCATTTTCCAGACAGTGTCTAAAAATCTTTTCAATTTAAATGTTGAGATGCTAGGAAATATGATTGCTAACTGAAACATAAAAAGGTTAATAATTTTATAATCCTCTTTTAATGTGGAAATACATGAATTAGAATAGAAATGTCTTCCTAGCTAAGGAATTGTCCCTTTCCTAATTAGCAATCACAAATCTGTCTGTCAATTCCACGTGTAAGTACCAAGCTAGAAACCAGTCTTGTAGTTCCCAGTCTTCTCTTTTTTGCATTTGTAATTTGAACACAGAAATCCTTTTGTGTGAAGATCACTAAACCCAGCATCAATGTATTTTCTTTTTAACACAAATATAAACCTATGTCTGCAGAAACCACAGTTTCAGTGTTCAATTATAGTGTGTGTCAAGAACTCCAGCTATTTTGCAGAGTATTGCTAAAAGAACCAATTACCAGACACTACTGTTTTTTACTGCATTTTGCATTGATCAGAAGCTGATTACTCCTGCTATGGACACAGGGGTGGGGAAGGATAAATCCTCTGCAAAACAAATAACCCTCATTTGAATTCTTCTCTCCTAACAACGTATTTATGGATCTAGTTCACTCCTTCCCTTTTGGGAAAGGCATATTGCAGAATGCAGCAGCTCTGGTGCTTTGGCTACCAGCAAGTTCAGACAAAGCTTGGGAAGATGAAAATACCAAATTTGGATGGGGTCAGTCCTGAACACTGCAGAGCAATCAGGCCCAGATTGAACAAAGCACATGCTTAACCATAAGCAACTTCAGAGTCACATGGCAGATAAGAAAGGAACTTTTGTACTTAAAATTTTATCACCCATTGAAGTGCTTTTTTGGACAAAGTCCAGAGGCATCTCCACCTTGCAGGACAGAGCACCCTGCATGACCTGCTTGCCTGCTCAGGTCTGAATCCAAATCCGCTGAAGGCAAGGAAATGGTGTCTTGCTGTGAACAGACACTCTTATTTCCATCTGCCCTTGAATCGGGCCCTCTCATGGCAGCAATTTTTCTTAGCTTTGCTGAATGCTTCGTAGCTTGAATTTGAACAACAATGGAGATGGAGATTCCAACACATTTTTATTATTCCCATCTTTTAACTAAAATCTCCTCCTAAAAATTCCATGATGTTATTCTGTTACTTCAGTCAACCGTTTCTTCCCTATTATCGAGGTCTTCATTAATGCGTAATCTCTCATATCTCTTCACCTTTTTTCTCTTCTAGTGACTGATATAAGATAACAGTTCATTAACCCTGTCATTATAAAGTTCTTGTTAATTTGATTATCCCCCTCATTTATCAGTGGACCTGCTTTTCTCTGGTTCTTTTTATGTCCGTTCTATTAAACAGCCTTTTATTATCCCCCTTAGCTTTGCCAGCTAGCAATAACTCATTACACATCTTTCCTTTCTCCACCTTCTCCTGTCCACTGCTGGCTATTTTCTGCTCTCTTCTTTTTTTCCCTCTTGTTTCAGGTGTGTGTATTCCTTTCAGCTCATTGTGAAGCAGTGGTACATGCATGTTTGTAGCAAGCCACCTGTGATACGGTGGTGTTTTCCCTTTCTTTGGACAGCTCTGAAAGTATGGAGAAGATACGAGGTGCACCTGGGACATGTTCCTCTGCAGACCTCCCTCTCTCTTCAGCCTACCTCCCCTTAGAGAGGTCCAGCACATCATGCTCAGGAGTAAGATGTTTCTACTGTTGACAAAACGTGAGCTTGATTTGCTTTTACTGCTGAAAACATGTTCACATTATAAATCAAGAACTGCAAAGATGAGGTTACAGAAGAGGCACATTTATGCTGGCGGGAGGAAAGAAGAAATTCCCAAGTATTTCAGTATCTTGTCTCTGGTTTTGGCATACCATGTTTGGTGGCATATCACATGTTGTTGCACAAGTTTCTTCTGTGAAATTCCTGCTTCTCATTCAAGTAAAACTGCAAAACTGCCTTTAGTTTTAGTGGGACAGGGAGGTCTTGTTAGCTTTGCCACTGATGGAGTCACAGCTGGAAAGCCTGTGCTCTTCCTTCAACTCTGCCACCACACCAGCAACCAGGTACAGAGTCTGTCTTCTGACACCCCATTAGTTCACACGTCCTTTCCAGTAAGTGCATAATTGAGTTTTTGTCTTCCAGTATGTTTTTACTGAATACCGGTGACAGGTACTGCACGACATACAAGGTGCAGAACTGCAGCTGCTGAAGTCACCCTTGTAGATTGCTCCCTTCATGGCTGCTAATTCTTTGCTGTTAACCTGAGTGATCAGACTGAAATCCAAAAAAGGAGCCCAGCCTACATCACTCAAAAGAAATCTTCTTTACCCTCCCCTGATTTCCTACATCTGAAAGATTTCCAGCCAAGGTGCTGCCAGTCTGTGCTCACAAGAGAAATTCTGTAGCTTAACATCTTTTGTGTTCTTTCACGTAATCTCCATTTATGTGACCAAAACACTAGGATTAGAGCAAAAATGCAGAAGTAGTCCCAAAAGAATGGCATAAGAAATTCTGTTGCTTATTTCCCTAGAGCCCTCATCATGTTAAAACCTCCTAAGCTCTAAAATTGGTAGCTGGAAAAGAACAAATCACAAAAACGTGAAGTAAGACAAACCCCCACAACTGAAATGGAAGAAAAACCCGCAGGCGTACAGCTATATCAGCTGGATCTGTGTCAGCATCTTCTACTTAAATATGTACCACTGGCACAGATTTCTGAGTGTTGTGTTTATCCAGAGTTACTCTGAGTCAAATTACTGGCTAAAAACCAAGTAGGCAAATGCTGGTTCCTTTCACTTTTGTAGAAACGATGAATTTATCTATTCCAAAGCACTTACTTTACTTTCTACTGTATTTTTCTTTGTTTGTTAATATTTTCTATGGCAAGACCTCAAAAATCCAAAGCGTGTAAGGTGCTGCACAACTAAATAAGAAGGCCCAGCTTACAGTCCTTGGCTCCAGCCCAGGCCATCCCTCCATATAGATCCAGACTCTTGAGGCACAGGATTCCACCTTCACAAACTTGTTAGATCGTAGCTTAAGCAGAGGGAAGATTGAAGAGGCTTTGACAAATATGAGGTAAAAATTTAACTTGGAGATTGGCATTAATGATAAATATGCAAAGATTGCATGCCTAAACTGATGTGAGGATGCTACATTGGTTTCTAGCTGGCATCTCCTTCCAGAAGCCCATTCCCAGGAAGGCATTGGCAAGCACAGTTTTACCTGACCTGTGGGTATGCGGATTGTAAAGCACAAGGAGTCATCCAGTGTTTTATCTCTAAATCCATATACCTGGAAAAAGACACAGAAAACATGATAGCCTTCTCCATACCCAGTACTTTGTCTCTTCTAAGTGTTTCCATACTGACAGCTGGAAATACAGACCAGAGACAATTAAAGGCTCATCAGTCCTTGAATTCTCTTATTTTCACTGCAACAGCTGTCCACTCACCCTGTTGAATGCAAGGACGCTGCAGAGGAAAGATGCAGAAAACAAAAAATAGCCCCCTCTCAAAACTGAAACACTGTGAAGCTGATGTTTCTATAACACTTGTATTCATTGTTCACAGGGTGCCGCGATTGGTAAGGTAATCTAGAATACGTAGACAGCTCATTAATGCATGGATGTTAGTTGTCATGGGGAATATACCTCCAGCTTCCATTCCAAGCAAATTAAGTTTTATAATGAAGAATGCTTTTCAACACATTATAGCCATCAGGATCAGACAATAACTTCGTTTTGTACTGCCTTGTCAGTAGACCTCAGCCATATAGGGAAAATCTTACTGCATCTACTTCATAGAAGAACAGCTTTGGAGAAACTGTCCATATGAAAGACTTTAACCTAGAGCTCCCACAGTCTGTCTCTTATCAGAAATGTGTCTTGCTCTCTAATTTTTTTCCTGGAGAATACTGTAAGACACGACATGGCTGCATGTGTCTCATAACAGAATCATTATTTGCTTAATCCTTTCACTGTGATTCCCCACCTCCCCCTTTCATTCTCTTTTTTTAAAACCCCACTCGCATGGCAGCTGGGACACTGCACTGGACAGGGGGGAGGTCTCTATTTGCAAATACAAGATTTCCTCCCAGAACTCTCATTAACAGCTCCCACATTTCTCCTTGACTTTCCATCTCCAGCACGGGTCTTAGTCTCATGTAAGTTACTGTATCTTGCCAGTCTAGATCGGTGGCTAATAAGCTACCATGACCTAGATTTTTTTTAGTTATGCATTGCTTCTAAACAGATGTGACAAGATTATATTTTATCACTGTAGCATTCTTGACATCCACTGGGCTGGATGCCTAAAACCCACCACTCGTATCAGAAGTGCGTGATTGCAAAAGAAGGAGAAAAAAAATAAAAAGGCTATTTGCCATTTTCTCCAATTGCTGTGGAAACATAGACACACAGCTGTTCTTTTTCATTACTCTGTAGCAGACAGAACATAGTATTCATTGTTGAGCAAAATAATTGCAGAAAAAAAAGGAGAGCTGAAGAGAGAAGAAAGACTTGTCTAATTAAGACAATTTGTTTGGAACTGAGAAATTTGTAATCCTTCCATCCATGCCTATTGTTCACTTGGGCTATATCTGCTTCCCCATAGCTGAAAAATAAGCTTACAGTTTTTTTCTCATCAGAGAAAACCACCAGTTTTATTAATTTGGCATTTATGGTGTGTGTTCTTCTGTGCCCTCTGTCAGACTGCATTGGCATATCACTTGGCTACTCAGAAGCAATATCTGACACAAGAATGAAGTGGGGGCAGAGAGGGGAATTGACTTTGTCAACCCATGACCATGCAGCCACATCTGGAATTGGGAGATGTCTACAATAAATCCCATCTTATTATCCTGCATATGAAATATAACTCAGCTAATGACAATATGGAGCAGATTAATGTGAGCAGAGTCTAATTTAGAAAAGACAAGGAAAAAAAGGAAATTTCTTGCTTAATTATGTCGGGCAGAAATACTGCAACAGACAGTATAACAGGAGGACCACCTTCCGTCAAATGTTTTAATGTCATATAGGAGCTGAGGCAGCTCTGAAAATGCCTGGCACTGCCAACACACTTGTAACATGGATTTGCTTTTAAGAGTGTTTTAGCTAACAGTTTTGAAAATTATTAGTTATTAGGAATATCTTGATTTTTCTGTTTGTCCAACTTGCAACACCTCCAAAGGCGATGATGTTTAGACGACTGTGTACAGTAACTATGTAATTATTGTAAGGTAGAGCAAGGTACACTCTCAAAAAAATCAAGGCACCCTGGACTTTCTTGGAGGAGGATATCGTGTAAGCCAGATGACAAGGTAAATCCAGATGCTGCTTGTTCCCGAGTGATACTCCAGAAATGTTATCTCAGCAGTCTTTCATCATCTTAGCAGCTGTAAAAGCAACTTTCGGATATCATCTTTGGCCTGTGTGGGCAGTGGCCCATCATGTAGCGCACGCTGTTGCGTTTGATTCCCTATCCAGCCTAGGCAAGTCCTTTGATTACTACTGCAGCCCTCAGAAGCCATTTGTTTTCTCATATATTCAAATTAGTCCTGGTGGGTGATTGCTGCATGAAAGCCTACGGGTGTGTTTTTCCTGTTAAAGCCACAGTTTTTAGATGATTCTTTTTCCATACCACTGACAGATCCCAGTTGCTGTGGACCTTGTGAAGTATGCTGTGCAGACACATAGCAAAAGCTATTTCTTCTTCAGGGAAAGGTTTCTGTCTGAGAAGCAAAACAGGAGAAAAGTGATTTGTAGAAATCTAAAGAGAAAGCTAATATAATTTTAAGACAGGTTTCACAGTAAATTTAAGTCCTTTTTGCTGCTTTTTTCCGTTATCAAGTAAACATAACTATGTGAAACTAGTGGAATCTGAAACACTTCTGATTTTTGTGGTTTTTACCTGCAACTTTGAATCTTTCAAAATGCAGGAAACAACAGAGTATTTCTTTGTATTCCTGACGGCTTTCCTTCTGCCTATCTGCCATCCTAGCTATGAAGCCATTTTCTGTGTTGTCACATAGATAACATTGGATGGCTTGGATTATGTATAGCAAAATGTAATTAAAGATACATATTCAACGGGAGAGGTAGAGTCACCAAGGAAAAGAAGATTTGCTAACTCTGAAACGAGGATTAAGGAAGAAGGAGGTTTGCAGAGACTTGAATACATTAATTTTCCTAACAGCTTACATAGCAATTCAGTGACTCCTATTGTGTAGAGTGTAGTTAGCACCTTCCTTGACCTGAAATGAAGATGAAAGGGTGTACCTGTGTGGAATCAGATGATAGAATGTTTTATTTTGGAGTCAAAGAACAAATATCTTAGGCTTGAAAAGAATAGCTGATAGACTGTAGCCAAGGATTAAAGTGGATAGGTCACTGAGGGAAAAACCCACGTTCCGTCTTGTCTTTTGGGACTGCAGTTAAGTGAAAATTAAATCATCAGCGGGATTATTTTCCCAAATCTCATTGTTTCACAGTGCTTGTTGGACTTTTCTTGCCTTGTACTCATTATGAACTAGACCTGGGAATAAGATAGAAATGTCGTTCCAATGTTATCCGTGAGCTGTTGAGTCTCAACTCTTAAACCAGACTCAGTAGTTTCACGAAGAGGAAAATCATCTGTAATAGAAGCAAAATATTATTTAGGAGCTACGTTGGAATAGGGAGGTATGTTGTATGTTATCCATTGTAAATGTCTGTCCATCAATTTGTGTATTTTATGCATGTGTTGCACTTCTGTGGATGTTTGAACTTTGACTTTGCCAGTAAGATCACAAAGTAAATGCAAAGGCACAGAGGGAAAACCACTCCACTACAGTGTGATGATTTTTATGATTAATTTATTTAAATCTCTGTTGCTTTACTTAGAGATATGTTACACGTGTAAACAAACAGGGAGAAGGTTAAGTGCTGATCAGAAGATTAAGTGTGGCAGCACAAACATCTACCCCAGCCCACAGCTACTGAGCAGGTCTTATTATATTACTGAGCAGTAAATGCACAGAACAAGTCACAGATCAGCATATAATTTTGATATCTGCAATGGGAAACTCTGTATTTCCTTCTGAGTGTGGAAAGACATTGTTCCTATCAAATACATAGTCTGCCATTACTGCAGCATAAAAAGGAGCCCAAAAGACATCTGATCTTTGGTAGAACTTCAGAAACATGAATCTCTGCTTTTGTTTGCTGGAATCAACTTCTTTTCATTTTCTCTTAATTCCAAGGAATTATTTCTTTGCAGCCTTGTTTCTCCACGCAGGCATAGCTCTGCTTTCAGCTCCGTTGGGAGGCTCTGCACGCCCTCGGTGGGCTGATTCCTTCTGAAGCCCTTTGCGTGCTGGCTGGCTGCCTTTCCACTGGCTGCCCAGCCCTTTCCCTGGCTGCTTTTGTTCTGTTGGGGAGAGCCATCCTAGTGCAGTGGGTACATAATTTCCTGCCGGTCACACAGAACGGTCCGCGGTGGTCAGTCATGTGTTAAACACGGGTCTTTGCAAGCACTGCGATATTTTGTGTGATGTTGCTTAAGTGCCATACTCAGGTGTTAAGTGTGCTTTCTATGTGCTGAAAATCTTTGCTTTGATTTTCTAGGAACTCGCATGATATAACATCGTTTTTCCTGGATAATTTGAAATTTATTTGTAGAGCTTGAGGAATGAAAAAGAAAAAAGCGCAGCCAGCCTGAAGTTCAATGAAACTGCATTTTGTCCTGTCAACTGCTCATGCATAAGTGATTTCCTTGTGAATAAAGATTAAGGCTTTTTTAAATTCAGGGATTATTATGAGGGCTGAGTTTTCTTTCAACCCAGTGTTTGTTGGGAAAGTGAGAGCGATTCCTTCTGAACTTTATGCCCCACAGTAAACCCACGTGGGCTCGTTTCATCTGATTCTGCAAACACAGGCCAGTTGCACAGATCAAGCGATTTCTCTTTCGTTCTTTTATTTTGGCTGTAGCTTGCGCTAGAGCAAGGGGTTTGATTTATCCAGGATTTCTGGCGGGGCTGTGAGGTGTCTGCCTCTCAGCTTTGTCCCCGTCCGGCGATGCAGCACAGTGGCTGAAGCTTAGTCCTGCTGCTGGTGCGTCCTCCTCCAGGGAGCTGGACGGTGCCGCCCAGACCTTACACACCCACACCTCAGCAGTGGCTGAGACCGCTCACATCCTTGATCTCCCAGAGCTCTGTGAGAAGGAGACAGTGGAGAAGATCCTGCCTAGATCTGAGAAATTCAAACTCAGCTCTTCCTGCTTTCACTCGTCCGGTAGGAGGGTTGTCTAGGGCAACCTTGCATGCGACAGCCTCTTCCAATACCTCTTTTTCTTCCTTTGGCAGCATCATCCTGGCACACAATCCTCTGTTCAGGCAGGTCAGCATGAGCAGCTTTAACCTATGATACACGTTTTAAAAGCATATTTGTGGGTTGTATACTGGAAACTGCAATGTATTTTTGCTGAACTGAATAGCCTGGGTGTCTTGATAGCACATGAGATCGTTATGCCCAGCTTATCAGAATAATTACACTATCAATGACCTTGACTAAGAAGGTCAGATCCTTTTCACTCATCTCCCAGGTTAGTGTTATCTTTTTCATGCAGCTTACATTGTCACTTAAGTAATCCATACAGTGCAATTAACAGGGAATGGCCATGAGTTTGAAGTTGAAACCTGAGGAAAAAAGGTAGGATTTCTCTAGCACACACTTGACTATTCACTAATTAGCTTCTGTTTTGTCATTAACATCAGATATAGATCTCAGGAAATGAAGGCTAGCCAACACCAAGAACAGACCACTCGGCATTAATTCAAATACAGACTATTTTATCTGCAAAAGTTTGTGTTCTTATAACAATTTGTCTTAAGTGCTTTATAATCTCAGGTGTTATAGAAACTAGGGGAGGATTCTTACCATCTTAATTTTTTTTTAAGAACAAGTCGAAGCCCTCTGTTAGTAACTGTTGATTCATGCTCTGGCATGCGAGTGCTCTGAATACACTGTTTCCAAGAGCTGATTGATCATCTGGTACTTACTTTTTTAACAGAAACTAGTGTGTAAAGGCTGGGCTTTAGCTATACTCTGTGCTCTGAAAAATCATGTGCTACGTTGGTCAAATGAGATCCCCACAGTGAAAGTGTCTTTTTTTTTTTTTTTTTTCTGCCATCTGTGCTTCAGTTCCTTTGCTATATAACAGATACCATCATCCTTTCTTCTCACAATGAGTGCAATGAAAATTAATTTTTACAATACACCCAGGTAACAGAGTAATGAGATTTCAGCCCTCACCCCCCCCAACTTTCTGTAATATTTGATTCCTTCCCCTCTTACTGATTCCTATTTTGATCTTAGCATTCATCCCTTTAACAAAAGGCACTTGTTCAGAAGTCCAGACAAAAATTAATAATAGAAGTGTTGTCCAACATCAAACATTTCTTCTACACAGCATAAAGATTTCCACTTTCAGCTTATTTAACCATCTTTTGTGAGATGAACGTATTATAGTAATCTAAAATGGTCTGAAAACTTTTATCTTTACCAAAAAACTTCTCCTCCTCCTCATCTATTTTACAACAAATGCATTTGTTAAATTCAACTTGAGGGCACAAAGACCATTTTATTCCTGACATAAGCTAAAAATGACCACAACAGAGTACCTAGCCCTGTGCTGTAATAAAACAAGCCCTGAGTGCTGTGAATCAGTTCAGCTGAGAGATTTAAACAGGGTCCTGCTTCAGGTGAGAAGTCATCTTTGAGACTTGCTTTACGGTTTACTCATGGGAGAGTTTCTACTTTATCACTTGAGGGCTACTGTAGCCTGACTAAGGACAAGAAAAGGCTTATTTTCTTCTTCCTTCCTCTCTCTTTCTTAGCAGGTGTAGCTGTATTACTGCTTATTATTTATTTTGTGGAGAAAAGGTCTGGCTAAGCAGCCTGGCTCTGGTGTTTAGAGCCCTGTAGTAGTTAAGAGCCTTGACAAATATCAGATAGAAGGAAATAGAACTATTAGTCCTGGAAGAAACATGGCACCTTTACTCAGTTTATGATGCCTAGAAAAAGTCAATCCAACTTAAAAAGAGGTTTTTCTTTTGTTTTATAATGTTTTTAATGGGAATTGTGTTTTAGTGTTGTTTCTTCAAGGGGCTCTAAGGTGTTGACTGCCATCTTTATGAACAACACATGGCTACATTTTGGGTCTTTCATTAACTGCATATGCCAGCTGAAAGAGATCTAGCTCTTCTTCATTGCTTCTGAGCTGCTGTGCAGGACAGGGATCTTCCACTTGCCATGTGATGGGGTAGTCAGAGCAGACCTTGCTTCTGCCTGTACGTACCTGTGCCCTCTGCAAGCAAAGCCCAAGGAGGAGACTCAGGAGAGCCGGGAAGAAGCCCCTATGACTGCTCTCAGCATCCAGAATGTTCAACTGCAAGCAGCTGAGTGCTTTGCCCCGCTGCTCTTGGAGCGTTCCTGATACAGCTCGAAGGACTGAGGTGGCAGCGCAGAGGTAAATCCAAAGGGTCATGATCAGAAAACAGCTTCTTCAGCTGAGCAGAGAGGGAGCACGGAAGAGATGGTGAGTTCCACTGGTTTGCATGGACTGGCTTGTAACTGCAGCAAAACAACTAAAGGTAATAGCAAATAGACTTTTTTTAAGATTCTTTCTTAACAAACCACCCTTTTTTAACACCCTTTCTTAAAGACACTTTTCACATTCATTTTGTTATGTACATAAAACTGTTCTCAGTCTGAAGTGTTTGTGCAGTTGCCATGCAGGCTCGTGCTTATATTCTGCCGAGTTTTCAAATTGGTACACTGAGGAGATGTGAAATTTCACACTATAATCTCAGCTTGATCCATAATATTCTGGTTATGATACTAGCTAATTAAAAGAATATGAAATTAAAATGCATTTTTATCTGAAGGAACCAAAATGAGAATACAGAAGAAAACTAGAAGAAAGATATAGTGAAAAGTCTTGCCCCTTAGCATCCATCTCTATAAACTGCTTTTGAAATACAGCAGATAAATCTAGGTATTGGAAAGTCAGCTCAGAGAATGGCTGTGCATTAAGAGCTGCTTAAGCTCCTTTCTCTGCAGAAGTAATTATGAAGTCTTTCCTGTGAAGTTAAGACTATTAATATAGATATCGTAGATCTGAAAACTAGATCTAGAAAAAGAAGTTCTTTGTGTCTATGCAACCACCCTACTCAAAGCACTTGTTAATCAAACGAATATTAACAAGACAAAGTAGTTGTGAATTCATGCTTTTTGGATGACAAATATTTTGACTGTTCTCGCATCCCATAATCCAAAGGAATTAAAATATTACTATTCTTGAAATCAATTCTGTACAAGATATGTTTGCCATGTAGAATGTGTATACATATAGATAATCATTTGTATGCATCACTAAATACGATATTCAAGACAGGCTCTGTGCCTCAGTATCTCCTTACCTAACCTGTGACTCCTTCTTGCAGAAGAGTTATCCTACCATTCAGAGTCTTGACGGATTTCCTTTCCTTTCCACACTTGATTTGTCCTCCCTTCCCATGGTGTATGCAGTGGGGGATGAAGTCTAAAATGAAGGACAGGCATTGCTTTCTGCAGAAACATTTGCAGAAAACTGACAAGACGATGTTCACTAACTCTTTCTAAAACTCTGCTCTTTTCTTTATTTCGGATGTGCAATGTTTCCACCTATTAAAATTTATTTTGAAGATAGATGGTTTTGGGTAACAAAACTTGATATTCATAGGAATTTAGTGAATGAAATATATATGTTCCACCTAGGTTGAAAAGGGGTATTTTCTGCTGATATATGCGTATTTTATGATAGGGATGGAAATTCTTAAGTAGCAGATTCAATTTCTAGTAATGAAGGGGTCACTAGTATGTGTTCTTGCATCTTTTTTTAGGAAGTTATGGCCCTTTTTCAAGATTATTTCTGCAGATGCACTGCACAAATATAACTTACTGCTAAGACAAAAAGAGAATGTACAGAAGACAGGAAAATAGTTCCTCTGTGTTACTGTTTACAGAAAGGTGGAAATGTTTTCTTTTGTCCTTTCCCTCTCCCTCCTGTTTTTTTTTTTCCAAGGGTGTATGAGGTTCAAGAAGTCAGCAAATAAGGTGTTGCAGTGCATGTCTTCCTATATTCTGTCACGGACTTCTCAGACCTCAGAATTACTGTATTGCTGTGTTGTAGCAGCTCCTTTGTCATTGATGCCCAAAGCTAGAGGTGCACCAAACCACACTAGGCAGGCAAACTGGGACTTGCTTTTCTAGTGATTTCAATTTTAGCTTCTGAGCTAAAATATGAACTAGTCTGTAAATCTGGTGACATACTCTATGGGATAGCACAGCAATTAGGAGTGGATGATAGAATCTACTTTCTGCAGAAGCATTTCTTTAGCCTAAAAAATTTACAATGTCTGCTTTCTACGTAGCTAAATATGTACATGTTGGTATAATTATTTCTTCCCACTGTTTTAGAATGAATTTCAGGAAATGGCAACTTCTTTGGAAAAAATGAAATAGTTAAAAAAAAAAAAAAGACCAATTGTTTTATTGTTTTAATTTGAAGCCTGTAGATCCAGAGTCAGAAACAAAAAATAAACCAATATATCATGAGGTGTATCCAGGGAATTATTAATTCAGCGTTTCTGAAAATTAAAGTCCTGCCATGTGGGTCCGAGGGGTTACTAATGCCGGCAAACTCAACTCTTAGCCTTTTCAGAGAGCACAGGGATAGTAACTTAGGGACACACGCTGCTGCTGCCAGGTTGCCCTTCTAGAGACTGGGAGAGAGTTTAGGTAAAGAGCTAAGCAGCAAACATGAGACTTTCCTACCAAGTGGCTGGGCATTTTGAAGATGCTGGCTCTAAAAATCAAACTCCTTGTTTCAGATGATGAACGTTTCCTAAAACTGAGTATCAAACATCTGCCCATGCTCACAATCTGTTAAGCTGATATGGGAAAATATATTCTTTTCTCTAGGCACCAAAAAGAAAAAAGAGCTAGAAAGTAACTGCTTCTACCAATCTGGATTTAAGCCTGAACTCATCTATCAATTGGCATAAAAGTACTTTAACTTTTCTGCTACGTCTTGTCACTCTGAGATACAAAAAATGAATATGCCACTAACTCAGTTGGACCGAACTCGCCATTTTCTGCTCATTTTGAAAAGTCAGGCCACATTGGGCACAACAGACAGCTTTGCATCTACTGCTGATGATCCTGCTACAATACTATTCCTGTTTCGGCAATGCCATGAGTTTGTCTGTACACTAGCGAGCACGTACTAAAAACACGCCTCTGATGACAGGCGCATACACAGACAGAAACCTGTGAAATAAACCCATGTGGTTTTTTTTGTTTTTTTGTTTTGTTTTTTTTTTTTTTATCACTGGCCTGTGAAAGATTGCTCAAGCCGAAGAATATCCAACCATTAATTATCGCAAGTACCTCTGGTTTGGTAAGTGACAAAGCTGCTGATCCTCTCCCCGCTCGTCCACAAGCTTCCTGCTGTAGGGAGGTAAATGTTGTTTTCAACCTCCCTGCTGCCTTCAGGTTCTACAGTGGCGTACAGCTTAATTATATAGGACAGTTGGAGGGAGAGAATTACTGTTCAATAGTACAAGATTTCAAACCTGTGAAGTCACATTTGCATTTTCAGAGCTCTGTAAGCTGATTCGAATTATGATTATGAATGTATCTCGTGTGAGCATCCATATTCTACATATTAGAACAAAAGCCCTTTGCAGATCTAGATATAAAATTTCAACCTGGAGTGAGTTTAAGTGATTCTTGGGAGAGTCTCTATGAAAACTACAAAAGTATCGATAGAAAAGCTGCAAGCAGCCTTCTAGATTTTGCTGAGGTATTTTGTCTGTTGATAGGTAATTGCAGGCGCTCCAATGAGTTAATGCAGAAAGATTTAAGCATTAGAAGTAAAATCTGGTTAGCAACTAGTCTTAATTGGTATAATTAGTGAGCTCAGTGGAACTCTCTAGGTTTTCATGTTGTGAAAATTTTGCCGTTCAGTGGTGGATTTGTGTTTTCCTGTGGTTTTGTCATTTCCACCCCCCCTCCTCCTGCAGAAAACATAGATTCCTTCCCCTCCCCAGCCCCCTGCCTATTGCTTACTAAAAGCAACATGAAAAATGAATAGCGTAAGGGTCAAATTATTCTGAGTAATCAAGAAAGCTAATTATGAATTTCAATATTTACTTTTAAAAGCAATTAGCTATTGGAATAAAAATGCCTGGAGAAAAGATGAATTTTCCTTCATTTGACATCCTTAGATCTGGATATCTTTTTTACAAAAAGAGAAACTATTGCTCAAGCAAAGGCTAGTTTTAATGTAGACATTTCTAGATTAGATTTTAATACCTAGTCTAATAAAGTATGTGAGTTCATACAAGATATTTATAATAACTCCTTTTAACCAGTGAACTTAAAAATACCAGAGGTAATGTTTTGTTATGTTTTTTGATACGGGAAGGGAACAACCAGTCTGCACTCTTGGAGCAGGGTTAAATGCTGCTTCGTATTCTAGCTACAACAGCTTTCAGAAAGGTGGAGTCATCTACTGTGGTCAATAAAAACGCATCGTAAGAACCAATTATCTGAACCCAAGATTCAGCAACACTTAGGAAGAAGTATTGCGTGAGATGCCTTTAGCTAAGGCCGGAGCCTTTCCTGAGCTCGGGAACTAGAGGCATCATAACAAAATCTGAAATATGTTTTGCAGTTCAGAAAGGATGATTTAACTGTGTTGCCTAGTTGAAACATTTCACTATTTGACAAATACATTTTTATTAATGTTATGAGACCCTGTTAATCAGTGAGTATTTGACAGCTCAGACAGGGTGGTGGGCGTTTTTAACATATTTGGTGTTTGTTCCTGTAGAATGAGATGCAAAGTCTCCTTTGTGTCATGCAGACACCACTGTATGTCACATTGTCACTACAGTATTTTGTGTGCCATTGACCTCTCTGAGAGTGGGCAGAGGAGGTGCAGTGCTGAAATTCCCCATGTCCTTCAGTCTGAGTCAGTGCTGTGACAGCTATGTGAAGAGAGCGGACTTGGGGAGTCAATCTGGAGCTACTGCAGTACGCGAAAATGATTTAAAGCTCTCTTTGTGTAGACTCACAGGTGCCCTGCATACTTCTATCCAGCAACGCAGTCAGGCTCAGGGTAATTCTTTTCATACTTCCTTTCAACACTGAATACTGTCTACTACTGAAAGAACTGTATTAAGGAAATTTTTGGTTTATCGCAGGCTTAGATGATAACATCTATAGTTAGGACTGACGTGGTCCTCTGTTGACTGGTAGACTAGAGTAATATCTCAATGTGTCAGGAAAGAGTGAAATAAATCCAAGGCATCTCAATGCATGTTCAGTGAGAGCAGCACGGATGTTCCTACTCCTGTATGATAGGCTGAAGGAGCTGAGTGTATTTTGGCAGAAGGGAGGTAGCAAGGGCATAGAGCCATTTTCCTTTTCGATAGTATTCCCTGTAGCAGAGGGTTGTCTCGAGTGTAATGCAGAGCCCCACTTATGAAGCAGCTTGCAACTGGACTCAAGTATTTACTACAAACGTAATTCTTCCCCACCCCACACTTTCCAGCTGCAGACACAAAGTGCCTCCCAAAGCCAATCTCCCCCTTCTTTGGTCTCTAATGCAAACACAATTTCTGTAGATCAATAAAGACTTCTGCCCTTTGGTGTTGCTAACTATTTATTGTGGAAGATTTTCACTTCTCTGAAAAGAAAGTATTAGAATAAATAGCTTAGAAATTAGCTTTAGAATGTAGGCTACACAAAATCTCTGTTTCATCATGGAAGAATATAAAACAGGAGTCTGCTGAGAAGATAAAGGGATCAGTTTACTCTGTGATATGTCAGTGCTCAGCAATTCCTACTAATACGGACTGTAGTTACAACCCTGCGCTGCTCATGAAAATGAGGGTAGAGCTCAGCAGCAGAAAGGTGACAAAACTGGTAAGAGACCCTTCCCCCTTTCTCACAACCATCTTTGAATCGCAGATATTGAGGGGTTTTATTATTGCTAATGCTTCTGCAAACATATGTGCTTCTGATAGCCCACACCAGCAACATACAGCTACAGCAATCGCAGGAAGAAGCAAGAATGGCTGTAGACTCGCATCTTCCATGTTCAACCTCCTCCCGTGCACAGGGCTTCCTCGCAGCCTCCCAGCACCTCGATGCTGATGGTCTGTCTGCAAAAGTCCGTCTGTGTCTGTCTTAAGCTGCCTCCTGTCACCGGAGATCTGACGGACGGCCTCTGGCTATGCTTGGGGTCATGCTTGAGGCAGCGCTGTTGTACAGTCTTCAAGTTTGGTCTCTGGGAGAGCCCTGGGGAAGCCTGATATAATGATAAAGATGCAATTTTTAATCTTTTTTTCCCCTCCTTGGAGAGTGCTGGGAGTCAGCTTGCTCTGCGAAGTCTAAGAATGACTGACATTGCAAAGGAAGAGACTTTTGTTCAAAACGTGAGGGCTCCTAGGCTCATCGCGATGCTCCCAGGCTGCTCTTGGTTGAGTTCAGAGTCAGGCAGCTCACAATGGCTTCCACTGAGCTTGCTCTCCTGGATCAGTACTTTAACTGAGGCTCTTCATCTGACACTGCAGTTGTCTGCTTTGGTTTTCCCTTCCAAACTGCCTCACAGTGGTTTCATAGCCAAAGCAGAGTGGGCACATCTGGATTTATCTGTTACAGGCTTGTTAACAGGCACAGGGACTTCCAGACCCTCTGTGTATCCTGATGGCTTCTTGTGATAGATACAAATGAAACTGCTTGGTAGTCGGCAATAGGAAAAAATGTATTGGGGGAAAAACAAGCTAGAGGATATTTCTTATTTTCCAACTCTTGGTAAAACTTTCAAAGCTTTTTGTACCATTACTTCTACTTGTTCAGTCTGTATGGTGGGACATTTCCAACTCATTAGCACTTGGGACTACCTGAGTTAGTAACATGATTATCTGATCCTTGTCTGTCTTTCTTTTATGCTGCTTTTTAGCCACGTAGAGATCGAGAAGAGTAAAATCATACGAATTTTACTTTTTACTGCTACTTTAATCTGATCAATGCAAAATTGCCACTTACAGGACTATTTTAAACATATATTGCCTATTGTTTAATTAAAAACACAAAAAGATTTGCCAAGATGAGACAGTATCTCTGCCCAATTTTGAATAGAGATACAAGTACACTGAGTGCATGAAAGTTGCTGCCACTTCCAGTGGAAGATCCACATGTGGAGCCCAGAGCTCCTGACTCTTGTTTGCGCTTGTAACCACAAATCACCCTGCAGCCATCTGCACCCATCAGCTCAATTTCGTAAATATAAAAAGGAGTGTAAATGGGTTGAGTGAAATACAGGTCTGTCTCCTCATGTGCTCGAAATAACAATAGAAGCAGTTGACCGCATTTTCTGCGGATACACTTGCTCTCATTTATGTGCATTCTCATATTGACTTGGCGATCTTTGGCAATTGATGCTCTGTTTTGCTAGAAAGATGAAATACAAAAATGCCCTGTCAAGTGTCATCTGATTTACACTGCGATAGTTCATGAATGAAGACAAGCTGCAGGCTTTATGAAAAGCAGAGTATTGAGTAGAATGAATTCCAAGGATAAGCATTCATTTGTTTTGTGAGTTCTGTATCTAAATCATAAATAAGGCATAACAATTTAAGTCTCCCTTCTGAATTAATCTGATATGGCTCTGAAACAGCACTGATCATTATGATGGGTTTTTTTCCCCAGTGCTTACACGGACACAGGCTGTACTGCCATTTGTGCTCTGCAATTATCTAGTGGCATTAATGACTGCACTCTTAAAATAGTTTACCATGAATTCACACATACTGTGAATTGCTTAGGTTGTAAATCCACACACAGCTACAAGAAATCTCTGATGCTCTTTATGAGTGCTTAAATGCACACAGCTATTGGCAATGTATTTTAATGGACATATTACTATTGATGTTTATTCTATTCCATTGTAACTAATGGAATTCATTTGAACTATTGCTAACATGGCATTAGCTTTCTGCATACCACAGGCATTTAGAATAAGTGCATATAGATGGGTAGTTCTCTGGAAAAAAAAAAATTAGACTTGAGCTTTCAGCAAAGTAAGTGACTTGAAAGTAATAACAGAAACATTTTTTTGTTATTAATCTACAGTGATGTAGGCAACACTTGACAGTTAAACATACACGCAGCTTAAAAAGAGACACCTGGTGCATGGTCCAACTCTGGTCGTATTATAGTAAATGCTGTTCCTTCCTAAGCCAGTATCTGCAAGGTTTGTTTTAAAGTGAAGAAAGCAGCATACAGAAGCAGCAGCAGCTATTTCAGATTAACCAAGGCTAGCTGAGCAATAAAGTTTGCTGGAAAAGGTAGGACTTTAAGTGCTAAAGGAAACATGACTGGTACTTGGCCTTTGTTAATAAGGCAATGGTTTTAAGTAGCAAATCGAAAAAAAAAAAAAAACAGATGGAAAACGAAAGACAAAGTTCAATGTGCAGTTTTGGTTTTTGTAATTCGGAATACAAAGCAGCTCCTGCTTTGCCAAGGAATGGGAGGGGATACCAGGGCCATGTTTTTTCTGCAGTTACTCCTGCTCCTTCCAGGCAGGCACAAAGGGTGCTTCAGCTGGTTGGGCTGAAGGGGAGTTGCTGTGAGTGGAAATCATACAGGCTTCGAAACCATCATCACCTCCCACGACCTGCAGCAGAAGCCAAGGACAGCTTTGGCTCTGACAACCTCAAATGCCAGTGAAGATTGAAGGAAAGGGAGCCATCTCACTTGCTCCTTCTAAGTACCAGCTGACTCAGCCCACCTGGTACTGCATTGGAGGCACTAAGATATAATAGCTCAGTTATTTAAGTTATTCTTGCATAGACTGAAGAAGCCTATGTATAATGTAATCATGTTTTTGATTTAGAAAAAAGAAAAGATGAAACACCATTCTGAGATTCTTCTTGCATCTGCCTGAGTATTCTTCAAAAAAAAAATTCAGTATCTTTCTTCTTAATTTCTTGAGGCTTCTTAATTTGCATGTCAAATAAAACCTCAGCGAATAATTTCGATGACACTGCAAGTGTTTAGCTCTGTAGACAATCGCTGTAAATTGTCATGTGTTATCAGATAACCATTGATAAACTACCTAACCATGTGCTTCATAGTCTAATGTGTAACGATTTTCTCATGAAATTAAGGAAATTTAAGATCCCTACAAAACCGTGTCTTTTGTTTGGAAACGTGTTATGTGCAATGCTGGAAAACGAGAGTCAGATCAGAGATTCTAACTGAGGTTCCTTCTCCCTCTGCCCCTAAGGCCTATTTATCCTTGAGACATCAGTAACATGCCACAGACTATTTTAACCAAAAGTGCTCCATGTCTTTATGGATACGGAACTACCACTGTTTCACTACAACTAGACTTTCAAGATTATCTTTCTGAACCAGCCTAAAAATTATGCTGGTGTTGTAGACATGTCCATCTTGATCTTAGCACTACTTTTCTTCCTTTGCTGCCCCTCTCGTTCCCCGAAATGGAATTTAAGTATCTGTGAACAGCCATTTGTTAGGTTGCAGCATGAAGTTGAGGCAGAGAGAGAAGAGTACATGAATGTGTATTTTGCCTGGCAGGGGGTACGTCTTTCTCTAAGCTAAGGGGAATGTAGGTATTGCATTTTCATATTAGGTACAATGGCAGGCCTCAGGCTTTAGAGCTTAGTTTCCAGTCAGTTCGCCTACTGGGTGAGGTGAAGTGATCCATACTAAAGAGATTTTTCAGCAATATCTTAGCAAATATCAACAAAAAACACCTCTTTATTGTTGACAATTATTTTCCCCAGTGGAATGACATCCTGTTTTTCTATGACAAAACAACAGGAAGGTGCAAAGTTGGCCTTGTCAACTATGATAGAAGATTTGACTGAACGCATAGTGGCAAAGAATAATTAAATACATAGTCTTTCTTTTCCTAGGGTATTTTCAGTTTGTGTCATAGAATATAATTTCACTTTTCTCTATATTATGTTTAGCAGACAGAAGGAAACATCTCAGATGCGCAATGTTATTACTAGCTGTTACTTATAAATATGGGTTTGCATTAATTTGATGGGCTGACATAGTACTTGTTAAAAATGTTTTCTTTCTCCTAAAAAAGACATATTATTCAGAAAGGGTTTATTTTTTTTTCATAAATGGAATTCAAGTGTACGCGTTGTACACCATTTAAGAAGAAATGAGCAGATGCTATGGAAAGGTCATGTTATGTTATAAATTTTACCTCATTTAAAAGGTAAGCTTGAACTGTTTCTTAAAGCCCTATCCTTAGGGTTTGGTAACAAAAAAACTACCACAATGAGAGCTTTTCCCCTGTCCTCTTCCCAGGGTTTCCTGAAGGGCCTCCTTGTCTTTGCTCCTCACTCCTCCAATCGTGAGGTCACCTCCTTGTTGCTCTGTGGCTGGAGGGCTCACGGGAGAGCCTGTCGAGTGGGACAGGGGTGTTCCTCGGGTATCCAGCTCCAGTACACAAAGGGCTTTGCTGTCTTTATTCCTCAACTGCAGAGGGGCTGGGGAACAACTGAAAAATGCTGTAAAAGGTTTGCCAACACACTGCTGTCATAGTGTGAATAGAAATGCTGAGCTTTGTGTTGCGCATGCACCTCTTCTCCCTGCTGATGTGAAATTATTCGGGTGCTAATTACACGCTGCTTGATTAGTTTGAGGGCATTGCTTAACAGCTCTTACCCATGTACATAAGATTTTGCCATTAGTTCAAATGCGAGTACACTGAAAATGCTGCAAAGGGACAACATGAAACTTTGGGGATCTCTGTTTTGAGGGTTTGCCCTGCGTGTTTCTTCAACCCGCACCCCAGGGTGAAGGAAGAGGCAAGACAGTGAGAAACTGTGCTCAGACACTCTTATATCAGAGGGATGCCTGAGAGGCAGGCAAGCACCAAGAGCACAGCCAGGGCAAGGCAGCTCTTCAGCCTGGGCTGACCAGGACCCTCCTCTCCTCTCCACCTGAGCACCCATCTGTGCACCCAGCCTGGCCTCTCCTGCGGGCAGAGGAGGTGCTCAGGTCAAAGAGATGATGTTCGGTTTCCCAGGAGGTGGATGAACTTGAATATCTGGCTTTGCCATGGTTCATATGGTCTATTCACTGAAAAGATCAAAGCATATTTATTTCTGACACAAGACCAATACAGATTCCTGCAGCTGTATGTCAGCAGAGCATGGATGAGCTCTCTGACCATCACATTCCCTTCAGCCACACCAAGACTTCAACACCCGTCATCATCCCTGTTGGGAAAACAGTGTTTTAGATCCCAGAACAACTTTCCCTATTAATTAGTTTGTAATGTCCAGACATATCAAATTCTCTTGAATATTTATTTTTGATAGTTGCATTATGGATTAAATCATGCCAGATTTTCAGGCATCCAGGTGTAATAGTTGTGAAACAAGATGATCAACAGACTCATCTAAGGTTGTGCCATAATGAACAGTTTGATTCAGCTTAGAGTTTAAGCTACATCTAACTGTAGCTATAACCGACCGGTGAATCATGACCAGTTCAGTGTTGCTTGGACTCTGCAGCTGGAAAAAAAAAAAAAAAAAAGAGTTTATATGAGAGTTCAAAACTTCCTGCCCCTCGGTCCTAACCCATTGTCATTAATTAATTATACAGCTACCATTGAAATGTTCAAATGGTTTTATTTGTTCATTTTTTTCTTACTTTCCTCAGAATTTTTGTCAGCTTGTGAAGAGGCTGGTTAATCCACAGCGTTTCGCCCACAGCTCTCTACCACATCACAAGCTCTGTCATGTGTTACGGTGACTGATATTGAGTCATACTTTCTTCTACTGTACCTGCAGTTTTTTCCTCTGAAACCAGAAAAGCCCATATTGCTTGGAACAGCTCGGAAGTGAACATCAGAAGAAAGAACTGGAGTTTATGTACATGTCACCCACCCCTTTGTTTGGGATCTAAAGTGTGACCCTTTTCCGGGAGTTCAGTCCAAAATGTGACATTAGTCAGATACTTCTTTGAAGTTGGTCCTGCTTTGAGCAGCGCTTGGACTAGATGACCTCCTGAGATCCTTTCTGACCTAAATTATTCCTGCCCAGTGGGGACTGGGTGGAGGGACATAGCACAACACTGCCCGGTTTCCAACGCCTTGTGATTAAAGCAATTTCATGTGAGAGGCCCACGTTCACGTTCCTGTCCTGCCTGCTTTGCAAAACCACGAATCCCTATGATTTACTCCTCAGAGGGACTGTCCTGACAAACAGACTAGTAGATACTCTGGAGGGTTGAAGCGTCCCTAGGTTTCTTCTTCTGGAGGCGTTTACCTGCATGTAGCTTGAGAAAGAGACAACTGGATGTTCACTCCATGGGTTACTGCGCTTGTCTGCAGATGTAAAATGCCAGACTAATAAATGTGGCATTATTTACGCAGTGGAGACCGGGAAGAATATAAAATAGCTTCCAGGTTACTACTCTTACCTGAAAGTCAGACAGCCGGCTTGAGTGGGTGTCGGGGAAGTTTCCTGGCTGCTACATGGGAAGCACCTGTGCCTTGTCGAGACAGGTGCTGCGAGTCACGTTGGCCAGCCGGAGACCACGTGACCTATGGGAGGCTTAAAGGTGGGGCACTCGCCTCAGGGAGGGGGGCATTTCCCTCCTGGAGATTGGAGTGGTAGGAGCCCCTGGAGAGCGGTGAGTTGGAGCTCTCTGTTGGAGATTAGAAGAGCCTTCTGATTGTGAGATACGTCGTGGTCGCAACAGCCGTTTGGTTGTGACCCACTGTGAGAAGATATAGGCAGTCTGCGACAAGTGGGGATCTGAGTGTGATTCTCTGACCCTCTGGCTTGACCTTCTTCCCACACTAGTACATGTTTTGGCTCTTGCTGTGGCTTCAAGCAGCTTTCTAGCTCTTTGGGTGGCATTCCTAGTTATGCAGTTAACTGCATACCAATGCCAAAACCATATTTACAAGCAGTCCCTGGTAGCAGCCAGCTCAATGCTGAGGGACAGCAGCAGTCCCTGAATGGAGCTGAAAGGTGTCCTTGTTTTTCCTGCAAATCTGACCCTTGGCATGACCACACTCCAGACTCCGGAGGCCTTCTGCCTGTTCTTTTTTTTTTCTCAAGAAAATCTCATTCTACAATCAGTGCCACAAGGTTTCTTCTATAAATACTGCAATAATGGGCACAATTGAGTTTTCTGACCGGCACTGAACATCATCTCTCCTTTAAGTGCTGAGTAAATACTAGAATCTGAGTTTCTAGAAATTTATCCTGCACTAACTCAGAGAATATTCCCACAATATAAGTAAGATCCTGATAATTTGTGTGAAATTCTGAGTTTCTATACATGTGCACACATAAAATTCTATTGATGTAATGGGGCTTTCTATTGCCACGGAATTTTTTTTTTTTTTGCCTCTGTCTTGTAGAACTAAAATATTTCAGTGTGCGTTTCAAATTATGCACTTTAATCATAAATCAATAGACTGGTTTATATACAACATGTACAAATAGTATATTTTAGGCATTTTATTACAATGAAAGAAACTGCTCTGCAAAAACAGCTTCAGCTCTCAGCCCAGCTTCAATGCATAGTTAGATTACTGTAAGTGGAATTGAAATATGAGTCTGGATCAGGTCCAAGGAATAAATAGATTGCGGTGGACTCAACATTGAAGTCAAAGGTAATTTTCCAATTGATTTTGGTAGGTACAGTACGTTGGAGCCAAGATGGATGCTGCAAAACCTGACTTTATTTCTATTACTAGCACTGTTTTGAGGATATACCCACTTCAGATTTCCCCACCTATTTGCTAGCCCTTAAGTCCTGATTTCTTTTCAGTGTTTAACTCAGTGTCCCACTGAGGGTTCCTGAAGCTGCTCAGGGCCAGGGGGAAGGTGCCGGCAGTAGGCTGGGAGGAAAGTTTCTTGCTGGGGGAATAATTGAACCCAGGTTTTAAGGGTTGAAACTCTAACATAGCATCGTCCTAGGAGGCCAGTCATGAAACTCAAGGCTTTATAGCCAAACCTGTTATTCTAATATTGTGCTGCTGCTGCTAAATATCTGACCAGTCTTCTGATAAAACAACCTAGATATTCCTGCACTGGAGGACATCAGTGGCATTATTTTCCTCACGGTGAAGAGAACCTGCATGGTCCTTTTAGATAATTGGGTTGCTGGGTTTTTTCACGCTAATTAAACGGAAAACATTTTGAAGTGAAGTCAGTCACTCTCCGCTGGCAAACTGCCATACAGAATAGTGTGGGGGCAGGCGCGTTCGCAGCCCCCTTCGCTGGCTGTAGCGTACAGCGAGGGTCAGACAAAAAAGAGCAGTGAAAAATGGACCGTTCGGTGGAGATGTAAGCAATAGCAATGGTTGGAACTAGATGATCTTTGAGGTCCCTTCCAACCCTAACCATTCTATGATTAGACCAATAAAATTAGTGGTATGATTTTTATGTACAGCTGTAATTATTTTCCACTAAAAAGGGTGGGGGAGAGACGTATAAAGCACAGCAATTCCCACTGCCGGCAGCCCGCATAGCAGAACGCCTGCCTCCTCCTCTCTGCCTCTCACATACACACATCAAACAATTGCATTAGCACTTCTGCTGCCTTTCTTCTCCCACCCTCTTTTTTCACACTATTTAAAAGCTAAAGCAGAGTGGTGTTGATAGTTGAGCCTAACAGCGAGTTTTGTTTGAACACAGCATATACTATCAATGATAATTCAGAAATTTCTGCATGGGTTTTGAAGGCAAGTTTAAGTAATTTTTAAAGACACATTTCTCCATTTGCAAATAATAAATCATTTGCTCTGTTTAGTGCTTCTGAGAGTGTGTCTTTGTGGAAAAGCTAGCTGGTGAAATTTGGAACAGAATAAAATTCTGCCTGTGCTCACAGGAATGTGCTCTATGCATTTGTAAATTTAGAATACCTATAGTTTTAAAAAGATTTTTATACCTTACTATCTTTTTTATTAAAAAGCCATTATTATAGAAGAACAAATTTTAATATTTCATCTTTATTGCCACCTCTACCACTATGGGAGCAATTGTTAAGGAATGGCAGTTCAGTAACTCTAGGTGCTTTCTGCAGACAACGGCTTTTTTCTCGATATATTTTTTAACAGTATTTAGATCAAGCCCCAAATACATGTAATTACCTTTCTCTTTTCAAAGCTATTAGAGTGTAATCGTACTCCCATCTGGATTTTATGTTCTGGCTATTAATGCTATAGATGCTTTAAAATACACAGCTCCAAGCCCTGCTACATTCCTAACAGCTAATGCCTAAATTCTTTTTTTGGCAAAAAGGCAGGGAGAAACTCTTGGGACTCTAAATATAAGCATCATTCTTACATAGAGGATGTGTTTAGTACTGTGGTTATAGATAATTTACCCACTGATATGACTCCAGAGCTGCTCCCATTAAAATTACTGGGACCTTTGCCATCAAGGTCAGCACATACAAGTTTGTGCTCTTTGCTTTAAGTATTAGCAAAATATATGTATATTTACTCATGAGCTTCTGTAGCAAGCTTTGTCTTTCACTGAGTCAGTATATCTTCTACAAGGGCTTAAATTTTGTGGTCTTACATTTTGCAGATGATAATCATAATTTCTAAATGAAATCTGTAGGCACCAGCTGGTATTTTCAGAGGTCTCACTTTTTACAAAAGAAATTTTTCATATAGACTCAAAAGGAAGTGTGGTCTTAGAGAGCACATCCATGCAATGGATGGAACATTTGAGGAAGTCTGTGGGAGTTGGTATCAAATTTCTAATATTTTAATAGGATTTAGGTCTCTAGCTCCTATATAGTCTACAGAATATCTCAGACTTATCTACTCCTCAAAATTTTCAATGAAGACCTGAATCCTGCTGGGCTAAAACACAGACTAAGTGACAATTCCTGCCTGAAAGGATCCTATATGTAATCACTTCAAACATAGGAGCCAGTCAAAGAAAAGAAACTACAGGTTTGTGTAAAAATGCCTTACACCTACAATAAAGAAAATATATTTTGACTTGCCTTAGTGTTTTTTAATATCATATTTTAATTTATAGAATTATCTACTATATTTTTTTTCCTAAAATATTAATTCAGTATCTTGGAATTAAATAAAGGACGTATGATTCCTCAGGTTTCACGGCAGGTATACAAATGTTTATTGAAGAGAAAAGCATTTAGGGACATAAATCCATGCTGCTTGTTGAGGCATAACTTACTGTTGCCCTTGGGAAGGAAAGACACACTGCATTTGTGTGTGTGTGTTAATGAACACATATTTAATACACTGGCACGTTTTACTTGTCGCGACACTGAGGTCTTCATTTTCTGTTTTTATTTAACGTCCATTCCAATGGCGCTTAATTTTTTATGGTCTAGGCACAGAGAAGTTAATGTTCAGAGTTTTTTCAGATTACTTTAAACAGAGCTGGTAACAAATATCTGTGTTTATTTCATAACTACTCTGTACGTGTATCTCAGAAGGAGCCCATTTATTATCTGTATACTATTCAAAGATTGTCATGATAAATATAAAAATCTACTCAAGGGAAGAGTAAATAGGCATATAAAAGTCAGGAAACGTTCTGACACGTGAATTATTTTTACTATATATTTGTGAAACAAGTTCTGTGTTTTGAACAGTTTTTTCTTATTGATTTAGTTGTGAAGGGTGTGTATTTGGCAATGTTCGGGCACTGCTAAGCTCCACAATTTTCTGATACCTTTCTACCCACATCCTTTATGCTGCTGTGTTTACTTATGCTTTTGAAATTCACACTACTGAAAATTTGACTGTTTAATGCCAGTTATCACATTTATGTAACTGTAAATAGCATAAATAGTTAAATTACCCAGCATGAAGTTAACAGACCTTTCTGGTGTCATCCTTCAGGTCATTTATACTGATCACCTACTGGGAAAGAAACTTCCCCAGGAGAAGAGCAGTTGCCAGCGGTAGGTGCCTTTTGCTGAACGCCAGACTTGTCCCGTTACCATAGATCCTCTCTTCCAGATGCATGTTCCCTAGAAAGGGATATGTGCTTCAGGGACCTGAGCCAAACTGTAAGCCTGTTCAAATATTCAGCGCATGAGGCAACACTGAACATTTCTATATTTGGGGAAGCGTGCTGATTTTTTCTTATACTGACTATGATAGAGCTATACATCATGGGTGTTTGTGACGTTCATCACAATAATACTGTGTAATAGTGGAGTATGCAATGGAGTAATAAATATCCTTTAGGATGTGAGCCAAAGCCCAATAAATTCATTAAGCAGACTAGATTTCCAGCCACTAGCTGCAGACCTTGCACTTAAATCAGAATCACAACATGAGTTTCAGCAACTGTCCGTCTCTGATAGAGACTAGAATATCTTCGGAATCCGACTTTAAAATGAGATGTTGGAATAAAGAAAATGCCCTCTCTTCTATAAATACTAAGTATGAACCTAGGCACAATAGACATGAATGTCAAAATGGATGCATCTTAACACGTCTTTGCATCTCAGTTTGATTGCACATTGTGAGAGCTTGTGGCTTGACGCCTGGTCTCCTGGAGCCTCGTGATAACACGCACCGGTGCAACAGCTGATCGAGTGTCCCTGCCACAATAGCAATCTGAAGTGAAACGCAAGACACCAACCTCTTGCAGATTTTGGTACCAAATTTGCAAATTTCCGTGCAAGTACTACTCTATAAAACCACTATCTCACACTTACACACGTCTGTCTGAGACAGTATTGCATGTGGTAGCAAATAGCAAAGTAAGGCTAGCGCTGTGGAAAAGGCAACAGGGTCAGACTGAGAAAGCTTTCTTCTAACCTCAGCTCAGCAAGCAGCTTCCAACGCGAGACTGTCAGTTCTTCTAGTCCCACACGTCCACTCTCCAGCCGCAGCCTCAGACAGGGCACAGGAATGTGCTCACTGAGCATCCAGACACACTATATTATAGTAGCCCATAAACAATCTGCCTCCAGGACTGAAAAATTCAAATTGGTAGTTAAGTCTAAACCAATTAAAGTCTAAACCAATTAAAGTATTTAATTTTTACTTGGGTACATCTTTACTGCTATATAGCCGTTCAAGGTCTGCCACAGGTTTGATTGTGTGGCCACTAAAGATCTAAAAGCTAACGTGCTTTTTCCTGCGCTTGAGGAAATATGTTTTATACGAAGACCAAATCCTTTGCCTTCCTGAAAAAGCATTGGTGATCATCCAAGTACAGCTTTCCAAATTCTTGCCAATGTGACCACTCATAGTGGATATGCTGAGATAATGCACTGAGGGAACTCAAATGTTACTACGTATTTTTTTCCACAATGTTTTTCCAGGTCAATTTCTCCTACTGAAGATCAAACTGAAAGGCTGTGGGGAAGAACATCAGCAACCCAAAGAGCTTATACATTTTTCTAAGTGTTGCCAAGATTCTAGTTATAGACCATACAAGCCAGTTGAACAATATAAAATACGTGACATATTCTTCTGGGTTTTATGCTAATTCTTTGACCAATATTGAAAGTTTAACCAGATCTTCTTACTGTTTTGTTTTTTTTTTTTTAATTTACCAAGCTAAAGAAGTAGAGAAAAAAATGTTTTATCCTCTGAAAAGTTGGTATCAAATGATGGGCTCATGAAGAACAGGCATTTCAGGACAGAAGTTAGATCTACAGCAATAGAAGTGAAAAGGAGAATTTGGGAAGGGACTGCTGGAAAGCTGGCATTGCTCTACCTGGGTGAACATTACTGAGCAAAACCTGTGATACGGAGTGCCTGTAACAGTTTTGATGACGGACTGCAGGGCCCTTAGTCTATCTGGAAGACTTTTCACTAACTGGTCTTTTAGGTGTTACACTGCGTAGTATATGGGCACACCTTATATGTTTCCATGTATTAATATATACACCTGGACATCCTACATTCCTCTGCAGAATCTCGGATGATGTCCAACTCTTTTTTTCGTCTCATGTAGGGTCTTTTGTCTGCAAAGCAGAGAAGTTGCTGCTCACTAAACACAGGAGAAAAACTTTCATAATTCTATATGAACTCAACTACTTTAGGAGCTATTTAGGCCTAAGGCAAACCTAATTAATGAGACTTAAATGCGGAATTTGCTCAGCCCCCAGGTTCAGCGGTACTGTGGAAAGCTCCTGCTGTGATGATGCATTAAAGTCATAGATATGATAAAATGAGGCATACATTATTCTTTTTTAATCCTCTATTTTCTGGTACAGAATACCACCCTCAGACCGTGTTTTCAATGCTAACACTCGATCCGTTTCAAATAGAAATACAGTTCTCCCTTTCGGCAGGTTTTCTTCCTATTCTCATTTTGTACAATGGATAAAAAACAAGGCTGAAAAGAATGCTTGTCAACTTCAATTTTGCCAAGCCTGTAGACGTTACAAAAATAACCTTTTAAAAATCCCCAGACAAACCAAAATATTTCCACAATTTAAGTACAAAGATTACAAAGCCGAACAGACAAATTACAAGCAAATAAACCCTGGTAGCCTGGAGAACCAAAATATTTTGCCATGGAGATCCTCCAAGTGAAAGAGCTCAGAATGAAAAGTAAAACTGACTTTATGCATACTTCTGTTGGCCAGATGAAAAGGCATGCAAACACAGAAGGCAGCCATTTGATGCTTTTATTAGCTGCTGTTTGTAAAAATATAATGCACAAGTCCTTTGGAGTCCTTCAGATTTACGTACCCGTGTGGAGCTTTAGGGATTACAACAGATAACCAGGAGTTTGCACACCTACTGCAGGATCGGGCCCTCAGACAGTGGGCACAGATTTTACTGGGAAAATATCCCTTTGAGTTAGGACTGTTAAATTCTTCACCATGACAGTTTTGCCAGTGAAACATTGAAATAAATAGACATATGCTTATACAAAACTGCACGTAACATAACTGCATTTATACATAACTCCAGTTATGGCATATTGCTATACAGAAATGTAAACAAACTATACCGCTAAGGTAATTCATACCAATATTTGAGCTGATAAGATTTTAACTGTTCTGATTATAAAGATAACATTAAAGCACAAAGCTTGAATAGCGATAGTGCTGAAAATCGGACTAGCTAAAAAAATGTATTCACAAAGTTGTTTTGTTAAAGAGAAATCTTTTTACTGCCCTTCTGTGGGACAGTTACATGTTCACTGGCATCACGATTTCCAGCAATGGACGATGACAGTATCTGCATTAACTGTTTGAATCTGTTTGAAGAGAAATAGCAAAGCCAAAACTGAGCTATTTTAAACTAAACAAGGAGTAAAGCAAGAGCATGGGGATTGATCCTTTTTTAATGCTGAGCTGGAGATTTTTCATCAAATTCATGTCAGTTATCTCACCACAGAGATAGTCACATAACCTTTCTTTATTCAATTGAATAAACAAAATTTGGAGAACGTAAGGAGCATTCTCTTTTTGAATTAATAGAAATTCTCCATTTCCAATTGTAACTGTTCTTTCTGGCCTCAGCGGTGAAGACGGTTATCTTCCTAAAAAGTGGTGTCGTTTGTGCCATTGGCACCGAGGGAGACCAATAAATCAATTTACAGTCTGTTTAAAAGCAGGCGACAAAACCCATGAACATTAATTCAAAAACTGCTTCAGATTACTATTCTTTTATGATTAACTAAAGTGGACTTCGACCTCCTTTGAGATTTCAGTGTTAGCATGATAAAATTCATTGCTTTTAACAAACTGCCCAGTCTTAGTGACAGTATTTATTCAGTACATTGCACGTACGTGGCACTATACAGCAAGTGGAAGGTCACTTGATTAATCCTTGCTCCAAAGGCGTAAGTGGGTATGATTGTATGCAATACAAAACCAATACATATTGATTCACATGACAACGCTCCCCTGAACAGATGTTTCTTGAAAGGCAGGGGGAAGCGATTCGGTGCAGGAGGCCACCTTTGCCCTCTCCTGTGATGGTAAGGTAAAACAGGACCTGACCAGAGTGCTTCATGGTTGCTGTGGAGCAGCAACACCCCCAATGCCAACATAGATGAACCAGTATTGTTAGAGAAAAACCTTTAGTGAAGTCTATACAGCCACACATTCCCTGGACCTCCCAAGGTGTCCCAGAGTATGCCAGTGCCAAGGTTAGGTTACTCTCCCAGCCTGTGGTCATGAGTCACTGCTTGGCATGCTTAGCTGTCCTCCCAGAACCAGTTCCTTTGAGGTTCATAAAATGCTCCTACAAAACAGAGATGAACCTGTTTTACCCCAAAAAGACCGTGTATAGCTATGGCCAGCCTCAAACTCCACGCAGTTAGGGTCACTCATGTAGACAACCACCGAGTGTCTGGTCTGCTGACTAAGGCAAAATAGCACGTTTTGCTGTGCCAAAGGCTTGTCTCAGGAATACAGAGGCGCCTGTTTGGTGATGGGCTGAGGCCTTGAAGAAGGTTACACAGGAATGCACGCTCAACCCTGATGGACATCGCTGTCGAAATCGATTTGATCTCACATGCCTCAGCTCCCCCTGTGCCTACCCTGGGATAGATTCACACCGATACGTGTGTCGGGGGAAAAAAAGTGATAAAAGTGTGACAAAAACACATCCCTCATTTATCAGGAAGGAGGCAGCATCAAGCATGGGGGATCATGTGGAATCATTGGTCAGGCAACAAGGAATGAACACAAAATGAGGGGGAATGGAAAAAGCAGACAAGTGATGCAAGGGAATCAGACATGTCAGTCGTAGTGACTTTCAGGACATCTATTTCTCAGTTAACAAGGATGTCTTGTTCCTGAGTGAATCTCCTCATCTCTGAATCTGGAATATCCTCTTAAGGCTTTGTTGTGCTAGTGAAACCTAATGAAGATATTGGTGAAATACCCTGTCATACAGAGAGCCTTTCTGCTGAAGTCACCGGGGCTGTACCAGTAGGAAACTGGTGGGAGAAGAGAATTGGGTTATATGTGCTTGGGCAGGCCCAGGGTGTGGTGCCAAGTGTTCCTCCTCTTGTAGCTCCCACAGCTATTTGCTGGGGTCTCAGCAAACCTACTTCAAAACAGGTATTGCTTGATGCTTAGTTTTATTACAATGTTTGAGGCTTCCCCCCCCTCAATTCACTAGGATGCAATTTAGTGTTGGAAAAGCTGCCATTATTCTCTACAACCTCTGGCTGCTGGCTGTTGCTTGTCTCCGTGTCACTGGGCTAATCAAAGCCTTGCCAGCTTCATTGGAAGCATCACTTGTGAGCATGTCTGAAAGTGCTGCTTAATCACAGGGACTCACCTTTCAGGGCAACCGCAGGCAGGACAACTTATAGAAATGTGCTGGAGAGTTGGAGTTATTAACCATTCGGAGGCTCTAGGAATCTTCTGCTGAATATGAGGAAGAAGGAGGAGGCTGAGAGACGGAGTTTGAAAATGATGCAAGACTCTTAGAAGAACCCTGATTCAGCAAAACACCGATTCTTCTTCTGCCTCTAACTTCAGGGCTGGCTGAGCTTAATAAAGTGCTAAGCAGAGCCATCATTTTAGTTACGGCAAATACCCAAGTCTTCGTTGAGATGGCTCATGCACACAGAGCTGAGTACACGCTTTAGTGCTTGGCTGGGTTGTGAACAGTAAAATGGTCTCTGGTTACTGCGCACTCTTGTTTGAAACTCCCAAATAGTGAACTTAAGTGCTTCCAATAATGAACATCTGCTCTTGAGGTGGTGTTACATGGGATTTTTTGCCTTTTAAATGTGGATGACAGGTTACTAAAAATCTATTTTTGTCCACGCGGCATCGTTGTGGTACTACTGTGTGCTCCGTATGCCAAACCTTCCTCTGTGACTGTAGAACGTTTTATCTGCTTTAGTCTTATTACCTGGCCCAAGAAGAAACAGAAACACCCCTAGGTTTGGTCATTATGTCTCACAGAACAGTCGTGAACATGTTGGACCGACTGACACAGTTATATTTAAATCTAATTAGGTATAGTAAACTTACTTGTCTGAAGACTAGCTGAAAGACATATTTATGAGCATTCAGTTTCCTGACACTTTCATATTAAACGTGGCACAGACACAGTCGCTTCTGCACTCTCACGCAACTCTGATTCAGAATTTAATCAGAATCTCATCGTTGCTGTTAAGTTGTACCCGTATTTTGTGGAAATGTGTTTTACTTGAAATTCTTCACAACTCTCATTGACTCCCTTCTGATTTGCGTTTCTCTGTATAAGCCTAATAGTTAAAAGTTCTTTGGGTTCTTCGGTTTCAGGCTAAGCAACACCGTTACAGAATGGAGAACAGGCTTTGTTCCTGTGGAGCCTTCAGTCTGCCAAGTCAACCTGTTTCTTCAGCGGACTGAATGATGCATGTTATTTTTTGTAATACGAGGGGCCAGAGCACATATCTGCAGTCTGTCACTCGTGAATCGTCATTCATTTTACTCAAATGACATCCTTACCGAGGCAAGATAGTTCACTTTGGTACGTGATGCGGCAAGGATCCTGTAAAAATTGCCGAGGAAAACCAGTATGAAAACTCAAGTCATACTCTTCAAGTGTTAGTTGCAGAGAACTTGGTTATTCCTCTGCTTTACCTTTTCTTTCTGAATTGAATGAGGAACTTAATTCATTACATTTAAATGCCATGTAATCGCCCTCTGCCCTGACCCAGTATTCCAGAGGAATCATTTCTGCTCTTACAGTGGTGCAGACGAGACCTGCCTTCGGTGTGGAGACTACTTCTTTAAACGGCCGTTCCCTTGTTCCCATTTAGGACCGGCAACGCGCCGGGATGCCGACCGAGCAGCGGGAAAAATAATTACAAAACGCATATCTGAAAAGAGGATGAGGAAGTGAAATCAGACGGCTCCACCGCCCTACGGGAAAGGGGGGGGGGGGGGGGAACACATACAAATCCCCAGCAGATGGTGAGCGTAAACACACCGGAGCGCCGCTGAATTCCTCCCGGGGAGACTCGGACTTCCCAAGCCCTCCCCTTCGCGTGCTCGCCTCCCGCCGCGGAGGCCGGGGAAGCTGCTCCGCCCGGCGCGCCCCCGCGCTGCTCCTCAGCCCGGCGGGGGGAGACCGCCCCCCTCCCCCCCCCAGCCCCCGGCCCCCCCCGGCCGCCGCCTCCGCGGTCCCGCAGCGGCGGGGGGCAGGTGGCGGCGCGGCGGGGGACGGACGGACAGGCGGACACGCGCGGGCACGGACACGCGCGGCACGCTCCGCAACACGCGTGAACACACACACACACACGCACGCACGCGACCCACCGCCGCACCACGCCACGCGCGCGGACACACTCCTCGCGCGCACACACGCACGCGGCGGCCGCCCCGCATCACGCCGCGGGCACACGCGCTCCGCACCGGCACACGCGCGGAAGCGCCGCCCCGGCCCGGCCCGGCCCGGCCCGCCGCCTCCCGCCCTCCCCGCCCGCCGCGCACACACACACACGCACACGCACACGCACACACGCCCGGCCGCAGCATGACTGCCTGACTGGGCGCCGCCGCTCCGGACGGATTATTCACCCCGCGCCGAGGGAACGCGGGAACCCACCCGCCCGCCCAGCGAGGCAGCGCGGCGCAAGCGGGGAGGCGGCAGCGCCGCAGGGGCCGGGAGGGCGCCGAGCCCCCGCCGGCGGACGGCCAGCGCTCCGGGCGCTGGAGGAGCGCGGCCAGGTAAGCGCGTCCCCCCCGGGCTGAGCCTGCCGGCGCGGCGCAGAGGGGAGCTGGCCCAGGCCGCGGGGCGCCGCTGGGTTCCCGGCGTGCGGCTACCCCGGGGGGGCGGTTGGCGGTGGGGGCGTCTCGCCTCCCGCCCGCCAGGTGATGCGGGCGGGTGTCGCCCCGGGGCAGCGGCGGCCTCCCCTCCGCTGGCCTCGCCTTCCCCGCCGGCGGGGCGGTGGCTCCTGGCCGCCCTGCGCCGACCCGCGGCGCGGCTGCGGCGGCGGTGGCGGCGGCGGAGGATCGGGGCTGCCGGTGCCGCAGCTCTGCGCTGATCCCCGGCAGCCGCGCTCCGGTGGCGGCGGGGATTAGCGAGGGCGGCCGGGGAGCGGGTGGCGGGGGCGGGCGGGGGGTGACACCCTCACGGGCGCCTTTGTGGCGGGGCGGGCAGGCGCTCGGCGCCCGCAGGTATCCGCCGGGGGCCGCGTGGGCCCGGGGCAGCGGCAGCGGCAGCGCCCGCGGGGCCGCGGCGCTGGAGGGGGGGCCCGGGCGGGGGGGGGCCGGGGGCGTTGCGGGGCCGCCGGCCCGGCCTGCGGCGGGGCGCTCCGGCCGGGAGCCGGTGCCGCGGCGGCTGCGCCGCTCTCTGGGAGTCAGTTCTGACCTCGCTGCTGCAGGTGAAGGGGAAGAAGAGCAGATCCTTTTCTGTTTGGTTGGTTTTGACGTTTCTTCTTTCTTTTTTTTTTTTTTTTTTTCTCCTCTGTGTTTATTAAGCAGTGTGCAGTCAACCTGTGGGGATGACAGGGAGAAGTGGGTTCAGAAACGTGAATGAATGGGTTGGGCCAGGGCACTGGTGGTCATGTCATATGTCACCTTTGCTGTGGGGTTGAATTTGGAGGCAGGAGCTGGAGGATGCTGCCTGTGTTTTCCAAAAATGCATGGCATGCTTAAAAGGTGGAGCAGATGGTGACGGTAGTGCTTATTATGGAAGAAGTTCACGAAAATCCCGTGTTTCCTCTAGATATTTTTCGTTTTGCTTCTCCTGGATGAAGGAGGTTATCGTTCACGGAAAGGAAAGGAAAGTTGCGCCAAGTTGTCTTGCAAAGGAGTGGGGAGTTCCGCTTTTCCACAGAGAAGGGAAACCCCCCCTCAGCTTTATGTCTCCCTCTCGCCTTTGAGATTGACAATAGTAGGTGTATCAGCATAGAGAGAAACTGCGGTACGCTTTATTTTCTTATTGCGCATCTTTGTAGTTGAATGTAACTAGAAGGGAGACTCGGAATCTCCTCTTATCCTTTTCTATGCCAGATGTGTTTCTCTATCTCGTGTATATTGCACTTGAAGTGTTAAACTCTCAGGGGGCATGGAGGTGCGGATGTGAGGCAAGGTCTACTAGTTACTTCAAACAATTCTCTTTGCTCATGCTTAAGAAGGAGAGAAAGGAACATGTTGTAAAAGCAGCTGAGGAATATATAAAAGTGAAATATTAATGAACTGGAAAAGCTTAGATAGCAAAGACATTGCGCCTAATCGTTCAGGAGGGTTCTTGTCCTCTTTGCAGCTCCTCGTTGTATGTGTCTCTATTACAATTTGTATAAAGGACAGCAATATTTGTATTTGTGTAGCTAAAAATAGTACCTAAAACATAATTTTCTTTGGTGATCGTCTCTGCAGTGGCTTGCTTTAGCCATGATTTTTAAGAGTTATTGCAGAAACAGTAAAAAATATTTCAAGAATGTTTTCTTAGAAATGGAAATGGGAAGGGCTGACTCAGTCCTGGAATAACCCGGAGGAAGGGCTAGCCTTAGAAAGTGCTCTTAGAGACGTGATGATGATGACTCTTTTTCACCCTGAAGTTATTATTCAACTCTAGTTTCCCAAATGGAGAGCCACATCCCTTATATAAGCAACACTGTCTCAGGAGGCATGGCTCTCCAGGGGTCTGTTGAAAGTCTGTCATACAAACCAGGGATGTTTTCTACTCATTGGAGTTCCCTTACCCCTTGGGTTGCAATGGTCCCGGTAGTTTGAAGGACTTCCCCAGTGTGGCTTGGAGGAATACTGAGTGCAGCAGCTTTCTCAGGCAGTTCGGTGGGGAAATTTAGTTCAGTGGGGAAGTCCTGTAGCCCTGGCTGTGGTCCCTGGCAGGACTTTCTGGAATAGCTGGTGCACATTGGCTTGAGCAAGGCCTGCTTTCTGGAGAGCTTAATGCAGGCCTGAGTAGGGGAATAGAGATGGGGAGCTGTACCAGAAGGAGGACCTGGAACAGTACATAGGGTGCGTAACATGCGTGGGTTACGAGAGACAGCGTTTGGTATTTAAGTCTGTTAGTCACAGAAGATGCTGAAAAAGCATCTTACATCCTCAGGTCTGAGCATATGGGTCTGTGAGAGCACGATCTGTCATGCTGCGTAAGCTGTATGTATGTGGTTGAACTTCTTCCTGATTCAAGCCTAATGCCTCACATAAGCCTTTGTAGTTAGTAGCTGGACGTTGAACAACTTAAATTTGACAATGTTTTTGTTCGCTAAATGGAGTGTTTCATAAATTGCGAGAGAGATGCAGAGGTGTTGCTCCGTCTGGACAAATTCCTACTCTTCCATGAAGGTTCATGGAAGGTACTATGACTAGTGTTGGATTAGCCCGTCTGAAGTAGTTGGAAGGTCGCAATTGCATGATGTCAATGTATGTTTTTTATGCCGTGTTGTGAATTGTGCAGATACAAGTCACTGAGGAAAGTATTTTGTCGAAATAAACTTAATAGTAGATTTTGAAAAACATAAAAATCTGCACATTTGGAAGACATGACATTTTCATGGACTTCAAGTTCCTGGATTGTTTTCACAGTACTTCTAGAGGTGTCCTAATATAAGGAGGCCGTATGTTTACCAGGTGTTACAGAACTTTGAGGCAAGGTAGGAACTGGAAGCTGCACAGTTGTTTCTTCTGAGGTCAATTAATACAGGTAAAGCATGAGATGAAATAGAATTTGTATGCTAGTGAAAGTATTGATGGAAAAGAAACCTTGTAGACATTTCAAATCAAATTAATAAGCGGTACATACTTTATTTTTGGAAGAACTGCCAGCTTGTTAGGGGGAAGAAGTGAACTATATCCTCTGTCTTGCAGAAGTTACTGCTTGTTACAAGATTCAGTGTCTCAAGTCTTCCCCTTGTGTTTTTGCTGCAATTGGAGGGGCTCGACACAGGGAGGGAAACAAAAGGAAACATATACATAAATAATGGCAAGTAGGGGCTGAGTTTGTTTCCTGAAAAGTAACTATGCAGCTTCATCAGGTTTTTCTCTCGTTACTGCATTTATTTGGCAGTTTTCTGCAATAATAGTAAGCTGGGTTTGTTTCCTGAGAAGTAACTATGCAGCTTCATCAGGTTTTTCTCTCGTTACTGCATTTATTTGGCAGTTTTCTGCAAAAATAGTAAACTGGGTTACCTTGATAAAGTAAAAACACTTTTGTATTAGACTTTAGCTATTGAATGTGCTGTCTGTGTGAGATGGCATTTAAAATACAGAACTTGTAAGCACTTAAAATGTATAGCTTGATTTGTACTGGTAACATTTCATGTATATTTCTGTGCTTCAGCAGAGGCCTCTGCATCTTTGAGGAAGATGCAGCCATATATTTTACATACAATTGTATTGTATGTAAAATTGTATGTAACTAGCTGCTCACTAGTTAAACATGTGATTGCTTGTACTTACTGCTTTTCGACTTGTTCTCACTGCACTGCATGGCAGAGTGTATTGCTTGGATGATATAAACTCACACACTCTGTGACTGAAGACTGTAGTATCGTTTCTCTACTGTATGGCAACAAAATGTTAATGTTTCCTATGAAGTCTGCTGCTTTTACGTGAAATGTGATCTGGATAGGATCTGTACAGGATAGTTGTTTTGTAATAAAGTACAGTGATAGTGTAAGGGGAAAGAAACCACAGGCAAGCAATACGTAAGAGCAGAAGAGTCCTCGCTGTGGAAGAAGCAAGAAATTTTATAATGTGTACTGTAGTCTGTTGCATGCATTTTGTAATTCTGCACAAAAACTAAAAAAACCCCCACAAGCTCAAAGCAACAAAAAACCCCGATGACGAACCCAAATACACTATTGAGATCTATTATAAGATCTGAATGATGATGTTTTTGTATCCAAATTTTCTAAGTTGACAATAGACGGTACTATTTTTTTCCCCTGGTTATTGCTATGAAAGCCCCTGTGAGTTTTTGAAGTATGAATGTGTAGTTGTTTCCTTCATAGATGGGAAATTGAAGCAGTGATTGCATTGAAGTCACACAGCTGATTTGTGATAGAGAAGGGCAGTTGAACTGGAATTTGCATCCCAAGTCCCACAGTCTTATCTAACAACTTAACTGTGTTAGTATAGTTTTTTTGATAATTTGGCGTAGATGTGGAAACTTCCTACAGATCCAGTTGCAGGATTTGGATGTAAAGTTAAGCAGCATTTTCTCTGTAAAGGCTAATTACTAGCAGATTATTTTTTTCAGTCTAGGAGAAAAAGCTTTTCCTGGATTTCGTCTCATTGTTAACTTTGAAAGCAGTTCAGTGTTCCTAGAATGTAATGATGCTTTTACATTATTTAAGGAAATACCACTTAATTTTTTATAATGCTCTAGCATATCAGGAATTTGAGATCCAGTTCAGTCAGTAGTGCTTCTGAGAGTCACAGCTGTCTTCCAGTGTGAAGAACCAGTTGTGACAGAGTGGTAGGAAACTTTAAAAATTACTCTTTGCCTATACATTTTGGTAGTGCAGATCATTGCTTCTGAAAATTATTAGTTCTAGTGTGTTTCCAGCTCCAGCGTTCTTCTTCTTTGTTTTTGCTTCTTTCACTCTTGTTTTCAGGCCTCTTTCCTGCTCCTTCTTTGATGTGCCATCTCGATGTGCTCCCTTCAAATGTTTTAATGTGAAAATAGCAGCTGTCACATGATTCACTGATTTTGTACAGTACAGTGAGATTTAGATTTGGGTGAGAGTATAGAACTGTTCAACAGGTTCCTCATCTGTATGTTGCTTGTGTTGTAGTCTAAGCCCTGTCATTTGAAGCAGAACCTGTGAAGCAATGACATTTGTGCAAATGTCACTTTCCAATTATGTTAACCTGTCATCGTTAGCCATGCCAGCAAAATCCCAGACCCTGAGAAAGGTGGATTCACCTGGTACAGCCAGAAGGTGGTAGGAGGGGTGTGCTGGGCTAAGATGGTAATGGCAGCTTTCTGTAGTGACTACACTGGGGGTATAATTCTGAATGGTCCTGACTAATTTATTTGTTTATTTAAAATGTTTTATATTAATTTTTTGCTATATGACTGGTGAGGAGAGAGAAAGAGAAGAATGAAGTTTTGCTATCAGTTCTTGGAGAAGTTTTGGCTGTTTAAGCCAGTGGTGGAACTGCTACTGATTTGAATGAGAGCCTTGGTGACTCTTTTAACAGGTTTTATAACTTTAAAATATGCAGGCTGGATTCTTGATGACCAACTGAACATGTTATGGCACAAGTACAATGGAAATAGAATAACAGTCCTGACAAAAATAAGATTGCCTTTCATGTTTTTTTATTAATTGTCACCATGCTTACGACTTTAGTCTGTGCAAGAAAAGTAGTATTTATTCTGCTGTTAACACAGAAGCTTTAAATAAGAACTTAATCTATGTATTGAAAGGATGAATGTGCTAACAAGCTAATTTCATTTTCAGTATTCAGAAATATTAATAAGCTGCCTTGGTAAGCAGGTTCTTCCAATGATATATTCATGTTTTTTCTGTCAATATTGTTGAAGAGAGGTGACTGGCAGAAAATGGCAATAAGGAGAATGATGTGGCTTTCTCTGTATTTATTTAAAGTATAGTGATGCTGCAAGTTGATGTGTGTTATTTCAGGTTCACAGACCTCTCAACTACCTTGAGAGAATCATACCTGCAGCTGTGAATGCAAGGTATTAATTTTGCTTAAAATGATAAAGTAGCTATAATAATAAATATCAATACATATGGAATTTTAAATGTTTCTTGATATTTAAAACAAGCGTTGTTGGGACACACAGCGTCTGTAGCAAATGGCATTTACAAGTTGATAGCACGTAACATAAATGTTAGTTTCAATATCCATATAGAAATGCAAACGTTGTGGCATAATCCCTTGTTGCCTGACTACTTGGCTATTTGGAAAAAAACCCTGTCGTATGTGAAAGCACACCTGTATGTCTTGCAGAGGCAGTCTCCGAAGGCATTCTAATTGCTCCATGTACGTTCCTCCTGTTAGAGGTTAAGGAGCAGCCAAGGATCCTGGGTTGGGAGAACCATGTAGGCATCTTCTATTCTCTTTTGGTTTTGCTGTTTCCCAGTGTAAAAGGAGATGTGGTATAAGGAATGTGGTGTGCAAAGGTGGAGGCAGGCTCCGCCCTCACTGCGAGTAGCAAAATAACATGGTTTTGTTTTGTGTGAATTCTCGAGTGTTTTGTAGCTATAGTTAGTGCAGTGATTTACTTAGGCTCAAGTGTCTGAATTTGTTAGTGTTTTGAACCCATTTTTTTTTAAACGTAGCAGCTATAAGCTCTCTAGTAAAAGTTGGCCCTGTAAGCCAGTGCCAAAACTGCTACTGATTTTAATGAGGCCTTGGTCATACTCTTGAATAATATTTTAGTGTCAGTTTGCTTTGTGCAGCATTTATTTTTGTCAAGGACTGATTTTTCAAAAGTTACGAAGCATGTACTGTTTTGATGGCGTTTTGTTACATTATTGAATTCTTAGTACCTCTAAAAATTAGGTTATCAAAATTTTCCTAACAATGAGTTGAGGGTCCAGAAGAATAGGAATAGGAATTTCAGAATGAGCAAGCCACTGCAAATACAACTGGTATGAATAAGTTCAGTATGTCTGAAAAGAAACTGTTCTGTACCTATAGTATTCTATACTAATGAAAATTATGCAAGGGCACAATATCAGGTGGGAAACAAGGCATTTAGAGTTTTTACAAAGTTCAGCTGGAACAGAGGTTAAAAAGACCAGGGATGTTAAAGTGATTGCCTGGATTTTAAATATTCAGAATTTGATGAGTAATGGGAAAGTAGAAGGAAGAATATAAGATTTGGAAAAACTGTATTTCACAACGAAATTGAGAAGAGAACGTTATGGAAAACATACATATAGAGTATATGAGGAAGAAGTAAAAGGAATATAGAGAAATTAGTTTGTCAGCAGTTGAGAGTTGACACCACTAATGGCTTCTTTTTGTCTGCTAACCTTTATCTTATAGCTAGTAAACTCTGGGGCATCTGCTGAGATAGGGGAAGAAAAAGATGTAGAGGAGAGTTGGTGGGGAATGAAAGAAAAATGAGCTGTTGCGTTCTCCCAGCTCCGTGCCTTTGTTCTACTCTACCACAAAAAGGCTGTTCGAAAAAATTCAGTGATTAGTCGCATTAGTTACAGGTAACCTCTGTCCTCTCTAAGCCCTCATTTTAACATCCTGATCTTGGTCAAATATGTTTTTGGTGGTTGACTGTCTGTGGCAGGGTCTCAGCAAATTTCACACCACTCTTTGGTACTTACTCATGGTCCTTAATAAAGGAGTAATGTACAGTTGTCTGTTAATTATAGGTTTTATTCTAGATTAAACTTTTAACAGGCAGAAATCAGAGCCAGAAGCTACAAGGCTGTTTTAGACTGTCAGCTCTGCAGCTCTGCAGATTAAGTTTTTAATCTATAGAAAAGTTAGTTTGAATTTCTTTCATTTAGTGTTTGACATGAGCTAAGAGCATGCAAACAGCCACTTTATGTGGCATAGCTACAGGCCTAATAACTTGATTATGCATCTGATCTTCTTTGTCAAGAGAGGCATATCATTTATACCTATAATAGTTTCAAATTAAGAGTGTTAGCAGATGAAGAAGACTAGGGCATTAAAAAGACTTGAATGAGTCCTGTGAGTTGCTTGCAGGGATGCGTAATATTCCCTAGACACCGTAGGGATCAATTTTCTGGGTTAAATACTGCATACATAAGTATATATATATATGTAAAATTACAAATACTCTTGGTGGAAGTTAGAAAGTAAGCTGTGGTGTTCTCAGTTGAAAGCTGCGCTCTGTTCTAGATGTGGGATAGTGAGTGGTTCAGAAAAAAGGATTTCTTTCATTCGCTTGCTCTAGTACAGCACAGTCCAAACATAGGTTCACAGCTTTTAAAATCTACTCTCAGATCTCTAAATACTTAATAACCAGAGGGGAAGAAAATAACAGAATAAAAAAATACTGCTCATCTTGGTTTTAAGGAGTTTAATGTATTGTGGGCAAGATGTTTCTGAAAGCTGTATATCGGCAATGCATGTTATTTATACCCTAGTTTAAGAGAGCCTCAGGATGATACTATTCATTGGAGAAGGTAAGCAAGAAGTTACTATTGGAGAAGGGTCTGAGAGTTTCAAAGTTTCTGTCTGTTTTCTCATGCTTTCATTTGAATTTGATTGAGATCCTACAGTGTAGCTATTCTATTGTGATTCTATATGCTTTGAAAATAGTCGAGGGGAAAAAAAAGTATGTATAAAGGAAGCAATTCTCTACTCACATTAATGATTCTTTTTTTTCTTATAGTTTGCAATTGCCCAGGACAATGCATGTGACTTCCAAATTGCTGAAGTTGAACACCAGAGAAATTGTGAAACACTTACACAGCACTATATCTTTATGCAGCATTTTCTAAATATAGACTAAGTCCTTGTCATAAAGAGTTTGTATAGTTAAAATAAAACAAGACTTGACATGACACAGAACAGCTTGAGAGAAGCATGAGAGCTATTGGTGAGGAGCTGTGAGGAACTGAACAACTGTTTCAAGTCAAGGATTTGAGGAAGGCTTGAAAGCACAATGAAGATGGCCCACTCCCCCAGTTAAAAAAAAAAAAAAAAAGATGCAGGAGTTTGAACTCCTGTTGTTGCCTAGGTTTTTTTTTGTTGCCCAGGGTTTTGCTACTAGTTTTTAGAAACCACTATTTCTTTCTAATTTAGGTAATAAAACCAGTAATTGTATGAAATCTATGGAGATTTTTTAGTAATAAATGATGAAGGAATTAAAAGCTGTTTACAAATGTGCTTCTATGGGTCTAGATCATCAGCTACTGTTGTAGTAGTGCTTCCTTCAAGGGAGCCAAACGCACCTATTGCTTGTAGCTCCTCTTTGGGCTCATATTTGTCAGGCTGAGCAGCGACTGCCCGTGGCTGAGTGAAAGAAGGATGGAGTAGGCAGACAATGCGATAGCTTTTGAGCGACAGTGCCTTTTTCTCCTCTCCCTTGGTGTACTGTTGGTTCTCTTCCATTCCTCTTTAAACTGGTTTGCTGTCCTGGAGGTCGAAAAGGAAGCTTGTGAACCTTTGGTAAGTTGTCACCAGAGGATAGGTGGAAACACAATACAGTGAAAACAGTTTATATTGATTTCCTATGGAAACTATACTTGCTATTCTACAGTCCTGGTGTATTGTTTGCATATTAATCTGCACCAGATATTTTTGAACTTGTTGGTTGCTTTCAGTAGTATTTGACAGCAGAATAGAAGTCTTAAAACTTAATTAAAATTTTAAAAAGTTTTGAGAAATTGCAGAGGGAGGAGAGAGAGAGACAGACTCATTTAAGTTCTCTGGCTGAGAGAAAAGCCGCTTGGTGAGCTCATTCTGTGATCAGTATCAAAGAGTCAGCCTAGGAGAGGAGCCTTGTATGTGTCCTGGCTGCTGGGAGCTTCTTAGACATTAAAATAAACTAACCACAACATGCAAATCTGTAGGTAACTAAGCCTTGTTACATCTGGTACTTATAATGATATGTGAGAAAACAGCTTGAGTGGCTTTCTTAAGATGATTATTTTTTTTTTTTTGTGGTAATGGTCTTCCTGCCTCCCTCTGGGTTATTTTTACATCAACTTTTCCAAAGCTTAAGGTGGAGCACTCATTCAGGGTGTTGGACTGACGCCTGCCTGATAAGAATTGATTTGTTTAAGCCCATATGCTATATCTGTTTACACCACCTGAAGATTTAGCTTTGGTTTTGTTTTTAATATTGACCTACCTGAAGTCCTCAATGAAGCATGTTGCAGGTATGGGGCATTTGTTAAGCTCAACTTTTGACTGAAAAGGTAACAGGTGTTGTGTTTTTTTAAGTTAGCCTGTTTTCACTGACATTCAGCACACCTATCAGCACACGCAAAGAAGGCCAGACTTGACTTCTTTTTGTTGTGTGCTGTCAGAAAAGGATGGGGAAAGCCCAAACAAACTGTTAAGAAGGTGCAGATTAATTGGTTTTCCTTTGAACTAATGCACCTAAGTGCCTGGTAGAACAGAAGCCATGCCAACATAGTGTACTGCATATTGGGCTGACCATAGCGTAAGTAACTGAAGGAAAGATCCCAGTTACAGATACCCAGATAAGGATGGGAAAGTAGTAAACTATGCTCTGTTGCCATTCAACGTCCCTCTGGTACCTCTGGTTTAAGGAGGTATGTTTAAAAGTAAAGAAGTAGGAGAAAACTTCAGATAAAGGCATGTGTTTTTCTGTGCAATAGCAAACCACTGACCAATTAGTAGTGAATACAAAATCTGAATATTTGTATTCAAATAGTGTGCAGTCTTACCAAAGTGTTTTAAGTGGTTTGTTGCTCTAGTAGGAAATGAGCTTAGAAATAAAGCAAGGGAGTCTTTGTGTCAAGAGAAGCTTAACAGACATATGGAACAGTAAGTTTCAGTGCTTTAGTCTTTATGCTAAGATTTAGAAAGCGTATTATGTTTCTGAACTGCAGATGATCACAATTTATGGTGAAGAACATACAAAAGAAATATTGAAGAGGGTGACTATGAAAAATAACAATATGGTGTGAGTGTTTGGCCCAGTAACAACAGCAAAAACCTCCTCATGTTCATGTGGTTATTTATTTTGGAAAACAGTTTGGGCAGGGCACTATAGTGATTGTTCAAGAGCATGTTTACATATAAAATGAGCTTGGTTTGCTCTGTCAGGCAGGTGTGCATTGCTGTGTTCCTGTAAAACCATTTGCTGAGCTTGTGTGCAGAAAATGCACCTGTTTATTGGAATGAAAATTTCGACTGAGATAAGCTGGTATGCAGAGTACAACGAAGTGACTCAAGGGTGAAGCATCCTTGTTAAGCTGGGATTCTTGCTTTGGCACTGTGATGGTTTCACCTTTGGGTTGGTTGTGCTTCGGTCAGTGTTGGTTTCACTTCAGTTGTGCTCTGGTTAGTGTATGTGTGTGTTAGAAAGACCTTTGGTAGTTTATCAGTCATGAATGATTGTTATTCAGGAAAGTCGTTTCATGGGCTACTTTATTATCTTGAATACCGCAGACCTATAACACTTAGGGGTTTACCAGAGAGATTTAATGAATCTGTGACAATAGAAACAATTACAAGGGTGGTGGAGAGATTCCTTGAATGTATTATTTTTATTTCCCTGGAGTTAATCTTCACATATCAAAGTAAATTAACCAGAATATGCTGCTTAGATATCTTCTGGATTCCCAAGTCAAAAGCTATTATGAACAAAATGTAATTCTCTTTATTCCCTGTCCTACAATCCTTACTTGAAGTATGCTCCTAGTGAAGTCACTATAACTGAGCAAAATAATACTCTGCATACATTTCTGGTATTAAGGGAAAGACGGCAGTCACTGCAATGTGTATTGGTGAAATTTTTTCAGGAGATATTTTGCCACAAGTTGTATTGTTGTTGTTTTTCTTTTTTTCTCTGTTAACTAGATTTTTACCGTTAGTTAATCAATGCATGAAAAACGAACAGGTGTTTTTCCTGTAATGAATGTTAGGTCATAGCCTGTCGTATCATTCTGGGAAGGTTTTTGTAAAGGGTGCAATGTTTTGTCATGAGTCTAGTTTTCAAAATCAATTGAAGACCCACGGAGACGTGTGGTCTGCGAGAATGGAGTGTTTGCATGCCTCACTTCGTCCATTTAACACCCTGAGGGTTTTCCTACTGAGTGGCATTTGCTGGAGAGGTCAGATTTGATGGAAATTGCAATCATATCCTGGCTGGAGATGAAACAGAATATATTTCATATTTGTTTATTTGTCTACGAGTAGATACATACAGAGATGCATTTCAGTGTAATCCTCAAACTGTTTACTGTGTTGTGGTAATCTCTACAGCTACATCTGATTACAAAAGAAAAAAAAAGCCACCGGTAGGCTTGGAAAGTTTCTGCCATCTGTCCTGGTTCTTACCCTTCCTTCACCGTAAGGTGTATTGTGAGCAGCTTGACAGGCTTCCCGTGTATTACAGCCTTTCATGTGTTTTTACCTTCTGTCTCTCTTTTCAAACGGAGCAGCATGTGGGTCTTCCGTTCCACCAGAACAATGTGGATCCTCAGATCCTTTGCTTTGGTTGCTCAGCCTAGCAGCTTTGGATTTGGGACTTTGTTTTTGTACTGTATCTGAAACATCAGCTTGCGCAGTGAAGTTTTCACAAGGAACAGGTCTCCTAGGTCTATTCCACCCAGAGGAACTGGGTGCTTTCCAGCTTGTTTATCCTTGGGATCTGAGTGCTCATGGGCTGGTTTTACCCTGCATGCCTTGTTAGCTGACTGCGTCTCACAATCTGTACGGTGTAAATACTGTAGCCTTCAGCTGGCTGGCTGGGTTGTGCTCATCCTTCATCGTCATCTGACACTTCACTGTTTCTATCTGTTGGGCAGATCTTGCTGGATTTGAAACCGCAGGAGGAGGGGAATGGCCTATACTTTCAGCAAGACAATAGCTTTCTGGCAGCTCTTGGCCTACTTTATGGTGTGTATGAGTTAGTGTAGTTGAAAGGAATATGATTACTTGTGATTGCTGTGGAGGAACAGGCTGTCATCTTTTGAAGAGCTGAGTAAGGCGTACTATTCACAACAATGTTTTCCATGCTGAAGTACCTCATTCATCTAAATCACATTTTGTCAACGTCCTGAATGTAATAAACAATATGTCATTAAAGCTAGTCATGACCTCCATAGGCTTTTGAGAAAATGCTATCATTACTGAAAAGCTGGGTTAATCTCTCCCTAAATCCATAAGTAATTCAGGCTGTTACTGTGGTTTCAGCACTCTTCCCTGGAAAGCACAGACCGGTCGAGAGATGGAGATCAAGATAATAATCTATAGATGCAAAATCTGGGAACTAATCCCTGTATTTTTAGATTATTTATTTATTAAAATATTTTAAATATTTGAAGTGTATTTAAAACATCATTTCAGCAACTGTCTCTTCTTTGGATTTTTCTTTTTAATTTTTTCGGTTCTTGATCGAGGTCTCAGGTATGCTGTTATTTCTCCCCCTTAGGCTGTACTGAAATGAACTATTAGTTCAAGATGTGAAATTGGTGATGTCACTTCTTGGATACAGTAAGACAGAGATACCTAAAAGATTTTAAATTTCATGTTGGTAATCTCTTAAAATAAAGTTGTGGATTTAAGAGAGAAGGCTGCACTTAATTTGAATTATTCACACAACTTGATGGGAGGAATGAGTACTCTGCGATTATCAAGTTTTAAAGATTTTTACTTTAATGGATTTTTGCCTCCCCAATGTATACATTCTCTAGATCAGTTGTGATGTGAAAAATGCAGTCAAAAATAATACTGGTAAGTTGTTTTGTATGCTTAAAATGTATTATCTGTGTTTATTGATTGGCATTGGCTGTGATAAATGCAATTTGGTCTAGCTGGTTTTTTTTAAAAAAATTTTTTTAACGTGAAAATGGATGCAATGGGTACGTAAACTTGAAGCTTCGTGCCAAAGTGTGTGGTGAAAGTTAAAAGTCTGTGTGTTTTCAAGGGAATGCAGGACAAGCTGGAAGTGAAATCCAATGAGTGTTAACCAAGTACGCAGAAATCCTGACATGAAAATGGTCAGACATGGGAAGAATAGTTTTGGGATGCAGTATCCTGTGTTCTTCCTGGATGTAAGATTTTGCGTGTGCCTGAGGCAGGTGTGTGGGTTGGCTGCATCTTGGGAATTGCCACACCAGATCAAAGTTCTGCATTCACAAAGTGTCCTCAAATTAAGTGTTTACAGTTGTGGAAATTAAGAATTGAAAGTCTTTGCAAGAGCTAGTGAAGTCCACAGCGCTTGAGATAATGCAAATTGTATGAGCTAACAATCTTATTCCGTGAGCCAAGGGAGTGCTACTCGTCTACTTTTTGTTTTGTTTTGGTTTTTTTTGAACTTTGATAATCCACTGTCCCATGTAGCCAAACAAAGGAAATCTTGTTTTCTGCGTAGCCAATGATGGCAACAACTTCTTGGCAGCTGAATTAATTTCAGGTTCTGTAACATGACTTCAGATTGACATTAGATTTCTCGTAGTTAATGGTATTTTAGCCTCTCAACTCAATTCATAGGAAGAAAAAATCCTCTCTGAGATATTTGTGTTTTAAATCTGATCTCCCCTACTTTTTTATGTAGTGTTTGTGTGTGTCACAGTTTGACCCTTTAACAGGTAATGGTGTGAAAAGCACCGATGCCATGAGTAGCATCACTTCTTTTCAAAAATCTGTTCTTAAACTTTCAGATTCTAGATGAACAAAAAGGTTGCTAGTGTGTAATAAGGGGAATTAAATTTCAAAGACTGATGTATGCTGCATAATAAAATGAACTTACTTGTACAGGATTGATTTTAATAAGCTAAATGAAACATCACATGAAGCCAGGATTTAGGTCACCCTTAAACTACATTGGAAAAACAGTGACTGACTGAGCAGTGGGTAACTGATCTCCATTTAATACAGAGGATGAGGTACAATATATCTCTGCACGGGGGAGTACTGTGCAGAACTAAAAGTGTTTTCCCTGCTGAATGTTTTGTTAGTGAGACTGCTTGCTGGAATGAGTTAGTTTGGTGTCTAACATTGAAAAATATGGTGTCAGCTTGTGGAGAGTTTAAAGAAAATGAGGGAAGCCTATTCAAGAATCAGAAAGTGTTTTACCCTGAGGGGTTAAACAAGGTCTGCTTCTTTGAGTTAACAGGGGAAAAAAAAGGGAACTTGATAACTAGAAATATGGAAATACAAGTGCAGGTAAGAGGAAGCTTCTTGAAGTAGGGTGGTATTTAGTTATAGTTTAGTAGTTGGAAGTACAAGAAGAGCTTTTATGAAACCTGGAATCTGAATTTGAAGGAACTAATTTGTGTAGACTATTATATAGGAGATGTGAAGTGATGCTCATCTTGGTTGCTCCGTCTCTTAAAATCTCAGAATAATAGAGTTAGTCCTGGGATGCACAATTTCACATGGTAAATCTTATTTTAAAACTCTGTGATGGATGGATTAAAAAAGTGCTTATTTTCGAAGAGTTGGCAGTCCAGGTATCTTCTTTTTAACACTAGAGTATTTTTAATATGGAAACATTTTTCACTGCTCCTGCTGATTATTCTATCCATTAATTTTTTTACAGCTTAAAGTAGGAAAATGATGTAGCCTCTTCCATCTTCTTGTTTTTGCGCACTAGGACAAACCTAATAAGAAAGTTGATGGAGAGAGGTTAATTAATGTAATTGGTTTCCATGGGACTTAAAAAAATAAATATGGATACAGTTCATTTTCTCACAGAAGGCTGTTTTCTGTAAGCCTGCATATTGAATTAAATTAGGCTTAAAAGCTGTTTGGAGGAACTTATTTTGATATGGCCTAAGGGCTAGGATGGCTCGAGATTTTTGGGGTAAGAAGAGGAATCCAGGACCTGAAAAGTGCTTCCCTTCATCCTTGGCAGCAAATGTCATCCCCCAGGCCACTGCAGAAGTGGCATCTATGTTACATGCCAGACGGTGTTCAAGAGGAGGTGTTCAGCTGGTAGGTCTGCATCACTGCTTGAGCAGCTGTTCTGCGTCTCCTGCAGGTGACGGGCCAGATGGTAGTGTCCCCTGTGCCCGGTGTGGCCCACAGGCTGTCCTCTGGATGGTCCACATGGCTAGCCAGTGTTCACAGCTCTCATGCTACGTTTCTCCTGGTAGCGAACGTGGGTTTTCTAAAAGCTTGCAGTTCTGTTGTGCAAGACTACGTTTAAAGTCTTGTGTTCTTGAGAACGCGTAATGAAAAATATCGGGCATTTTTCTAACTCAGAAATGGAAGGATTGTGGATTTCACTAACCAAAAACTTGTGTTACTTCCCTCTACCCCCCCGCTATGACTGCAGCTGTTTTCCTTGCTATCTGCTGGCGTTTTGCCTTTTACATCCGTGGACTCACGCAGTTACCATCACCCCCTGTCCTCCATTAGCAATCTGTGCCAGGAGGAGCCCTCAGAGACCGTGGCTTAACTCTGCTTAGGCTTTGCTGTACAAGCCTGTTGTTAAACAAAGCTTTGCATTGAATTCACATTTTCATTATGAAAACGTGCATCTAATTTGTTCTTTCAGCTAACTGAAATGAAGGCTGGGTGGCATCTGTGTAATAAAGTCCATCATCATCTGGAGATTAAAGGGGGAAATATTTATACTTTCCTGTATCTTAGCGTATTGGCTCAGGATTTCTATAGGGGTTTGATGCTGTCCTGGAGTTTTATAAGACACGTTATGCAGTCAGTACATAGCTTGAAACTGTTCTGGACATGTTTCCATATAGGCATTTTCTTGGACTCTAGTGAATATCTAAATACCCTACCCATAAATATGAACCCACAGAAAGTGAAAGTGAGCTTTACCACTCTTGTCTGAGCTGTCCACTACAAAGATCCTAATTTAACCTGGTTTCTCTCATTTATTTTCACTGTGATTCTCTCTTGCAATAAAAGACTTTGTATTTTTATGAATTTAGTGTATGATATTTTTACTTTCTTTCTTGGAAATGGTACTTCTCCAAAGAAATCTTTATACCAAGTGTTATATTCAAATACATGAACATTTCAAGAGGAAAACAAACCGAAAAAGGTCATAGGTAGTTGAGGCATAGCGTATGTTGTCCACCACTTTGCCACAGCTGGATTCTTCAGAAGATTGTTGTGGTAGCATTTCATGGGGTGAAGTGTATGGAGGACGTATGGCATGTTTCTTGGCTAACTATGAACTTCTGACATTCTTGTGTATAGCACAGACATAATGCTTTTTTAATGTAAGTTTTGTGTGTATATATATATGAGAGAGTTGATTTTATACTACAATATTGTAGAGTAGTGTCATCAGGCATAATTAGACAAGCTATAATTAAACTACTACTGAGTTATATAGTTTTGGATGATACATTATTTCCTTTTGGATTGAGGCCATTTCTTTCATGTGGTTTCCATGTCTGTGATTTCTTGTTCTTCAAAATATGATTAAAGACTCAGCAGACATACACAGTTAATGACGTAGTGGGAACTTCAATATTTTAATTACTTTGAGGCATAAAGCCCCGCCGTGTCTCTTTCTTTATTAAAAATGTTATTTAATACTTAATCATGAGAAAATCTGTGCTAATGAAATATGATAAAAATTGAAACCACAAAATCTGTGGAGAAGCCGAACCTTAGATATCTGGGATATTGCAAGTAAAGGGCGTATTCAAAGGCTGTCCTTTTTGCATCAGCTAAAACTCCTGGGATGCTGTGCACAGTAACAGGCTATAGTGGGAGCACTGGTTGCTGACTGAGGCACTGTTTGTAAGCGTTTGGTGACTGAAGGATTTGGATGGAGATGCTCTGTTCTAAGGACTCTTCTTCTTTCTGCCCAGTCAGCTGTGGTAGACAAACTTCTGGAATGGTTTGTGTCCACTGCTTCAATACCATGTTCAGGTTTTGGTTATAGCACAAGATCAGAGGGATCCTCGGGACTTGGATGGTGCCTGCATCAGAAACGGAAATGTGCCCTCGTGGAACATGTGGACAATGAGTGATATAGGTAGAAGGATAGCACTAAGGGCCCGTGAGGGGGGAACGGAGAAATCTGCTGTCAAGGAAGGAGTGATGTTTTATGTGCACCTGTGCAGGTTGTGTGCCAGAAGCTTGATGATAGAGGATGACAATAGGACTGATGACCTTGAACGATGCGCCTTTTGCCATATGACAGCTGGACAGATGTGCTCTTTTGGATGAACCTGTTCGGCTGTGGACCAGAAGAGGCTTTCAGAGAAAAGGCAGCAGCAACAGTGTTAAGTGGACAGTAGCTGTTGATTTGCTTCTCTGTTTTGCTGAAACACGTTCTGAGCAAACATAACACACACAGTGTTTGTGTATATATGCTGTGTCAAGCATAAATATTTACAGAAGCTTCCATTCTTTTGCATACGTGATTTCTATGATAAAGGTGTTCGCTATTGCCTGGTGAAAATTGTTGTGTGCTCTGTTTGACTAAATGCTTTTGTTGAGAGATTTCTGCAGCAGTGATGATCTTAAAAATTGGTTTAAATTTCTATGATTTTTTTTTCTGATTTGTTTTTCCCCATGAACTGTGGTATAAGTAAAAGTAAGATGGATTAAAACTTAAGAACAAATATCTGTTCTGCTATAAGAACAAATAATGCTTTATTAAAACTAATAGCGTATATTTTCCAACTACTTTAAAACCTTTTCTATCTCCTTACCATAGCAATAACGTTTAGTGCTTACACAGTGTTCGACCTTTCCAAAGCACTTTACAAATATTAATTAATTGTTTTCTGAGGTTGAAAAGCCACATAGTGCAGAATGTGGACGGGAGCAGTGGGGACAGCCCGGCCAGGAGAGCAGAGTGCATCTTGCTATACTACCTTATTTCCTGTTGTAAAGACTATTGTCAGAGGTGCCAGCTGCCTTTCATCGTCCTTCCCTCTTGATAGCTCTTATCTTGAGGAGTCCACCCTGCGTATTTCTTCACGATTCTCTCCTCTGACAATACACCAGGAAGTTTTGCCTCCTATATACTTAAAGGCCCACTGATGTTTTCACTGGAAAATAGCTGATATAGCTAGATCCTCTTAGTATGGCTCAAACTAGGAGTGATCTGCGTTTGTGTGGTACCTTCCAAATAGTTATCTCGAGGAGTCTAACAAAGTTGGCGTTTCCTCATTTTGCAGATATATAAAAAAATTAAAGCTCAGAGAAGACAGAATTGGAAATAGCATATTTGTCTTCTGACAGATAGCTTCTCCTTAAGTGAATGAATAAGACTGTCTTAATATGGAAAGTAGAAATACTCAATTATGAAAAAGAACAAGATTACAGGACTTCAGAGGTGCAATATATTTTGCATCCCATGCTTAAGTCAGGGGAAAGGAAAAGCCAGTATTATCCATGCATATCGAATTGAGTTCACAGTAAGACAGTGCGTACACCTGGGAATTTGTGTAGAAAAATGGTTACTGCCATCGTTACTTAAGTTCATTAGCAGTTTGATTACAATGGCCAAGCAAGGTAACTGACTGCCGACAGTAAAAGAGGTTGTCTCAGACCACACCCGTCACCATTACTCCATGTATTTTAGTGGACCTATGTTGATTTTTGCCAGCAGAGGAACTGACACAAATCTCTGTTTAAATCACAGTTTTGTTACAAAGCACATTAAACTATGTTCCTCCTGAGCACTTCAGGAGCCCTGAAACACTTATTTCCAGTGCTCTTTCACTGGTACATCAAAACCAGGACCACTGCTGTTACAGATTTTCCTCACCTCCAGCTGCCCATTATAGGCATCGCTTTGGTGTTGTGCTCCTCTGCCTGTGGTGAGGTACCATGATAATGTGTGCCCGGGGCTCCCGCAGCTCTCCGAGCTTGTCCAGTAGTTGCTGGGACTGCAGCTTGCCAAGTTCTTTGTGCGTTTTGCCCCATCCTGTCCAAGGAGAACAGAATGTCAGATCCAGTGATCCCACAGGGGCTTGGAGTTGGGAAATTGAATAGGAAAGGGAAGAATATGTCAAGAAAGGAGAAAAAAGGCAGATAAAATTGGGAAAGATGATTTGTGTTCAAATGTGTCAGACTTCTTTTTTTACCTGGTGTTAGGTTTTTGTAGAGCAATGTATGCTACAGTTTCAGGAAATGATACCGGCATTTAAACTTTTTTTTTTTTTTCAATTACTTTTCATTTTATTTAAAGTCAATTTTTTTGACCTTCCAGAAGCAGAAACTTGATTAGCTGATGATTATGATAAATGATTATTTCCTGAGAAGTCAGAGGCTCAACTGAGATAATGATTATTTTTAAATTATTTTTTATCGTCTTTGTTACCTAAAAATAATCAGTCCACTACGTTATTACCTCTCTGTGCTATTCTTTGCTGCACATGTTAATTAAGATTTAGACTTTCTATTAGGCAATTTGTAAAGTAAGAACACAGATGTGGCTGAAATAGAATAGCTCCTATTTAATCCGGTGTCCTGCCTTGCACAGTGAAGAGCAGCAAGGGTTCCAGGAGGAGCTGCAGATGTGACTCTTACATATGCATTGCTTTTATTCTTTGCTCTTTTGAGATTTGCTAAAGCCCTGAAAGCTAAGATTTAACAAAATATTTGGATAGGATGTTGACATTAAATGCTGTAGTCATCAACATCTTCTCCGTTAAATTGAACAAAGTTTTTGTTTCGTTCCAAAATCTAGCCTTTGCAACCAATAACAGGCCAGGTATCTGCAATCCATGGTACCTCTCAAGAAATAAGAGCTGGGAACATGAATCAGTGTGTTGTAAAGTATCTATGAATGTGCTAAAATCCCACGGAATCACAGATTTTGATCCTTGTGTGCAGCATATTGATTACCCTTAAATGGCAGAGATATAGATATATATTTTTAAGTACAAAAAGACAGCTACACCCTAACAGCGTAATCAGCATAGAGTGTCTTCAGTGTTGGTCTATTTGTGCTCTCACTTCAAGAGTCAGCTAAGAATGGATGAATATCTGTTGTTAGAGTCACCTTGTCGTAGTAAATATCGTAATGACCTGGAAAGTTAATGTATATGCACAAGTTAGTTGTGAGTAAAAGCTCACTTTGTCTTTCAGATTTTAATTTTAGTGCACATCTTTGCTTAATTTGCTCTCCGCTTCTTTCCAAGTCCTTTCCGTTTTTGTGCATGCAGCTTTCTCTATGATAGTATGTACTAAAGTTTAGGATTTTTTTGGGAAATAGGACTGAAGCAGCTATTAAAAGACCAGTCTAAATAGGTGTAATTAAACACCCAGTTTGTCACCTCAGTAGGCAGGAATTCCACTCGTGTTCTAGTGTCTCACTGCACTGTGTCTGGTGACACTTGATTAACATGTTATCTGAACGTTTTATCTGAACTGATCGGTGGTGAAGTTCTTAAGTTGATATTTACATTACTGAGTTAATGCATTGTTGATATGAGTACTAGCAATTCAGTATCACACATAGGCCTATACTTTTGGACTTTTCTTGATACAGAGGAGCAACTCTGCTTTGTTTTCTTGCTGCTCATACTGAGAAATTTAGCTTGAATACATAGGATTTTCTCTTTCTTTTCTTGGCAGCTTAGGATTTACCATTCCTGGAATATCTGTGATCAGAGCAGGAAATAGGAAGTTTTTTGAAAATGTGAGCTCCTGATTGCTGCTTATTAAGAAAGCTGAATTTCCATATTAGCCAACAGGAATTTAAAAAAAGTGACAGGATGCTGAGATCTCTTAATTACAAGCCTAAGGTTTTTAATCATCTAAATATCAGGTCTGATATATTTGTACGAATTTTTAGAAAATTATCAAATTAGTGTTGTGAACAGTAGCCCTAGCAGCCTAAAAATATATTCCAGAGTAGTAGAGTATTAGAGATCTCAAAAACCAGGCTTGAGCATATGCAAGTAAAGTTATGCTTTCTAGTATTTAAGTAGGCATGGTGATGATCACTGGTCCGTCAGGGGTCACTTGAAACACCTCAGGTAGTGGGAAGACTGATGATGGGTAAAATTTTGATCTCAAATTTAGGCTAGTATGAGCCTGCAGTAACTCTGCCAAGGACAGTAGGGTTATTCTGTGTTTATATCCAAATAGATGAGTCTCCAACTAGTTGAATAAAAGAAAAAGACTAGAAACCATTGAACTGAATGGTTTAGCTTTGTTGAGGATGTTGAAATCCATGTTAAATAACCAAAATTGAATGAATATAGGAAGATGAATGATAGGAGCAGCCTGTTTTTTTCTAGCTATCTGGATGTTACTAGTATAACTTACTGAGTATAAGGCTGAGCTAGGTGTTTTTCATTTGTATTGGAATATTTTTGTGGAAGCATAAACATACAGTAAACACTGTATACCCAAACAATTTTTGCAATTTACATTGTGGCATGTATTCTATTAGGAAATGTCACTGCAGAGAGTTAAATATTGGAGTTGGATTCTAACAGGGCCAGGTAATTTAATAACCCATGACAGCACTAGTAGTTATGCGTGCTAAGATAAAGGTCATAATGCTTTGCTCTGTAGGCTGATTGCTGTAGGGACCTGTGGTGCCGCTTCCCTCCTCTACTCACTTTAGACCAGTGCAACAGCTAGTGGCATTAAAGGCATGAAATGATTTTTTTTTTTTTTTTCTAACAGCCGAATCATCTTTGTAAAAAGAAAGACAGTGAATGTAAAAGTTTAGTGATCTCAACTTACATAATGAATGTTGCATCACTTCATCTATCCCAATGAGATGCTTGCAACGCTGAGGTGTTACACGAGGGCTGGAGCAGCACCGTGGGGAAATAAAACGCTGTGCCTGACTCTAAACTAATATTGGGTTTGGCAGTAAAGTAATAGGAGCAACTTCGTATGAGTTCCGTAATTTGGAAGTGGATTAGGGACTCTTAATCTCCATGTCAGTACAGATGGATACCTTGATAGAGAGAATGTGGTAAGCTTTTGGGAAAAGAAGTGTAGAACTGCCATTCTGAGACTATTATAAAAGCCAATCAGAGCTGAACAGCTTTAATCTGTTTGTTTACTACTGAAAGAGTGCACACAAGGAAACATGGAATAAAAATTGAATTTAAAAGTGAGTAAAATGTTTCTTGTTTGTTGATTTAGCATACTTTTTATAAAAAAAAATTTGCAGTCAATTAGTGATGTGAGAGAAGGCGGCACAATATATGAGCCAGATACAATCGAGTAGGAAAAAAAAATAAAATTCTACTTCTTAGTACCTCTTTATTCAGGACTGGCTGCAGCCATCTCAAGTATATTCTCTGATTATTTGGACTTTATGAACGAGTATGGAACAGAAGACAGCGCGTTTTTTGGAGATATTATCAGCTGGTGCTCAAACACACTACGATTCAGCAACTGAGTATGTGCTGTAATGTATTATGCTCTGATAAGCAGTCTGGGTATATAGAAGATTTCATTATAGTTAGATTTTTAATGCTGAGAGGGGAGCTGTTAACCTCCAATATAATTACCTTGTCACTCAAAATATTTATTCTTTTAGTCTGTTTCCCTCTTTATATTGCTTTGCTACTTTTTTCCCCTCACATTGTGTTGGAAATCTTTTTCCTTCTTTAGATTTTCCTTTTTTCTTGTACATTTCCCTAATTAACACGGAGGTGAAAGAATCTTGGAAGTATTAAATTATTATTTACTGTATATTTTCCTTGCAGTAAAATGAATCCAGGGTTTCTTACTAAAAAAGGGCAAAACAGCAACCCAAAAAACCACATCTGTGTTCCGTCTCAAGCCATTTAGAGTTGAACTTTATCTCTCATTGTATGTTTAACTGGAAAATTGGAACCTGCTTGGGCTGAGATGTTTTATTGAGCCCAATACCCTCACTTCGATCAGAGCGGTTTGTCTGTTTTAACCATTTAGCGCAGTGGGGCTACAGGCATTTACTTACCATCACTCACTGTCCTGATTAACAGATACTTCAAGGAGACTTGGTGTATGAATAAGATAAGCTTCACACTGTACACATTTAATGGATAAGTGAAGAAAAAATTAGCATAGTTTTTGTTGTTGTTTTGTTTTACAAAAAATTTGGTAGAGGATTGTAGAAGGACTTAGGTATTTTTTTCACCCCCATTCTTCCACCTTTTTTGATCCTGTAGTCACACACCAAAAAATAATCACAAAAGCTAGGGATGTGCAGATTCCTCAAGCCTACTAATAACAGGGATTCTCTCCCTCCTTCTCAACCACAATCTGCAGAGCAAAAAACAATCCACTCAACTAATTGAATCTCTAACTCCTTTTTCACTCTAGAGGTTACTGTAATTCTCATGTACTGAAATTGGTTTATCGGTCTGTTATGGGACACAGTAAATGACTCCCTATGTAGCTGTGACTGATCTCTCGGAGAGTATGTGCTTTGTCTGATGCCATTGTCAAATGTCAGGAAAATGCACAGAAATCAGGGTTTCAGCAGGGATTTTTACCTAAGTCTTTGAAATTGCAGAGACCTTTTAAATCTGATTGCTTAGATTAGAGGCATAGAAGACAGAAGGAATGCTTGTTTTTGAGTGTGGCTGCGTTGGTATATGTCAGTCCTCCAAGAATATAAACTTTTGTACTTTTATTCTCTTTAATTTATGAAAACTTGTTGTAAAGAATGATTATTTTTCAAAAGAGCACCTTTTAAAAATTGAAAAGGTTTTCAAGTGCCTTATGCCTTCTCAGGAAGGGAGAATCTTACTGATTCATCCAGGAAGAATAGTGAAGTTACTTTAACAAAAGTATTGCATAGCTTTGGAAAGAACAAAACACAGGTATATTTATGTATAGTGCTAGGTGTAACTTCTAAGTATGTGAAACAGTATTGCAGTATGATGTGAAACATCTTTTACTATTGCAGCTATGGTATTGATGTCGGAAGAATACTAAGTAGAACTTCTGTTAGTTATTGGAATAGGTAATGATGTGCTTTTTGTTTACATAAAGTCTTTTTCAATAAAAAATAGTAAGTCTAGTATCACAGCTGAAGGCTTGTGTGCAAGATGGCTATCAGCAGATGATTTGGAATTTGGTGAGCATGGTTATGAAACTTTCTATGCAGTAGTGCTCATTCCTTGGAAATTATACTGATGACAAAAGAGAGAGTTCTCACTTGATCACAGCTTAAAATTACTGGATGGTTGCCACACTTGGAAACAGCCTAGCATTCGAACATAAAAACTGTAATGCTGTACAAGTTCACTGGCAGGAAGGAAGCCTGTCTGCCTTCTAGTGGCTCATATGATATCTGAATTCAGCATGAAGGAATTATCACTTAAGGAAAAACAAACTGGCTTCTAGAAAGTGGGTACAGCTAGTAAAAACTCTGGCTAGCACTGGCTAGATCAGAATCAATTATGATAAAACATGCAAGTTAAAGTAAGGGAGGCAAGAACAAGTGCTTGAAAGATCTTGGTTAGAAACATAAATGGTTTGGGTTGGAAGGGACCTTAAAGATCATCTAATTTCACCTCCCCTGCCATGGGCAGGGACATTTTCCACTAGATCAGGTTGCTGAAAGCCTCATCCAACCTGGCCTTGAACACTTCCAGGGATGGGGCATCCACAACTTCTCTGGACAACTTGTTCCAGTGCCTCACCACCCTCTGAGTGAATAATTTCTTCCTTATATCTAATCAAAATCTGCCCTCTTTCAGTTTAAATCTATTGCTTCTTGTCCTATCACTGCATGGCGTTGTAAAAAGTCCCTTTCCAGCTTACTTGTAGGCCCCCTTTAGGTACTGGAAGGCTGCTCTGAGGTCTCCCTGCAGCCTTCTCTTCTCCAGGCTGAACAACCCCAACTCTCTCAGCCTGTCTTCATAGGAGAGAGATGCTCCAGCCCTCGTATCATCTTTGTGGTCCTCTCTGGACTCACTCCAACAGGTCCATGTCCTTCTTACATTGAGGGCCCTAGAGCTGAAGGCAGTACTCCAGGTGGGATCTTATGAGAGCAGAGTAGAGGGGCAGAATCCCTTCCCTCGGCCTGCTGGCCACACATTGGATGCAGCCCAGGATACAGTTGGCTTTCTGGGCTGCCAGCGCACATTGCCGGCTCATGTTGAGCTTCTCATCAACCAGCACCCCCAAGTCCTTCTCCTCAAGGCTGCTCTCAATCCATTCTCCAGCCAGCCTGTACTTGTGCTTGGGCTTGCCCCAACGCATATGCAGGACCTTGCACTTGGCCTTGTTGAACTTCATGAGGTTCTCACCGGACCACCTTTTTAGCCTGTCAAGGTTCCTCTGGATGGCATCCCTTTCCTCTAGTGTGTCGACCATGCCACATGGCTTGATGTCATCAGCAAACTTGCTGAGGGTGCACTCAATCCCACTGTGCCTTTTCTTTTCCTCCTAAAGTATCTGCTGTTGTGTTTTTCTTTATAATAAATAAATAAAAAAATAAATAAAGTGAAATTGTTACTTGAAAATTGGCATGAGGTTCTTTGTGTGTTATTTACATGGAAACAGCCTCCAAAAGAAAGCTTTACAATTTCCTACCAGGGAATTTGGTTTCCTTGTTTTGATAGTTGTAATGTTAGTTGAAATGTTTTGGCAGGAGAAATGTTCTATTTTAATAACTTTATTTAAAATACTTTTCTCTGTGTGTGTGTGGGCAACAATTACAAACTTATGCAATGGGCTGTATTATATTCTGTTACATTTTGGCAAAACAGTGAGTACAGATGTTGTTTTTTCACGTTTTAATTTGTTTTTAATTTTTTCTATTGGTGAGGGGCAGGTGGTTAGCTTAACGCCAGCTGAGCTTCATAAGGCCAAGCGAGTTAATTTTCTGGGTTTAATCCCCTAATATTGTTCAGAAAACTTGCAGAGTATGTCCTGCTACCCTCAGGTTATGGTGGGCCATATTTGTAAGATTTCTAAAATAATATCTGTGTAGCATTGCAGATAAAGAATAACTTGGGATTAGTTGAGCAACCTCCTGGAAACGATGTCTTCTCCATAACCCTTCCTAATCTTCTGTGCCAGTAAATGCAGGCTACCAGCTTCCACCTCTCTGGGGCTGTGATGCTTTATGATAACTACAACGTTAGAATAATTTTGATACTTTTCAGCCAGGAGAGCAATGGCAGTGAATTTGCTGTTGGTGTTTTAGCTTCATTGAACTAAAATAAAGTACAACTTCAGGCAGAAAGTTTGTGGCAAAGAGGGGGCTTCTTGTCATTTCTGCTGTGTTGTTTGGGTTGGTTTGAAGTGAGGAACAGGTGTGACGTTTCTGCCAGTGTTACTAGTGAGAGATGAGTGTGTGTAGAAGAAACCTTGTTCTGGGTTACCTGCTTGGAGAAGAAAGCAAGAGTTTTATGTGACAACTGCCACATAACCGGCTTACAAGCCAGCAAGTGAACTGGTCCCCTGAGTTATTGCAGCGTTACAGTGCAGAACTGGGTCCCTGCGATTGCCGCAGATCCCGTTGGCACTGGTAGGGAGATGTGACTTGCCTGGACCAGTTGGTTCCTTCTTCTGCAAAGGTGAGGCGTGATGTAGGAACATATCTTTTCGAGACGTGTCTCAAGCTTTGTGAATAAGGCAGTAACTGGTCATCTTTCTGAATGTGCTTTGATTTTAAAGATGTGCATTTTTGAGGGGAAGAAGGATCCAGATCATCTGACTTCAGTCATGTAACTTGGATTCTTATGTTAGAAGCCTATTTTTCTGTTGTGGTCACTGGGGACAGAGAGGCTTCTCTGTAAAGCAATTCAGAGCATTTAAATTGGATTACCTCCCTGATTTGCTCCCTGGTGGAGCCCACTGTTCATAGAGGGAGCTTAGGGAAGCTAAACTCAGAATATGCTCTCTTGAGTTAGATATGGTGGAATTCTTCTACTCAGCTTCATTAGTGATATGTATTTGTATTAGATGGTGGAAAACCACTTGAAATTTAGTATCATGACACTAAGCCTTTCCATTTCATTTTAGAAAAACTTTTCCATAAAACATTGGTGATAAGTAGTCAGCAAATATTGCAATTATTATAAATTAGTGCTTTTGAAATTTCTTAATGTTACTGGATTTATATTGTCATCAGAAGTAACAAGCTGCAGATGGTTTTGAACATCTCATTCAAGATGGGATAATAAAATACAATATTGTGCTACATGCTTGAAAATACTCATTATGACAGGAGAGGCAAAAAGAACTTAAACAATTTTAAGGAATATGTGATTGTATCTCCGCAAAAATAGTCTTAATGCTGTCCATGATCCATGTATTTCAGTTTTGGATGTTTCACAGCTGAGGGGGAGTAATGGTCAGAAAGACTGTTTTGAAAGTAAAGAATGCATCCTTTTGTTTTTATATTAAGTAATTAATTGACTGAATTGAGTAAAACTTTTCTAGTGTTCAGGTTTTAAGGATGTGTGTACAAGTGTTTGAGTTCATCTGACTTACTGGCGTGTATCAAGAATAGTGTGACCAGCAGGAGCAGGGAAGTGATCCTGCCCCTGTACTCGGCACTGGTGAGGCCGCACCTGGAATATTGTGTCCAGTTTTGGGCCCCTCACTTTAAGAGAGATATTGAGCTCCTGGAGCGAGTCCAAAGAAGGGCAACTAAACTGGTCATGGGGCTGGAAAATAAAACTTCTGAGGAGCGGCTGAGGGAGTTGGGGCTGTTTAGCCTGGAGAAGAGGAGGCTGAGGGGAGACCTGATTACGGCCTATAAATACTTGAGAAAAGATGGTGGGGAGGTAGGGGAAGGACTCTTTACATTAGTGATGGGTGATAGAACAAGAGGAAATGGGCATAAGCTTAGTCAGGGGAGATTCAGGTTGGACGTTAGGAAGTATTTCTTCTCTGAAAGGGTTGTCAGCCACTGGAATAGGCTGCCCAGGGAGGTGGTTGAGTCCCCATCCCTGGATGTGTTTAAGAATAGGGTGGATGATCTACTTGAGGATATGGTTTAATGGGGATTAGGGATGGTTGGACTTGATGATCTCTAAGGTCTTTTCCAACCTAGAAATCTATGAATCTATGACTTACTAATACATTAAAGTGGTGACGTTTACAGTGTATAGGAGAAATATTGCTTTTGGATCTCCATCACTGACCAGCAGAATTGGCACACCACTGTAAGAATAAGTGTAAGCAGTCAGGCTTTCTCCCCATCTGACAGTTAAGCAGTTTTTTAATAGTTCTGGTGAGTTGCGTAGGATCACTTCGTGTACCTGAAGTTAATCATTGGCAAAGTGCTTTGTTGGATCAGGGTCAGCATGTTCACTTCCTCAAAGGATCTCACCTCTATTATCATAATTTATTTTTCTGTCTTTCTATAATTTCCAATTTAAGGAGGACATGTTTTGGTGGTGGTGTGTGGGTTTTTTTCTTTTTTTAAAAAAAAAAAGGAATTGAAAGAGGTCACCTCAGTGTCAGGCATTCACTTATAGTTTATTTCAGATTTTTCCAAGTTTCCTAAGTACCGGGAGAAAGTTCCTAGCCCCAGGGACCTGCAGCCTGATAGGAGGCAATGGGAAACAAGGAGGCAGTGTTCAGCTGACCAAGACTGGGATGGGAGCCCAAAAGTTGCTGCAGTAAGATCACCAAGTTACTCAAGCATCTTGATTCAGTTATTTTGGTGTAACAAAATAATCGCTCACTAAGCTAAAACAAAACATACTGAATGTAAACATATATTCTTGGAACTTCTTGCTTAAGTGATTTTCATATGAAATAAGAAATGTTAAAAATTAGTCCCAAGTTGACAATATTTATACTGTCTGTTGCTCCTGTCTCTTGCAGTAGCATATTCTTAGTGCTCTAGATCAAACAGCTGGTGTTTTTATGCAAGAGAAATATGCCATGGAGAGCAGCAGAATGGCCAGAGACACTTTGGCTGACATTCAACAACAATATTAAATGAGAGAATGTTTAGAAGACTAAGTAGTCTGTTTGAAATATGGAGTTATATCTCTTTATAATCCTATAATGAAAGTAAAATCAGATATATAAATCAGAGAGTGATACATTCAGTTGGCAAGTGTGGCTTGTCAGAAAGGACATAAAATAGAAAAATATTTTAATGAACTATAACTCTTTCCAGGGAATATTTGGGTTTACAGTAGAAGCAAACATAAATAAAATATTCTTAGAATAATTTACATGATGCTAAGCTAGTGAGCTCAGTGGACTTTGAAGGCTTCATCCCTTCAGAGGATAGTACATACATATATCTGGAGATAAAATACTTATAGTGTCTGAATGACTAATTTTAGGAGCTGTCCTATTGTCAGAAGAACAAATCTGCAAAATTAGAGAATTCAAACCAAGAGAGCCTCTGGCTTATTCAGAATATTGAGCTAACTATAGACTGCACAGGCTCTGGCTTTTATTCTTTTCTTCCTTCCAATCTGTGAAATACTTTGCACCAAAAAACTGAGGTGTGTAACGCTGGCCAAGGGCCTGCGAGCTCAGACAGCAGCATAGCAGTGACCCGTAGTATCCTTGGAGCTGAGAGAAGACCCTCACAGCTTGGGAGCGGGGCTTCATCTGGCAGTCAGTGCTCAGTAAGGCATCAACACCCTTTCCAGCTCAGCACAGCCTTTGCTTGGCTTCATCTATGGCTCAGGCTGGAGCTGGCTCTTCTGTGCAATGCTTCCTACAGGTTCATAAAAGCAGCTCTTAGAAGTTCACAGGACCGTCTGAATTGGATTATTAGTGACCCAGTAATGCTGGACACGGCACGCTTCGCTTTTGAAGCAGTGACAAAAACATCCTTGGTCTCACTGTACATGTATGTAAGCCCTAAGACAGCAAAGCTCGCAAAATTATGTCTACAGACTTAGATACTCCTGCTGGAAAGTTGCCTACTAATGATGTCGGATGTCAGACTTAACAGTTACTCTGTGTCATTTGTGCAGACACAAGTGTGCACTTACTTAAGATACTTGGTAGATAAATGGGCTACTCGGAGAGCATTAAAACAAGTTGTCAAGCTGTTTGGTTTGTAAGTATCTGTTTCTCATACCACAAACACCACTTGTGTTTCGAAGGACAGCGTGTTACGCAGTTCTTCTAAACGGCTTGATACCATGGTCTGCTAGATCGGATCGTGAAACAGGGTGTAGGCTTGGGGTGCAGTGATGATTTGCAGAATGTTTTGATGGAATCTTTATTTTTTTTTTGAAAAACAGTTTTATGGATGTTTTCATCCGTTACTTGAAAACCAGATTTTTAGATTGAAATGATTTTTTTTTTTTTTTTTAAATATAAGTGAAGGCAGATTAGCAGTCCTTTCTGTCTTCAGGTTTGAAACACTAGTATTTTCTTGGGAACAGGTATTTTCTGCAAATAATCACCTTTTGACTTTGAGGTGCATTGCTTTGAGAAAGTTTAAATGGAAATTTTCATCCCATGTCTGGAGAGTATTCTTTTCTGTTCATTATTTGCAAAACTAGTCTGTCTATATAAGATTCAATTCTATAGACTGCTCCTGATTTTATGCCAATCTGTGAAGACAGAACAGGGAAAGACAGAGCTAATTATAGTCTCTCGTGCTTACTCATCCACATATGCTTACATTTGCAAGTGTAAAATTCAAGCTGTTGTATGTGCATTCCCTTGCGCTCACTAAAGATATATTTGCTCAGAAATATTAAATATGTGTGAGAGATACTTGGGAAATTTTGGAAAAAATCAGTGGAAAGAATACATTGCAAAATCACTTGGGTCTGTCACTGATTGTCTGTGGCAACTCTAAAAGCAAAAAAACTGGGCTGGCAGGGAGGATGAAAAGTGTGCAAACTTTTTTCTGCTTTTTGTTTGAAGATACCAGAGTTTTGGAAAGCTGGCATGTTTTTTTTTTTCAAGTGAACCTTTTTTTTAATTTTTTTTATTTTCCTTTTTTTTGGGAGTCCCACAATTTATAGGAAAGTTTTCTTGGATCTTACTGTTTGTAGAACTTCTAATAGTTATTGTATGATTGTTCTCAACATAATGTGTAGTATTTTTATTTTGTTATAGATTAGCTGTTAATAAGAGTTTTGAATGCTCAGTTTGCCACTACTGTGCACTAACTAGTTCAGATACTGCTTGCATAAAAAGTTGACGAGTAGCAGATTTAATTAAATCTAATTGGATGATCATGTCCCAGTATGGTGTCTTGAGTTTAGCCCATTTTTACAAGTTGTTTAACAAGTGTTTGCTCTCTCAAGGAAGTTTTTAAATCTCTTTTACCCCTGTGTAGGTATGCTATGTAAGGCCTCTGAACTGTAATGCAGAGAGACAAGCAACAAGACGAGTCCACCTTCTACAAGTGTGTTCTCTATGCAGTGTAGGACCAGACCTTCCCAGAGCGATGGCTAGGTTCTGATAAAGCCTGAATTATACTTGGTGAGACTGTGTTTGTACCCTGAGGGCATCTGTCCCCTCCTTGAAGTGGCAGATCAGATCACATCTGTAAGCTTATGTAGCCAGTAATGAGGTTGAGAGAACTCACAAATCACTCAATTGCATTTTGAAATCCCCTTACTCAAATCTATTTCTGAGTTAATTTTTTCTGTATTCATTTAGTTTAAAGCTGTGTCTATTAATTTAAGTCGCTTTTCTTTCAAATGGAGTTTCTCAGCTTCGTAAGATACGAATGAGTGAAAACTGAATGTCAGGTTGTGACCTTCTGGCATTCTGTGTAGTGCTCCGAATCAATCACAAAGATATATACATTGTATGAAATATGTATTTGAAATACAGTCTGAACATAAAGATGCGATGGTGAAATGGTGCAGAATCAACAAAAATCAGCTACAGCTGTTGCCGTTTGGCTGCATTGTGTTTCCACATTGAGACAAGAGAAAGCCAGGGTCTGGCTTATCAAGGAGAGAGATACTAGCAAGGTAACTGTTAAAACATTATCCCTGCAGAGCCCAGGTTGTGTTAAGTATTCAGTTCTTGGCCCTGTAACTCCAAACCCACTCCTTTGCAGGATTCTTTCCCCCTCAAAGAAGCATTTGCATCAAACAGTGTCAGTCCTGTCGGCACAATACACTGAGATGTGGGGGTTGATCAAGTGTAGCTAATGATACAAATTTGATAGCCAGTTGGTGGAAGCACCAGGCTTCTCAAGCATCACTGTAATATTTTTATTTCACTGAAATGTGTTGAATTGAAAGGCATGTGTTTGCAAGCAAGATCCTCCAATTCCCTGTAACGCTTTGCTGGGGTTAAACTGACTCTCAGTTTCCGACTTTACCAAAAGTTCCTTCGTGACAGGCACTCCAGTCATGAGGCTGCTAACCCGCCTTCGGAAAGACGGTGAATGTTGAAATTAAAGGCACTGTTACAGCAGATACAGCTTTTCTGTACAAAGAAGGAGTCTCGCAGGTGGAGTATTGTTCATCTGCTATTTAAAACACTTGTTTTAATTGATGCATATTTTCAAAGGTATTCATGGGCCGTATTTCAATATTCCGACAACTGGTGCCTTCCTGCATTCTGTGTTCAAAGGTAAATGACTTCAAGTGTAATAAACTCCTGTCTTCTTAATGAGAGCTATAAAAAGTAGCTTGTAAACAGGACTGAACATGTCAAAAGAAATACTTATAAGAATCTTACCTTATAATACAAACCTAGCATGGGTGCCTTTGTGTGTGTGTGTGTGTGTGTGTGAGGAGAGGCTAGATCAGAAAATGTAGGATTCGGCACGCTGATAATAAGCTGTGCTGCTTCCGGAACCAATTTTAGTGTTTAGTTCAGGCAGCTATTTATACGTTACTATTGAATTTGGGTATGTTTATTTATTTGAAGTCTCATGAACAGCAACCTGTAGTTGGCACCACTTACCAGCTTTTCGGTGACCAGTATAAAATGAGCTCCTAGTGTGTTTCTTTGCATGGAGTTAAGCTTGTGCTGTTTAATATCTCTGTTGGCATCTGCTCTTAATACCTGCTTAACAGAAGCATCTTGTCTCAGGGACTTCTTTTCTAATGTATATTAGATGATGATGGTTGGGAGTCTTGTATTATTACTTCATATTGCACTAGTTTTCAACAAAATGTCTTTGAATATCAGAGCATTTTTAAGAAAGAATAGAATGCAGTAGAATTTTTGTAACTTTTTTTTTCAAGTAATTGTAGTAGAAACCTTAAAAGCATAGATCTAGAATAAAAAAAAAAAAAAAAAAGAAAAAAACAGTGAAAAACATGGCTAAAAAAGCAAGGCAAGCATTTAAGAGGTGGTCATAGGGCTGGGCATTGGTCTTGTTTTGATTCTGTTGTTCTAATTTATTGAAAATATTATGGAAATAAGTATTCAAAACAGTAAGTAGAAACATGCATGCACTGATTATCCTTAAAGTTTCAGTAAAAGTGTGGGGAAGTTTTATTACAGCAGTACTAAAAGAACAAGAAGAGAAAGATGTATCCTCAAGACTTTTTCGTGCAATTTTCGACCCTTTTTGCCATACTTCCAACAGTTACGTGATAAAAGCTTCCAGACATCTCTGTTTGAGACTGATCTTTCTTGTGCCTTCTTCCCGCCATCCTCAGTGTGGGCCAAGGGGAGCTGAAGCTTTGGCAAGAGCATGTTTTTTCTCCCTGTGACTTTCTCTGGCAAATGGCCCTCAAAGAAATAGCCTTCATTTGTGCTTTAGACCTGGAGCCAGCACATAATTCATCGAATCCATCTGTTATCAAAGCACAGTGGAAGGTGGGGAAGGAGGTAAAAAAACAAGTGAAAAAAACTGAAGAGTGTTTTTTTGGTTTTGTTTATTTGCATTTTTTTTTGTTATTGTTGTTTGTTGTTTGTTGTTTTTTTTTTTTTTCTTTAAGAATATATATAACAAAATATTGCTTTTCGTTGTGGTGTCCCTTTTTCTCTAGACAGCTGATTTCCCTGAAGCACAAAGGTGATTGTTTTGAAAGACTACCAAGTATCATGTAATAAAACAGTTTCGTTATCCATTCTGACTAATGGAAATTACTGTTTCAAGATTTAAAAACCAGTGCTATGGACAACTTAAAGACGCTAGAGGAATTAGTATCTCTAATAGCTTTTCAGAGATTTACTTTTTCTACGAAATGATATCCAAGCATTAAATATACTTTTCTTTCCTTCAAATCCCGGGAGCAGAACTGCTCTGGGTAGTTCCTGAGTCCCTTCATGTAGAGGAAGCACAAGAAATGAGTCACAAATCAGACTTGGCAGATGCAAATTTCTCACGTGTTCATCCCTAAATGATGGAAGGCTTATAGTAAGTATCACAAAGCCTCGTACGTTGGTTCTTAACACTGTTTAAGGGGATAAATACCGTTCTCTCGAGGTAGCATAACCAGATACTAGACTAAACAGGAAATGATGTGAAAATTTGTTAAGTCTTCTCCTTCCTCCCCCTTTCGAACTACTCACAGTGCTATTGAGGGCTTAAGGTAAATGTAGGATAAGATTTGACAGTTCTGTTTGCAAAACAGCACAGATTAGCTTGCAAAAATCTCTCTGTTGCAGAATACTTGTGAAGGAGAGACAGGTCTTTGTGTAGCCTTGCAGTCACAGGAAAGACATGATGGGAGCAGTGTGGAAAGCTTCCTGCAAAAATCTGGAAATATGTAACAGTTCAAATGTTATCCTTTACTTGTCTTGCAAGAGAACAAGTTTTAGCCATTCACTCTGAAAGGAAGGAAGGAATAATTTGTTTGAAACTCTGCGGAAATGGTAGAGTTCCTTTACATGTACACAGGTGTTTCCTGGATAGAATGCAATATACCCATATATTAGTATCCAGTTTTGCATATCCTTGGGTGTTCTCTGAAACCAGATAGGTGAATGAGCTTTTCTTAGGCTTACAGTTGGAGAAGTAAGGAGCAGCTTTTCAGACATAGCGTACACTGATTATTTCTAACACTGGTGTTAATCGTTTTGTTACAAAACCTTTCTTTGACACAGAGTCTAAAGATAGATGGGGATGCTTTTCATAAGAGTAGCAAATTAGCAGCAAAGAATATTGATCCTTAGTGCTTTTGACACAGCTTTACTTCGGTCATCCCCTAGAGGGTGAGGATGAACAAACCGTTTGAGACATGTTTTAAACTAACTGAGCAAAATTATAACAAGACAGTGTACTGCCACTTTATTTTTGACTGTTGGGCATTATTATGTGTTCCAGCCATGGTCAGAGTTACTTAAATTCCTCAGATGTCCACACTGCCACCAGAGGGATGATCCTATTCCAGGCATTAGCATTGTGTGGCTGTTCCTTACCTTAGCTGCATCATAACTAAGCCTGTTGAGAATTCACTTTGCTTTTGTCTGGTTAGTTTTCAACTAGTTAAGTTCTCTGATTTGATTTATTCTGTGCCCTAATAGCATTCATGCCAGCAGGAACAGATGAGGGGGCAGTGAGAGCCAGCTGGATGGGAGAAGAGGCCAGAGCCCATTTGCGGTGGCAGGATGGGTTGAAGTGTCTTCCAGCTGTTCACCAGGGAATTTGGCAGGCCAGAAAACAAACAAAAAAGAAAATAAACATTATATTTTGTTTCTGCTGTGAAGAAAGGAATATTTAAAAAGGAAAAAAATCAGGAAAAACAACACATTCCTTTCAGTACTGAAAACAAGGAACAGATTCATACTACCAGGTTTGGTCTGCAATCACTGTTCGTTTACTTTTTGAATATTATTGAGGCACACACATCTATGACTGATAAGCTTTCTTAATGGAAAGCAGCGTGTCTGGACAGCAGTGTGACAGCCAGGAGGAATTTCCAGCTGGTGCAGAATATGCTGGGGCACCAGCTAAGTACTGTAAATTGGTTAAGATGCAGGTTGTGCCCCCTGCTCCAGATGTTCTGACTCCCTCTGCAATTCCAGACTGGACTGCACTCCTAAGTGCTGGTCTTTAAACTCCCTCCCTCAGCTGACCTTATGTGAAAGATTACAGCAGAGGAATGTAAGGCTCCATGGGAATTTCCTTTTTTAAGACCTCAGGGCTTGTCTGACCTATGCTTTTGTGTTTTAGGGCATTGCCAAGCACATAACCCTTCTTCTGTGTGGCCCGTGCATTGCAACCAGGTAGAATTCCCATTTCTTCGTTTGAGGACTCTGTTTCAACAACCCAGTGAAGTTGTATAAAATGTATTTAACACCTGGTAAATGAGCCCTTGAGCTAGCTCCTGTATTTTTCCAATTAATTTAGTACTTTATTAAGCACAGCTACACTGTCCATTTCTAAATCTGGTATGCATTCTGTATCTTTTTTTGTCCATACAGCACGTTTGAAAAGGGTTTTGCTAATTACAGTTCAATAGTTCAGGCCTATTCTATGTTGAGATCACTCTAATTGCATTCTCAGAGCGTACATTAAGCTTGGTGGTGATACTTATGAATTTTTTTCATTGAAATTGCTACTTCTCTCATCCATGGAAATGCTTTCTTTCTGAATCACAGCTGCATGGTGATTTGCGATGATAAATGTTAATTGATAAATGATAGTCAGAGTCTCTTGTTTGAACCCTATTACAGATTCCAAATTAAAACTCGTAAAGCAATTTTCTGAATGCATGAATGATACATGGCATGGAGAAAAATAGGTTTTTGAAAAATATGTAAAAGATCCCACAAATGGACAGGCAGAACTCTTAACATCATGTTTTTGGCACGCGAATAATTCTTGCCTTAATCATTAATGCGACTCTTTTACTGATGGATTACAGCGATACACTTAACAATATGTATTTCCTGCTCACTGATGTGTGACAAATCTTTGTTTCCAGCTTTTGTGAATGTATCTAGGAAGGAGGTGATTTATGCTCCTGCTACATACAGTTTTATTACAACTCAAAGCTGCAGGTGCCACCTAAGTTCAGCAAACAAAATCTCCATGTGAAGATTAAAAGCAGTTCCCATCTGTGGAAATACAGTAACTCCTGAATTGGGAGAAGTCTGGATCCCAGCTCTGGTGACCAGATCTCAAAATCATTACACTTTAGCCAGAAGTGGACGCTCTCTGGGGTAGATTTCTCTTTGTGTTCATGTATTACCTAACACGTGTAACTTTTTTGAATTGACAGTGTAGCTGATGAAGGTGAGGTCCACACTGCCTCAGGTCTTTACACGTTTATTTACATTAGGAGCCTTGTAGTGGGAGTACAAATGCGCCACAATCAATTTGAAGACTTAAAAACTGATATAGCAGTTCTGATCTGTCAGGGCAGTTGATGATTTCGGTAGTTGTTGGTGCAAGGTCTACTGGTTTAACAGGAAGGTGTATTTCAACACAAGGTTTATTTAGAAAGGGTAGGAAAGTGAATTCGTATGTGTGTATTGAAACTCTCCTGGTGCCAGGCTCTTCTACTGATTTGACTTGCCTTAATGCCATAATTCATTAGAACCAACTTCATGGATGCATGTACAATAAGTGATACTTTGTACTGAGAAGTGGAAAAGAGCAAGGATTGTTTTCTGTTTCTTTCTTAAGTGTACAGCACATGCAGTTTTGCTAATCTAAGTATTCTATGTATGTATGGACCTAATTTAAGATTAATTTTTTTTTGTTAGATGAACAGGTATTGCTCTGCATGTTGAACCCTGTTGAGTATAATTGCATGTAAAAATGATACATGACCTTCTCCACTTAATTTTATTTAAGATTTTTGCTCTCTTTTAGAAAACATATTTTCAGTAAGAAGAGTGCTTTATCTCAGCCTGTGTGATAGTGATTGCTTTGAGTTTATTAGGAATGCGTTTAGTATATGCGTTTAGAACGTAATGTGTGTATTTTTACAAATGCTGACCATACTTACGTGTTGTATAATGAGCATTGTCTTTTTTAAAGATTGAATAAGATGATTGCTAGGTTTCAAGAATGAGGTGGAATTGTTTCTATTACTATTTGGTGCAGCAATGTTGCTTATACTTCCTTATGCTTCTGTGCATCGTATATGCCTGTCTGTTCTAACTCATTTCATTTATTGTAGAATGTGCTTCTTCCAAAAATACTTAAGTCAGAGCCAAAAAAAAATAAGTCTAGTATGCTATTACACAGGTGGGGCTTTCAACAAGTAATTGATCTTCAGCTTCTAGATGTCTTCATCCTTGAGAGCTGTAGGAGTTTACTAAGGTACTAAAACAAAAAGTCTGAGGTCTGAAATTTAATTGATGTTTAGTTTGGAGTTTGAACTATAAAACAAATTAAAAAAAAAATTGGCTCAGCCAAGAAAGATTATTGCTTCAATATATGACAGACTGAAATAAATGAATTTAGTTTAAAAACTGTTTTGTTAAAACACAAAATGAATTTGTTTTATTCCGATTTTTGGACATTTTTCAATAAAAAGAAAAGATTTAAGATTCCCTGCAGTGTGCGGCAAAAGACAGGACTGTTGATGCTTCTCTTCTCCCTCAGGTGTCCTGATTGACTTTTGTGAGGTAGGTGGTGACTCTAGGATCGCTCACTTCAGTGGGACAGCCTTCTCCTTCTTTTCTCTTGCTGAGCGCATATGTACGTATTTGGTACAAAAATGGAATTGCTTCGGCAGGAGAGACCGCTGCAGGATCTTCACACTCTGTGAGTGAGGCACTGCCTGGGAATCAGTCCTGGGCTCACATCTCTGTGAGGAATCGTGCAGTGGGAAACCACAACCTGAGTCTTCCCTGCCCCTGGCAGTCAGATTACACTCTTCTTCATGGCAGATTGTTGTAACCTTGCCAAGGGCCAGCTTGTGCTTCACCTTCTGCCTGCCTTCTGTCATCTGATTCTTTACACCTGGAGGATAACTGCATTCATCAGGGAAGATGCTGCATGAAAACCAAGAGGCGAGGGATAGGAAGCTCACCATAGAGCATGAGTGAACTCTTATGGGTGTTGGAGAAGGTGAAGGTCTGTGAAATGAGCAGTGCTTGCTGTTTTTCTTGCTAGGCAGTGGACAAGTTTTTAAAAAAGGATTTTACTTTATCGGTTTTCAGTTTAACAGATTACAGCCTACACAGCGAAGCACTCGCTGTGTTCAGAAGACCACTTTGGATACGGAATTTAAAGGCATAGGAATGAAAGACAAATTAAAGCTAATGGACTGTGAGGATGCGGCTTGGGATGGAGAAGGAATGGGCTTATGTGGCAGGTGAACAAGAAGGAGGTGGATGATATAGAACTGTGGAGTGAGGTTATGCTGTTTTAGTAATGTTTGAATACAGTTTTAATAATACCTTCTATGCCCCTAAAATCAATCAAATTACTGAGGACTTTAGAAAGTGAATCAGGCTTTGTTTCTTTGGTCTAATCTGTACAGATGTAAAAGTGCAGTGTTCAGTTAAATTTCTGCGAGCTCCACGTAAGTGCTGGGATCTGTGCATAGGCAGCTGAAAGGAGGCAGACTGGAGATAGTTGAGCTTCCAAAAATAGTGACGTAAAACAAGATTCTGCCTCTGCACTTCTCTGTTAGCAGTAAGGTTTTTTCCTCTCTCAAATGCCGTAGTCTTTGTCTCTTCTAATATTCCTCACTCTCCTCTCTGTAAGCTCACTTAGGTCTACAAAGCTTGTTTTCCCTTATCATCATCTTTTTTCTATTTTTCTTCCTCAGTCCTCTTCATTTCCTCAGGGTTCTTGTAGGGTTCTTAGCTGTAACCTTTCCTACTACCTCTGCTGTTTTTGCTTGCTGTCTTGTGATTGATGACAGTGCTTCTGATGCATACTCTTTAATTTATACAAACCTGTCTCACACCACCCAGAAGCACCTTTGAATGGCTGGAGCTGAAACCTGGATGCCTTAGGGTGGCTATGAAGAGACCACAGTTGGTGGAACTTGAACAAGAAACACTTTTTCATTGTAAAAAAAAAACCCCTAAGTAATTAAGTGTGCACACCAATTTGTGTGGACCAAAAATGCAGCAGCATAATTTTCCATACCCTGCTGGTTCATTTTTTTTTTTAATTATGTTTAAATTTAGACCTCTGCTTCCAAGACTGTTTGTTCCATGTCTTTTTTTTAGATTCCAGTTACACTCATTTCTTCATATACTGTCCTATTCAACTAAATTCTATAGCAAATCTTATGACAGGCAACTTGCTTAAGAGAAATACAGGTAAGGCCAGGTAGTTCAAAAGTTGTTTCTTTGTTTTACAAGATTTTGTAACTTGAACGAGTATCATATGACAGTATTTACAATAAAACTTTGAGGTGGTTTGCTGTTTTTCTTATTTGGAGTAGAATAAGATTTTGCTTTAGGAAATTGTCTTCTTTAGAACAATGGAGTAGTTACCACTTCTAGCAGTACTGAGTATACACATCTGTATATTACTAAGAGAGTGAAGCAGCATACAAAATTTAGCAGCTGACTAATGCCAGTTGCAGACAACTCATTCTGCAAATAATTGGTTTATTTTCTTTCAGGTACAAAATGAAGATACAGTAATTTTTCACCTGGTTAAATCCACAGTGTATTAACTTTGCTGGTATGGATTTTCTTTATCAATATTGATTTTGGAGAGATAGACCTCTTTTTTTATTTGCTTATGGAAGAGGCTAAGCAGTACACATTGACCCATTCCTTCATTCAAACTACAGTTGTAATTTGGTAGTGAGGTTTGTAACAGCCTAAATGAGCTATCTGAACTTTGCTGTCCCTGAATAAGATTCAGCAAGCTTTTTCCTAGTTCTTAGAAGAAAGAAGATACTGAAAAATTGAGATCTTCATGTACTTTGCTGTACAAGAAGTAAATTTAACTTAGGAGATCCACACTTACACGTAAACAGAATTATTGAAATTTTGCTCATCTCATCATTTTTAACAATGAATGAATTTAATTCTAAAAATTCCCAAGTTTTTGAAATCTTCCCCCAAATTCCACAGTGGGAGACTGCTTCCACCTCTGACACTGTTTCGATGTTTGACCAACAGTGAGAACCTGTGTCCTTTGTCTCAGTGTATCCTTCTGTAATGTCATTATCTGTAAGGTGGGTGCGTGGCTTAGATAACACCTACAAACCACTCAGGATATATGGATGAAAAAATTCTGAGAAGTCTTTGAATGAATGATGATTTTTACAAGGTAGTTTGTAAAATAGCACTTTGAGGTTCGAATGTTGTAGTTTGCTTTTTTTGTTTTCCTTTTTTTTATTTTTTAAATCTCCTCTTGAAACATGTTTAAAATTGTAATCAAATTATTCTTCTGGCCTTGTGCAGTTTTCTAAGTGTGTGGTTTGTTTTTTTTTTATCATAGTCTTGGGGGTTCCTTATTGCTTGCAAAGTTCATTCTTTATGTCAGCTGAATCTGAATTCAGTTGTAAAACATGAGGCCTTAGTTTGTTCCTGTAAATTGCTGGATCATCTTATTTTACTATAATATGAAATCAAGTGTTTGGTAAACTCTGTAAGTTAATTCTGCTTTAGAGCAAGTAGGGAGAGAGACAGTGTGGTGTCTCTTGTGGACAAGACCTTTGGGAGCTGCACTTCCCATCTTTTTTATTTTGATGGTTGGGTAAAGGAGGCTCACATAAGGTAATGGCCTCCCAGGTTCTGCAATATAGTTCACACGATCTGTTAAGTGCAGAATTTTTCATCATGTAGTGATGGAGTGGCATATTAACATCAACAAGACTTCATTAAAATACTTGGCGTTTCAATCAAAAGAGGACAGAAAGAGGCCCTTCAGCTTTTTCAGGAAAGATAGATGTGGTCATTTTATTATCGAGGGAAAAGAGATACAATTTAACGTTGTCTTCTAAATTGTGGCTCTATTGTGGATTTAGTTTCAAGTCGATCTCTACTCAGTAAAATACTTACACCTATGGTAGATTTTTGTTGCTTAGATGAGATTTTTTCTTTTTTGTAGTTATGAGAAGGCAAAGATGTAAAGGAAAACAGGGGTGTTTTATGTATTAAAGCATCCCTAACTGTTATACCACTTGGTGGTTTCCCTGTCTGCCTCCTGTGAATCCAGGCTTCTGAGAAGTGCCAGCAATATGGATATTCAGATTCTCTTATGTGATAGGAAGGAGTACTCAATTGTGTGTTTTATCTTTACACTTATCTGGAGTAAGACAAGGAATTCTTAGGATTTTTTTTCTTTTTCTTTTTTCTTTTCTTGTTCAAGTTTATATGAAGGACAGTTATGTAGTTACAGTAGTGATTCAGAGGCATTTTTTTTACATGTTTCCTGAAGCCATATTCATAGGCAAATATTTTTCTTATCTGAAGTGAGAACGTATTTACATTATAAATGGTACTGGAACGATCAAGTGTTAATTTCAACTGTTTCACCTGTTCTGATTTAATTTGTGCCTTCAGTACTTATGGAACAGCCTCTTTTTTTTTTTTCCTTATTTTTAGGAAGGATACTGTTATACTCTTAGAGAAGAAACATTGCAAGTATTAAGTGATTGTGAATGTAGTGTCAGAGGATTAAAGCCCAAAGCTCACTTTCCCTGTACAGATATAACAGTTCTTTGTTCTGGTCAATATTATGCCATGGATAGTGATAACACAGTCCCCACTGGCTGTGAATCAAGTCAAGCAGAGAAAATACAATGTTGAAGAGACTGATAACTGCAATATCTCTTTTCACAAACTGCCTGAGATTCTGCTGATGGCACGACCGCAGCATCAGACTTCAGGTCTCTTGATTCGAGTCCTTCTGTTTAAAAACCCTCAGGGAAGGTTTCATACCGATGAATATTGCCTAGAAGAGTTAATTTGTTCAGAGTTTTGGAAGTAGGACGGTTTTCCTAATTGTGCTGCCTCCAAAAGCTGTTCTGTTTTTGATTTACATTTCATATATGGGATATTCTGCTTTTGACAAGTGAAAAAGATATCTACAATTTAAAAAAGATCAGTTTTTGTGACACAGATTTCTGATCAGATATACAAAAGGTAATTCCGACAATTATAACTTTGAAAATAAATAAAAGCCTTGTTCACATGTTTCTAAGATGTTTAATTGAACATAAAAAGATCTTCTGGTGGAGTTACGTGGGTAGTACCAGGAGGTCAGGCCATTGTAACATGCGTATTAAGCTCTCTAGACTCCTGCGATTAAGCCTCCAACATTCAGATGTCATCAAGATCTTGAAACTTTGATATTAGCCCTCGTTGATGATATGGGACAAGTACATTTATGAAGCTGACATTGAATGTCCGTAGGTGGCCTGACTTGTCATACACACAGCATCTATGTGCATGTGAAGCATGGAAGGTCTGCAGATGTGCAAGGGTCAACAGTCGCTAATTATATTAAAAACGACGTGTCAGTTACACAGCGTATTCCCTGGGTTTCAGTGAGTGCATTTCATGTGTAGATCATTATGCCAATTATCCTTCTTCCAGAGACAGGGAAGGCAAAGCACAGGGACATTAAGTTACCTGCCTGAAGTCACAAGAGAGTCCACTGGCAGGAACTGACTCCACATCTCGTAAATCTCTTGTCCGTGTTATGTCCATGGAATCACAGTAAGACATTTGTATTGAATTATTTTCTGAAGAACTCTGAAAGCGCTGCTCTATTGTTGCAGGCACTGTATTTCAGAATGCTTTCAGACATTTTTAAGCATTATAATTGTCTATGTTAGGAGAAAAGAGGAAAAACCCAGAGCCCTTTTTTCTTGCACTGAAAAAGGCATTCACACCTAGATGCAAAATCCCATCCCAAAGCAAATTTTACAGCTCAGTTATTAACCCCTGGAAAAGAATTCATAATGGAAGTGCTGACAGTTCCTTAATTACAGTCATCCTAATAGAACCTGTAATAATAAGGTAGCACCCATGTTTGTTGAGCTGCTGTGTCAGCTGTCGAACCCAGGCTCACAAAAATCCCTTTCTGAGTGGAAACGTGGAGTGATGCCATTCAAGGGCGGCTTGTGGCCGCTGTTCTCAGCGAGTGTGTTGGCCAACGTATGAAACGGTGTTTTCCTGTCGTTACGGCTGCAGGGCCTGCTGCTGAAAGTATGTCTTGACACATTTGCAGTTATCTCTGCTTCTCTAAAAGAAAAGCATTTCATTCTTAGACTAGATAAAAGCCAGTGTTACTCTAGGCAACTGAGGAAGAATTAGAAGTGTTAAAAATAAAAATAGTTATTGTTCTTTTTTGTTAAGAAGCTCTTTAAGGCAAACTTTACTTTGAAGCACTGGTAGTTCAGTTATGCATAGGTTATAGTGGCAAAGTCTTCATAGCAATACTTGCTCACAGAGTGTGGAAGACTGATATACCAGTGACTCGGTTTCTCAAGTTCTGTCCATTTTCCATTCTGCTGTGTCATAAGCTAAAGATTTTTCCAGCTTATTTACTTTAGATTATAGAAAATAGTTAATGAAGTTGGACTCGGTGAGAGCAAGGGCCTTGAACTGGTATTGCATGTCCAGTGCTGAAAGTTCATCTGGGGAACAAATCCTTTCCTGAGTAAGCTGCCATCCAGAAGTGAGCACTGGGTAGCACTGATTACTGTAAGTAGACCACAGTTATTTTCAGTCTCAAGGAACAGATATTTGGACTGTTTTTCTGGGTCGTGAACACATTGCCAGTACAATACCTGATAATGCCAAACCAGACATTTTAGTGTGGATGTTAAACAATTAGGTTTGCTAGCACTTAAAAAAGCATACGTGAACAACTAGCATGTATGTGATTATTAGCGATTATATTTCTTTGTTTCTAAAAATATTTTATTTTTGATTAATGATGAAATCTCTCTTCTCATTGTCCAAGAATTGATCTAATTGAGCCTTAACTAGCAGTCTCATCTGCAACAAGACTTTTAGAGTAGGAAAAAGATAGAAAAGATTCCTGCTAAAACTAAATAACTTCTGTGTTTGCCTATGATTTTTAAAATATATTCTCAATATGGGATGAAAAAATACCTTTTTAGAATAATTTTGTGTAGTAAATGGGACATTTGAAATAGCAGTCATGATAGTGTTTATGTGTCTTCAAGGAGCTAATTTTATTAAAAATAAGCTTTTCTGATGGCTGTTAAACCAATCATGTTGATTTCTTCAGTGCTACTGAAACATACACTATGCTTCAAGCATTGATCCATGGTATTATGAGAATACTTTGGGTAAATAGTCATGTATAAAATTAACTTCAGTGTTATTTTTCAAGTGATGTAATGTCGGGAAAAATAAACAAGACTTCACTGATATTTAAAAAATCAGTTTTATTTGCTATTTACTAATTATAGAGTTTAAATTAGCATTACTTTTTTTAAAAAAAATGAGGAAAATTGTTTGTGTTTTTTTTCCCCTGAAAGTAGGCAGTTAAGTACTAACTGAAACATAGTTCAATTTCTTTGGCTTTCTTAGAGGTAAAAGGAACAAGTTGGTTTTTGCAGGTGGATTCATAAACATGGCTATAACGTCTAATAATGCAAAGTCTCTTTTATGTTAGAAATTATGACAAATGCCAGTATCTGGTTTTGATGCTACTGGACGCCCTCTCCTGCTAACGTTCATTTGGGGGTGGGAAAATGTCTGGAAAATGCTTAATAAGAATTTAAGGTCTGAAGCCATAGGATTACATTCCTATAGACAGCTGCTTGCTTAGATCGAGTCGTTGAGAAACGCTCCGAGGAAGCACCTCTGAACTATCAGTAAGCTACCTGTGACTTGCAACCCTCTTTATGCTGTTATAAAAGCCGTTGGGAAAACCGTGTTTACCCCTGGAGTCTAGCCTAGGAGCACTGTGTGCAGTTCATTGTTGCTAACCTAAATAGCAGTATTGATTTTTAGGTGCCAGGGAGCGTGTGTGGCTGCGCAGTTCAATTTGATAGCAGTCAGTCATTTCTAGTGCTTTCATCCCGATATCACCAAAATTGCAGTTCAGATAGAGACATTGAAGTAAAAGCTACGCTTTGCCCTACAGCCACTTACTGACAACTGCTGTACGGTTTTCTTACTGTTTCTGTGTTTGTCGTGTATTGATGGTTGTGGTACCGTGATGGGTGCTATTTAAATCTTACCAGTGAAACCAGAACCAAACAAAGATGTTGCAAAAACCCACTTCTTTTGTCACTTAATCAGCAGACAAGCCATTGTGGTAATGTGGTGGGACAAAATTTCTCATCCTTTAATGGTGGATCAGAGCAAGAAAAACACGAGAATAGGAGTGTCTCAGTTTCTTTCAACACTTCTGGCTAAAATATCTCATTTTTTAAAAAACGTTCACTTTGAGATGTTGATGATTATCCATGAGGCTGTGAAGGTTCTTAATTTTGATTTGGCTGTCGCATCTTACTTTTCAAACATAACGGATTCAAATTTCAGATTATTTTCCCTTGCGTTCTGTTCCAAGTTGCTAATTTTCTTTTGTCGATCTATGATAGAGAAGGTAGCTGAAATGAAACTAGAAGAAAACAGCAAATATGGTTAATGTCCAGGTGATAAGGGTATGTTCTTGCCCTTATCTCTTCTCTCCAATCCCCCTCACCAGCTTTAGCCTCACTTTTTTCCTACTTTCCATGCTTCCAGTTTGGAACTGGGCTTTTTATCTTTTTGATCTTCATTTTTTTCCCATTGCTTTCTGCTATGCTCAGATCCTGGTTTTAAAGAGATAATGAGTCTTATTTTCGGCACTTGGTGATTGGCAATGGAAATTTCATTGACGAGACAAATTGTGCATCTGGGGTCTTTTCTCTGGCTCTTGCTCCAGTACAGGCTTTCCGGAGGGCTTGCTGCTAAATGTCATGCTCCTCTCTGGTCTAGACAAAACCTTGGCACCTTTGATTCGTTTGCTGCCTGTTTTGCATTTGCTTCCTTATGCTGCCGTCAGTGGGATGCTGGCCTATCCCTTGCTATGTAATATATCTAAACACTAATATTGGTTGAAGTCATGTTTAGAATATTTAGTACAAGGAATTAGAGAGCTTTTTGGCTATTGTCTTTTTATTTTTAGAATCTGAGTGAGGCAGAGTGAGGGAGTTACTTCTAGCAAGTGTAGCTGTCAGCATGTGTTTTAAGTTCCTATGTGCAAGAGCTGAATTTCTGCATGGCTCATCAGACCAAACTTCAGTCAAAGGATTTGTTCTAAAGAAATTCATTCTTTTAGTTCCTGAGGTCTTTGACTTGTTCCTGAGTGTACTGGCAGTCATAGCCACTGTTACACTAGAAAGTGCTGGTTTTGGGTCAAAAGATGTTGGTGTATTTTATTGTCTTCTATGTAATAGAAAGATCCAAACTATTGGATAATTCATATCTATGTTTCGGATAGTTAGGTGTACCTGAACTTTTAAAGCATGGGTGCAAAACAAAGCTTCTCCCACTTCTGAAGTGGAAGTGATACAATAACACAGTAACCTTAAATGATGTGAGTAGGTGGGCACGCAAGGCATAATGGCGTGTAATTCACCTGTCCTTGTATAAAGTGGTGTGAGTTGAGCACTCTGTTATCGTCTGTCCTGTTGCACCTCAGGCAGTTCTGATTGTGGACTGTGTGTACAGATGAAGTATCATAGGGCCCTTTTGCTGAATCCTGCCAGGTTAATGTTGTTTCAGTTGATGTCTGATGCTGTCTTCTTGTGGCACGGCTGCAGCCATCGTCTCTTGGGAGTGTTGGCACCTTTGTGCCATCACTGTACCTGCCCTGTTCTTCTCAGATGTTTGTCTGCACAATAAATACTTCCTCCTTCTTCATGGTAGGGGTGCATATATTCTCAGAGATAGGGGATGATTTGACCTCTTACTGTCCAAATTAATAATTATAGCTTAATGGGTTACACTTTCCAATGGACTTTTCCCATGCACTTTAAAGAGAGGTTATCAGAATAGGAGCTTGTCTGTGGGACTTTATTTCTCTCGAATATTTCTACCTCCCTCAAATAGAGAGACAAAATAGTTCATGTAGCCCAAAACAGAGCATCAGGGAATTACTGCCAGCTTCTTTTCTAGTTTTTGCCTTGGGAATGCTTCCTATTTGGTATTGCGTTCTTGTACAGCCGATTCCTAAATGGGGGAATGACTCAAGTAAGTATTCCTGGCCAAACTTAAAAGCCTTCCTCTCTCTCATTGAACATTGCTTTTACTTATGTCTGTCAACAGCAGCTCTTGAAACTATTAAGCATTCATAGTTGTGTAAAAAGATAGATTTTATATAATATCTTGACCAAGTCTTTCACTTGATCTGCCTCACTTATTTCAACACTTCTGTTTACAGCACCGAGATTTGCTATTTTCAGAATCTTCACAGAAAAGCAGTATGAGCTGCTAACGTTATGATATATTGGTATTGCCTGGACACAGTCCATATTGCCCTGAAATTTCAGCATCTCAAAGGATTGCTTTTGCTTTCCTACAGCACATTCTGCATTTACTGCCTTTCCAGAAACTCACTGTGCTGCCTTATTTTGGTCTCAGCTTCAGAAACTGCAGAGGGAAACCTGGGTTTGTGCTATTCAGTCAGTTCTTCTGTCATTTTTGTCTCTGTCACAGCTTGAGGATTCTAGCTGTCATTTTGGCTATTCACTTGTAAAGCCTTTGGAGGTCTTTTAGATGTTATGCGCTGAAGCTGGGGAGTCGTTTTGGAGCAGGTCCCTGGGCATGGTGCAAAAGAGTTCTGCTGGTGCAACAGACGAGTGTCAGGGACAGACCAGGAGCAGCTGTGCAGTTGTGGGCCTTGGGCTGCCATAAACCAGCATGAACCAGCTTGAAGAGAAGATGTCGTGGTTTTAGGCTGATCCAGCAACTAAAACTCACACAGTCTCTCCTTCTCCAATAAAGTAGAGAGGAGAGAAAAAAAAAAACACAAAAGGACTGAGGGTTGAGGCAAGAACAGAGGGAGCACCCACCAACCATGGTCCTGGGCAAAACAGGCAGCGCTTTTCTCAAAGCAAAACAGTTTATTAATGATTACTTAGAAGGACAAAGGGAAATAAAAACCGATTACTTGAGAGGACAGAAAGAAACAAAACCAGATCTTAAAACCGACACCTTCCCCCCCCCACCTTCCTTTTCCTCCCGGCTCTACCTCCTCCCCCCAGCAGCACAGGGGGCAGGGACTGGGGGAGTGCAGGTCAGTTCATTCCGTGCTGTTACTGCTGCTTCTTTCTTAAAGGAGAAGGAGTCCTTACACCCTTTTCCCCTGCTCCAATGGATCCCCTACCCACGAGGAAAAAATCCACAAATTTCTCCAGCGTGAGTCCAGCCCACTGGAAACAATCCTTCCCCACAGATTGCTCCGGTGTGGGCTTTACCACAGTCTCGGGTACTTAGGGAGCTGTAGCCACTCGCTCCGGCGTGGGTCGTCACGAAGACTCCAGATGCCTTTCTGCCTTGCCGTGCCCCCAACACGACCATCCTCGGGCTCAGGCATCTTCTCCCCACGGGCTGCGAGTGGGTCGCTGCTCCACCGAGGCCGTCCTGGTTGCAGGGGGGCAGCCTGCTATCTCACCATCAGCCGCAGGGGAAACTCGGCTCCGGCACACCTCCTCCCGCTCCATCCTCACTGACCTGCTGTCGATGCAGCTGTTTCTCTCAGATCTCAGTCCTTTCCAGGTGAACTCAGCCCAGTGGGCACCCTGGGAGTGGGGTGCCCCTGAGTTCCCCAGCTGGCTCCGCCGCCGCCATTCTCCGTGGGCGGCGCCGGCCCGACGCAGGCAGCCGCCCGGCCGGGAGCCAGGGAGCGGGGGGCAGTGCCCTCCTCCCTTCTCTGGTCGATCCTGGGCTAAGCACCTTTTCCGGTTCCCTTGTCCTGACTTAAATAGGGCAATTCGCAGAGGCGCCCTATTGGCTCAACCCCGAGGGGGATGGCAGTCTGATCCGGTGGCCAGAACTAAGCCTAACCCGGTTCCAAAACCGGGGAGGTCGCAGGGAGCAAAACCCCTCTCCTGCCACCAGAACCACCCCCCCCTCCACATCAAACCATGACAGAAGATTAGAGCAGGAGTTGTGGGAGCAGAGAGGAATAAAAAATAGACTCACCTCTTATTTCAAACAACAGTTTATTCTTCCACAGCACCTTTAGTGATTGCAGATGACATGTAGGAATTGGCTGATCAGAGGTGGGATTAGCACTCAGTGATTTGCTGTTGCCATGTAACTTCAGTTGGTTTGGATTAAAGCAGTGGAGTTGCGTGTATTGCAAGCATAGATATATGTAATAGTTAAAAATCAGCTACAGAAAGGCTGGTGTTAAGCTTCCGGATTTTTACCAGTATTTTGGTGTGGAAATTCCCAGGAATGCTTTATTTTGTGGACTGAAAGTTTTGTGTTGGGCTGTAATACGCTATCTATAATATTCTGTTGTATTAAATAACTTTTAGTTACATTTTCAGCACAATCTGAATCTCCTGCCTGACAATATCTCCTACGTATCTTTAGGAACACTTTGATAGTTTGACTCCACATCTATTTTTAGTAACCTTGTTCCTGAACTTAACTTTTCCTGTGTTTTCCAATTAAAATTCCTGTGTATTTTGTTCCTTGTATTCTAGTAGCCATCTTCCTGAGCAGAGTTTAAAGTCTGAGTAGTTGGCTGCTTTATCAGTTTCATGGGTGTGTCTGCCTTTTGTTTCTAGCTTTTTTCAGATCATCTGGAGAAAAGGAGATTCTTAAAGCTGCAGTCGTAATGGATAATCATGAGACCATAACAGTTAATGTAACCTATTGGCCTGAATATTGCAAATATTTCCTTGTATACGGTTTCTGCAAATCAGACAGGAGCAAGTGCGTGGAAGTGCCATGTGCATTCCATGCCTATGAAGTATTTGTGTAAGAATGAAAATAACTTTAAACAGGCACACCAGCATTTGAGCTTTGACCTGCTAATGACTTCCTCATTCAGTAAATTGTGGAGCACTGAACTCCTGTGCTTGGCAAATTCCGACTGCTGATCTGTCAAAGCTGCATAAGAGGAAAACACACATTTTGTAATTCATTGCAAGAATTTGTAAGCGAAACAGAAACCTTAGTAAAAGGAGCAGTAAGATGCTGAATATCTTTTTTGTCTGTTGAAAGCAGATGAAACACAGTAGGACTAATCCATAGTGTCTAATACGTCCGCTCGCTTTTGTGTCAAATTAGATGATTCATCTGTTCACATAAACACAGGCTTGTCTTGCGTGCAGAAGAATGGGTGGTGGTAGAGCACTGGAATAATAAGAAGTTCAAGTAAATGTGAAATCGTTTATGCTCATTCATACATTTCAAATTGAGTAGCACACAAAAATTAGTTAGTAGGTATTTGATGGGCATATTTTGGTTGTAGGTTTGGTACAGACTTTCAGGGTAGATCATAAATCTGATGCTGTCACCCAGAGACTTTTTAAAAAAAAAAAAAAAAAGCAAAGATAGTTCTGAAAATATTTCTTTTCTCTAGAGGTTAGCCTGCTATTGCCAAATAACTCAGAGAGAGAGATGTCCTTTACTCCTGTATGATTTGGTCTGTTGAGTGACTTCGGGTCCTAGCTACATATTCAGAAAGGAAAACATATAGATATAGAGTGAAGAGTTCAAAACAGGGCCAAGCAAACATGTGCCCAAATCCTGATATTCAGTGGCAGAGTAACTTGTATGTGGTTAATGCAAGATGATGAACAATGCAAGTGCTTCTCAAGTTATGCTTTATTATCCAAATAAAGTGCTGTATTCCCTTAGTCAGCAGTTCCCGTTAGAATTGCGCCATATGTTCTCAGCAAACAGCAGATGTACGGTCTAACAATTAGCAACAGAACTTTCCCACTTGAGGGTTTGGGATAACACTAAAATAATTCATACTTATTTTGTGTTCCATTTGTAAGGCAGTTTTTCTTTTTGGTGCTATTTGGCCCCACTGTTTGCTGTGCCTATTTGTGTTTGAGAAAGGTTTGCCACTTTTAAGATTTTAGAGCTATTATGTAGACATTGCAGCAAACCTTTTCAATAACCGTGAAAGGATTATCCGTTTTAATGCTTGAATAACTAGGTGACTTCCCCAAGATCACATAAGGCACCACAGAGATGCTGGGGGGGAGACGGGGACACACACCACAGGTGTCTTGAAGACTAATGTTTCTGCAAAGACAGCCATAGCTGCAGGCTTGGTGGGCAGCTGCCGGGGAGCATAGCACCTTTTACATGACACGGACCCACTTGGAAGCAGTGCTGAATGACACTGCCTCCTCAGTCTCTTTACCCCTTTTGAATACTGTATATTTCATTAATAAAAGGAATTCCAGGTACTGGATGTTAATTCCAGTTTTCACTGCTGTTGGAAGGTGCTTGCTTTCTAATACCATTGGATACTGAGGAGATGGAAAGTAGGTATAAAGTTATGTCTGAAAGGATGCAAGGTAGTGGGAACAGGGGAAAAAGCCAGATTAACCTCCTGAGGAATGCATTAACTTCCTTTTTCCATTTCAGCCTTACAGTTCTATGGAAAAATGTGTAATATGTAAATAACATGTAGAAATGTGTATAATGTTTCCTTCAGCAGAAATCTGATGATCTTATGACTTTCTTACATAGCATTTTGCTAGACATATATGTAGTCTTATGGGACTTTGATTCTTAAGTTCTTGGAAATAGTACTAAAGCTGTAAGAAAAGGCGAAAGATTTCCCTTTTGTTCAATTTTTTCTTTTAACTGTAAAAGCTCTCTCAGCAGTTTTCTCAGGTGTGAAACTTGTTCTATTCCCTACAAAGTGTTACTGTCTCTTTCTATAATTTATTTACAGTGCATTAGAAGTCTATGACTTGTTTCTTGTTTTTTTCTTTAATTCTGCTTAAGCCAATCAATAATTGTCAGATCTTTCCTTGGTAGTAATTTTTCAGGCTGTAGATGTTTGATCTCTCTCTCTTATCTAATAGAGGACGAGTCAAGGCTGAATACTTATTCCTTCGTTATGCACAAAGTTATCGAGAGTGCAATAAATGGGAACAAATGGCATGCTTTTTGTATGTGAACAGATTTCTAATAGATTTCTTTGTTGAATCGAGGGTTATTTTGCCTTATTGGGCCACTGTGGTATTTAAAGTGTCTTCTGAGGATAAAAGACAAACGAAAAATCCTTCTGTTGTTCAGTGATATTTCTTGATGATATCTGGATGAGTGATAAAACTTTGTAAAACTGCATTAGTTGCACTAATATTCTGCACTTTCCTGAGATATGGATTGTAGTTCTGGTGGTGAGGCATGGGTATTTTTTTCACTAGGAAGGCAGTCATTAAGTTTAGCATTCAGCACATCTTACTTGTTGGGCTTTCATAGATTTCATAGATTTCTAGGTTGGAAAAGACCTTAGAGATCATCAAGTCCAACCATCCCTAATCCCCATTAAACCATATCCCTAAGTAGATCATCCACCCTATTCTTAAACACATCCAGGGATGGGGACTCAACCACCTCCCTGGGCAGCCTATTCCAGTGGCTGACAACCCTTTCAGAGAAGAAATACTTCCTAACGTCCAACCTGAATCTGCCCTGACTAAGCTTATACCCATTTCCTCTTGTTCTATCACCCATCACTAATGTAAAGAGCCCTTCCCCTACCTCCCCACCATCTTTTCTCAAGTATTTGTAGGCTGTAATCAGGTCTCCCCTCAGCCTCCTCTTCTCCAGGCTAAACAGCCCCAACTCCCTCAGCCGCTATTTCACTTGCTATTTATAGCAGAGCTGAAGGAGTAGCCTCCCAAAGTCATTCCTATTTAGGTCTAGTTCCTGACACAGTTCCAAATCATCTCCCAGTAAGATATAATTCCAAAGCATACACCATGCTGTTAGGTTGGGGTTTTTTTGTCCCTGGACTTATCCAGTAGCTATCTCTAGGCATGTGGACCTCAGGCATTAGAGTTGTGCAGTTATGAGGTTCACCAAAATTAAAGGGGTTGTTCTTCAGTATCTCTGTTCTTATGCATTTGTCTACAGCTTCATTCAGAGAATGATCATTTTCTACTTCTCAAAAGGCTTTTTTTTTTTTTTTTGTTCAACCTCTCTAATGTCCCTAGAGGAGTTAAAAGTGCAAGTAGCATACAAAAATTGCGCTGCTGATCTAAGCTGACTTTGTATTAGATGCAAACATGAAATCCTGGCCCTGCAGAGGTTTAACTCTGACCATCAGTAGAAAAAGTGCAGTTTAATGAAGGTCAGTTTTAGTGAAGCTGAACTTGTTGTGAGGAGGAGAGTTTCTCTGTCTTTGACTTTCCTGTCTGCTAAAGGCATCTGTTGACTTGACTTTTGCTGTGATCTTCATTTTAGCAGGACAGTCAGGTAGCTGGGGCTCTGAAACATGTCCATTTTTCTTCTAAGACTAAATCACCTTCTTTGTATGAAAAAGTGAAGCTCCTAGGCTTCAGATTTGAAGACAACCAGCTCTCCTACAAGTATGAAACAACTTCTCTTAAAACCATGTTTATTTAAGAAATGATGTCCTGTCTTTTCAGCTAGAGTAACCTGCTTTCACATGCTTCAGTGCTTTACTCTCCTCACTAGCATGAAATACCTCTCAAAATACTTTACCCTCAAGGACCCTTTTGTTGTCCTTGAAAGACCACACACATTTCTGTTACAGCTGTATCAGTTATATTCGGGAGTGATATTTCAAAATTTCACTCTGTTGACCACTGGATATAAAATGATACTGGAGTGCTTTTGGGTCATGGCCTGCACAGAAGAAAAAAGAGCCCCTTTCTTGTTTAGGATAACTGTCTCCAGTAATGGTATACTCTCTAAAATCAACTGAAATGGATGTATCTCAAAATACTCAGCTCTGGAATTAGGCTTATAGTAAGAAAATAGATATTAAAAATAATGTTTGAGACTTCATCCTGACCCATTTCTTGCTCTGAACTACTGAAGTAATTGATGAAGGATTTAAATAAGTTAACTTGAGGTAGAATCAAAGATCTTGATATAGAATCATGGAGTATTTTGGGATGGAAGGGACCTTAAAGATCACGTAGTTCCAGCCCCCCTGCCATGGGCAGGGACACCTTCCCCTAGATCAGGTTGCTCAAAGCCTCATCCAACTTGGCCTTGAACACTTCCAGGGATGGGGCATCCACGGCTTCTCTGGGCAGCCTGTTTCAGTGCCTCACCATCCTCAGAGTGAAGAATTTCTTCCTTATATCCAATCTAAATCTGCCCTCTTTCGATAAAATGGCATTGCCCCTTGTCCTATCACTGCATGGCGTTGTAAAAAGTCCCTTTCCAGCTTACTTGTAGGCTCCCTTTAGGTACTGGAAGGCTGCTATAAGGTCTCCCTGCAGCCTTCTCTTCTCCTGGCTGAACAAGCCCAACTCTCTCAGCCTGTCTTCATAGGAGAGGTGCTCCAGCCTTTGGATCATCTTTGTGGCCCTCCTCTGGACTTGCTCCAACAGATCTGAATGCAGTACTCCAGGTTGGGCCTTGTGAGAGCAGAGTAGAGGGGGAGAATCTCCTCCCTCGACCTGCTGACCACACTTGTTTTGATGCAGCCCAGGATATGGTTGGCTTTCTGGGCTGCCAGTGTGCATTGCTGGCTCGTGTTGAGCTTCTTATCAACCAACACCCCCAAGTCCTTCTCCTCAGGGCTGTTCTCAATCCATTCTCCACCGAGCCTGTACTTGTGCTTGAGATTGCCCTGACCCATGTGTAGGACCTTGTACTTGGTCTTCATGAAGTTCATGAGGTTCACATAGGCCCACCTCTCCAGCCTGTCAGGGTTCCTCTGGACGGAATCCCTTCCCTCCAGTGTGTTGACCACACCACGCAGCTTGGTATCGTCAGCAAACTTGCTGAGGGTGCACTCGATCCCACTGTCCATGTCTCCAACAAAGATGTTAAACAGCACCAGCCCCATTACTGACCCCTGAGGAATGCCACTCATCACTGGCCTCCACTTGGACTTCGAACCATTGACTGCAACTCTTTGAGTGCGACCATCCAGCCAATTCCTTATCCACCGAGTGGTCCATCCATCAAATCCATGTCTCTCCAATTTAGAGTTAAATATGTCAAGCGGGACAGTGATGATGGTGTCAGTTGCTCTTCCCTTATTCACCAACACTGTAACCCCATCGTAGAAGGCCACCAAACTGGTCAGGCACGATTTGCCCTTAGTGAAGCCATATTGGCTGCCACCAATCACCTCCTTTTTTTCCTATGTGCCTTAGCGTGGTTTCCAGGAGGATCTGCTCCATGATCTTGCTGGGCACAGAGATGAGACTGGCTGGCTAGTAGTTCCCCAGGTCTTCCTTTTTTCCCTTTTTAAAAACGAGGGCTATGTTTTCCCTTTTCCAGTTGGTGGGAACTTCACTGGACTGCCACGACTTCTCAAATATGATGGATAGTGGTTTAGCAACTTCGTCTGTTAGTTCTCTCAGGACCTGTGGATGTATCTCATCAGGTCCCGTGGACTTGTGCACCTCCAGGTTTTTTAGATGGTCTCAAACTTGATCTTCTCCTGCAGTGGGCGGTTCTTCGTTCTCCCAGTCCCTGCCTTTGCCTTCTGTGACTTGAGCAGTGTTGCTAGAGCATTTGTCAGTGAAGACTGAGGCAAAAAAGTCATTTGGTACCTCAGCCTTCTCCATATCCTGGGTAACCAGGTCTCCCGTTTCCTTCCAGAGAGGGCCCACGTTTTCCCTAGTCCTCCTTTTATCACAGAAGTACCTCCTGGCATTTCTGCTTGACTTCTTCTGTGTTGGGATGCACAGTGAACCTGTACATTAACACCAGTAATTCAGTCAGGGAAGCGATTGCAGAAGGCTGTCAATATGGTAAAATTATCACTTAAAACCAAAGCGTGTTGCATATATGTTTGTTTTTAATGAAGAGCTACTGTGTCGCATTGAAAAAATCTGTTCAGAAGTCCTGAGAGATATTTTGCTAGAAATTACGATTAGTGCAAGATTCCTCTTCTGGTAACATTACAAGTGGAATATGCATTATGGCATATTTTTGCTGCTGCTGATACGTGCCTCACAGTGGGAAATTATGGTGATATAAAGAATGGTCTTTACAGCTTGTAGTCTCCCCAGAAAACTTGCTTGTATATACACATAACCAATCATCCATTCATGGGCATGCTTGTATATAACTCATTGGGAGTGTGCTGGCTTCATTAAACATATCCAAAATCTGAAAATGGTGGAATTTCAGGCTAGATTCTGGGCAGTTCATTCTTGGCCAGTGACCAAGGTGTCTCAAGCCCCAACACTAATTTTGTCAGATTTGCCTCCTACCTCTTGCATTCTCTCATTCATTTGGTTCCTGTGCCCATGTGTTTGAATCAGGCAGTTTTCCCTTCTTCACAGTGGAAAGTCACAGCTATTACAGCTTAAATTGGGTAAGTGTTCGTCAAAGACACGATTACAATACCCGTGACCTTGGCTGAGGATGAGAGCATGTTCTCTGTGAATGAAGAGGAATGTGTAACAGGGTGATAGGAACAAAAGAGGGATTTTGGCAGTGGAACTAGTAAGAAGTAAAATTTTATGTTGATCTGTGCAGGAACTTGGATATATTTAACTTAGAAGGTGAGAGCAGCCTCACTTAATCCTGTAGGACTAATTATAGGAATAATGTTGTCCACAGGCCTTGTAGGAGGGAAGGGATTTTTGTGACTATGCTGTAACTGCTGCTGATACAGTCCTCCTTGTTTCCTGCTTTTTCTTTGGAGAACCTGGAACAGCTAGCATGAATGTGATTTCTCTTGGCTTGGGAGGCACTTTGCAACATCCCTGTGCAGAGTAACTTGACTCTGTATCTTTAAAAATTCAGTTGGTGGTGCGTTTAGCTTGGATTCAGTTTCATATAAAACATTTATTGTTGGAGATGTCTCCGTGCACAGGGATGGTGCTGCTCACTGCAGTTACAACTATTTTTCAGCTAGCAGTCTCTTCTAAAGTAGTTTGTGGTTGGATAAAAAGAACAGACAGGAAGAAAATGCATCGTAGGATTTTACAGAATGACCTTTGACCCACAGCCAAAAAATTTTGTAACCTTGGCCATAATTATTAGAGCAGTAGTGAGCTTAAGAGGTAACACAGACTGCAGTCTCTGCCCCCCTTGACAGGAATTAGGACTAAAGCAGAGGTGTTAATTTTATTGGTGTCATTATGGGAAAAGTAATACAGCAATAGTGTAATTTTCAGTGTGTGATGGAAGTTCAAGGATCCATCCACTTTCCAGCTAGGTTAAAGACAGAGAGAGGAAGAAATCTAAGATACATGATCTTTCAAAAAATATGCACCAAAACTTTAAATTTCATACACATAAAACAACTCCAATGTGGTTTTTTTTTTTTTTTTTGATTTGATAATTGGGCTATGTTGCTTAAGAAGCAACATAGAGGATTACAAGTTTTAAAAGCATGTCTGAAGTGATACTTGGAATCCCTCAGGGACTGTGATCTGCACAGATTTGGTGGGAAATGACAAAAATCATCAACGGGAAGAAACAGAGGAAATTTAGTGAAACTCTACTGACTTCAGGTACTCAGTGAATGCAGATAGGAAGATAAAGGCCAAGAGGTGCGCTAACCAAGAGACGTCTGTACTTTAAGCCTTTTGGTTGGCCATAGAAGACCTAAGAAATCCTGATTTGAATTAAAAGTGATAAAAAGAAAACCTAATGTAACATGAAAGAAGAGGTTGTGGCTAACTGAAAAAGTTATAAAGAAGGAAGACTGGTTTCTATTGACTTCCATCAGGGGTCTATGTGATCCATAATTCTTGCTTGTAAGATTAACTTAGAACCACAGTAGAAAACTTCATACCATGACAAAATAGTTAGCAATAGTCAGATAGAATAGATTTTTAAAAGTACTTATTGTCCCTTTGCACAGAATTGTGATTTTTCAGAAGATCTCAGTAAGACTGACTAGTTAAGACTACTGTGTGTCAGATATTTTTGAGTATCTCATCCAAGCTGGCAGATGGCACAGCGCTGTCACTAGTTCAGTTTCTCGGTAACACTTTTTAAGTTCTAGAAATCTCATACAAAATACATCCCACTCTGCTAAAGCAGAGAGGTTTGTTTGCTTGCTCTGAAGCTGGCAGTTTGTTTTCCGTCAACAGAGCTCTCCTTCATTGTAGAGCTTGGGTGTGATGGAGTAAGTCATGAATAGACACGATCATGAGCTAAAACTTAAAGCTGTCCAAAACTTTTAGCTGTGGGCTTGTAGTTACTCAGTTGCGAGTGCTTACGTAGTGAATGAGGTCATACATACAGCTTAATTTTCTGAATCTTCCCTCTTGTTTGCCAATATCTTCCCCCGCAACTTTCTTCAAACTCACCAGTGCTACTAACGCTGCCAAAATATGCTTGTGTAAAATGAACAATGTGCAAAATTACTTCTCTGAGTTATCTCAAAAGAGCATAACTAAGTCAGCAAAACCTCAGATCAGTAGAGTCAGTGATATACAAATGTTGGTGTCTCATAAGTATGTATGCAGAAATGGAGTAATATCTGCTTCTGAATCCATTTTTTGTCTGAAATTATTAACCTTTCATTAGTGTGCAAACTGTTTACTTATTAAGAGTGACAACCCAGGCTTGTTTTTTGACGCCTCTTTTATGCACTCAAAATTGTGTTTAAAAAACTCGGGAAAGCATGGAGACCTGCTGTATTTAGCTGTCTCTTAATTGGAGTTTTGTGTTCACACAGAAGTGTGTGAAATCTGCTTTTATGTCTCTGATTTTTGGAACTGAGAACCATACGATATCTTGGTTCTGTGTTTCTTAGATCTTCTTCATTGTGCCTGCATAGCAATTAGGCTTGTGCATAAATTTAAGAAAATAATACGTTCATTTGTTCTTACTGTATAAAATATACTGGGAATTCGTTTCAGCTTTTACGATAACTCTAAAAAGCATTCAGGATAGGGCAATTTGGTTTACAGTTACTATATTGTTAGTTTTACCCTTTAAAGTTTGTTTTATTAGTCTGTCTTTTATTATGAAATGGCACGACACAGGATGCCCAACTCATCCAGTGAAGAGGGGGCTAAATTATGTCCTTGTGCACTGATCCAGCAAAGCACTCGGCATTGTGCTTGTATCCCATTGAAATCAATGGGACCACTCATGTTTTGAAAGTGAAGTATGTGCTTTTAAGTGTTTTGCTGAACAGGGATGAGATTATTCTCATTCTTAAAGTCAAGCATGTGCTTAAGTGCTTGGTGGAATTGAATTAGTTAGCATCTATGAGTTAGCACAGAAAACTGAACCTTGTAGCAGGCTTGTTCAGAAGGTCCTTTATTTGTAAGTTCCAGTTGAGCTTGACCTGCTCTGAGATAATACCATTAAGCATTAAACGTCAGTCAACTCTCCTGTTTGATATCTTTCAATGGAGTTAAAAAAAAATAAATAATCAGGATGACTTTAGGACTCTGCCTTGTTCGAACATGGCTTTATCACCAAACTTTTCTTTTTTTTTTCCATCTTTGTTACTAACTTTTTTTATTTTACATTTTCTACCCACTTTAGCTGACTGCCTGTTCTAGACGTTTGTCTTCTCTCTAGGTTACGAGGAAAGTTGAATTTCTTCCGTTAGTTTCTGAGCAGTTTGGTACATCAATAGGCATCTCTCCTGTTAGGGTGCTGCCTTATCTGTGCTCTACATTCCTCTGCCTGGAGATAGGTCTCCAGACTGCCCACTCTGAATTGACATGAGAGATTATTTCTGTCATCAGTTCTCTGTTGCTGTTGGCATCCTTGATCACCAATTTTCTGTCTCTTTTAATTTGCTAAACTTTTTATATGCTGAAAATTGTTGGAGGCAAAATGTGGGCTACAGATCTGTGTTTCATAGATGTGAGGGAACACGTTGTAAAGAAATAGGAATTTGTCTTCCTACCAGACTTGTAAGCATGGTGTAGTCATCTCTGCTCTCTGTCATCCCAACCAGGAGGCAGAGTACAAATGGATTGTACCCTGCTAAGAAGTTAATTTTTTGATTGGACTTCTAGCTAACTTAAAACACTAACTTTTATCAAAATGCCTTCACAAGTGTCCCTGATCTTTCAGAAAAGCACTAGCTTTGAGAGTTACGTTTGATGATAAAGGGTAGCAAATGATACCAGCTTGGACGTAATGATGGAGTTTGATCAAAGACTTTTCAAAGCTGTACAGCTTTGTTTTGGTTAACAATGACAAGGCACACTAGAGGCATCTAGGAAGGTCCAGTAAAAGTTGCCTGAGCAGATTAACTGTCACTGCTCTGATCGGTTCGAGGGATGATTGTTCAAAACTGTTGAAAATGGTGGTGGAGGGAAGGTCAAGTAACAGGCAGTTCCATCAGTTGTGAGAGGCAATATGGTAAAACAATATACTTTAAAACAAAAGGCAGTTGTAAAAGATTATTAATTGAATATCTCAACTGAAAGAATTGTTTTCATCCATTTTGGACCTTTGTGTACGCTTTCTTGTTTCTTGAGCAAGCTGCATGAAACAAACTTAGTAATTTGTTCGTAGCAGCCACCATACAGCTTTCCTTCTCAGGAAACAGTCTCCTTTAATATCATCGGTATTTCTCCTTGCCTGGCGTTCTTCCCAAAGGGTTGCTTTTCACTGTCTGCTTCGCCTTTTCTTGCTACAACATCCTTTGTATTAATGGGGCTGCCTGGGAGATTTGTTTGGCAATCAAATTTAGTATTTGATGCCCAAGTAGTACCGACCTGAGTGTGAAACCTGGTTTTGACAGTAACTGCGGACTGGTCGCTTGTTTTCGTTCTCATACAGTGCTGACTATCAGAATTGTCTTGAGTTTGTAAGGTGTTATGTTGATGTGAATAATATTAATGAAAATTTATGTGAAAAAGCTATAGAAAATTAATTTGACAAATTATTTCCTTACTTTTGAATTAATAAAATTCTCCTAAATAATGTTAGGTATCATTCAAAGGTTTTATTTGGCTGTTTCTAAAATATGAATTCTAAACATGAAGTTAAAGTATCTACTAGGTTAAAATATTCTTGGTACAATACATCATAATTCTCTGATAATGCAGCAATACTTTTCTGTAACCTTCCATCTGGTCTCAAGCTGCTTTTGCAGGACAAAACTACAGTATGAAAACTGAGTATGATCCATGTGTTAGATGAGAAGGATAGGTTCTCATGGGTCCCTTGGTCACAGAGCAGGTCATTGCTAAGTAGGGAGAACACAGCTGATGGCTTCAAAGAGCCTTAGACTTCCACATAACATCTGGATGTTTATTCAGTACTTTGGGTAAATGGAGACTGTGATATACCATCTTTTTGTAAACGTTTCTGTGTTGAACTTTGGCTTGAATCCTAACATTAATGGAAGTCTGCATGGTTGTGTGACTACAAGCTGTGAATTTCCAGTTAGGTTCCTAAATCCCGGGGAAAGCAAATGACATTAGGTGTTTATATTTCTAAGACTCCTATGAACTTCCATTCTGTTTTTTTCTGGTTAGGCAGCTCTGAGTTTGCAAGCTGGTTGCTTTGACCCTTTTTTGTGCTCGCTTTGAGAGCTTCAGTTTTATGCTTAGACCTTCTTAACCTTCAGCTTTCAAAAAACCACAAAACAGATCTTTAGTATGTGTGTCTAAACTTCACGTATGTGGTTTTGGGCGTTACTGCTATGGCACTTGATTTTCCTAAAGTGTGTTATGCTCATTGCCACAGAAACGTGACCCACGGTGTTTCAATGTTTGAATAACAACTCACTATCAGAATTTGAGTATGTGAATATATTCAGTAATCTTGAGTTTTCTTCTCTTTCGTTGTTTTTATTGTAAGAAGATAGATTGAAATTAATCTTGCAAATCTAATCTAGAAATAATTATATATTCAATATAGCAAAAGGGGAATTGCCTGAGTCTTTGCTAAAATTCATCAAAGTCTTAAGTAGAATGTGATTATTGTGATTTATTTCTAAGTGTAGTATGATTGATTCCTAAAAATGTATTCTTCTTATCAGTGGTGTCCAGTGGAGTACATTACATGTAAAGAAACTGAAGCAATTAGTTTGCAATTAAAATAATAAAATTACACAATATTTGAGATAGTAATTATGAATGTATTTAAAACAGCCCCACGAGGCACGCGTCTTATGTGTGGTAAAAGCTGCAGGGAACAGGAATCATGTGGTTCCCTTTCATTAGAGTTTAGTAATCTCTGAGTACCTTGCTTTCACAGTTTGCTTTCACAGTTTGCTTTCATGAATACTGTTAGTCACATTGATTTATTTTGTTTTATTTTTAAAATCCAGTTGCTTATCTGGATGCCCTGGAAGAGTTCTTATTGCCTGGTCCTTTTCACTCTGAGGATGTAAAGTGGACTGTGGATCTCTCTATTTCAGTGCTGTTTTCAGCACTGTCTCTAAGCAGACACTTAATGGAGAAGTAGGAATGGAGCACAGGTGTATAGGTCTTTGAAAGTGCATGATTAATTTGTTAAGAGTTTTATCAGTTTTCATTATAATCCATTAAGGATTCTGTACTTGGTCAGCATAAAAAAAGACAAACAAAATCCTGCTTCATCCACTTAAATTGGGAGTCTGTGTACTGGGAGTGATTAGATCATTCGTGTCCAAGCGTTGCTTTTGCAAGAGTTAAAGAAGAATTACAGATGGGGTGAGTGGGGCGTATAGTGATGAAAGGCCAAATGGTTTAAATCAGCCCGATTCACTTCAGTGGAGCCCCATGAATTTACAACAGATGAGGATTTGGTCCGTTTTAATGCAGTTAAGGTCACGCGTTCAGCCGGTGACAGAGGTAATAAATGACCCTGGCTCGTGTTGTCACTGTGGTTGCCATACACACAGCAGAAGCAGGCAGCACTTGAGACTGAAAAGCAGTCAGACTGGAAAATGTGCAGGAAGCTTTAGCATAAAAAATAAATTGCTGATGACACTGAAGTTGTGATTCTGGAAGATAAGGCGAAGAGACACTGGAGAGCACAGAACAAAGACTCACAGTTCTGCTGGAGCCGAGTAATGATGAGAACTGAGATGGTTGCTTGAAATGAGCAAGAGACACATTTGCAGTACATCAAAGGACAGATTTTAGAAGAAACATATTAGAGTAGAACTTGAATTCACTACTGACCATGCAAATCAACCAGATCGTGGTTTAGAGACACTTGTGACATCTTGTAAGCCAGCAGAATATTTTAAGGAAGTTGTTTGGTTTTTTTTTGTGGGGGAGCTGATAGAGATGCTTCCAATGCCTGTGGGAGCTGTAGCCAGTATTGGTGCTTTGCTTCATGCTACTGACAAATTTTATGCAGTGAACAGTGCACTGTGAGTACAGAGCTAGGGCTGTGTTATTCCCAGTATTTTCCTCGTGAGAATACCAGCTGGCTTGCACAACAGTGATCTGTTCCACTCGAATTCCAGAAGAAATGTCTGGCAAGGAGTCTCTCTGTCTCTTCATGTCCTGGGCTGAAGCAAATGCTATATCTGCTGTTTTCCAATGTGCAGATGAGTCAGTGCTCTAGTGGGCATGTTACATATATTTTTTTCCTGCATGAAGAAAAAAGATCCTTGATTCTTTCTAGGTTGCTTTTCATTTTCAGTGAAAATAAAATGCAGCTGACGGTCAGATCGCGGTCTATAAGCGAACATATCCTATATTTATGACTAAATCCTCACATACAGTGTGAAGTCCAAACATAATGATTTTCCTTGAATCCTACCCAGTCTGCAGACTGCCATCACTGTGTCCACAAAAGATGACTCAACATTAGTCAGTGTCTTTTTGTCCTGTTACAGTATAATTTCCACATGCACTCAGGAACCTGTGTAAGTCCACTTCACTTGTTAAAAGTGAGTAATTCATTGCTTCCAAACATGTTAAGTAATCAGGGGAGTGGATGCCATGGCATTTGAATCACAAAGAAAGCATATACTCTTCTATGCTTCTATTTCTACGTTATTATTTATGCTTGCAACTGTTTCTAATTAAGCTATAAACATTGGGAATACTAGATGTTGTAAGAAAAGCATTGTGCAGTGCTCCAGAAGCCAGATAAGTGATAGAGGCGAGAGATACAGTTTCTTCTCTGTTAAAAAAACCAATGCAACACACTGAAACCCCATCACACGAATGTGACTGCTGCTTCACTGTGGTCCTTGCCCTGTCGCTGACCTGTTTGTGTCTGAGTGTTGAATAGACGGTAGTTAGTTGTTTAACTTCTTCACACAGTCAGCTTTTTGCTAGTAGGTGATCCGAGCTCTTACCGAAGAGTAGCTGGCTGCTAGGTGTATGTAAAGATTACCAGCAAGACTGGTTCACTGGTCCTGGTATTTTGTGTATTGTGTTGAAGTGCTTTGAGATAACCTTGGGTGTGACGCAGAGGCATTTGGAGTAGGGGATGATTTAAATGTAGGTAGGAGAGAAGGAGGCCTCTAGGTTTCTAGACATCAGTTTCCCTGGTTCTCTTTTAGTAAACTTGCAGTTCACCTGGTACAAGTGAGATGAATTTACATACCCAGTAATAATGAACGAAAGAATGAGTCGCATGGGACCGTTCCATGGGATACATTTTGAGCTCTGTACCATGCTGCAAGGGTTACACACACAAGGAAAGAAAAAGGAAGAGTTATTCACAAAAGCAAGTGTAGCTGTTATGTGTTAGAAGGAATTTCCCTCATTTCATTTAAAAAACCAAATTGCTTCAGTATCAACAATACCACCTTTCTTAGTGCCTTCTATTGTACAGGGTTTGCGTTTGCTAGTATTTTCAATAATGCAGTTACATTATCCTTGATAACAACTAAAGCCCTAAGTATTTATATGCAGATGTTTCTTTTTTGCTTTTGTTTTAAATGTAAAACAATATTTTAATGGCTTTTTTAGTCTCTTGTGTTCTCCTTGTGGACAGGATTGCTCACACACAGTGACCTCTGGGAGCTATGCAGATAATAACAAGCCACAAATGTACTAGAGAGACAAATAATAAGGCAATAAAATTGGAACAATATTGAGGGCGGTAATACTAAAATGCTGAGGACAATATAATGCTGAAATCCAAATAATGGAAATGTAATGATTCAGATGGGAGCCACAGGCTATGATGTTACCCACTGGGCGAAAGGACCACTCCTTACAAGTACATCAGCTGCATTAGGATTTCTGTTGACCCACTAACAATTAAAAATATTTATTTTCCTGTGTTTTTGTGGATATTCGTAGTATCCTGGGGTAAATTTAATTTCTGTGTAAGTTTGGAGCCAGCTAGTCTATAGAGACTATGTCTATCATGTGGTCCTTTACTCCTGCTGTATGGTAGTGCTCACGTGAGGGATGAAGTGTGTTTGCAGTTTAAGATTCACATTAGTCCTGTGTGTTTTGCTTTACTACATGGCTTCTGATTCAAAGCATTAAAGAAAATGTATCGTCTTCCTTAAAGTATGAGTGCAGACTAAAAGCTGTACTGCTGTGGAGGAGAGAGGTAGGGAGCAGATGAGTATTGATGTTCTGCTCTGATTTAAGGTTGGGACCTTTCAGCTCCCAGTTCACACTTAAATAGCTAATTCAATTTTGTTCTTTGCATGGAAGATATTGTTTGATATTTCTAGGAGGTACATCTTTAAAGAGAACATCTTGAGGAAAGCTTTGTTTAAAAAGTGTTGAGATAGTAGCAGGTTGGTTATTTATAAAAGGGAGTGTTTGTACTGGCATTGCAGTTCTCTGTTGAATAAACATATATTAGCTTCTGTTATGTACATGTAATTATTTGTGAATTCTACCATTATCATGTTATCAAGTCCTAAATTTTACCTCAAAGGCAATGAGAACTGTGAAAAGCACTGACTTTCTTTTTCATGCCTGCATTCAATGGAAAAAATAGATCCCCAGCTCCATCTACTGGAGTTCAAAACCACCAGCAAGGGTTCCTTTTTATTGAATGCACTGGGCTCTGGCACACTTGTGTGAGTAACTGCTTGGCAGAAGCTGAAATAAAAAATACCAGGTTTTATTTTTCAGCTAGTGGATTGGTGGAGTAGATGCCTCTGGAGACATTGGTGTAATGCTTTGGCAATTTTACCTGTCTTAACACTTGTGTTTTTTTTTCCATCATTATGTTCACTGTCTTAAAGTTGAGCAATTTGTTTCTTTTGACAAGATACAGTAATATATAAAATAGAGAGCTCGTTGTGCAATTCTTACCGTGTACAGGTTTTGTATTTTATACTTATAGAACTGCTGTAGGCAAGATAAAGGCCTAACCTTGGACAGTTGCATGATTCCTCTGAAGAACTCCTGCGTGGAAAGAATAAGCCCAAGTATAAAAAACTTGACCTCTCTGTTTTCTCTGGAAATTAAATACATGACTTCAAGATATTTTTGAGATTAATTTCCATTTTGCGACATCTTGGTGCAGACCAATGTGGAAGGAAACTATTCTCATTTGATTAACTTTTTGAATTGCTAATAAGAGGGAAAATGTTTTGTTCGAGTTTTCCCTGTTTCTCATTTGCATTGGTTTCAGCACAGGAGCTCAGGAACTATGAGCTGTAGCCAAACTCTTGAGGAAGAGCAGATCCTGAAATAATCCACTGTTACTCTGGCTGCAATTAAAAAAATAGTTTACTTATTTTCCTTTAGTATATCGAACTTTGTCTTGTGTAGTTCCAGATGCAGAAATGTGCATCAGAAATCTGTTTCATAAAAAGTGAAATTTGAATGTCTGTCTACTGCAACACTGAGTAAATGCTTCAGTTTCAGCAATAATTGGATTTTAGAATTAAAAAGTATTACAAAGCAGTGGTTTATGTTTTTGACCAAGATTCAGACCAGTGTATGGAATACTGTGTAGACTATTTTTTGACTGTTCACGTTATGTGATAATGATGCAAAACATATTTTGTCCTAAACAAGGAGCCTGATCTAATTGAAAACCTTCCTAGACTGTGACTTTTCCTTGATTGTTCTTGTTTCCTTGACTTCTTGCTAGTATTATAAAACCCAATAATTTCTTTAAAGATGCACAAGACTTTGTATTAGGTCCCAGACTGTGTTGGATCAGAACTGTTGTCCAGTTTAAATTTAGAAGAATTTGGAATGGCATGATACCATTGCAAAGGTGTCTTTCTCTGCTCTTTTCTTTTCCCTCTGTTGCAGCTTTTAAGAATGGTGCCAACATGGATGAGGATGTTAGATACAGAAAATTAGTGATTTTGTAGAGAATATGTAGCTGGAGTGAATTTCACTCTGGAAGGGTTACTGCTGTAAAGCGGTAAGCATGAGTAAATATGTTAAATGTGGAGGCTGAAAGGAAACGCCTCCTATTTTGTTCATCATAGGACATGTATTGCAGTTTATAACTCCTCGGCAATAAGTGAAAAAATGAATTAAAGATCTTATTTCATTAATATCTGAGGGTATTAATATCTTGAAATAGGTATTTTTTTTTTCTGTGTTGCAAGTAGTACTGTCACTTTAACTCAGTGCTAAACTTTGGCACTTTTACACTGCAAAATATATATATGTGTACATATATAAAATAAAAGACATAAGTAAATAATATTCAAAGTACTATTAAAATTTTTACAGTATTAAAAGTATTCAAACTGTATCTGCACATAAGCATTCATATATGCATATATACATCCATGTGTACATGGATGTGTGTGTTTTGAGGAGTCCTCTGATAGCTATGGTAGACCTAGAAAGAAGGCTATATTATAATTAATTCATATTTTATGGGAGAGGATTTCTGCTGCTTAGACAATAAGAGAAATGTTGACAGTTTATTTGTGTTCTTCCATCAAAAGGCAAGGAAGGAGAATGAATGAATAAATGCCACTCGTTTCATCTGCGGTTGGAGGCAATGTATTCTATTAAAAATTGTTTCCACCTGGAAAGCTAAGGCTGTTTATATTCACGGGTCAGTTATCAGGAATAATCTATTATTTAAACACAGCCTTTGTATTTCCAGTAAAAATTACTGTACCTTCTTTTCGCTCAGTTTTCTGTTTCCTCTGTTCTCAACTCAGAGGATTTCATAATTATAAACCAGGATGGTTTATTCTCCACTGGACTGAATTAAGGTGTGGGCAGGAGAGTGAATGATGGGAGCAAATGTTTTGTTTGACCATAAAATGCCTATAGTAACTTAATGTATTTTAAAAATATGTTGCTCATCTACTGCATTTGTAAAACTGCTTTCTAAAGTCTTGTTTCAACAGTTACGATGTCTTCTTAAAATACAAGGAAGAACCCTCACAATCTCTAAATAATCTTGTGTGTGTGTGTGCGTATCCGTAAATATCGACATGCCTGCAAGTACATGTTCACAAAAGCAAAAAAACCTCAACATGATAGGTCTGGAAGTGAAAGAACCAAGAGGGGTTTGTATGGGGAGGGTGGAGAGGGTTGCATGCGGCTTTCCAAAGTCCGTTTTCGGTAGGCTGTATTGTGGACAGACGAACAAGCTGGTGTAACATAAGCCGCTGTGTGAGTTCACAGGACCTCAGCTTCTCTGTGTTGTTGCCTCTGCTTTGGGTCTTACACAGTGGTGTAAATGCAGAGTACCTTACGTGTCAGCGAAATGGAACAACCAGCTGTGCATCAGTTGGTTTGGTGGATGTAAAGTTGTTCTGATAAGCTGTGTGTGTGCCTGTGCCATCAGTTCTGTTTCAATCAGGCTGAATTCAGATTTGGGTTTCAATCACAGAACCTAGGTATTGTCTAGGTCGGATTTTAGCTTGTCATCAGATATCACCAGTGACTTCTAGGAATTAATGACCATTCCCAAGCTGTTTCTCTCATCTTAAACTACGAAATTGCTTATTGATTCCTGGTGCTTCTGAATATTGTGGCTGCTTGGCAGTGCATGTTCAGACTGGAACTGCACTAGCTTTTTTTAAAAAGATGTTAACAATACAGAACGTATAGTCCAATGTCTAGTCAGAAATAGTCTCAACTTACTTGTTACCCTTTCTTTCACAGTAATATAACATATATGTAGCTCTATTACTCCTTAAATATTCTGTTTCCATTTTTGTTTTATATATATTTGCGTGTGTGTACATACACACTGTATAAATATATATATAGTTCATAGATTTTTGTTGTAGCCACATAACACGTATTAAATTTCTCATTAGATGAATGAATTTGTTTTTGCACTTGACGTAGAAACATTATTTAGATAAATGACCTGACTTTTGTTCCTATGTGGTGAACACTTGCAGCTCATGAAGTTGCACTCAGGCATTATACCTACAGCCTCCCTTGTTCTTGTGATTATATATCACGTTTTTATTGCTCTCTCTATGGTCCTGTCTCTCACAGAGGTAGTTTGTTATAACAAAAACAAAAGGAGATAGAACTGGTATATATTTCGTAAAGATTTTCTTCTAGTACGCCTGCTGTGCTGATCAAAATAAGTTTTTATTGCTTAAAATTTTATAAAAAATGCCAAGTGTCTGTGTATGAAAGTTTTCACTAATCTCAAAAAAACCTGCAAAAATAGCTAATTATAAGCAAGTAGGCTACAAGGGGATTTCAGAGAAGCTTTCAAAGGAAACATTAAAATTCAAGTCCAGAAACACGATCCCATATTTTGACAGTAAATTCCTAGAACTTATAGTTCCTTAGGAAGAATTTTTGGTGGTGCACATTTTAGCTTGACTGCAATGCCAGCATTTACTCTGCTGTAAGATGATACATACAGCCTTTAGCAAGAGCACATAAAGGAGTTGAAAATCCAACTGAAAGTGCAGTGAAGACTAGATAATTTAAATCCACTTCTTTCTTGCAAAAATCTGAGTATTTAGAAAATAATGTCTTGTTTTACTGAGATCATGAAAAATCAAGTCTCTTCTAAGAGAGCTTACAGTTTATAAGAAGGCTTGTCTCAAGAACTTACAAAAACAGGGACATTTGGGTGATACATTTGTATATCTTTTGGCATGTAGATTTTATACTGTTGCTTAGTGTGATCTGCATTGTATAATATATGTAATACTGTATCTCTGATCTGTAGAATGTTTTGAGCCACATCTTTTCTCAGCTGCTGGATTTTCAGTGTTGCCTATTGAACATAACTTAGAAATTCTAAAAATCTTCAATAATGCATACGCAACAACTAGCAGTTATACCTAAAATTGATGTTGGCGTCTCATATATTTAGGCTGACTTAAAACCTGTTCAAGTGGACTTTGAGGCTGAATCATGTCTCTTTTTTTTTTTCCCCTCATCCCAGATTGGTTTATTGGCTGCAAAGAGCCACGGACACTTTGTGCCCTCATGGGGGACTCAGGATCCAGACGATCTACTCTAGTATCTCGATTGCCAATATTCAGGAGAAGCATTAGCCGGAGACACGACTCCCTTCCTTCCTCACCTTCTTCTGCTAATGCCATTGGTGTCCACACCTCCTCCCCATCCAGCACTAACTCCAGCTCAGGGAGCACAGGCAAGCGCCGGAGTATTTTCCGCACTCCTTCCATTAGCTTCCATAACAAGAAAGGCAGCGAGCAGAAGCCTGACTCGTCTAGTCAAAATGTTAACATCTCAAATGGTGCCCAGACCTCTCTCAGCACTTTTCAAAAACTGAGCTTAGAGGAACACATTAAAAGCAGAGGAAGGCATTCGGTTGGCTTTGGCAGCTCGCGTAGCAAGAAGATAACAAGGTCTTTGACAGACGACTTTGAAAAGGGAAAGGAGCCCTCAACTAATAAGAATGTCTTTATAAATTGCATAAGCTCTGGGAAGAATGAGGGTGATGACTCAGGCTTTGCAGAGGAGCAGAGCCGATGTTCTGTCAAACAATCCACTCGAAAACTTCTCCCTAAATCTTTCTCATCGCACTACAAATTTTCCAAGCCGGTTTCGGAGAGTCAGTCAGTTTCCTCTGTGCAGCAGTCCAGGTGCTTGCTGGATGTTAAATCATATGTGGAAAGTGAACCTGTGATTGCCAAGTCCTCCCCTCCATGTTCAGCTGAGACAACGGAGTGCATGGGAAGCTCCTTGCAGTCCCCGTTGCTCTCAGCTGATCTCACGGCTGCCCAGACCCCCTCCGACTTTGTCGCCCTGACGGAGGATTCTGCTTCGGAGGTTGATGCTCTGCCCAGCAGCGGGACTGGAGTGTTGCTTGCAGAGGATTTTGGACACAATGTCTCTACCTCTCAGATCTTCTTTAATCCTGCTGCTGCTCCTGCGAGGGATATGGATATTGTGGAAAGTACTGGCCGTTCTGCTGGTGTATCTCCTGTGAGTCATGCAAGCTCGTGTAGTGTTGAATCTAAGACCTTATTCAGAACCTCAGCTGCTAATCAAACAGAAGTATTGTCGCAAGCCAATGAACTACATGTTAATGATGCCAGGCACATAGGAGAAATTGACTCGACAAATGCACATTTAGAAACCTTTGAATTACAGCGTAGAGAAAAAACAGTGATACTGTCTCCAAAAGCACAGAGGTTGAGTGGGGACAAAGATGAAATCACGCTGTCCAAGCACACGAGAGAGACCATTCCTGTAATGGAGTCTAAGATTGTTCCATGTTCTGAACCTCAGTCTTTTAAAACACAACAGGGTTATGAAATGAACCGTTCTAAAGGTATGTCTCATGGTCTTTTCATTGTTAGGTTTGGTGGGGTTTTTTTTGGCCTCAGTGCTTCGGTGAGAATTGTTTGGTCATGAAGTGTTTTTGCAGAGTTGCAAGCCTCTTCTCAAAATTGTAGGAATTAAACCAAAAGTCTATGATTTTCTGAGCTGGCATTTTACAGTTTGCTAACACCCATCAGTGCTGTTTCTAGCTGTGCTGTGGTAGAAAATCGATTAAGAAAGAAAGTATTGATTCTCGCCTCTTGTTGAAAACTGAAGCTGGGATTTCTGAGGCATGCCTGTTTTAGACTGGAGCCAAAGAGTTGCATTGTTTGGCATGGAAACATCGCAGAGAAGTAAACCTCTGTTTAGTCTATTTACAAAAAATAGCACAGTTTATCTTGATCTGGATTTCAAAATTTCCCAACTCTTGCTTGCTCTGTTCGACTGATGTTGTAGTGTAGCTTGGAGTGAGCGTTTCTATGGCAGAGTATGAGAGATCCTATTTCTGCTTTCATCTGAAAGAACATTGCACGTGTCCTCATTATGTAATCTATGAAACGGAGAGAGTTAACAACCATCTAAATTTCACACTGGATCTTTAGCTTATGAAAAGGAATTTGGAAATATTAACAAGATTAAGTGGAAAGGCTGTGCCTAGAAATCCCAGGCTATACAGATGCAGATGAATAAAGGCATCAGGACCTTGAGTGAAGGACACCTGTCAGAAGACATTTATCTCTGACAATTTGTTTTCTCAAACCGACCTAAAGACTGATGCTTTCTCACATAATCCTGAGGCTGTATCTGGAGGGCCAACATTTGTGAGAGTTAACAAGACTGCATTTTTAGTGTTTGTATTAGAAGATGAATGAGTGTAAACTCATAGGAATTCATACCCATCTTTTTGCTTGGATGTTTATCTAGGCACGTAGATTATAGGCAATCAAAAGCAATCTTTTTGTCATGGTTTAGCCCAGCCAGCAACCAAATGCCACACAGCCGCTTGTTCACCCTCCCCCACCCTCCGGGGATGGGGAAGAGAATTAAAGGGGAAAAAGGGTTGAGATAAGAACAATTTAATAATAATAATAAAGATAATAGAATATATATGCATAATGATAATAATATGTGCAAGCAAGTGATGCACAGTATAATTGCTCACCACGTATGAGCAAGGCCTGTCCCGTCCTGGCTAACAGTCCCGAAACAAGTAAGTCCTGACACCACAATCCTGGATCAGTGAGAGGCTCAAAAAGAGAGCAAGGGGGAGATAGTACTCTGAGAGGGAGAGCCCCGAGAAGAACAAAAGCCCTTCTTCCCGGTCAACTCTCATCTATGTACTGGGCATGACGTTGTATGATACGATGATTGTATGTATTACATACATATGTATATGATTGTATGATTTAGCCCTCAATCCTAATGATTGTATGATTTAGCCCTCATACATCATATGTATGATTGTATGTATATGATTGTATGATTTAGCCCTCAATCCTAAGTTCAAATCACAAGGGGAGTTGTAGACTTTTGTCCTGGCCATGCTCCCCCCACAGACTGCTGTGCACCTGCACACTGGCAAAACATGAGAAGCTGAAAAGTCCTTGAGGTCTCAGTACCAACTATAAACATCAGTGCGCTGTCAACATTCTTCTCATAGTGAATCTCAGTCTAAAACCAAAACACAGAGCTCTTCTAGCTGCGAAAAAGAAGAACTAACTCGGTCCCAGCTGAAACCAGGACACTTTTTGAAATATTTATCACTGCAAGGCTTGATTGGATGTCTTGTACATAATTTACAATATAAAGTAAAATTAATCCACTAAATTAGCTTTCACCAGAAGGGACCTCTTTCCCTCAGAACCTTAGTCAGTTGGGAGAAAAAATATTTCCATTGATGTATGGTACCCATCCTGAGCACTCAGCTGGTCTTCCTTGCAACAGTGTCTCGTGTGAATGGGCTCATCCTTTTGAATCTGACTTAACTAGTCGGTACTGCGGAACAGCAAGTGAGCAGCTTGAGGTGATGTTTAGAGATACACAGCACGTTTGAAACTCATGCATTGGCAGTTGTGTGTTTAATCTGTATTTCTGGAAGGCAGCTAACTGGAGTTGCAACCGTGATAGAGGGATTTTTGTAAATGGGATTCATGTTCACAGAAACACCAGAGCTAATACTGCACTATATGAAAGTTGATGATTGATTGTTAAGGTTTTTATAGCGCTGTTTAAAATGCATTTTTTTTTTAACTTGTGTGATGAAGAATGTATTTAAAATTAGAAACTGGCCAAGCATACAGAGGGACCGTTGAAAAAAGGTTTTCAATCCTGCCATATGAAATGAAACAAATATAGAAAAAGCTTAGGTGGCATTCAGTAAGATATGGTTATAAGTAGTTATATCTGTTACAAACAGACTGGTTTGAACGTTTGATTTTGCAAAACCAGTGTTTAAAACCAGATGTGAATGCAAAATATTTCTGTGCGTTTTCTTTGGTAATAGATGTTTTCTCTTCTGTACCTGGTCTCATAGCTGATGTCATTATAGATAGCATCTTGAACGTGACATTACTGTATGAGCAGGTTTGATGTGCCATATATTTCTTAGTATGCCTTTATATATTTTTATGTGATATCGATTTTTTTGAAAAGCCTTAGAGAAAACGTCTGTTCTCTTGCAAAAATCAAAAGAAGTTAAGATTTCCTGTGTTACATTTATTATGTTTTTCTCTTTCCCCATCTCTAAATTTTCCCTAAAAAACACTTCAAAATGTAATTTTTCTCCTCTTTTCTGATGTGTTATTGTTTAACTGGAGTTGGGGACTGGGGTTCAGCCTGCTGGCTGCAGACTGGATTTTGAGGGTGCAGATACAGAGGTGAGTTAGGAAGGCCAAACAGAAACTGAAACCAATGTGCATCCCTGTCCTATGCAGTGAGAACAAAGCTGTGACCTGGCCCAGAAAAAGCTGGACTTGCCTTGTGACGCAGGGTAAGGCAGGTTGAGTTTTGGCACCAGTGGACCAGCGGTAGTTTCTCTGGTGGGTTTTACTGGACAGTGGTTTGGAAATGGCCTAAACTGAGGGGAGAAAGGGAAGGATGGAGCAAAGGCCTGTCTGGATTCTGTGAGGAGCCATGCACTGGGCTGTTGCGTGCTGAGTATGCTGATCGTTGAGGGCTGAACAGTGAACTGGTGGCGCAGATGACGCTTTTATCTAAGTAAGCAGGATCTGCTTTCTGCAGAATATCTCTTATGCCATTGCCTTTCAATGTAAGCATTTCAAGCAAAGCAGTGTTCTCATTAAGAAAATACTTGTACAGAGTAGTTCTCTGTAATGATTACTGATTGCTTCTCTATTTGTAGTTGATCTTGCCAATAGCTTCAGTCCGTACCGAGAAGGCAGATTTGTTGAGAAACGACTGAGATCGTCTTCAGAAGGTACTGCTGGAGGCAGTCGGCTGATCATAAAACCAAAGGATGGAAATACAGAAGAGCTTAATAGCCTACGGAAGCAGAGAGCAAGCTCCTCCTCTTCAAAAATGAACAGCCTGGTGAGTTGTATTCCCATATGTCCTAAGCGTTTTGTCTTTCTGTGATAGGTGTAACTATAATGAGAAGCAGCAACTTTTCAAGTAATGGATGGTAATAAAAGGAAGGGGAGAGGCGAAAGCTGTCTCAGCCTTCCAAACTGCAATCCAGGCTCAGCTAAAGATATTAAAAGTTTTTTTTTCCAGGATGTGACATTGTGAAAAGGTGCATACTTTTTGTGAAGAGATTCTTGTTGTCATGCATTGCTGATTTTCCTGGGAGAACAATACTGAGAGAGGAACTGCAGCAGAATTCAGTATGACTGTTTCTGAGGTTGAGTACAGTGGGCTACTCTGTAGCAACTTTTTATTGTTATTGTGTTAGTTATTTCATGGACTTATGTCTGATATGAGTGAGAAGAGATTCAGATCAGAAGTTGTCTGTAAGGAGGCTCGTTTGAAAGGGTCTGAGCGGTCCCTTTCAAAGCTGGTGACAGATTTGAATGCTTGAGCACAAGATAAGGAGGACAGGAAAGGATCTCTTCTGAGAACCCTTGAGGGTCCTGAGGACTGGAAAAGCTAAGGCAGATCAGATAACTGCAGGAGAGTACTTTTGAAACTACTAGGGAAACAATAGTAGAAGGAACTGGCTAATTGGCAAGTTTATGCTTTGCTATAGCCAGTGAGAAAAAACATTTTAAGATGAGTGTAATTTGTACTTAGGCATGTGCTCTCCAGTGAGAGCAATAAAGAAGATGCTAAGATTGAAAATCTACAACAGTGGCATCCACTCTTTAGCTTACAGGAATCACTAAAGCAAGTTTTATGGCCATTATTAGTTTGAAATATTTTACTCAATGTGTTAGCTGAAAAAATGGAGGATTCATTTTGTACTTGTATCTGAAAACAGCTTTCCGTGGAAACCAAAAAGCTGCAAGTTTCCCACCCCTGCCCACTGTTGCTAAAGAGATGTTTAAATAAAGGGGCTTTTCCTTTTCAGGTATACATAATAACCATTGTGTTACAATGATGCAGGATCGAACACATCCCTGAGAGACTCAGATGTGAATTCAAACGACATTTTATAACAGAGAATTTTTGCAGTTTTGGGGAGCTGTGAAACTGCTTGGTGCAATCTGACATTAGATTTCCAGTTATGTGCTCTTTTGGTGTAGTTTTACAGGCTAATACCAAAACTCAACAACTCATACCATTACTTAGACAACTTTTATGACTGTGTGCTGCTTTGGCCTCCGCTAAACATAACATCTTCTCTCTCACCCGAGAAGTCAAGGAAGGCTAAAATTGTCTTCCTCTGTGAGGTTTGCGTATACTAGTTCCTGGTTAATAATTTAAAAATAGATTCCCAGAGAAAGACCTGATTTAGTGTGAAATCCCTTTACAGAAACTGTGGCAGGAAATTGAGGTTTGGGGGTTTCTCAAGAGGTTGTGAAATCTGTCTTTTGTCTTGGTAAATCTTACCCGTGTGTTTGAATGTATCACCCAAAGGTTCCTTTGTGCCTGGGCTCACAAATGCTGCTGTGCATGGCAGGTGAAAATTGCCTCAGTGCTGAGCACATTCTTACTATGTACGGCCCACGCACAACATTTTCCAGGGTATCAGTGTCCGGAAGCGATGGTCACTGAAAACACTCAACTAAAATGGAGTTACCTGAAGTCTTTTACAAAACCGCTTGCCTATACGCTCACTTTGTGTAACCTGGGCAGGTTGGATTACCTACATGTCAATGAAAAGATTATTCTCTACGTTGCAGGATCAGATTGTGCAGATTTATCAGTATTCACTGATTAATTTTATACTACCTGAAAGGGCAAGAGGCAAATTAATTTTAGGAAGGAGAAGAGTTTGTACAGCTGCCTTTCTTGTTTCTAGGTTGTTGCTAACTTGTGAGATACAGTAATGCACACTTTGTTTCAATAAAAAAAAATAATAATTTAAAAAAAATTTTTTTTTTTTTTTAATCCGCTGGATTATTGCACCCAGAGATGCAGCATGGAAATAAAGAAGTAGAATTGCTAAATAGTAAAAGAAACTTTTGTGCTATTAAAGTGTATAGTTACAGCGTGTTTCTGTTTTTTTGTGGGAAGTTCGCATCCAAATATCAGTGAATAGCATATTATTTTTCAAAGCCAGAAAGGTCTTGATGACATTTAAAGACGCAATTTCACGTAGGCATCCAGAGTATTACACAGATGTAGTTCCTGCCCTAAAAAGCTGGTTAACCCTGGCTCAAGTCCGTAAACCTTATCTGGGTTGTTAGACCCAAGCTATTAGGCAGATCTCTGTGTTCATTGAAATACTGAGCTAGACGGTGCCATAGCACTGCATTCCATTTAGCCCTTTATTAATGGAAGGTGATGACACAGTAACAAGAGGAAGTAAGCAAAGTGTGCATGGGGGATAGGTGCTGATTTGAGTCTCCTCTTCATGTTTTGTGTATGAGATCCGTGGGGTTTTATTCCACTTCCATTAGCAAGACTGTCCACAGATTCACAAGTGTTTGCTCCTGCATATTTTTATTACAGTCACAGATCAAGAACTTTTATGTCGAGATTACTGTGCATACTCATGAGTGAAGGTAAAATTATTCCTGCTTTCCTCGCAATGCATATCTTCACACGTTAAGGAAAATGCGAGATGAAAGCTTTTTTAGTAAAAAGTGAGATTTAAGAAGTAAAAAAAAGCTAAACCAAAACAAAACCATAACTAACTCCTTCCCTCTCAAAAAACCAGAAGGCAAAAGAATCAGTATGAGTTAGCTGGGAGGAAAACAAATTAAAAATTAAAGACACTGATTGTTTGTAATAATACATAACAGTAAAAAGGCCTCTGCAAAATACTTGTCACAAGCAATTAATGTTTAACACCACAGTAGCAGGCTGTTGCCAGTGAATGATCTTAATGAAGAATAAATACTAGACAAAGAATTGGTGTCGCTAAACTAAGTATTATTAAAAACCTTAACCTAACATTCTTGTGTACTAGATAATCATTAATCCCTCTTCTGTGGCTATCTATTTGTTCAGTTTTGGAAGAAAATGAACCACAGGCGTTTAAGGGAGGGCATGTTCATGGGGGATTGCTGAGGCCCCTCTGACAAGGGCAGCGTTGCTGTTCAGTTCTGCTCTGTGGCACCGAGTGAGAGGTAGTATCTGCAGATGCTGGTTTTTTTGGCATCATCCAGATGTCGTGTTACGCTGAAAAAGCTTTGTAGAGTGAAACATACCCTTTCCTCACAAACTGAAGAAAATCCTCCAAGACCTGTTTACTGTGTTTTTGTTGTTGGCAGGCAGTGTGGGCTGCTTCTGCTGAGAGGCTGATGGGAGTGAGGAGCCAGAAGAGCTGAGGGGATCCTATATTTTCACAGGAGATGAGAGGAAAAAAAGATTAGGACCTGAGAAACTGTTCTTCATCCTGAACAGCTTGCTCAGCAGAATCTTCTTGCATGATTGGCAGTGCTCTCTTTGAAGGCAATAGGTAAAAGCTTGCATAGGTTAATCTCCTAAATACTGAGAATATGTGTTAGACCTACAAAGGTGGTCACTGCCTCCCCCAAGTCTGGCACTAGCTCACTTGTGAGACGCTGAAAGTAATTTATAACCTGGACAAGAGCAATGGTACCTGTAAATGAGATGTAGGGAAAGAAAGAAGTCTTTCAAAATAACTCTGCAAACGTGCCAATTTCGTAGTAGTGTAAATAATGAAACACATGCTTGAGATTAACTGCTTAGATTGTTACTGATTATGTGTTTCTCATCAGAAGTTTCAAAGCCACGATTCTTGCAGTGACCGATTTCTGCCACAAGATGGCACCATTTCACTAAAAATGGTTTAGACGTCAGTCTTATGTAGTCGCACAAAAGGTGAAAACTGCAGCTCGGGACATGTTTTTGGAACAGTTTCATGTTAATTAGCCCGTGCAGTACAACAGGCTTTTTTCAAATGGCTATAGTTGATACCGATGCAATTTAAAGAGATTCATATTTCTAGAGAAACTCTGGTCACTCAAGTGTTCCAACATCAGTTACAACTTTAACTGTTTAGACATAACATATAGACCAGTTAACAATGTCTCAGAAGGTTGACAGAGGCTATGGCTGACCTCCCTGTTCTCCACCTGGGTGGTTCTTCTTTCCCAATGTATAAGAGAGGCAAAAAGAAAGACAGAGATATGCAAAGCACCATGGTAAAAGACCTGAATGATGTGGCATATGCAGCCCTGCAAGACCAATGGAAAGAGGGTAGCTCAAACCCTTTCAAACTTTCAAACCTGGGTAGTTTGAAAAAAACAGGATCAGACCCCCAAATCACTGTAAATAAGTTAAAGAGGATTAGGAGACAGGACAGCAGTAAAAAAGAGTTAGTATGCTACAGTACTTAGAGTTAACAGTAGAAATTGAGGTGTGTGAGAGCAAGAAAATGATCCATCACTTCTCATAATAATGGCTAACGTGGAAAGATAACTATCCTAAAGATCACCTTTACCAGTACTAAAGAGAAAGTGGGTTTTTTTTTTAAAAAAGGTGATTTTTTTTTTTAAAAAAACCCTTGCTGATAGAGATTTTGAAATGCTAACAAATTACAGCCAGTCATTAAAACCAGATAGTCATGTGTCCCAGTTTTAGCTGGGACCGGGTTAGCTCTTCTTTTTAGCAGCTAGAAGAGCTCCGTGTTTTGGTTTTACTCAGAGGCTCGCTCTGAGAAGAATGCTGATAGCAAGTTGATGTTTGTGGTTGGACGTGAAACTCCAAGGACTTTTCAGTGTGCCGGAGTGCAGAAGCACGGCGGGATAAGGGGGGAGCATAGCTGGGACAAGGGGGACATGATTCCCCTTGTGATTTGTGGTGGAACTTAAGATTGAGGGCCAAACTGGCCAATCAGTATTCCATATCATGCAGCGTCGTGCCCAGTATAAAAGTGAGGGGCAGCCGGGAAGAAGGGCTTTTGCGCTTTGGCTCTTTTGCCGCTTTTGCTCTTTTGCGCTTGCTGCGCTTTTGCTCTATTGTTTTTCTTTCTTTTTCTCTCTCTCCCAGTATTCCCACTCTCGGAGTGCTCTCTCTCTCTCTCTCTCTCTGCCCCTCTCTATTTCGGGGCCTCGCGTTCATCCGGGATTGCAGCTTCAGGACGAGACGGGCTTCACATACGAGGGGGTGGTGAGCATCTACACTGTGTATTAAATCATCTGTATTAAATTATTCTTATCTCAACCCACGGGTTTCCTGTTTCTTCTTTAATTCTCTCCCTCATTCCTGGGGGTGGGGGACGGGAGTGACCGGCTGTGTGGGAGGGTCAGCCTAACCCACGGCATCATGAAAGATGATACGAATGTAAGTAGCTGTATGTTACTGCAAGTTAAAAAAACGTTCAGAGGATTGTTGGAGCTCTTAGACCACACTGCCCAGCTTCAAGACATGAGCTGCACTGTGCTGTATGCACACATGTTTTTACACTCTCTAGAAACATGACTGCATACCTGCAGTAGAATGAGACTGCCCACCTACATTTGGGGCTCACAGACTTGCCTTTCTGCCTCTCTGCAATTATTTGCAAAGAAAATAATTATCTGCCTTTGTGAGTGCTCCCTTGCCAACAGCTGGCTCTCAGTATATGTCCTACATAACTAAAAGAAACATCATTTTTTCAGCTTTTTCCTCTCTCAGTAGGAGAACAGTACCACTCTCCTTTTTGTTCTGCAGCACCACGTTTCTCTGGGTGCTCTCTTGAGCCCAGGTTTTTCTTTAGTTTCTCATACTTGAGTCTTCTTTAAATGTTGCCTGTTTTTCATTTCTTAAATTCAGCTACCAGTTTTCATCCTTGCAGGTAAAAGGTTTTATGCTTGCCCTCAGTGCTGCATCGTCCTCTCCTTTTGCCTAGAGCAAGGCAGCCTTGCCTACTTGTGTCAGTCCAACTAAAGCTGTACAACTTATTTTTCCGGATAATTGCTTTGACTTTGCCATTTCTTTCTTTGCATCTTTCCTGTGGTTCCAATATATTGGATAAAACTACTTGGTGCCAGTTAAAGGACTTTCATGGCCTAAGGTCATCCCAGCTCTTTTCCTTCAGCTTTGACAGTGATACAAGTCTTCATTGCCTACTTGTCAAACTGCCAAATAGTTGCATTCATGTTTTGTCCCACACTGCCTATCATGCACTAGAGTATCTGCAGTTACCGCAATTTTCTTCTTTTCTCAATTTTATTTTTTTTACCTTACCTGTGAGTAACAACACAGTACTGAACTAAGATAATTTTTCAAGATGCATGCCAGTACTGTATTATTGAGGTCTTTTTGCTTATCCATCCAATGCTGACACTTAGGCAAAATCCCCTTTTCTTCCTGCTTGTATACCATGCTTATTATGTGGGGATACTCTGAGTACCTAACATCTCAGTAAGTATATTTACAGTATAAATTAAGAACAGTATATGCAAAAAACAGTGTTAGGATACAGGGTAATATTCCATGGGCTACTGCAGGGTTCAGTTTGATAATGGGAGGGGTTGAATATGTCAGTTAAACATAAAATTTGCAAAATTCGTAAGTGACTAATTTGGTGTAGAGAGTGCTATCTGAATCTTTGGGAAGCCATAAAAAAGGTAAATGATTGATGCAAAAATAGTGAGATGCTAGCAGAATCGATATTAACTGCAAGTATTTGAGATTCCTATTGTATCTCTGGAGGGAGCAGAAAGGCAAAACATAGGTCACTTTAGTGGAAATGTTATGGCCCCTGCTTGGAATGTCTGTTTGTGATAGTTATCTAATTAGCAGCTGATGTCTAAATTTTAGTTAGGTGTCCTGGATATTCTGTGTGAGGTTTTGTTACCTAAGTGATTTAGTGTGATTTAGCAATTAATGGTCAGGTTTCTAGTGTACTTCAGAAATGGTACTTCCAATGATGAAGCAATTATCCAAACCACCGTATTCAAATCTATCCTTGTGTTTGATATTATACATTATGAAGCAGTATCCAAATCTGCAACTCATGATCACACTGATCAGTGCTTCTCACAGGTGACTTTATTTTTGATGTTTCCTCAGTAGTCTTATTATCGAGCACCTATTTGCTCCATCATGAGAGAAACAGGATCCTGTGCCCCTATGGACTTCGCTGAATGTACACGAATAAGGGCTAAAATGCTTTTTATGTTCGTCTTCTCTATGGTGAATACTATGATATTTTGCTGGTGTCTGACGCACTACTGAGCGTGGGTACCACTAGGCTGGCTGCTAGTCTAGAGAGTATTGGAGTGATTTTCATATTTGCTCCAGGTTGCTTTAACATTTTATCCTGCTCTTTTCTCCTTGAGTATGGACTTGATCTTCTCTTCATGCCTTCTGACAGTCCATTTGGAAGCTGAGATTTTTATGCAATCTCTGGCCGACACATGAGGTGGAAGATGCTATTGAAAACACAAGCTGAATGGTTTATGAATTTCAGGGGGTGACCAGTAGACTTAAAAGTGGAATTGAAGGTGGCTGTTTTTATGACCTGTAAATATGACCTTTAGAGGCTTGAGAAAATCCTACGGGATACCCTCTTCAACTGCAGACTTGGAGACACATTGATGACTAATGTCTTAACAGCAGATAAGTTTCTGTCTTGATAACCTGCACTGGAAAGGCAGTGAATGAGAGGTTATGGAAAGGATTTGAGTGCTCAGGGTTTCAGTTCAGGTTCAAAAAAACCACAAACAAAACCACTTTATTCAGATATACCCAAACTGTTAAAAAAATATGAACCAGGTAAGCAAAATGCACACACTCCTTTAATGTCCTCTGCTCAACCTTCTTTAGAAATAGCAAGGTTATGTTTTCTCTGAATAACTGCAACCTGTTGTTAACTTGCTATACATGTATTATCTCTGTTATCTGTGATGTTCACAGAAGTTTTTTCATAGTTAAAATAGATGTTACGTTTTGTTCTGTCACTGAATTATGGGATTTCTCCTTAATTCAAATTCATTTCTGCTATGCTGGGCTTCTCAAGGGAGAATATTTAGGAACATCAATTCTTATTGAACTGTTCAAGCAAACCCTGTAAGGCAGTGGATCACCCTTCATGTGAAGTGGACTTGACAGCATTCATTTATAACTAGCTTTGTACTAACGTAACAAAATTTCCCCTTTTGCAATGAATTTGGCATTTTGCTCCTTTGTGGAAAGAGACTGTGGAAGCCACTTAAAGTAAGAACTGTCAGAACTACTTTGATAGTATAAGGCTGAACAGTGCTATCTAAATAGGACTAAACTGCTGATTGTAGGTAAGTAGTAATTTAGGCCTTATATTCTTAATCTAGCACGGAGAAAGTGCCTTTCACATACTATTAGCATAAAAAAAAAAGGAAATGGCAAATTGGGATTTAAGCATTTTGTCTGTGATTTTTAGGTCAACTCAACTAGAAGCTTTTCAGCTGAATACCCTGCGGGAAATTAATGTCTGGAGTGTAATATACATTTCTTAACATATTAAGAGCTTGTAAAAATCAGATTGCAGTTGTTAGACACTTTGAATTAATTCTTGAGATCAAATAACTAACAGAAATTAATTTAAATGTGACTTAATGCTTATGCTATAATGTTCTGTGCACTTCTTCAAGGATATAATCATTATAGCCCAAAAAAGGGTAAACTGTTATTCTAACATTGGTGTAATTATTCCTATTGATTAGAGTTGTGTTACTACAGGTGGAACATAGAGTGACTTATTAGGAAAATTAAATCTCAGAGTAATCATGGTAGTGGAGGGATGTGTTGTTACATAGTGAAAATAGGACAGAATTAGTTCTTTTAGTTTTGTGAGTTAACCTCAGTGGGCAGCTCATCACCGTGAAACTGCTTGCTTACTCCCTTCAGTGGGATGGGGAGGAGAATCAGAAGGGTAAAAGTGTGAAAACTTGTGGATTGAGATAAAAACAGTTTATTAGGTAAAGCAAAAGCTGCACATGCAAGCAAAGCACGATAAGGAATCCATTTGCTAGTTCCCATCAGCAGGCAGGTGTTGAGCCATTTCCAAAAAAGCCATCATATGTAACAGGTACTTGGGAGGACAGATGGCATAACTGTTAAATATCCCCCATTCCTCCTCTTTCCCCTAGCTTTTATTGAGCACAATGTTATATGGTGTGGAATATCCCTTTGGTCAGTTGGGGTCAGCTGTCCCAGCTGTGTACCCCCCTCAACTTCTTCTGCACCCCCAGCCTACTCGCTGGTGAGGTGGGGTGAGAAGCAGAAAAGGCCTTGACACTGTGCAACTGCTGCTCAGCAATTGCTAAACCATCCCTCCCTGTGTGATCGACACTGTGCTGGTCACAAATCCAAAACATAGCATCATACCAGCTACTACGAAGAAATACAACTCTCTCCCAGCCACAACCAGTACAAGTTGGATATCTGATATCTTCTGAAGTCCTAATATAGGAGTACTTAAGTATTGCCTGAACTAATGAATAAAGGGAACTGGATTTTTAAAACTAAAGATAGGTGTCCTTTGTAATGTGTTATGTTTGTTTTTCTGTTTTTGTATTTTTCTGGAATACTTAGCTGTTTATTGAGACTCAAAAATGTAAGTGTAAAACACACCCACTTAATGGATTTTTCTAACAAGACATACTTCTGTGCTAGTCTCACTACAACCCCCGAACATTTTTTCCAGTTGATGTTAAGAGAAAGCTTGTTCCAAAGCTGCCATCTTTTGAGTTGATATTGTTTTTAAGGATTTCTTTTACCACATGAAGGTACTTCTACAGAGAAAGATTTGGTAATGTGATTGGCAATAATGATCAATATTGTTTAAACAGATAACCATATTTGTCAAGCAAAAGCAGCTTTGTTCTTTTTCCATTTTATATTGGCTTTTACATTTTACTTTCCTATTCATTATCATGATTTCCACAAGCACAACAGGTTCTGAGTACAGGCGAGTACTGTAGCAAAATTGTTATTCAGTGTTGTTGAAAAAAAAACATTCTGTGGTCTTCAGTCTGTTTGTGCATGCGGGCCACAAAAATCTGCATGTCACCACCTATGTGCCACATCCAAAGAAACAGCTTGTTTGTGATGAAGACCTTTACGTTCTGCTCAATGACTGTCATACTGTGGAGATGAGAGAGGTCAGGGATTTACCAAGGATTAAACAATTCTCTGACTAATATAAGCAATACTCGCTACTGTGTCTCAAAATAATCAGTAGTAGGAGAGGAACCTTCTGGAATTTGTCTGGTACAACACCTTTGCTCAAAACGAGGATAGCTAGGAATTACCCAAGGATGTGTGCAGTTGAGTGTTGAATATCTCTGAGGGTGGAGACTCCAAAATCTCTGTTGGTACCCTGTCCAGGTATTTGACTAGCCTTACGGTTTAAAAAAACACCAAGCTTTTTCTTGTGTTTCTTGTATTTTAGTTTGCACCTTCTTGTCTATTCACTGGGCACCACAAAGAGTAGTCTGGCTCTGTCTTTGCTATTCCCCACAACCACCCTCATATGTCAGATGCTGAAAGCCCTTTGATTCTGGGAATAGATGAGAGTTCAAGGTTGAAATGCAAGGACAGGGAGCTGCAGGGAGTACTGAGCAGAGCTCCTCTGACACCTCCCATTGCGCTCCCAACTCATTTGTTGTGCCAGTGGGCTCTGCTGAGTCATGCTCTGCCTGCAGATGTGATGGGGTGAGTGGAAACAGTAAAGTCACAGGAACTGTGGTTGTACCCATGTGTACATACACCCTCTTACATTTCCCGTCCTGCGGTGTGGGCCAGGTGTACCCTGGAAGTGGTTGACAGTGAGTTCCTCTGACATGCTATGATAGCAGATGCGAAGGTAGAAGTGTAAGGGTGGGGGGAGGAGGCAAGCAGAACCCTAACAAGTATTTCTGAAAGAATCGGAAGAGGTCATACAACCTGCTGTACTTGGTGTGCTTGCATGCTGGGATCCCTTTCTCGCTGTAGAAGGGACACAGGTCAGGGGAACCTGAGAGTTATCTTTGGTGGACATAGGTTGTAGGGTAATGTGACCTAGTGTGGCTGATCTAATGTCCATATTTCAATTACTACAATTGAATTTTAAATAAAACAGGAGATTTTATGCAATAAGTAAGATACTTCAGTGGAAAAATCTTTCTATCCAGTATTGGTAACAGAAAGTACTTAATAAATAAAGGTAAATGGTTTTAATTTAATTTCTTCTGTTCACTGGAAGATCACTGTCGTGTCTTTTATCTTGAGAGATGACCTTAGTGCTGGCAGTACTTTTGCAGCTGTGGTATATCTTCTCAGGTTGGCACATGCAAAGAATTCATACAATAGGAAAACAGAAATTGCTACATGACTTGTCTGAGGGAGAGCGTTGATGGAGAGCAAATTCACTGAAGCTGAAATTTATGACTAGTGAATAGGAATTAAACAGTGTCTTGGGTTTTTCATCATGTAGGTCAGATGATTCACAGGTAGTTTGCGCTCACTTGATTTTTAGGAAAATAAAGATTGAAAATTGGCCAGGTCTTGTTCATAGAACGACTGGTTCCTGTCCTTTCTTGTGCACATCGTTTCCTGCCGTGCGGGTCTCTTAAACAGTGTGACGAAGGAACGGTGTTGTGGTCAGAGTTCTGCAGTGCTTTCCCATCAGCTGCCTGTTTGTATTCTTTTGCTTATGTGAGAATAAACTCAGAATAATTACAGTATTTTTTTCCCTAGGCTATAGAAATTCTGGGTGCTTCTTCCAGACCTTTGATCCTTTTGATTGATAAAAAGAAGGTAATGGAGTGAGAAATGGAAATGTTGTTGGGTCACTCGTTCAGTCCTTGTATTTGCAGTCCTTCTTGTTTTGCCAGTGTGTTGCTGGAGGCAGTGTTAAGTGAGCCCTGGGTTAAGGATGTGGCAGTGGCTGGAAAACTACCTGCAGATCCCGAAAGCTTGCCATTTAGAACCAGACTGTTTTCTGATTTAGGGTCAAGTGCATGCTAGCCTATTTAAGACTCAGGATCACATTTTGCATGCTATATTACTGATTGATATATGGAAATCAGGCTTGGGAATGTGAATCTAGGTTAATTGACCTTCGAAGGGAGGAACAGGAAAAAACATATCATTCTGGAAAGGAATGGATGTTAAACCACATTTTGTTGCCTCAGAGATAATTTTCTGTATTCATAGCATTCATTCAGTAAAACTAGTAAAATTCATTGAAATAACATAGGCCTGGTGAATAGCTTAATATCTTTCTTTTTAAATTTTCATAACTTGCTGAATATATGTTTTCATTAAAAAAACACAACCCCCCAAAAATCACAAATCTTTCTGAAATTAATGCACTTGAAATTCAGGACAGGAATGTGTATTTTTTTTTTTTTAATTCTTGATAAAGATACAAACACTTTGCATTTTTGTGCTTTGAGAAGCTTTCTTGATTTTGAAGAATATTAGTGTCAGATAACTGTCTAGGATTTATAGTAACATAAACAGTCTGGATAGCTGTTATGATTCAGAGCCGATTGGCAGTCAGAGGAACATTGATATTTGAGAAGTAGTAGTTAATAATAGCTGGAGCAATTCATTGCATGACACTTACTTAAGATGCGGTGTTTGATACCAAAGAAAATCTAGGGAGGGGAGTTAAAATGTTTAGTAACAGCCTGCTTCAGGATCTTTAGCATCTGCAATGGGATGGGGAGTTTTAATCAATTTTTTCAATCCAAGGCTAATGGAAGATTGTTCACCAAAGTCCATTTCTGTTGCTCAGACGGATGTCTTGGACAAAAAGGGCTTTGGTTTTTCTTATTTTTTATTCCTATGGCATGTTTTAAGTTACTTCCACATACCCACCCTTTTATGTCTGATCCTGTAAAACAGGCAGCACTGTAGCAGAACTCATGTTGTCTCCTAAAAATGAGTCCTACAAGATTCTTCACTGGGTAACTTTTTGGAGTATATCAGAGGAAATGAGGTTAATTTTGACTGCTTCGAAAATCAGAAGTTTGCATTTGTATAAGAAGTCTCCTGTCATCTTTTTTTTGACATGTTGTAGGTGATAAAAGTAAAACCCACCAGTTTGACTTTGGTACTCTAACCTGAAATGATCAGATTTTAAGTGTTTGGAATGTATTTTGAAGAAATTATCTCAAAATAAGCATTGTTGCTTGATGTAAAATGAGTAGATAGTGGGAGGGAACATGAAATTAAATGAAATTGTCTTTGTAAATCTGCAGACTTGGCATACTATTATCCTGGCAGACTTTTGTCTTTATCAATAATTTGCCAGCTTTTGGAATCTGGCTCCTTGCTGGAGTGGAAGAAGTGGGAATGGGGAAAGTAAGGACCTGATCCAGAGAGGAGTGAGGAGGATAAAGAAAGGGAGTAGGACTTACTGAAGGATGGGCTATGTTCCCATTAGAAAATGGGGAGGATTATGAAGTGTTGATGATAAGAGAGGAAGGGTTGAAGGTAAGAAAACTGGGATTAAGCTTGCGGTGGTAATGTGGAACAGGAAGTGATGAAGCATTGAGAAGGAAAGAATTTTAGAGGAAATTTGGGGCTAGTGGAGCTCTGAAAGTTAAGAGGATAGGAAGTAGGTCAGTGGAAGGAGCTGGAGAGAGGGGAGAAACTTTCTATGTTTTTGTAAATCAAACAGGAATTGAGGGAGAAGCTGGGAACAGATCAAGATCTGACAGAATCTGGGTTGCCAAGAAAAATTTGTAACCTTTCTATTACCTGAAATACTGAAATCCAGGGGTTAGTCTTATTTTCTATGAATATTCCCTCTAAGGGACGTTTTTCAGAGGAAAATAAGGCAGCCTGTAAAATACGCATTGTTGGCAACAACCTGTCAGGCATTTTAGCTGAAAGAGGGAAATAATGCAATTTTCCTGCTGTAAATGTGGCAGTGTGCAAGGTAGCATAAGTCCTATCATATTTTCATTAGTCACATTTTAACAGTTTTTCCTCTAGATGAGAATAAGTTTGTCGTTTTTGTCTTTATGCATTAAGGACAGATGTGACATGGAAAGCAATTTGATCTTGTTATCAAAGCTATACTTTTTCTTTTGAAACTCTTTACCTTCTCTGAGCCTGTAAAAGGGGAAAGAAAAAAAGAAAAGGAATATTTTTGCATCTTGATTCGTAGAGATTTATGCTTATAACTTCCATTCATGTGAACTCTGATCAAAGTTAAATCACAAAGTATCCCCAGCACTGATATCTTCCTTAATTTGTTAATTCAAGTCTTTATACAAGTCAAATTTTTTCCTTTCTGATGTGACAATTATGCACTCTTTTTGCAATAGACCACAATATTTCTTTTTCTGTATCTTTTTCTTCTTTCACCTGGTATTCACCAGGTGCAACCGTTTTCACAGCTGTTGTTTATACTTCACCTTTGTGTTCCTTAGTTAGCAGGCACAGAACATGGGAAATATTTTTTTTTTTTTTTTAACTTTGTGCTTAAGACTTATGTGATGAATTGTTTCCTTAAATGATTTGGCATTCTTCAGAGTGATATCTAAAAATATAGATGAAACACATTAAAACAGATTTATGAACAGTTTCAGAACTCGATTGAGGCTGTAGTAAGTCTATTTAAACAAAAAGAGGAAAAAAAGCAGTCAGCAGAGATCACAAACTACTAAGGAACAGAATTGTGTGCAGATAGTGAATACCTGCAGATAAAAAAGTAAGCTTCTGAAATGAATTCTGTATGTCTAATGTGTTGATATTTCTAAGGCAATTACCAAAACTTTTGGTGTCACTTGTTCATTCATCCTGTACTTTTACCGTTTTAACTTGATGCTTTAGGGCTTCAGCTAGTCAGAAAATTCTGTGGTCAAAAATAACCAAGCAACAGCTGGATCAATTGACCCTGGTTTGGTTCACTGTAGTCATGGCACCATGCTGTAGGGAGTGTGTAGGGGAATTGCTAGTTGAGGGTGGCAAGCACAGAAGACATCTTTTTTGGCATCACTGTTAAGTTGAAAGTGCCTGTCAAACTACAGCCCTGTGCTGGAGATTAGAGACTGACTGCTGCTGGTGATGAGGTATTAGGTGGGTCTCATAGTGATGCAAAGATTCTCCAAGATGCCTAATTAGTATTCCTTGTTCACACCTACACTATGCAACTGATCACCGGAGATACGGAGTCAGGACAATTTTTTTCCCCTATGTCAGACAAAAGGTAACTTTTGAGAAATTTTGCTTTCCCCATAGCTTGGAATGCTGTTTTTTGTATTCCCCATTCCTATGCCAGAGGAAGTGCGTACAAACATTAAAGATTATGTGGGAAAAAAAAAAAAAAAAGGAAATTAAGACAGAGTCATGGCTGGGCTTCAGATGCTACTTGCTCTCAGGCACGTGTTAAGGATGTGTGTTTTATGTAACACAATGTCTACTTAATGTAAATCAGTTCTCAATCAACTACAAAAAAATGCGTAGGTTAACTTGTTTTTACACTGAATCACTTCTGAAGTTTACTATTGGAGGAAGAGGTTAAAAGAAAGAGGATTATATTGTATGATTTGACCACAGTAGGAAAGTTTGTATGTCTTTCAAACAAACAAGAATCATCACTAATGACAAAGAACTACCTCTGTTTCGGAGACAAGCTGTCAAGCTATTCGTACTGCTTTTCAGGTTTCTAAGAGCAGAAGGGAGGCAGAAGTAAATTTAATTCCTCAAAACAATACAGTTTAGTAAGAAGATACGTTCAGAACTGGTACATTTACATGAAATAGTGTTCCTAAGTTTTGTGAATGTGTATGTTTTTATTTATCTTGGTATTTCTAAGGTAAGGAAGTAACAGGAAAATGAAATGCTCTTCTTACTTTTCTGTGCCCACATGCAAAATCAGGAGTAAAATAATCCGTTGAGAAGTGAGTAGTGACCTAGAAAGCTTATTTGTGCAAACGAAATCTTCAGAATTGGCAGATTTAGGATGGGGGTTTGTGAATGTCAGATTCTTCATTGCCTGTAATAGGCACTGATAAGATGAGACATTGAATCTCTCAGCATGTTGGTGTCTTTGTGAGGTTTTTATTTCAAAGAGATACAGCTACATGAATAAAAATCTTGAACTTAAGTGAAAGGAACAGTCAGCCATTCTGCCATGGTTCATGAATCACAGCAGTTCTTGTTTTAATAACTTGAATTGGGAAACTGGATGCCAAACTATTCTGAACTCTGTACTTTAAGTGGACTCAGCTGTCTACTGGAAGGACCTACAGGTGGAAGAGAATAGAATTGAAGCAGGGATGCTATGCTTACTAACACAAGAAAGAAAGGCATGGTTTTGCACTCGGATAGCATTCACCCTTCTATACAGTCTGCATAACAAAGGCAATTGTGGCATTATTAAATGGTATGAACTGATGCGCTGATTTCTTGAGGCATATTTATTGCTGCACTGTAGGAGGCCTGTAAGGTCTGTTAACTAGAGAAGTCAAAGATATTCCTTGTTGTACAATATTTATTTAAAAAAAATCCATACAGCAGGGTGTCCAATAAAAGGTTTTAGGATCCTTTGTTCTCCCTGTTATGCACATTTCAGTTTGTTTAATGGAGCTCTCCTGTTTGGAGCTAACACATGAAATTGCCAAAGCTAAATTGTTCATGACCCTGGTTGTTGTTGTTTTGAGGAAAGAAAAGCCGATGATCCTATGGGTAAGTAAAAACTTTTTCATGATTGGAGGCTTTAATCATTATTACATGTTTTAGTAGTTGGTGAACAAACTCATCGCTTGTTATTCTAGCTCTATGGTTGTGATTGCAAACAGTATTTGTTTATCAAAAATACAACAAATACTACAGATTCTGTTGAAGGCTTTGTTCAAACTTCGAATTATTTAGTGAATAACAAAGGAAATTTCCGTTTTTATTCATTCTACATATTTCAAAGGTAGAAAGATGCAGCTCAGATGTTTTTGTATAGATGTACTGCACGTTATTTTCATGTTCAAGGTGAGCAGAAAGGATTAACTGATCCTAATGTGAATTAGGATTTTGTTTCAGACCTGAATTCTATTTTGATAATGCTGTTGCTCCATACAGGGTTTGCACACTACTGTTGTGAAATCACAGAATCACAGAATGTTAGGTTTTGAAATAGGTGTTTGTAGGGAATGGTCATACTTCGAAGTTCAAACAGTATGTAAAGAAAGACTGAAATCATAAAAGTTTTCACTCTTATGAGTGGCTTCACAATAACTATGAACTTGAATAGAACTATGTACATAATGATATTCCTGAGTATAAATTAAAGGATATACATCTATGAATACAAGAAAAAAATATCTGTGTTATTGCCTGAAATCCCTTCTATTTTAGCATTTTTTTTCCTTTGACAAACTGTTGGAAATTATTTTTACTAACAGTATTTCTAGACCAAAACCAGACTATTTTGTTCTTTCCCATACTTGTGTTTACTAAGGTAAGAGGTAGTGCTGTATCCAAGCAGGAGGCAAGTATCAATCCATGTGGTGTGACAAAACTTCAGATATGATGGAGTCACAGAGTAGAGGAGAACAGAGCATTTGCTTGTGTGTATACAGGAGGTGATATCAAACAACTTCCTGGTACATATGTAGCCACAGGTTTCAACAGAAAAAAAAAAAAAAAAGATTTCTAGAGCTGGAAAGGACCCTTGGATCCTCTGGCTAGACCTTTTGTATAGGTCATGTCATAAAACCCTGCCAGTTACCTCTGGGTCAAGGACAATGCGTAGTATTGGAGTAGAGATATTGAAAGTATGAAGAGATAGAACAGCTGCGCTTTCACTTGCTAGGTTATTCCAAGGGTGTATGTTTTTTTTTTTTTTTAAAAAAGAACAACAAACCAAACCCAAAAATTATTTGGAAAAACATGCCTAATTCCTAAATTAATGGTAACTGTGTTTTTTCTTCTGGCCATTAGACCTCAGTTTGTCTTCCGTACCTAGAATTAAGGGCATCTTTTAGTACCTGGAATTTTTCTATCCATTAAAGCTGCTTGTAAATTGTAAACAGTTACCTTATTGGTCTTTTCTTCTTTTCAGTTGAACAGATTGAGGTCTTTACATATCTTTCTTTGCAGAAGATTTTGAGACTTTTTATTGCCTTTATGGCTTATTACTTGGCTGTATGAAATTTTTTTGAGTAGAGTGGGTTAAGCAAAAATCTGTTTGATCCTAACAAAATAGTAATAATAATAATAATAATAATACCCTGTCAAGCATTTGTGAAAATAACTGGTACAGAAAGACAAAAACTACCACCTAATTCCTGTCTTACTGTTGTATATGTATTTGGTAGTTACACTAGCAGTGAATGCTTTAATTCTGCAGAGTAATATACACAGCACCTCCCAAGATGATGAATTCTTTGCTGCAAAGTATACTGACTTCACCTAGACGTTACTCATAAAGCATTTTGCTCAGTGAAGGGAGTAGCTCTTTCTATATTTGTGCATAGCTGGCAATTTTCCACTGTGCTGTTTCCTATACAGCTGATGCAACTATTTATGCATTAAAGAAAATAAAGAGCAGTCAGCAACATACATTTCGTTTTATCAGTGTGTTCACTGAAGTAGAAGTCCTGTTGTAGCTCAGTGGGATGACATATGAAGTTATCCCAGTGTGTTATGGGAAATAATTGACTTTGAATTTTCTTTGTTTCAGCTGTTGTGCTGTTCTTAATGGTTTTTATTTGTCTGAGGGCTAAAAGTATATTTTCTGGAAGAGCTGCCGATCATAACCGCTTGTCTGTCAGCCTTTAAGTGAATATTCTTCATCAGTTAATTCATCTATCATCCACTTGCACTGAATTCCAAAGGCATTGTGAGGAGGTATTTGTTCTTGTCAAAAGATGTGCTGCACCACAGTGCAGAAAGATGTGAGCAGTACAGGTAATATATTTTATTAGTCTAATTGAAATAGAAGAAAAAAGGAACAAGCCTTTGTCTCATAAATCCTTTTCAAGGCCTGTTCCTTAAGTAATAAGTAATTATCCTGGAAGAAGTATAAGTAATTATCTTGGAAGAAGTGTTTGTATCCAGGGAACACGTCTGTTTTTTCTAGCTATAGAATTGGTCCAGTAAAAGATACTATTTCTTCTAATAAACCTTGTCTCTCCTAGATCTTTAGTTAATCATGATTGCAAGAATTCTGCTAATGTAGTTTTTCAGCAGCTCTCGGTTTCTCATCTTCCTGCTTTTATGTGCCTTCAGCTCACACAAGCAGAATATAAGCTATATGTTTTTCACACATGTAAAAGTCTGGAAAAGCAGTACTACATCAGGAAGATTAAAAATATACCTGGTTAATCAGCTTTTTTTGTACAGCCACTTTTTACAAGGTGATGCTATCATTCATCTGCTGCAGCTATTCACTGCAAACTCCTATTTCTTCATGTTTGTTTTGTTGATTTTTTTTTTTTTAAAGATGGTGCCTTTATTAATTTGGCAGTTTCATCATTTACATTGTGAGGTGAAAGCTGCCAAGCTGTATTAGGGGGCTAAGCTGACAAGGGGGATACTTGTGTCATTTCCACACACTTGTCATGTTATTTTCTCTACACTTGTTAACTTGAACTGTCAACCTATAAAGTGCTCTTATAACGTTTGCACATGAAGTGCTGTAGGAGGTGACATGAGCTAATAGAAGGTGTTCGTGGTAACAGAAAATCTCATTTGTAGGCAGTGGAAGTGATGAGCTCAGGGACTTGTGCTTCGATTGCGTTATAATTAACGATGCTTTGTATATCTTAGTGTGATAGCTGCAGAGACTGCTGCCGTCTCGCAAATCCTGTCTGACAGGGTCCTTTCTCCTAAGAGATGTGGACAGCAGAGAACAATTGAGCAGGTACGTGGTCTAGCTGCACTGATTGCTAGTTTCTCTGCTAATCAGACGCACGTCACTCATGATTAAGCATCGAAACCCTGTCTTCAGCCTTATATCCCGATTGTGGATGGGATGGCTGCAGGGCTGTGTTTTAAAATCATTCCTTTTATTTAGTAACAGTAGAAAAATTAGATAGCTATCCACAGGAATAAATGCTAAGAAGAGACCACAAAGACAGAAAGCTTATAACAAATTGCCGTATAAAAAGATAGCAAGTTAAACCTTTTATGGTTCCTGGAGATGAAGCTTTCTGCACCAGCTGTTGTTGAGAACCTGTGGGCTATTTGGTTTTATTGCGCTGTTTCTGATTACTTCTTTAGAGACCAAAAACATTATCTACTGAATTTCTTATTATGCTTGGCTGCCATTCCTTCCCTTCCCTTAAAAAAGAAGGCCTGCGAAGGGGGCGAGTAGAGCTATTCCTGTTTGGTAGCTGCAGTGATGTTGCACTTGCTTTGGTTTGCTCTGGTGGCACATTAGCTTAGTTCTCTTTCTGTGAACCCAGAAGGGTCCCCCCTTTTAAGACAACAAAAGCCTATGTGAATGCACAAGCCCATTTAAGAGAGAACCTATTTGCTGTCTCTTCAAGGTCTGTGTCAGCCCCACAGATTTTCCTTCTCTGACATAAAAGATCACTAACCTTGGTGGTTCTTTCGTGCTAAAGGACTGTTCATGCTTTTTCTTCAGATAGGACTTCAGATAGTAAAGTATTTCCCTGGCTGCTTTTTTTCCCTTGTGGGGTGCATCTGACCTTAACCAAGTGCTTCAAAGGGTTGGCATAAACAACTTCATTCCTTCAAGGTTGTCTTGCAACTAGCAAGCAGAGTTGATTATATTTTGCATAGCTTCCCATTTATATACTGAAGATTACATCTCTGATTTTTTACTGAGCATCTCTTTGAGCCTAGAGCTAAAGGAAGACAAACTTTAGCTAACCCATAAGAATGTTTTGTATTAACTCTAGTGTATTAAATACATTACTTACATGTTGTCTTATTTCTACTGCATATGGATTCAAGTCTTCTGATCTGACTCAACACCTCCTAACACTAGACATTTGTCTTCTGTGATCTTGTATAGCATGTAACTGGTAGGACCTATTTATGAAACTTAACTTCAACTTATTATTAATTTTTCTGGTGTGTTTTGTAGTCAATGGAGAAAAAGGCTCCTTCAGGAGATGACTAACAGTGGCTAATTTCAACCTCCCTTCAAAACTATGTGTAAATTTTCTCACTCTTCTCCTCTGCTGACTGCTGAGAGGACCTCAACAGATTAGCCTCATTGGACTGGTTTGTCTTTGAGAGTCTGGCTCACTATTAAAGCATCTGACCCAGTTTTGGTAATTTGTTCTCTGTGATGGTAAATCATGTGCTATGATGATCCAGCCCAATTTTTGAGTGTGCTGCATAGTTATGTTTCAACTGATAGCGTTTGTCCCCTTGCCTCTCTGGACTATTGGATTAGCTGGATTCTTAAGCATCTGCAGGGTGTTTTGGTGCTCATTACATAAATGAGACAGGTTTTTAACATTATCTGGTCCAAGCCAGTTGATATTGTTTGAGGTTTGGTTGGGATTCTGTACACAGTAGTTCCCATTTTATTAAATGGAAATTGGTTTAATATAGGTAAATAAATACTCTGTCACATTTTACATAGGTCTTATTCCTGTACATGCTGACTGGTGCTGCCATGTGTAATAGATGGGAGCCGGCATTTTTTTATGCTGCCCTACTTTGGATCTGTGTTTTCTCTGGAAATGTGTTGGTTTTTTTTTTTTTTTTTTTTTATTTTGCCAGGAGATTTTGCATCCTGCAGTCTTCTTAGCCTTGTTTCAAAATGTTTTCAAAAAATTATCAAAAAATCCTGACTAGAAGCGTATCAGAGGGCATCACAAACAGTTGCAGCAAGCCCGTGAAAATCATTCCTTTCAGGTTTTCATTTGATTTGCTGTCCTTCAGAGGCCTTTTGGTAGAGGGATAGACTCAGAGAGAGGAAATGGAAGACAACTTTATTAGAGAGTAGATGTAATCCAGAAATTCCAGGGTCCAGCACTAGAATGTAATTCATCATTAGCAGACATGGTAGAAACAGTATTTTGGTTAACTATAAACTGTGAAACAAACCACCAAATTACGGCAGTTTTTTTCAGGATGTTTTTCCTCCCTTCAGTCTGTGATCCTTGAAGTCAGGAGGCCATATTCGTACCGGAAAACACATTTGAATTTAGCAATCTAAAAAGCGTACAGCTACTGGGCACTTACATATTGTTCATTTTGTCCTCACCCATCTCAGTCGGTCTCAGCAGCAACATCTCAAGTCTGTTATCTATCAGACACATTAATATTTCATTGCAGACGTATAAGAAGAAACTATGGCTGACCTACAATTGTTGCTCTGAAATTCATAGATCGATTAGCATTTTTTAATAATATGTCAGACTGCATGTCAAAGAGGTTTAGTTGTTGATGTTATCTGAAATAAGGTTCTGTAACCTTGGAAAAAATATATCCTCCCTTTTTGTTTCCTAGAGGATCATAGTATACACGGTATATGATGTTTTGTCTTAGGATTGTATGTTTTATTAGAACAGAAGTAATGTGTTGGGGAACTCCTAATAAAATCAATTGAAATTTAGCATGAGAAAAGACAGGATGTAAAAGGTTGGATATAGCCAAGGATCATACCATTATTCTTCATGACATTCAAATGTAAGTTGCATTGTCAAATACTGGAAAACACCTGCAGTTTAGATTGCTTACTTTATGCTCCATTTAGTCCTCTTTCTCAGTATGGCTTTTTTATTTCAAGTCCAGAAAAGAAATAATATAAATTTCGTCAAAGGCTTCTTTTTAATGAGGTTACATTTTTCCCAATTCTTACATGAATTGAAGCAATACTGTACCCTCTTATTGTAGAATGCTGGAATTGAAGACTTGAGAAATGTGTGGGAGAGCTCACTAGATTTCTGTGATGTGTAAATAAACCGTTAATGTCACCAACTTAGAAATGTCAGTCACTAAGTAAGTAGATTCTTTTTTGCCTGAGAAAGTAAAAAAAAAAAAGCGTTCAAAACAGAACTTCAAGCTTCTTTTTCCTTAACATACTCCCTAGGAAAAAAGGGTCAGGAAAAGCAAGAAGTAGCATTGCTCTTAAAAACGTCTGCAGTAGCACAAGGATTTTCTTTTCTCGTTTTTGCAAAAAGACTGACAAGAACTTGTTATGGTAAATGCTGTTACTGCTGGAAAAAGAATCAGTTACGAAAAATGCTTGCTGTGTCATTGGCCCCGCACAGAGGGTTGAAAAAAGGTGCAACAGGACTAGGAAAGAGATTACTAGGATTGCATGCAGGTATTAAAATATCTTTTTAAGGCAGAATGAATTTTATCTCTATTTAGCCAATAAGCTGAAAGTACAGATGGAGATAAAAAGAAAGAATATAGAAATAACAGATAAAGAGATAACAGCTTAATATTTAGAGAGCAAATATTACTCTTTCGTTATCTGCTTCCCTCTGTTGATTGATGTATTAGGGTAATTTGTTTCCTGCTGCCTTTGGGATTTGTTTCTAAATACACATGTAATATATAGTACTATATCATGTACTTCAATGTTCCTGCTTACTGATTCCAGGGTGCAATCTGTTTTAGGCTTGATACACTACATTTCACCCATTGCATTCTCAAGAATGACAAATGATTGTAGGTCTTTGCAAGTCAACAACTCATAAATAGGACCTTTAGGAATTAGAGGCTCCTTCCTTCTGTCCTTCCTTGCAACAGTAAAAAAACAGTGTGAGAAGAAGGGAAGAAAGATCAATAATGCACTGTAATTATAAATAAAAGTGTTTAAAAAAAAGGTACATTGCCAGTCAATCTGCATAGATGGCTACCTCAGTAATGCACATAGCGTTACATCCAGTTACAGTTCACTGAGAACACAATGCAGATGTTTGGCTACTTAACACAAGTACATACGTGATAAATAGGAACCTTAATGTTGTAAGAAGAAAGTTACAGCCTGATTATTAAAGTATTACATTGCTTTTTGGAAATTCCTGTAATCATTGTGCCCTTAAGTTCTCCTTATTCACAGCTTTCTCACTTGGAACCCTCCATTATGGTTTGTAATGGAACATTTTCAGTCATGCTGATGTTTATTTTCCAGTTCTGTTTTCTGTGTCCTGGACTGATGGAGAGCCCTGTTTATCTGATCGGTCTAGCTTGCAGACTCTTTACAGTCACAGCATTGCCTTAATATCTGTAGAAATCTTGTGGCATGCTTGGAATGCCGTGCAAATGTTAAAATATTTGTGATAATTTCATCTAGATCTTTGGGTAGTTCAGGTTTGTTTATCATAATAGAAAGTGGTTTATAATAATGTTAGTTATGCTCTATGTACGTATGGTGTAATATGGCATGAAAGTCTTTGTTGTTTTTCTGAGATACCATGGTGAAGGGATAGTAATAGAACCTGGAGAGATTTTTTGAGCTCATATTTCTTGGAGAAGGACTTTTATTTGCTGTGCCTGGAACAGTAGTTTGGTAAATGATGAGGAGCTGTTAACTGTGAGGCTCTCCCTTAGCCTCTGTCATACGCTTGCTGCATAGCTTGAGCCAAGTTGCTTAAATGCCTTCTTTTTCTCCCCATCTGAAAAAAAAAATAAGGAATACAGTCATTTTACTGGCTGTGAAGATGCTGATGTAGTGAGAGATTATCTCCCTAGAAGCACAAAGTGATAGAAGATGTTTTACTGGAGGGTTTGCTATCTCTTAGTCTGTCCTTTTCAGGTTAGTTTCTGAAGGTATGCATGAACCTGTATGAGTTCTGGATTTTGCTGTAGTGACTAGAACCAGAAGAAGCTGTGTATATGTGCATGACGAAGGATAAACAAAGTTTTATGCTTGTAATTCTGAGGTAGCTACTTCATGTTATGTTCTTCATTTTATTATTGATACAGTTCTACAGATTTTTGGTGGTTTTGAGATTGGAAATACACTTGAAAATGTTGATTCAGCAAGAAAAGTTACTCTCACATTGTTCAGAATTCATTTTCCACTCATTAAAAAAGTCATAGGTAATTTATAGGTATGTTTCTTTTATGAGGCTATTGACATTTCAGTCCAGTGGCATTTGTCAAGAGAAAAGAAATTTTTTTTCCTGTTAGCCTTACAAGCAATAAACAGATACCTCCTTTTTATTTCAGTAAAACATCTATTTCAAGTACTAATAGTCTCATGGGTGAGAGAGATACTTGTGTGATTTGTTTAAGGAAAATCTCAGATTTCCTTAATCTGGGAATAAAAATGGCATTTTATTTCCTTCTCATTGCATTTAAAAACCAACTAGCTATCTACCCAGCCAACCCTGTTCTCCTGGTTTTTACTGTAGTGCAAACCTCCGTTAACTTGACTGGCTTTATTGCGTTTACATTACTAGAGGTTGTGGTGTACTGACTGGCCAAGCGCATCCAATCTTAAGTTGAAAATGAAAACTCCGACTCCAGTTAGCCTGCAGGCATGGCTGAACTGTTATACGATGAACCTGAGCTATTTGTCTGGAACAGAAAATTGCAAGTACGCAGAATAAATTTGATAAAGCAGACCTGTAAGAGAAATTTAGCAAAGTACCAGGAAGATTAGCTAATAATCTATTTCTTTGGCAATTAGAGGCTCTCACGCTAGTCTCAGAGGTACAGTTTGTGAGTGCACCAGTTTTTTGTTTTTTAGAGTTATCTGCTATTGAGTTTTGTATTTTTTGTTGTCTGTATAAATATAATATTGAAGTTTACTATTAATCAGACAGGTACTATATTGAAGCACATGATAGTCACTTAGAATATACAAAAATTTGGGTGTAAAAAACCTCAGCATGAGAATGAATATTCTGTTTTGATAAGAAAAAAAAGGTGTTGCCTGAACGATGCCTCCAGAGAAACTAGTTGGAGGCTTCTGAAGCCTATTGCATTTTATACTTCAGATGTGGTTTGACAGTGCAGCTCGCTGGGACATCAGGGACCATGATGTTCAGTGGAACCATTGGGAACATTCAATCGAAGTTCATTAAAGTATTATTATATGAAATTTTGCTTTTTTTCAAATGAATTTTGCTTTTCTGGAAACCTTGGTGTATTATTTTGGCTACATGTCAAATATGAGTAGGGAAGCAGCTATCCATGTCAGGGGACCAAAATTCTATGGTTTTATTAATATAACTAAAAAACAATCACTCTCCTCATCCCCACTTTTGGACTGTTTAGTAGCCTGTGTGAAAAATGCTGCGTTTAGGCTTGATTGATTCTGTATGCTCAAAGTGGAACAGTGATTTTTCTCCAGATTACTGGATCAAATTTTTTTCCCCACTTCAATAACTTGAATTGATGATCAGTAGCGATACGATAGTGTTGCAAGCAGTACTTTAGTGGCAAGTATGCGTGGCGAGTTTTACTTTTTCCCCTTGCAATACTAAATTTCAATTGTTTATATAATTTTACCTATGGACATGAAATAATGGTATCCAAGTTGTACTGAAAGGACAGATAGGCAGAAGGGGGGAGCATTTGAGTTTCTTACGGCAGTGTATAGATCTGCAGGTGTTAATTTTCTTGCCCTTTATGTATTTATTTATAAAAAGAAAGCGAAGAGAATGTTAACAAAAAAGAGAAAAAAAAACCCTTAAATTTCTCCATGGAGGATGGAGAATAATCTGCTGTTAATTTTGTGTGTTCACTGAGAGGTGCAGGACTTGTTATAACTTGCAGTTTTATATGCTTTTACTTGCTGTTGTGTGCTCCTATGTTGTTTTTTATCAATATGGTTGCCCATACTAATAAATTTTAGGGGTGTGAGTGTCTGTGCAAGAGCTGCAACAGGCAGTGATTTAAGGTTTTACTTAATGCTTTAATACAACCCTTGATCAAGTTAACGAAACTCTGTATCACCAGGGGAACAATTTTCTCTGGCTGGGCTCTGCTCTAATCTTACAGATCAGCACAGGCTGCAGAACTGCAGATGAGAAACACGAGTTTGGATTTGCAGTACTGAGAGTATCTTATACTGTGAAGTAGCTAGTTTTTCACTCACCAGTATAATAATAAAGTACACTTTCATAGATTAAGAGATACCAATGCTGAGCTCCATATAGCCTGTCGCAGGTAAATAAAGTGCTACAAAAATATTGATGCTTCAGGCACAAGTCATGAAATAGTGTTTTTTAGAACACACTTTTTCAGTTATATTAAACTTGGTCTAGCAGAAAAAAAAAAGCACATTGCTGGTGGGCAATGTGAACCCTTGGAGGCTGTATGGGCTGTACTTATATGCAGGAGAAGAGCCTGTCTAAATATGAAAAGCCAGGCCCAGTCCTGTGCTTGTAGCAGCAGGGGAAGAGAGCAGTGGAAGTAAGCTCCTCTGCTGGTACATACTCCCATACCCCTTCTATATTCTCCTTTTGTATTGAAATGTATCTATTTAGGTTTTAGCTACTAAATTACTTTCATTAATTCCAGAATTCTTCCAGAACTAACAAGAAGTTAGTTTGGTATAAGGTTATGTTAAAGTGAAGGTGAGTTTAGGAAGAACTATCTCTGACTATGAAAGACATGGGCAAGTTACTAGTGACAGGAGAAAAGGGTTTAAAATGAAAATAGTTAAAACTTGACTTTCTGTTGTGTCACTGGTGTTACAGTCGTGATCAGATTCGTAGGTGGCAGCCCAGGAATACCCAGCAGAAGGCAAATGATTGGCCACCTGTCCATGGCTATTCCTTTATGCATCTTGAACTGGTCTTTATCATCCCTCATGTCTTAATACCTCCATTTCAGCTTATGTGTACTCCAGCACATCCAGTTTGTTGGTGCCTTTGTGTTTTTTTTGTGGGTTTCCTTTTAATGTTCTTGATTTTTCTGGGCCTTTTTGATGTGGTTTCTTCTTTTTTTTTCCGCCCTGCGCACCACCCCCCCCCCCCCCCCCCCCCCCCCCCTTTCTGCTGAGAACACAGGAATAACTGTAATGTGTTGGTATGCTCACGAAGAACATAAAGATATCATGGATGTTTTCCCTCAGTGAAGATAGTTTTCAGTTTCTTTAAGCCAGTATAGCACTGGGATTGGGAAGCAATAGTGATAAAAGTTGTGTTGAAAACTGTGCCTGTTTACTCAGCAGCTTAAGGGGATGATGCTTCAGTTTGTGGTGCTACACGACCCCAATTCAGCATAGTACCCATAAGTTCAGAAGCTGTTGAAAACATTATTTTGGATATATCTTGATCTTAATATCCATATCCTGTTTCATAGAGTATACTATGCAGCAGTACTTTAACGTGGTTTTGAAAGTTGCATAACTCTGAATAGCTGTTACTGGAAAACCTTTTTTATGTGGGAGAGATACTTCCTAATTCTGGGGTGCAGAAATATGAACTCAGTTTTCAATAGATGACCTTTGAAGGTCCCTTCCAGCCCTAACCATTCTATGATTCTATGAATGTAGAGTACCGTGTTCAGTTTAGGCACCCATATGTCAAACATCCGTGAAGCATGGTCATAAGAAATAGAACTGATTAAGGAAAACTTTGGGCAATATTTGAATGATTTGAGGTCAAATAGCCTGAGAAATTCGAGGAGGAATTAATAATTACTTTTAAATAAGTTAAAGTCTGCTGGAAAGATGGAAGAAATAACCTATTCTCTGTATTCAGAATGGTTAGGACAAGAAATATTTGTCTTACTTTGCATTAAGGAGGGTCCAGGATGTGTATTAAGAAATGCGTTCTGGTGGTAAGGGTGGTGAAAACCAGAGGTAGTTTGATTAAGGGTATTGTGGAATCTCCATCATTGGAAGTCTCTAAGAACAACTTGGATAAGCAGTGGATAGAAATTATATATGTGTCTTTCCTACTGCCTTGAGTTAGCAGACTTGACTTGGTAACTGCTTTTATCCTGGTCTATTCTTTCTACAACTTTTCGTGATTCTGCGTTATGCGCTTGGCACTCTATGGGCAGTCGTGAAGCTTCAGCATGACTTGCTAGAAGGTAAGGTTGATGTACGTAGAAGGTGCAAAGTCAAAACAGGCAGGATTTTCTGCAGACAATTCATTTATTCTCTGCATGTGTCACAGGAGTGGAGGAGGAAGAAAAAGCGGTTATTAGGGGAGCCAACACCAGAGAACCAGCAAGAACCTGAAGTACTCATTGAAAGAACTATTACATCACCATTAACTGAAAGTATCTTTCCCATTTGGTAGCAGTCATTGCTATTAAGTCATTGGGCCCATGTATTCTGTCTGAGAGAGATTCTGGAGTGAGTATTTGTGTGTGAAGTTAAGAGTTTTATATTAGCTCATGTGTGCATATATGTACATTTAATTACATGAATTTGTCATGAGTTCAAACCTCCGGAAGTAACAGCTGTCATAGCGCGTGTGTCTCTGTTGCAGTCACTCAGGAAAACTACATTAGAAATGTCTTAGAGATTTTTTCAACTTTAGCGACCAGTTCCATTTAGGAACTTTACTACAGTGACATTTAAAAAGCTTCCTTCAGTTACACATACTAAGATATGCTAGCACACCAGCAAACTGGTGGAAAACTAAGTGACAGTTCTGTCCACCAAACTGATGTAATCCTGCTCTCTTTTTCCAGGAGCAAAGTTTTCTCTTTTGAGGCTTCAAATGTTTCAGGTGGTACTGGCAGGATCAGTCATCTTAAATTCCACTAAATTCCTCTGCCTTTAGTGCATCCTGTTGGCTACTGCAGAGCCTTGAGCCAACCAGCAACAGCAAAAACTAGATAGAGTGACTTTGATGGAATTGAAGCAATCTGAAACTGAGCCTGAGTATGAATTTTTTTTTTTTCCTGTAGTTTTCTTAATGAGGGGAAAAGGTGATAACTGGCTTTGTGTTCAGAAGTAGAATTTGCATTATTTATCCTCCCGAAAAACATTGCCAAATCTTTCAAGGAACAAAGTATTGTCTTAAACTCTCCCACCCTTCATACACAAAATAGTGCTGTGTAAGGTTATCATCTTTATTTTATAGAATTGTCTGAAAGTCCTGCAGCAATAAATTTATCAAGCAGCTTGCATTTTAGATAGTTGAAAGAATGTGTTAGTATTCACTGAATGTATTATCTGCAGTTTAGAAGTAAAATACCCAGTATTTTAAGATGGGAGATAGCTCTGCTAAGGGTGTCCCGTCATTCGCCCCCATTTGCCACTTCATTTTCTATTCCCTTTTGCTTTCTGCCCCTGATTAAATACTGTGCTGTGGTGCTCATGACAATAATTGGGATGAGCAGAAGCATTACTAACAGGAAAAAATTGCAGCCTCCAGCAAGTACTTTTTCTTATTAGTCAATGTGCCACCTTATGAGAATGCGATTAATTTCAGATCAGAACTTCACTTTAATGATGTGCTGATGTAATACTGTATGTGGGTCATTCATTCCCCCAGCCCCAAAACATCTGCTGAGCATTGAGGTAGTCCTTGTCTTATTTTTGTATCTGCAATGACCACTGATGAAAGTGTAGCTTTTTATACTAATGCTGTATCTTCACTGGGTGGTATATCTTGATCTGAAGCCTAACATTACAGAACTAGTAGTAATACAATGCTTGAAGGTTTTTCTTTACTCAAATAAAATCTTGGTGAGAGGCCCATTTTGATAGAACTGTGTTCTTGGGGAAAATTGGCTGTAGCACAGGAATGGAGACCTTGGTTTTAATTTTTAATGTGCTGTATCAGTAAAAGCTCCTGGGAGGCTGAGAAAAACAATATTTCTGTCTCCTTGTTACTGTAGTGCATATCCCGAGTTATCTGGATCCTGAGACGACAAATGAAAGAGGCGCAAAACATGGATGCTTGCTAAGCTTTGCTTTCGTTGAGAGTGTCGATGTTGGTCCTAGGATTGGATGGTAATCAAACCAGCTGAGTCAAAACTGGAACTTTTACAGATGGTTCCATATGGTCAAATTATGCTTGTTGTGGAAGTTTCAAGGCAGCTGTGTTTTCTTTATAACAACCTTGGACATTTCTAAAAAAGGCAAAAGATCTGGTTCCTAATGATATAGAATTGTTTTGTGTTCATGCAGGATTTGCCTAGTATGTCTACGATTTCACTTTTGAAATGCGGGAACTGATGCTTGTGCTGACTATAATGAACATCTGAAATGAAGAAAACCCCAAAACAATTCCAAAACAAAACCAAAAAACCAAGCAAGGAGAATGTGACAGTGATAGTAAAGAAAGAAAAGCATATGCTTATGGTTGTATCAGACTGTCGGGCGTTTGGGCAAACAGGGCTGATATCCAGCTAAAGCGAGATGGAGATAGGAAGACTCTGAATTTTGTTGGTTTTAAAGGAAAGTATATAGAATCATAGAATCATAGAATGGTTAGGGCTGGAAGGGACCTTCAAAGATCATCTAGTCCAACCCCCCTGCAACAAACAGGGATATCTCCAACTAGATCAGGTTGCTCAGGGCCTCGTCCAATCTGGCCTTGAACGTCTCCAGGGATGGAGCATCCACCACCTCTCTGGGCAACCTGTTCCAGTGTTCTACAACTCTCATGGTAAAAAATTTTTTCCTAGTATCCAATCTGAATCTACCTCCCTCTATTTTAAAACCATTACCCCTTGTCCTATCACAACAAGCCCTCCTGAACAGCCTCTCCCCATCTTTCTTGTAGGCCCCCTTGAGGTACTGGAAGACCGCTATAAGGTCACCCCAGAGCCTCCTCTTCTCCAGGCTGAACAGCCCCAACTCTTTCAGCCTGTCCTCATAGGAAAGGTGCTCCAGCCCTCTTATCATCTTCGTGGCCCTCCTCTGGACCCTCTCCAACTGGTCCATGTCCTTCTTATGTTGGGGACTCCAGAACTGGACACAATACTCCAAGTGAGGTCTCACGAGGGCAGAGTAGAGGGGGAGAATCACCTCCCTCGACCTGATGGCCACGCTCCTCTTGATGCAGCCCAGGACACGGTTGGCCTTCTGGGCCGCAAGAGCATATTGCCGGCTCATATTGAGCTTCTCGTCCACCAGTACTCCCAAGTCCTTCTCCTCAGGGCTGCTCTCGATCCATTCTCCGCCCAGTCTGTATTTGTGCCTGGGATTGCCATGACCCAGATGTAGGACCTTGCACTTGGCCTGGTTGAACTTCATGAGGTTGGCACGGGCCCACCTCTCCAGCCTGTCGAGGTCCCTCTGGATGGCATCCCTCCCTTCCAGCGTATCGACGGCACCACACAGCTTGGTGTCATCGGCGAACTTGCTGAGGGTGCACTCCATGCCACTGTCCACGTCACCGACAAAGATGTTGAAGAGGGCCGGGCCCAACACGGACCCCTGAGGGACGCCACTCGTGACCGGTCTCCACTTGGACATCGAGCCGTTGACCACTACTCTCTGAGTGCGGCCATTGAGCCAATTCCTTATCCACCGAGTGGTCCATCCATCAAACCCATGCCTCTCTAGTTTAGAGAGAAGAATGTCGTGCGGGACAGTGTCAAAAGCTTTGCACAAGTCCAGGTAGATGATATCCATTGGTCGACCCTTGTCCACCGATGCTGTCACCCCATCATAAAATGCCACTAAGTTGGTCAGGCACGATCTGCCTTTGGTGAAGCCATGCTGGCTGTCACCTACCACCTCCTTGCTCTCCATGTGCCTTAGCATGGTTCCCAGGAGAATCTGCTCCATGACCTTGCCAGGCACAGAGGTGAGGCTGACCGGCCTGTAGTTGCCCAGGGTCCTCCTTGTTGCCCTTTTTTAAAGATGGGGGTTATGTTCCCTCTCTTCCAGTCATCGGGGACCTCGCCAGACCGCCACGACTTCTCAAATACAATGGCCAGTGGCTTGGCAACTTCATCCGCCAGTTCCTTCAGGACCCGCGGATGGATCTCATCAGGTCCCATGGACTTGTGCACTTTCAAGTTCCTCAGATGTTCCCGAACCTGCTCTTCACTTTACATGAGTTTACATGGTAGTTTTATCTTCTGGGAGTTTAATGAAAGTGTTCATCAGTGTCTCTTTCACTAAAAAATCCTTTCAACTAAGCTTTTGTTTTAATTCTAAAGAGCGGGAAGAGCACTTTCCCTTGCACAGTAAAACTCAAACAGAGCTCCCAACTGATGTGAGCCCACCTGAAGCCAGGCAACAGACTTCTCTAAAAGAGTAAGTAAAGGGCCCATCCAAAACATCTAGGAGAGGCAAAGCTGCTCAGTTACAGACCTGCGCAGAATAAGCGCTTTGAAATAATCACACTTGAGCTGAGCTGTTAGTTGCACATTTCTGCTGCCCACTTACTCCTTAATGATAGAAGTATTTTTCATTGGGGACGGCACTGTTGGGGCAGTCGTTTCAGTCGTGAGTATATAAGTTCCAAAGTGCTGTGTCTTGGTCTTGTTCCTGGCTCCTGTTAGTCAATGCGTAGTTCCAGTCCAAAAGCCCTTCCTGAAATTTGATTAGCCTTGCATTTTAAGCGGGTAAAGTGTAATATCTATGTTCTGAAAGCCAGCTTCTGTTTGAAGGGGTTTCATGGCTCCTGTCTGTGGATAAAGAATAATTGAAAATGTTCTTGGGACGGTGTTTGATTAATTTGCAAGTCTGTGGGATGGCAGGACAGTCTGAGGGACTGACTGCTTTGTTGTTTTTGCCAATCAGTTGATTCAATGAGTTGTTTTGTAAGAAATGAGCAAGTCAGTTAGTGCCTCTACATCACTTTTGGATAAATTTGCAGAGCACCTACTACGTTGTGGACTTCTTGTAATATGAGCTCTGAGTATACTTGCAGACAGACTACAAGTTACTTGGATTTCACATAGAGAGTTTTGCTGTTCATTAGAATTTACTGTCCAGAGATTGAAATCAAGCTTCAAAACGAATTACACAAACTTATCATCCTTAATTTTTTGCTAACTATTCTTAAAATTCAGTAGTAGTTTGTCAGCATAAAACATAATCCTATGATATTGTATCAGCAGATGCAAATGGGTTTGAAGAAAAATTTCAGCAGTACTATAATAAGAAACTGTGGTGTCATAAAGTAATTTCCTAACTCATAAATTTGAAGTCTAACTCTGGAAAGGAGAATGTTTTTTCCACAGTCATAGAAAAATATTCAGTATATCAAACAACCACAGAATGGAGAAGATGCTTTGGTCACTTATTTTAATGGTGTGAATGAACCTCTTCTTCTGTACAGTGTCCTCAGGGAAATAGTTACTTTTGATTTGTATTTATTGTTGCTGTGTGTCAACCCCCAGCCATGAACTGGGAACCAAGATGGTTCAACAGCCCCCTGACTAGAAGTCAAGCTTTCGCAGGCTTTACACATCGTGGTTTAGGCTGATCCGGCAACTAAACTCCACACAGCGACTCTCTCACTCCTTCTCCAGTAAAGTGGAGAGAAGAAAAATGTAATAAAGGGACTGAGGGTCCAGACAAGAACAGAGGGAGCACCCACCAACCATGGTCTCGGGCAAAAGACTCGGCTTTCTCAAAACAAAAGAATTTATTAACAGTTACTTAAAAGGGCAAAGGGAAACAAAACCGGTTACTTGAGAGGGTAAAAAGAAACAAAGCCAGATCTTAAAACTGACACCTTCCCTCTCCCCCTCCTTTCCTTTTCCTCCCGGCTCTACCTCCTCCCCCCAGCGGCGCAGGGGGACAGGGATTGGGGGAGTGCAGGTCAGTTCATCCCATGTTGTTACTGCCGCTCCTCTCTTAAAGGAGAAAGAGTCCTTACACCATTTTCCCTTGCTCCAGTGGATCCCCTACTCATGAGGAAAATCCACAAACTTCTCCAGCGTGAGTCCTACCTGCAGGATGCAATCCTTCCCCATCGGATTGCTCCAGTTCAGGCTTTACCACAGTCTCGGATTCTTAGGGAGTTGCAGCCACTCGCTCCAGCGTGGGTCATCACACAGACTCAAGATGCCTCTCTACCTTGTCGTGCATCCCAACATGACCGTCCTCAGGCTCAGGCATCTCCTCTCCACGGACCACGAGTGGGTCTCTGCTCCACCGAGACCGTTCTGCCTGCAGGGGGGCCGCCTGCTGTCTTGCCACCGGTTGCAGGGGAAACTCAGCTGCGGCACACCTCGTCCCGTTCCATCTTTACTGACCTGGTGTCTGTGTGTCTGTTTCTGTCAGATCTCAGTCCTCACTGGGTGAACTCGGCCCAGTGGGCACCCCGGGAGCAGGGCTCTGCCCGAGTTCCCCAAGCGGCTCCGCCGCCGCTATCCTCAGTGGGTGGCGCCAGCCTGGCCTGGGCCGCCACCTGGCCAGGAGCCGGGGACCGAGGGCAGTGCCCCCCTCCTCTCCTCGCTCCTGGGCAAAGCACCTTTTCCGGTTCCTTTGTCCCGACTTAAATAGGGCAATTCGCAGATTGGCTCAACCCTGAGGGGGATGGGAGTCTGATCTGGTGGGCAGAACTGGGTCTAACCCGGTTCCAAAACCAGGGAGGTCACATGGAGCAAAACCCCTCTCCTGCCACCAGAACCACCGCCCCCCCATCAAACCATGACAACACACGAGTAGGTAAGGAAGGACTTCTCTTAAGTTGATTGAAAAAAAAAAAAAGAAAAAAAGTAACAAACAGAGTCTGGTGATGGCAAGTGAAAGAGTAGGATGAATACTTGATATCCAGAAGATTGCAAATTTTTTCTTGGAGATTATTGAGAGGACAACCTTACGTGGTAAGAAGTCCCATCTAACTTGCCCAAATAAATTCCAAGACAGTCTTTAGGCTTTTATAGAGGAAACGTTTGCTTGAGTATATATTTAAGAGAAGAGTTGTCTGTGACAGAACTCTGATTACCTTATCAGTACTGGAAAATTACTGCCTGCGATAAACAGTGATATACTTATTTTGCTATTTTCAGTCAAGCTTATTTCCCTAATATTGTTTTTTGAAATGCCTTATCTCCTTTGTGATGTTTTGTGCTTCTGATGTTTTCCTGTTGTTTTCTTACTAGCTTAATTTAAAATACTTAATAGGAAGATAGATCTCTTGTCTTTATAAGCCTTATGCATACAGTTTCTTGTAGGATCACAGGATTATTCAGGTTAGAAGGGACTTTGGGAGATTGCTGGTCTGATGACCTGCTCGCAGCAGGGCCAGGTGTGAGATCAGACTAAGTTGCTCCAGACTTGATCCAGCTGGGTCTTGAAAGCCTCCAAGGCTGGAGAGTGCACAGCCTCAAGGAACTGTTCCAGTACCTGGCTGTCCTCACGGGGAATGAGTTCTCCTTATATCCAGTCTGAACCTCTTGTTTCAATGTATGTCTCTGTTATCTCTTGTCCTTGTGCCATGCACTGCTGTGAAGAGCCTGTCGCTTCTTTTACCTTCCTTCTCAACCCTAATGGCAGGCTGCTTTTCGCTCCTCCTGGAGCCTTTTTCTTTTACTTCCATTTGTATCACATCATGTTAAGGGCTGTATTATCGGCTAAAAGCAGCAAGGGTTATTTAGTTAGACTGTAGAGATTAAACTAGGAGTTCTTTTCTGAGTGCCCAGACAATCTATGAATAGAGTTATCTTCGTATGGAATGTAACCGCCTCTCAGTATTCAAAAAATAAATGCAATCTTTAGAAACTTTCCTTTTGCCTCTTGCTGACTTAGAGTACAGGAAGATTGCTTATGTCAGAGGCTGTTATTTTCTCTGACCTGAGTGGAAGGAGTTTCAGGTGTGCAAAAATGAATCTGAAGACATAATTTTCATTGCTTTGTGCTTGAGTTGAAACCATCAGGTAGTAGTAGAAACTACCTGTGTTTCTAGTGCCATGTATCGCATGAAACAGAAGACAGTGTTCGCTATCCTGACAACAAAATTATTTTTGTTGGTAATGCAGCAGAGAAATTTAGAATTATTGTCCTAGGTTACAGTGTAAGATGTGCCCAAAAGTATGTATTCTATCACCATCTCCATGAACTGTTGAGACCAGGTGGGGCAATGTTTTCCTTGCCTCCTCCTTCCAGACTATCTTCTGTTAATGCGCCCATCAATGCCTTGCCTCATGACTCATGGATAACTCCCTCCAGGAGCCATCTCTGTTTAATGGGCGATCAAGGATGTCCCGCCAGACTCACAGAAGAACATCCGCCCCATGGCAGATGCTCCAGCCAGGGGCGGAGGTGGCGCCTCGCGGCTGCGCCCGCGCACGGGAAAGCAGCGGCGGCGGCGGTCGAGCTCTGGCAGTCACCGGGGCAGGCGGGCACTGCTCGCTGCTGGGTGGAACAGCGCAGCCACTTGAGGCTCGCCGTGTGCCTTCCTCTCAGACCGGGGAGGCCTGGGCCGGTCGGCATTGACACTGCAGAGGAGCGGTTTTTCTTCTCCGCCGGGTTCCCGGAGGAAGACCGGGCCCGTCGGCAGCACCGCCGGCCCTTCGGAGGGGGCCCGCGCCCTTCTGCGGGATCGCTGCTTCCATGGAGCCACGTCTGCCGTTGCAGGAGGGCTGCAGCCACCATTCGATCGGGCTGCTGCCAGCACCCTGACCAGCAGGGTGTCAGGTCGTATTCTGACTCTGTCAGTGGGATTTTCTTTGGTGTACTATTGCATTTGTGTTGTGTTTTTTTTTTTTTTTCCTTCTCTTTAATCTTCCTAGTAAAGAACTGTTATTCCTACTCCCATATCTTTGCCTGAGAGCCCCTTAATTTCAAAATTCTAGTAATTCGGAGGGAGGGGGGTTTGCATTTTCCATTTCAAGGGAGGCTCCTGCCTTCCTTAGCAGACCCCTGTCTGTTACCTCCAGCTCTTTACAATTTGACCGGTCTGTCAGGCTTGCGCTGACAGTGTCACTGGGACAAATCCCTCTGGACAGCCTGCAAATTCAGATGGTGTCTGTCTAACCTATTCAGGGACCCTCAGGGGCAGCACGCCGGGCCAAATCCCTTATATCCCCTGCATCAATTTTTGAAGTTTCCAGAAATTTTTATTTATATGTGACAAGTTTTATTACATACACTCGTGACAGGATACAAATTCAAAGATAGATGGTGATAAGTTTTGCTTTCGCAGTCAATACCTATCAGTGATAATACTCTGTTGCTCACCAACATAGGCTGCAGCTCCACAGCAGGTTGTTGCATCTCCCACAGCCAGGAGGAAATGGCCTGCCTTTTGTAGGAAGGGCCTAAACCTTAATTAATTACATAATTACAAATTCATACCAGCTGGATGCATATCCATAATTCCCCCTTTTTGTTTGCCTTTTTTTTTTTTTAAGGCTTTAAGGTGAGCAGAGACCCAGTTAAATAGCTTCAAACATTTTATTCATTCTGAACATTCTGACTCCATAAATTCTCACTTCCCTCTTTCTGTTGGGGTAGTAGCTTTACCTTCTTTGTCAAAGGAATTCTCACTCTGGCAAGGGAGTTGAGGTCTCTTTATTCTACAGTCTCGTCTTCAATCTCATCAGGGTCACTAGATGTTACTCACCAACATAAGCTGCAGCTCCAGGATAGGTTGTTACATCTCCCACAGCCAGGAGGAAATGGCCTGCCTTTTGTAGGAAGGGCCTAAACCTTAATTAAGTACATAATTACAAATTCATACCAGCTGGATGCATATCCATAATACTTAATAGCTTGTAAGATGTTAGTAAGTAAATGCGCATAACACAGACCTCTTACCCAATAGGTGTCCCTGTGGGGGGGAGAAGAGAGGTCCAGCTTGTGGACTGGTCCCAGATGTTCTGATGGAGGTCTTTCCCCCAACACCCCCTTCTCTTAAGCCATTTTTATACTTTCAGGTGGAGCTTGAGTGACTCTAGTCATGCATGGCTTTGTCAGGATTGGTGTAAATTTTTCTCACTTCAATTTAAAGGTATAGACAAGAAAAAAATTCAGGGTGCCTGCTCAGTGAGGGGTGGTCGCAGCCCAGAGGAGGGTAGCTTTTGGGATGGAGGTGTGTTTTGGAATTATAATGATATTATAATGAGCAATGTTCAACTAAAGGACAAGAATTTTGAGACTTGTTAAACATGAACATGGCCAAATTGCCTAGGTAAATGCCTGGCTAGGTCTTGGTGTCCTAACTCCGTTCACCACCGTTGTTGAGACAACAGTTGTGATCCATTTTCTTGCCAGCTTGTGGTTCCCTTTGCCAGCCATTCTCTATCCCTGGTAACAGGGACAAGCCGTGGCACCTTCATACCACTCTACTCCCTGTTTCAAGGTTATTGTACGTTCTGTTCGGCCAGGGCAGGCCTTGTCCATGCCAACCGTGTTCTGTTCCTGGGAGCAGCAACTGAGTCTCCCCTCAAAGCTGCTTTAAGATTACAGCTTGTAAGCTGAACTTTGGAGAACAGTGTTCTCCCATTTCCCCCATTTTGGTTATTTTTCCACAATAACTTTGTGATGTATATGGATATAGAAAGTTGTTACAATTGTTATACTTGGTTTTTTGTATCAGTAAGAGAAATGACAAGTCACACCTGGAAAACTTGCAGTGTCTTCTTTCGTAGTACCTTAAAATCACCAGGAGTGGGCCACAGTCCCATCACAAGATTAGGCCCAGTTTAAGAGCTCCTCTGAAGAAATAAGCAGTGAGACAAGTGATTGCCAGTCACAACTTAGGTGCTTTTTTTCTTTTTAAGTGGGATTTTGTTCTGAGGATTTAAAAAATCCTTTTGACATAATTTGTTTTTAAATTCACTTTTTAAAAGCCTTTTTTTAAAGGGAAATTTTGAAATATAAAGGTTATATATAAATGGCAGAAGGCAGTACCATGTAATCCTGTTATTTTTAGTTTGAAAAGAAAGCACGTGTGTGTTTGGTTGAAATCCAAGTATAACAGAGAACGCGGTTGGAACTTCTGCATGCAGAGTTAATATAAAAGCATGCCAGAAAGCTATCAGGTCTGCCACTGATAACATCAATAACGATGCACTTCTTGAATTCTGGGTAGCATTAATATTTAAATTCGTATACCTTTCTATTACAGTTTAAATTTATGATACAGAACCCTGAGGCAAAAATTGAAGGCAATTACGCTGCAGCATCAATGTACTGTTTGTCTCTTTCAGAGATCCAGGAAGACGTCTGTTGATTGTTGTGCCGAGATATTAATTTTTGATTGCCTGGTTTTCTTAACACAAACAGACCGCCAGCTGCAATTCAAACCAATTCTTTTGGGAAGTGCATCAAAATTAGGATCTACAGGCTTTCTTCAGACTCAGTGCATTTCACCAAGAAGCTTATTTTTCTTCTCCACTCGGTGGCAGTAGGCTTCTTTGCAACGATGAACGCTGATGTAAAACGGGCCTGTGCTTCCGAGTAGAAGGCTGCTCCATTTCTTGTGTAGTATGACAGCTAAACCTTTTGATTAAAACGGAAATTATGTTTTCCTTATTTTATACAAATAACGATGTGATAATATTTTGGAAGCATTTAGGAGAAGCGTGCCACTCTGCAGTGTAGAAAAATGTGTTGAGGAGTGGGGAGCAAAGCAAGAGAATACTCTGGTTTCTCAGCAGGTGAGGCACGTGACAAGGAAACCTCTTTGAGCTTTCTATTTCTGATGACACCATTGTCATCACTAGGGAGCAGTAACCCTATAACGCTATGAAATTGGCAGCGTGTCGTCCTTGGGATTGGAAGTATCTGAGATTGCTGAGCAGTGAAGAAGCCTGACAGATAAATTACCATGGCAAGTCAAACCCTTACGCTGAAGCTCTGCAGGGTCAGATGCCAAGCTTCAACTTCAGAGTCGCGTGGTGTGGCCTGCGGGGAAGAGATGCCTGAAGGCTCTAGGTAACTGGTAGACTAAGCAGTTCTCCTTGTGATGTGGAGAAACGCTTGGAGTGAAGTGCTAGACAGGCTGGGTCAGCATGCTTTTACTCTGCTTCTGTAAGCAGCAAGAGGCTGAAAAAGAAATTTACAGCTTTTTGAGTAGTGGAGTTAAGAGTATCCAGTTGTTCAAACAAGTTGTTTCTCGGTAGCAATGCAAGTACTGTATGAAAGGGAAAATAAAATCCTTCTGTATTGCTGCCTAACAGAGGCTAGGCTTAGTTTCCTTTTTATTATAAATTGTCTCAAGACATTTCAGAAAAGAAAGATTTTGCAAATGAAAGAGCCAAATTTCATGTGGTATGACACCATGCAAAAAAAGGTAAAGATATCTTGTGAATTTTCTTTGTTTAATATTGCACTAAATTGTCATTATTTCTGTTTTTTTAGTATATGAATACTGGCGTAAAGACATTGATCAAAAGACACGCTTGGCTTTCTACATAGGCATAGGATGCTGCAAGTGAAAGAAACTATTATGACTGAGGCAGTTACAGCTTTCCATTTTCCACATGGCTCCTTTTCTGTCTGGGAAAGCAGAATATGTGTGACTGCTCTTGGGTCACAAGAGTTTACATCACAGACTATTAAGATAAATTACCTTGAATAAATTTATTTTAACACTACTTAGTGGTAACTTGTGGAAGTTCAGAACTGAATACTTGTTCCACGTGTCCTTGTAAGGTTGCAATAAAGTAGAGGAGACACTGAGCAGAGAGATGGGGTTGGTGATCCCCTCAGCTGTCCCTGCTGAAACTGCTGCTGAATGTGAGTGGAAAAAATAACTTATAGAATTGTTTGTTCTGAGACTTACTATTTGAATAAGCTAGACAGATATGGAGTAGAAGTGGAGAGACAGTAGCTTCAGGTTGAAGAGATTATCAGATGTAATGAAGCAGAAAGTGGAGAAAGTGTATCAAAGCTCACAGCTTCTCTGTTGACTGATGTTCCTTTATGTTATGGTGCCTTTCAGGTGTAATATTTGAGTCCTTCTAGTTTATAGACTCATTGAACACAAAAAAATAAAGCAAAATACAATCAGATGTCAAGTTTTTCTCTTGTTTCATATCCAAACAAGATAAAGATACAAGTTTAATAGTAGTTATAGTAAGTCAGAAGGCTTTTGCAAGCTATGTAACAAAGCAAATCATATACTTGCTCCGATTCTCCTGCAAATGCCTTTTTCAAAGCAGAGTGTCTGTGATAGTTTGATGTGTGGGGGGGTGTTCTGGTGGCAGGGGAGGGGATTTGCTCCCTGTGCCACCAGATCTGAGTCCCATCCCCCCCGGGGGAGGTTGAGCCAAGGCGGCGCCTCTGCGAATTGCCCTATTTAAGTTGGGACAAAGGGGCGGGAAAGGGGCTTTTGGCTCAGGAGCGAGGAGAGAGCAGGAGGGCGCTGCCCTCGCTCTGGGCTCCCGGCCGAGCGGCCGCTCGGGCCCGGGCCGGCGCCATGTGCTCAAGATGGCGCCGGGGAGCCACATGGGGGACTCGGTAAGCGCCCCGCTCCCGGGGTGCCCACCGGGCCGAGCTTCCTCTAGAGAGGATTAATATCTAAGAGAAGACAACCACAACGACCGGGTCAGCAAAGATGGAGCAGGAGGAGGTGTACTGGAGCTGAGGCTTCCCTTGCAAATCGGTGTGAGATGGCAGGCGGCCCCCCTGCAGCCAGGGTGTACTCGGCGGAGCAGCGACCCACTCGTGGCCTGTGGAGAAACCCACGTCGGGAAGGAGATGCCTGAGCCCAGGAGAGGTCGTGGAGCAGGGGATGCGCGACCAGGTACTGTTGATAATGGGGCATGGAATGCACGACGAGGTCGTGGAGGCATCTGGAGACCGTGGGACGACCCACGCCGACGCGAGTGGCAGCAGCTCCCTAAGAGGCCGAGACTGGTAAAGCCCGAACTGGTGCGATCCATGGGGAGGATTGCAATCCTGCGGGCAGGACTTACTTTGGAAAAGTTTGGGGACTTTTTCTTTGTGAGTAGGGGATCCACCGAAGCAAGGGAAAAATGGTGTAAAGACTCCTCCTCCTTTAAGAAAGGAGCGGCAGTGAACAACATGGATGAACTGACCTGTACTCCCCCATTCCCTGTCTCCCTGCGCCGCTGGGGGGAAGACAGAGCCAGGAACGAAAGGAAAATAGGGGGTGGGGAGGTGTTGTTTTAAGATCGGGCCTTGTTTTCTCTTTCTCCTCTCAAGTAACCGGTTTCGTTCCCTTTTGTCTTTTGTTTAGTAACTGTTAATAAATTGTTTTGTTTTATTAAGAAAGCCTGAGTCATGTTTTGCCCGAGACCATGTTTGGTGGGTGCTCCCGCTCGGTTCTTGTCTCGACCCTCAGTCCAAAAAACCACGACAGTGTCATTGAGTAAAAGCATATTATCACATGCTTTTTTTAAAAAAAACCCATGAAATCTACTTTTCCTTGAACACTTACCCCAACCCATTCAGTAAGTGGATCATATGAAAGATGCTATTTTCGTCAATGCAAACGTATCTTCCACTGGGAAATATTCAAAGGTGTATGTTGGAATCCAGGATTTTTGTGGCCCACAAACTGTGAGAGATAGGTAACTTTGGAGACCTATTTTATATGTGTCTATTGGTAGCTTTTCTCTGCTTTGTATTTGATAAATGACATAATAATGTTTAGTATCATATTTTACTTTTGTAGATTGTACATGGAAAATCCTATGGATGAACAGTTGTTGCTCTGTTCATGAGCGGTACCTGAAGAACACTGTGTGACAAGTATTTTTGCACACTAAGATGTGTTTTTTGAACATGCAATGTTTACATTCTCATAGATTAAGCTGGACTTTTCCCCAGGGATCAGAATGACAAACTTTCATTGAGACACTGTGTTGTCGAATTTTGCAATGCCAGCCTCCTATGTCTTCTGTCATAGTTTCGTGAATAGTCTGAATCTTCATCTTGTAGTAGGAAGCACACACTGTCAAATTGTTTGGAGTGTAGAACGATGCTTGCCTTGGGGCTGAAGTGGAGGACTGGAGCTGAGAGCAGTGTGAGCTTATCACACCTGTGAAGAAGTGCTGCCTAGGTAGTGACCAGTAGAAGGAAAATGAAGAGTTTTAATTTTTGTTTCCTTTCTCATCCCCTGAAAGAACAGATGAAAACTGCAATTATTTCATGGTGCTTCAAGTTGTGAGCAAATATGGTTTAGTTTGGGGTTTTTTTTAGTGTTCTGGCCCAGTACTTTCAAACGTCTGCCTCTTGCACTCTTAAATCTCTGCCAGATGAGCAGCAGGGCTGTTGTGTCTATGTGACACAGCTATTTTAGGAGGTTAAAGTTATAAATAACTGATCATCTCTCAGATACAACTGTTCCTTACACCTTTTATTACCTGCAGGGAGGAAGATCCTGAAATGGTGTGTTTGTGGTGACAGGTGCTGCTGAAGCAGATGAGCTGGTGTGCTATGTGTGTATTTGTATGTGTTTATACTGAAGGGACATGCCTGTTCCTCAGTCAGTTTGTATTATCACATATTTACAAATAATACAACTGTAGCATTTAGACCTAACCTTTAACTCAGTATATCTCTGACTACAATAATTTGTATATAGTTCTCTAATGGCTTAGGATGCTCACCTGTCTGAAGTAAATACAGATTTAAGGAGGAAAAACCTCTCCCTTCTGTTAGTAACAGCAGGCTACCTATGATTATGCTGTTATATGCTCGTTGTTTCGGGACCTGTAAGAATGGAAATGGGTTTAACAGCTAGTATGGCAGCAGAGACAAACCTGTTCAAGAAACTCTGGTAAATTAAGAACTCTTCTCTCTTTTTTTTTCAGTCAGTTCCACTGAGTGGGCATTTGCTCACATTATGATGCTATGAAGTTAAGCAATTTCCTGGTATGGCTGAATAAGGGAGGAGCAGAAACGAAAGACTCTGCGTTCTGGTCCCAGCAGCGCAACCGTCTCATTCTGTGCAGTAATTTCACCTGTCTCTGATTTCTCTCCTAAAAGCAATAGGATGTTGAGTTGGTCTGTATTACTTAGTGTATGGAACGTAATCATAGAATATTCACTGTTTGATTGTGTAGCAAGCAAATGAGTTTTATGAGCACCGGAACTAGGGAAACCTGACTTGCAAGGGAATTTATGTTTTAGGACAGATGGATCAACATCAATATCAAAGAAGGACATAGAGTTTGGCTGAAATTTCCTGCAGTCGAGGCAAAAAGGATATTTCATACCTACCATTGTAAGGTGTGAGCTTGAACAGCACTTTGACTCATAGCATATGCAGTGCCTGAATCTCACTCTGCCATCCAAATATCTGCTGTTGCTTAGCTTCCGCATGTTCCCTCTAAGGCTGTTACTTTTCTGTCCCATTCAGTTAGTGTTGGTAAAGAGGTTCCTGAGAAAAGAACAAAAAAAGTTTGTGCCTAGACAATGGGTGACATCAACCTAATTCTTTAGTAAAGTAGGCTAATAAGTTGTCATTTGTAAAAGTACATGCACGTTTCCACTACAGAGCTGGGAATAATAGTACTGCGTAGTACTTAACACCAGAACCGTGTTTACCTGTGCTGGCTTTATCACAATGACTATGTTCACTTTATGACTCTAATAAAGAAAAAGAAAACCAAAACTAATTTTCAGTTAGTGCCGTCTATACATATAGAATTAAGGCTGTAGGAGGTATAGACTTTGATGTTTGATCAGATTTCTTTTGCTCAGTACATCCAATAGTATCTAATCTTTATGTAGATTCTATTGCATGTTTCTAAAACCTCTTTACCTCTGTACTTCCTCTTATCTTACACTAAAAGCAAAAGCAGCTACAGAAGGCGTCTTACACGCTGCAAAGCATCTTAAAATTAGGGATATTGACCAAAAAAGAACAATTCCCTCTACTGTGGATGTGTGAAGATGTCTGCTAATCCTTGTAAAAAGCATTATTAGAACCTGTTGACTGAAGTGAGATTTGAATCTGGATGAAAATCAAGGCATGGGAGAAAATCAAGTAGTTTTAATGTCACTAATGTTGGTATAGTACAAGTATTATAGAAGTACTATACTCAAAAGTATAGTACAAGTACTTCCTCATTCTAGTAAACATTTGAAAACAATGGCAATCTGCTGTCTCTAGGATGGTAAATATTTACTATGTAATACTTGAGTTTATTCTGTAAGATCCTGATTACATAGACATTGAGCACTGGTCTCATTTAAGAGTCCAAGTTCTTCTTAGCATAAATTTGAGCATTAAGTTTATGTGTTGTTATATGCTGAAGAACATTTTGTGGTAAGTACTCTCTGGATGAGTTTATTGTGATTGCCCTACTGAAGCTTTGTCCATAAAGATCTGGTTTATTCACATTATGGGATAGAAACCTGTTCTTAGCACTGAGCAAGTCTGGATTTTTGTGGTGTTGCCTGTTCAGGGTGGGAATGAAACAGCAACATTTTGTTAACTGAACCTATAAATGCCTCCATCCTGTTCAAAACAGAAGACTGTGATTTACCTCTTTCTGAAAGAAAATCATAACTGTACTAAAGAAGTCTGCCCTGTGATGTATGTGTTGCTGATTCTTTTTAAATCTAGACTTTTGACCAAGAGGCTATCTTATTTTAGGCCTCTTAACAGTGCGCCCTGAGCACCTAGCCGTTAACAAATAATGAGAGCATTGATGCGATGAAAGGAAAAAAAACCCTCAAAACTGGAGCGCATTAGACTATTAAATTAAAAATTTATTCCAATTAGTACTGGGGGGACTGCTTTCTACCCTACTAAATTAGGCAGCTGGGAATTAATGGCAAGTGAAAATCATTATAATGACAGTCTTTTTTGGTAAGGATTTGAGAAAGTTTCTGACAGTGTCACCATGACCTCAAAGAGTTTCAATTGCTCTCTACACTGAAGATACATAAACATTGATAAGTGAAAAAGGTCTTCAGAGTACTTTCTAACAGAGCAGAGTCTTTCCTGACTGTCTGAGGTCTAACTTATCAGTGTAATAAGCTGCCCAAATTATTCAAATAGCAGGCTTGTCACATGCTCAGGATGAAGAATTCTGTGACTTGATATATGATATTTAATGGCAAACCAGAGAGCCTTTAACAAGTAAGTTGCCGATTAAGTGAGTGCATATTTTCATTCATTGTCCTTTTAAACCAAAAATGTGCTATTTCTTTGCTGTTCTTTATCATATGCACATTATTTCTGTTAAATTTATAGGAGGAACAGGAATTGTCAAAGAAATACTGTGGATGCCATTTAAACTGCAAAGCTACACAGTGAACAGAAATAAATGGAAGCAGAACTGTAAAATGGTAAAAGACTTGAAGCAGAAGGAAGAACAGGTTTTGTTCTTCACTTTGTGGCAAATCAAGTACATAGTTTTTTAGAGTACTCTTTTCTTTTGAAGAACCGGACACTGGTCCAATATCTGCAATATGTGTATAGCATTATTTGTGCTCCATATATATATGTATATATAATATATGTTATATTGAATATTATTATTTGGGCTTTCACTGTTGGAATGCATCAGCAATTGCATTTTCCCGATCTAATAAACCTGGTATCAGTCTGATTTGTAAACAGCTATATTGACACAAATTAATGAAGGGTTGGTTGTCCTGCAAGCAGATGAACAGCCTGTGATGCAATTAACGTTACTAAGGGATTTGTTGTACTGAAAATGGACTGTGAGTTCATTACCTTACAAAGGGAATCATGTTTAGCTTCTTCGGGCTGTGCAGCGGTAATAAAATTAGTGCTATTGTTGAGGCAGGCTGAACAGACAAGGAAGCCCGGAAGCTTAAGAACTCCCTGGCCTTAGTTCAAGGAGTGTAATACCTCTCCAAGAGTGCCATCTTCTCAGGTATTTCCACTTTGCTCCTACAAGGAAGTCATTCCCTTAATGGCATACAGACTTCTTGGACGGATTTTATTTTTTTTTGGGAGGAGAATGCTGTGACACAACCAGATTAGGTCGGTTATCCTAATTTGTGGTAGACAAGGTGAACAGGCAGCTGAATGTAAAGGTTTGATTGTCTCTGAATTCAGACATAGAAGCCAGGTGACCTCTCATACCAGTATACGGTTCTGTTCTTAAGCTGAGCATGTCTGGTAAACCAAATTTTTCTGTTCAGTTTAAGAGCCTGTGTAAATCATGGGAAAGAATTGGACACCGTTCTGTAGGCATTCATGCTGTTCTTCAGTTCTGTTGTCTAGGGGGCTAAATATTTGCTAGAAGAAAATGCACATGTGGATACTGAACGAGAAAGTAGTTTTAAGCATCAAATAGTTTTGAAGGTATAGGGAGAAGTAACTAAGCCTGTAAATGTATGCATGCATTACAGAATTTCCAGCAAGGGGTGGTTGTTTTTCAGTCTCTGTGAGATATCTCTCCATGATGGAATGTTGTATTTTGTATTGCTGATGTTAGTCAGAGCTTGGTTACAGGTTGCCTTTCTTCCTCAAGTTGCCAGTTCACTGCCCATTCAACTGCAATAACCAAAAAAATCTGTCTTTACAGATCTGTAACTGTCATTACAGCTTTTCTTTATAAAAAAAAGAACGAAACAAAGAATGTGGAGAAAAGTATGCACTGGTGGAAAAATGACATTTGAGCAGAAGCCTTTCTCAAAGAATGATTTAAAACCCTGTTTACCAGAGCAGCCGTAGGCCAAAGTTGCCATGGAAACAGAAAGAATTCAAATAATATTAGTAATGGCATATCTATTATGATATTGCATTAACGATGCTTTAGTAAAGGGTCACTTGTGGTTTCATTTACAGGGCTCACTTTTTAGTGATTTATCACCAATATTACAGGCTACAAATTAGAATTAGAAACAGAAGGTTCAGACTTGAATTGCCTTATGATAATATTGTGAGAGAAAAAGTATTAAATTTTCCTGTTACTAGACAAAAATATTTTATTTATTTAATCATATGTCTAGGAGAATTTTGAGTTTTTCCTATGACCAAATAAAGCCTCCTTTAATAGATTTTTTTTCCCCTCACTCATACACACATATGCTTTCCTCCCAGCAGAGGGATACATCTGCAACACATAATTTGTAGCAAGGTCTTAATCTTTTCTTAGAAATAAAATAATGCTCAAGCCATAAAATAGATTATCTTCATTTGGCATCCAAAAGTGCTGACTCCAACAGTAGAGATGATACGACTAGAACTGGGACATTTTGAGGAGAGGTTATTTGCAAGAAGAATCAATCTGTTCTTGAGCTTGGTACCGTACATGTCCCTTTTCCTACATTGCTTTTCAGAAATACTGAAAAAAACTTGCTAAACAATGTTAGTCCTGTTTGGGGAAACGGGGCTTGAATTCAGCTGTGTCTGCCAGATGAATGTAGCTGGTGGTGGCTGGTGCTGGAAGGAGAATTGTTCTGATGTGGTTTGTCAGAAGAATAATATGCTTTAAAGAGATTGCCATGGTTCGCCCCTTAGGAGTGGTAGTGGTTTATCAAGCTTATACACTATAAGGTTCTCCCTCATATATCCCTTGAATTTAAATGTTTCTTCTTTTTGGCAGCCAAGTCCTCACTAGTTGTATGGTTATATCCTTTTTTTTTTTTTTTGCCACCCCCTATGTACTATTGGTCAAGAAAAGGCAATAATGAAATTGAATATCGATTACGTGTCATAAAGCAATTTCTGACCCTTTAAATGTTCACGGAAGCATTGACTTGGGTGCTGTCAGGACAGAGCCAGAAGTTTCTAGTTGCCAAAGTTTCAATTTCCAAAAGATTTAGGCATAAGTTATGTGTTTAATTTGGGTGGTTTTGGAAGAATTTACCTGACCAGTCCATGTGTTGAATAACCTGTGCAGATCTCTAAGGTATATACAAATAAGCTTCACAGAATGATCTAAATTATATCCTATATAAATGCATGATAGAGATACTCAAGGAGCGTTTTCTGTGTTTGGCAGAAAAATCTGGCACATGAGATGTAGCAAACTTTCCCAGAGCTATATGATGATAATGACTGCACTAGAGCGCGCGCATAGTGCTTTGCCTATTACAAAAGCTGTAAAAACATTAACTAATCTACCAAGCAAATTATGTGTTGCAGATGTATCCCTCTGCTGGGAGGAAAGCAAATGTGTGTATGAGTGAGGGGAAAAAAATCTATTAAAGGAGGCTTTATTTGGTCATTTTAAGCTTTATTGCATTTCTTAGACTGTGTTTTCATACTTTCTTAACAGAAGAAATTTTTTTCCTAGGATTCTGTTAATGAAATTTTAGATTGATGTGTGAAAGACATATACACCTTTTTCTTTTTGAACATAGAAAATCCAATTGTCTGGATTCTGTTTACAACCAAAGTGAATCTGAGAGTTCTAGAATTATTTGAAAGAACGGCAAACAGTCAGCAAAATGCCTCTCTGAAATGATACTGTTTTTTCTTTTATTCATAGACTCAAATCTCAAGCTTTTTGGTGCATGTAAGCTTGTGCACATATTAAATGTGGCTTTTACTTTGATATTCTATTGCTGGATAGTGAATTCAAGGTTAGGTGATTACTGTCTTTATCAGCTGTGTCAGGAGCTGACCCTTAGCTAGGCATGGCTTGAACCTGGATTTATGAGAATACTTTAATAGATGCATAAGTTTGCTAAATCATAAGCGCTGAGGGCGCCTGTTGCCTCCCAGCTCTCTGAGCTGTATGTCTGTGCTGCCAGCCTGCATGTTGCAAGTGGGTGCATGGACACACACATATGTCTGTGTAAGTGTAGGGATTTAAGGTGACTGTGATGGGGCTGTGTAGGAGGTTGACAAAAGAGGCCAGTTTCGCTGAGGTGTGGGTACTGGTGATGGTGATGGTCCTCGCCCTCACTAAGGCTGTGGAGGTCAAGCTCCTGTGCTCTCAGGTGTTGGAAACCAGAGCCAAAATGCGCTGCTGCTTCCTGCTTTGCTCGCTCATCCTTGGTGGTTTTGTGCTTCTCAGCCTCCTTCTCAAAAGGAAAGGGAGGGAACTGTGTTTGTCTCTCCTATAGGTCATCTTATTTTTGGGACCAGGACTCATTCTTGTTCCATCACATACCTTTCCTGCCTACTATACCACCTTTGTTGTCATCTTCCCAGCCTTTTTCTGCTAGTGTGTTTTCCTGTACATTGTTTGTGCAAATATGCCACCATCCTCTGTTTGAGTCTTTGGAGTTGCATGTTACTTATATAACCTGTGCTTAGCAGTGTGATAAAATACTTGTATGTTGTTACCAGTTACACTATTAGTGGCACTGCTGTGTTACAAGAACACTGGCTTGCCCCTCCATTTTAGCATGTATATGTCTGAGTTCAAGGCAAGCAAATACTAAGTGTGGCTTCGGTTACTCCTGCGAAGTTGAATCTGTTGGCATTCACAGGTGCTCTCTTAGAGGCGGGTTACACTACTGCACTGTGATCAATGCTGCCAACCTGTGGCTTTCAGCCGCATGTTATCCTCACCAGTGCTGTTGTGTTCAGGTGACTCAACAGCAGCAAATGTATCCAAGACTGCATACATCTGCTGCCAAGCTGGCAGCATCTATGGCTGCAATGTGGGAAGAGAAGCCCCTGTAGGTTTGCGATGGGAAGTGGACAAGGAGGGGTGCCATGCTTGACCTTGTGCTCACCAACAGGGAGGGACTGGTGGGCGATGTGAAACTTAAGGATAGCCTTGGCTGCAGTGACCACGACACAGTGGAGTTCAAGATCCATGGGGCAGCAAGGAAACCATTCAGCAAGCTCTGTACCCTAGACTTCAAGAAGGCGGACTTCGGCCTCTTGAAGCACCTGATGGGCAAAGTGCCGTGGGAGGTGGCCCTGGAGGGACAAGGGGCCCAGGAGAGTTGGTCCTCATTCAAGGAGCACCTTCTCCAAGCTCAGCAGAGGTGCATCCCGACGAAGAACAAGTCAGGCAAAAAGACCAGGAGGCCGGCGTGGATGAGCAAGGAGCTCCTGGACCAACTGAAAATGAAGAGGTTAGCCTACAGAGGGTGGAAGTGGAGACAGATAGCCTGGGAGGAATACAGAGAAGCTGTAAGAGTGACCAGGGATCAAGTGAGGAAGGCTAAAGCCCTGAAGGAATTGAATTTGGCAAGGGATATAAAAAGCAACAAGAAATGCTTCTATAGGTATGTAGGGGACAAAAGGAAGTCCAAAGAGAATGTAGGCCCCCTCCGGAAGGATACTGGTGCTCTGGTTACCCAGGACATAGAGAAGGCTGAGGTACTCAATGAATTTTTTGCCTCAGTCTTCAATGGTAAAGCCTCTTGTCTTACCACCCAAGCTGTGGAAAGAACTAGCAGGGACTGTGAGGATGAACCACCGCCCACTGTACTTGAAGACCAGGTTCGAGAACATCTGAGGAACTTGAAGGTGCACAAGTCCATGGGACCTGATGAGATCCATCCGCGGATCCTGAAGGAACTGGCGGATGAAGTTGCCAAGCCACTGGCTATTGTATTCGAGAAGTCGTGGCGGTCTGGTGAGGTCCCCGATGACTGGAAGAGAGGGAACATAACCCCCATTTTTAAAAAGGGGAACAAGGAGGACCCGGGCAACTACAGGCCGGTCAGCCTCACCTCTGTGCCTGGCAAGGTCATGGAGCAGATTCTCCTGGGAACCATGCTAAGGCACATGGAGAGCAAGGAGGTGGTGGGTGACAGCCAACATGGCTTCACCAAAGGCAGATCGTGCCTGACCAACTTGGTGGCCTTTTATGATGGGGTGACAACATCGGTGGACAAGGGTCGGCCAATGGATGTCATCTACCTGGACTTGTGCAAAGCTTTTGACACTGTCCCGCACGACATTCTTCTCTCTAAACTAGAGAGGCATGGGTTTGATGGATGGACCACTCGGTGGATAAGGAATTGGCTCAATGGCCGTACTCAGAGAGTAGTGGTCAACGGCTCGATGTCCATGTGGAGACCGGTCACGAGTGGCGTCCCTCAGGGGTCCGTGTTGGGCCCGGCCCTCTTCAACATCTTTGTCGGTGATGTGGACAGTGGCATGGAGTGCACCCTCAGCAAGTTCGCCGATGACACCAAGCTGTGTGGTGCCGTCGACACGCTGGAAGGGAGGGATGCCATCCAGAGGGACCTCGACAGGCTGGAGAGGTGGGCCCGTACCAACCTCATGAAGTTTAACCAGGCCAAATGCAAGGTCCTACATCTGGGTCGTGGCAATCCCAGGCATAAATACAGACTGGGTGGTGATTGGATCGAGAGCAGCCCTGAGGAGAAGGACTTGGGAGTACTGGTGGACGAGAAGCTCAATATGAGCCGGCAATGTGCTCTTGCGGCCCAGAAGGCCAACCGCGTCCTGGGCTGCATCAAGAGGAGCGTGGCCATCAGGTCGAGGGAGGTGATTCTCCCCCTCTACTCTGCCCTCGTGAGACCTCACTTGGAGTACTGCGTCCAGTTCTGGAGTCCCCAACATAAGAAGGACATGGACCAGTTGGAGAGGGTCCAGAGGAGGGCCACGAAGATGATAAGAGGGCTGGAGCACCTTTCCTATGAGGACAGGCTGAAAGAGTTGGGGCTGTTCAGCCTGGAGAAGAGGAGGCTCCGGGGTGACCTTATAGCGGTCTTCCAGTACCTCAAGGGGGCCTACAGGAAAGATGGGGAGAGGCTGTTCAGGAGGGCCAGTTATGATAGGACAAGGGGTAATGGTTTTAAAATAGAGGGAGGTAGGTTCAGGTTGGATATTAGGAAAAAATTTTTTACTACGAGAGTGGTAGAACACTGGAACAGGTTGCCCAGAGAGGTGGTGGATGCTCCATCCCTGGAGACGTTCAAGGCCAGATTGGACAAGGCCCTGAGCAACCTGATCTAGTTGGAGATATCCCTGTTCCTTGCAGGGGGGTTGGACTAGATGACCTTTGAAGGTCCCTTCCAGCCCTAACCATTCTATGATTCTATGATTCCATGACTAGTGACCTCTGGGTGGCAGAGTACCATGTGATCCCTATGCCAATGACGGGAAAGCTGGTTAACATGGGGAGAGTGAACGTTGGTGCTGTGCATCAACGTGATATTTGCTTCAGTGCATTTACCTGTGGACTTCTGAAGGTAGGTGCCGCTTCCCCCTGTTGTCTGATCCTGACTGATGCCGTAGCCAGGCAGGAGCACAGTCAGCTCCCATTCCTGCCACCTGCAGTGCTTGGGCTTTGCTGTACTGCACTTCTATGGCTTCAGTGAGCTGACTGTATTGTAGCAGAATGAACCTTGTGTGGGTGAGTGCAAACTGAGACCTGTTAGGAGAGTCCATTAGTTGTAATCAGTCAGGCAAAAGGAGCATCATTGAAGACATTGATTTAATGCACAGAGAGAATTGAAAGGGCAGAAACAAGAATAGGATGGAAAATACCGTGCTTCTCTTACACAGTCGAAAGCGTACATGTAAAAAATATTTTGAAGAATAGCATGATGGATCTGAGCTCTACAGTTAGATAGTTCCCTCCACTGATAATTTTCTGTCTTTGGTTCTTAAGGGCACATTAATTTGTAATATAAATGGATTTCCACACGTTAGCTACAGAAAATGTTCTTACCAAACGTTACAAGATTTATTTTCTCCTTTCTAAAGTCTCTAGTTTATTCCAGTAGGGAATAATACGCTTTTTGGGTGGTGTTATTCAGGAGAAAAGAATGCTTTTAAGCTGCTCTTGGTATATGAAAGGCATCCCTAAGCTTTACATTTGATACAGAGATTTTTTAGGCTGTTGGCATGAATTTTGTGTTTTTAAAGGTTTTTCTGTTCACTGGGTTTCATGTACTTTCGTTTTCCCTTTGAAGTGTGTGGGAGAGTGCAGGAGGGGAAATACTTCATTATGTCCATGAATTATTCAGGTACAGTTCTAGGAGTTAACATTACTTTAAATAGCTCAAGGTCTTTCTTTTTCCTTGAGTATATCTCAGTTTTCATTCTTATGTTGATTGTATGCCATGTTCCTTTGCTGAATACAATTTTGATGAAGTACTATCTTTTGGCAATCTCTAGAAATCATTTCAGACTTGAAATAAGTATTTAATTCTGATCTTTTCCAGCATCACATATGCAGTGACCCTAAGTAGATACAGGTGATTTGTCATACATGCGACTTACAAAAGCATCAAATTATTCTCCCTTGAGTGTGTTTTCTATGTGCTCTTGCAAAAGCATTCATCTCGAATAGCCTCCCACATGTATTTCTACAGTGAAGGAAAAAAGGAATCTATAATATTAAATACTAACATACTATTATATATGCAATACTAGGCTATTTTATCTGAAGGGAATTTTATAAATCACATTTAGTACATCATTTCAATGGGGAGGCATAAATGTGAAATTCTTATATTTTGGAAAAAATGCCAACCCAGTAAGATACTGAGAATCTGTATTGAAAAAATAGTTAAAAACAATAAGACAGAGGAAGACGATCAGAAAGATGTCTAGAGGCCAACATGGGGAGACAGGAAAACAAAACAGAATCCAAAGCATTTTTTTGAAAAGTGAGTTTTTAAAATTTTGTACTTGTAGTTCTAAAAATATCCTTGAAAATCCAGTGATTGCTGTGTAATCACTTATGCAAATGAGACATAGGCTATTATGTCAGGGGAGAAAAAAAGCTTTAAAAAATTATTTCCCCCTAGATTTTAGGGCTTTCCTGATACAGTATAAAGTGGCAGTGAAGTAGGATTACAGATTCTTGAGGAGAAATGGATCTGTATACATCATAGGTGATGATGAAGAATGGTGTTTCAAAGAGGGATGCTGTGACCAAAGCTTATCTGTTTGCTTTGAATTGCAGCAGTGGTGAGGATTTTACGTAGGCACGCATCAGAGGAACGACAGTGACAGAATGTTTTCCAGGAGAAATAGGGTGTTTGATGAGCACAGGAGCAAAGCTTGATCAAAAAATACTTTGTAGATTAAAATGTAGTCAATATGTTCAAATTCATGATGGTAAGGTTGTATCAATGTATATATAACCCGAGTTAACTTTCAGTGACTTCCGTGAATACTATCTTCAGCCATGTATGTGTCTGACAGAAATGTTTATGAACTGAGGAATTGCAAACATGGCAGTGCTTCAGTCTTATAGCTTCGTTAAGTGGCTTAGTGGACCTCAAGTTCTCAAAGGTCTTGAACAATCTCCAAGCAAGAGTCAAGATTTTGTTGCAGTATCACTACACTGTAATGAAATGGAAATCTCAGTCAACTGTGTAAAAGAATGCTGAAAAACACTGGAAAATGCCAGACCCTAGAGGCAACCTGTGCGTGGATACACAAAAGCACTGGTCAGAAAAAAAATCTGCGTCCCCTTACTCGGGAAGACAAAATTTGTCAGGGCTGAATCTCTCTCAAGGTACCAGCATAGAAAATGAAAAAGAAACAGAAGCCATTGAACATCATATTGACTAGGGACTGCATGCTGATTAGAATAAAATTACAAAATAACGTACACAACTCTCCAAAGATGCCGGTAATGATAGAGAACCTGTCTGCTGCCTTTAGGACCTTGCTATTACTTCATTATTTCAATGGTATGGGAGCAAGAAGTCTAGAATAAAAATGTGTGAAAACATCAAGAAATGAATCCTTTGATTGGTGCCACTGATTGCTGGCAGTTTCAAATGGGCAAATTTGTCACCTAAACCCAATTATTCATCTTGGTTTTGCATATTAGTTGTAAATGCTCAGTTCTACATGGATTTACCCAGCTTTGTTTATATGTATTGTGCAATTGATATGATTTTGCTAGTCCGTTTTGGAATTGAATTGCATTGCTTAACAAAATAATGTGCTTTATCATATTTGTATATTCATATGTCTGTTTTAGTGTCATTTTTGAATACCAGAATAGGCAAGTTTTAGAGGAGTATGCTATAATTCCGTAAGCAATAATTTCACTAGGTATTTATGTATGTAAGTTGGTTATTTGGAATAATAATTCAAAAAACACATACCAAAGGGGACTTCATAGAGAAATGTTATTTGCTTTTTGTTGTTTGATAAAGCCTAATGGTAGATTTGAGACTTGTTATGTTGGGCACTTTATATGTATTTACTACTAAAGCTGTTTTTATTTATTCCAGCTTTTGAATTCATTTTAAGTATTGTAGACTCTGAGCTGGAACAGCTCTAAACCCAATGAAATACTTGACTGTTCTAGAAAACGACTGAAAATTCATATATTATGTATAGATTTCCTTTGAGTGATTATAAGAAGGGAAGCTGGGAAGAAAAACAGAGATAGGGAGGGAAGTAAGGTAGGAAGGAAGCCCCCTTCAGCAGCCCTGAGTAAACTTACTGTCCGGATACACACTGTCAGGCTAGGAGGAACTGTATGTCTAATACAGCTCTATCCTTGTAATGTTCTGCTGTTTCTGAACTATATCCATGCAAATATATGGGTGGTTGATAAGGGAATCTGGAGCACAGGTTAGTTTTTCCTCTCTTCTTCCAGTTGTGGGCAGCAACATTGGAAGAAACAGATGTGCCCAGTCTGTTAATACACAGCTCCTTGGCTGATGTCACCACCACAATTTTGGGTTTTTTGATGGGGATCGCCTACGTGGCACCAGATGGGATTCACCTTTCTCAAAGGGGGAAGAGGGTCTTAGCACAACAGCTACTGGGGGTCATTGGTGGGGCTTTAAACTAGACTTGAAGGGGGAGTGGGATAATATCAGGCTTGCCTGTGACGAACTGAGAACACTTGAAGAGCAGCAGAAAGGAATTCCAGACACTCTAGCCAGTAAGTCAGCTTCACTGGGGACTCAACTTAAATGTCTCTATGCAAACGCACGTAAGATGGGGAATAAACATGCCTGCAGGATTATGATCTTATTGGCGTCACGGAGATGTGGTGGGATATGAATCTTATGACTGGAGTGTTGGAATGGAAGGATCCAGGCTCTTTAGAAAGGACAGACAGGGGAGATGAGAAGAAGGTGTCGCTCTCTAGGTCAAAGACCAGCTGGAGCGCATGAAGCTCTGCCTGGGGATGGATGAGGAGCTGACCGAGAGGTCATGGGTCAGGATTAAAGGGAGGGCAGAGACAAGTAATGTTATATTGGGGATCTGCTACAGGCCACCTGACCAGGAATACTGAGTGGATGCGGTCCTGTATAGGCAGATAGGAGCAGCTTCACACTCATGAGCCCTGGTCCTCATGGGCAACTTCAAACACCTCAATATCTGCTGGAGGGAAAACACAGTGGGGCAGAAACAATCCAGGAAGTTCTTGGAATGTGTTGATGATAACTTCCTTCGCCAAGTCATAGAGGAACCACCAAGGAGAGGTGCTATGGTGGACCTTGTTCTCACCAACAAGGAGGAGCTGGTGAGGAACATGAAGCTCAAGGGTAGCGTTGACTGTAGCGACCATGAAATGGTAGAGTTCAAGATCTTTAGGTTGGTGAGGAGGGTGGACAGCAAGCTCACTACCCTGGCCTTTAGGAGAGCAGACTTCAGCCTCTTCAAGGATCTACTTGGTAGAGTACAACAGGATGAAGCCCTGGAGGGAAGAGGGGCCCAAGAAAGCTGGTTAATATTCAAGGATCACCTCCTCCAAGCTCAGGAGCAATGCATCCGCACAAAGAGGAAGTCAGGCAGGAACACCAGGAGGCCTGCATGGATGAACAAGGAGCTCCTGGACCAACTCGGACACAAAAAGAAGGCCTATAGGGGGTGAAAGCAAGGATAGGTAGCCTGGAGTGGATACAGAGAAATTGTCCAAGCAGCCAGGAATCAGGTTAGGAAAGCTAAAGCCCTGATAGAGTTAAATCTGGCCAGGGACATTGAGGGCAACAAGAAAAACTTATATGTCGCAACAGGAAGGCTTCAGGCAGCTCCAAGCAGACCAATGTTCTAATGTGAAGGCTTCAGGCTCTACTCTAAGGCAAGCCCACACTCCTCCAAGACTGAGAAGGAAATGCCTCACCCATAGGAGTAAACGCCCTGCCTTAAATAGTCAGGAGTCACGTGGTTTACTAGATGGGTCAAGGCTATTGGTCACTTGACCATCCATCTCCCAGAGTGATTGGCTGAATGCTACAGCACCTGTTTCAAGGCAACTTTCCCAGTGTAACAAGCCACAGGTGTTTCTTAGTTAGCCTGCATAGGGAAAGAACCTTCACAGGATGCTGCAGCAGCCAAAAGATTCCTCCACACTTCTATAGATAGGTCAGTGATAAAAGGAGGACTAGGGAAAATGTGAGTCCTCTCCGGAAGGAAACAGGAGACCTGGTTACCCAGGATATGGAGAAGGCTGAGGTTCTCAATGACTTCTTTGCCTCAGTCTTCACTGGCAAGTGCTCTAGCTGCACTGCCCAAGTAACAGATGGCAAAGGCAGAGACTGGGAAAAATGAAGAACCGCCTGCTGTAGGAGAAGATCAGGTTCAAGACCATCTAAAGAACCTGGAGGTGCTCAAGTCCATGGGACCTGATGAGATGCATCTGCTGGTCCTGAGGGAACTGGCAGATGAAGTTACTAAGCCACTATCCGTCATATTTGAGAAGTCGTGGCAGTCCTGTGAAGTTCGCACTAACTGAAAAAGGGGAAACATAGCCCGCGTTTTTAAAAAGGGAAAAAAGGAAGACAGGGAAGTACAGGCCAGTCAGTCTCACCTCTGTGCCCAGCAAGATCACGGAGCAAATCCTCCTGGAAACTACGCTAAGGAAAAAATGGAGATGATGGGTGACAGCAAACGTGGCTTTACTAAGGGCAAATCCTGCCTGTCCAATTTGGTGGATGTACAATGGGGTTACAGTGTTGGTGGATAAGGGAAGAGCAGTTTACATCATCTACTTGGACTTGTCCAAAGAATTTGATACTGTCCCACATGACATCTTTTTCTCTAAACTGAAGAGACATGGATTTGATGGATGGACCACTCGGTGGATATGGAATTAGCTGGATGGTCACACTCAAAGAGTTGTGGTCAATGGCTCGATGTCCGAGTGTAGGCCAGTGATGAATGGTGTTCCTTAGGGGTCAGTATTGGGGCCGGTGCTGTTTAACATCTTTGTTGGCAACAGGGACAGCAAGTTTGCTGATAACACCAAGCAGTGTGGTGTGGTCAGCATGCTGGAGGGAAGGGATGCCATCCAGAGGGACCGTAACAGGGTGGAGAGGTGGGCCTGTGCGAACCTGACGAAATTCAACAAGGCCAAGTGCAAGGTCCTGCACATGGGTCAGGGCAATCCCAAGCACAAATACAGGCTGAGTGGAGAATGGATTGAGAGCAGACCTGAGGAGCGGGGCTTGGGGATGCTGGTTGATGAGAAGCTCAACATGAGCCGGCAATGTGCGCTGGCAGCCCAGAAAGCCAACCGTATCCTCAGCTGCATCCAAAGAAGTGTGGCCAGCAGGTTGAGGGAGGTGATTCTGCCCCGCTGCTCTCATGAGGCGCCACTTGCAGTACTGCATTCAGCTCTGGGGTCCCCAACATAAGAAGGACATCGACATTTTGGAGCTAGTCCAGAGGAGGGCCACGAAGATGATCTGAGGGTTGGAGCACCTCTGCTATGAATACAGGCTGAGAGAGTTGGGGCTGTTCAGCCTGGAGAAGAGAAGGCTCTGGGGTGATCTTACTGCAGCCTTCTAGTACCTAAAGGGGGCCTACAGGAAAGCTGGAGAGGGACTTTTTACAAGGGCGTGTAGTGATAGGACAAGGGGCAATGGCTTCAAACTGAAAGAGGAGAGATTTAGTTTAGATCTAAGGAAGAAATTCTTCACTCTGAGGGTGGTGAGGCACTGGAACAGGTTGCCCAGAGAAGTTGCGGATGCCTCATCCCTGGAAGTGTTCAAGGCCAGGTTGGATGAGACTTTGGGCAACCTGATGTAGTGGAAGGTGTCCCTGCCCATGGCAGGGGAGTTGGAATTAGATGGTCTTTGAGGTCCCTTTCAATCCAAACCATTCTATGATTCTATGAAATCACTGCATATCTTTCAATAATAAAACTATTTTTAAGTCATGTTTCTTAAGAATGTTAAGAATGTCTGGGCCTAGTTGCAACTAAATTGTGTACCATTCAGTTCAGTGAGCTTTGAGTAAGTTACCTAGCTTTTGAATGGAAAACAGCAGTTTATACTACTTGTTGTTGCTGAAAGAATTTTAATTATGTAAATTGTTACTGAAAAGTTACTGATGCCCTGAAATATTCTTAGTTTAGCATCCTGTTCCACTACTGCCGTTATTAGTTATCAAAAGCAGCCTGAACAATTGTAAAAATTACTGCTTTTTATTCTGAGTTAGTAACATTTAAAATATCACTGTTAAACTCCTGTTTAAATAGAAACTAGTATGAACAATAGTGGTAGTTCACTGAGGCAAAGGTGGAAAGAGTGGTAGGTAAACTGGGGCCGCAGCTTCTCTTAGCCAGGAAAAACTGAGAGACATGGGCAAATGATTGGCTCAGTCTGTTCACATATTCTTCTCACAGATTATGATCAACTTCCAGATCAACTGGAAGAAAAAGGCACCATCGCGTTAGTGTCAGGTCTATTATAAAGGCAAAATAGTGGTAGAAGTCAAGCAGATGCCAGAAGTAGGAAATTACATCTTAAGGCTTCTAAAAGGCTGTTACAGAGTCAAGAAAGAGATTTTTGCTGCAGAGCTGCTGCCTTAAATAAACGGTTTGCCTCCTGGAATAAATAAAAGGTATGCCACCATAGATAGACAACAAATGTTTCCTTGGGGCCTTGATGGAAGCATTAATTTCTTTTTCTTTATGTAGCAAAGCCTTGAAACTATTCAGTTTGAATGCTCTTTAGGGGTTGACTTCTCTCTCTTTTCTTTTTTTTTAAATTTAATTGTGTTATTCTTCAAAGAATGCAGCAGCAGTGGTGAGGGGGAGAATGGGGAAAGGGTCAAGAGATATTCAACTTAAAAAGAAGTTACAGTTGTTACTAATTGTCATAGCAACAAAGAAGTAATGGATCCTGGGGAGGAGGCAGGGGGACAGAGGACGTTGGCGTGCACTCGCAGTGGTACCACTAAGCCGTTCTGTGGCATTAGGCAAGTCATTCTAAGAGCCCTTTTATTATTATATTTTCTCTTATTATGTTTTCTAATTATACGTTTTCAGAAAATATTACTTAGTTAGGACAGCCCTGGGAACCTAACTAACCCTCTCTGATTGAGTGTGCTTTTATGCATTCATAGTTTGTTTCTGTTTTGTATCTGTGGAAGGACTCCACCCGCAGAGGTGGGCAATGAGAGCAGGCAAGTAGCTGGAGTGACATCATTGACACCCCTGACAGGTAGAGCAGCTCTCTCTGCCAAGCCCTCATTCTCACCATGATGGACGGTGGCTGCTTTAATTTGTTTGTTCCCCGTTCTGTAATTTGATTATTGAACATCTACATTTTGTCAACATGAGGGAAAGAAAAAGTGGCTCTGACGCAGGCTTGTCAACAGCTCTTTGAGTTAAGATAGAGGGAATGAGATATTGTGTATTTGATGTCACTGTAATGTTCACGTGATGTATATTTTCCTTCTGTACAACACTGCTCGCTGCTTGTGTGGAGGCCTCTGCACTTGACAATTGTCACTTTCTGTCCTTGTCATCTGTAAATATAGTAACAGCATTAGCAGTGGGTTCTGCATCTCAGATAGGATTTTCTCATGCTGATGGTAAGTCAGAAAGAATGCAGGAGAAAGTCCTTGTGTTGGCTGTGTTGTTTGTGAAAGATTTGAGAGCAGAATTTGAAGTAATTATTCAAAAGAGTTGAATAATAGTAAGTTGTGAGCATGAATAAGAATTGGCATCTATTATGGGGGGGGAAATGCTTCAAAGAACTAGAAGGAGCATTATAAAATATGGCTGGAACTGAAGCTTTTGCTGTCTTAATATATACGACTTACATTTCTCTGCTTCCTGTACAGCAGATTGCTGTTCAGAGATCTCACAGACAGCTCTACACTTTGGGATGATCACCTGGCCTCTTTCGCACTGAATTCCCGTGTTCTCTGGGTTACACTTAAGTAGGGAGCATACGAGATGTATGGGGTGCCAGCATCTCATGCAGGATCTACCGACTTTTTTTTGCATGTGAATGGACTGAAGAGTTAAGCCTGTTGGAATATGACTTATAGATTTGCAAACAAAATGCCAGCTGGAGAATGCATGAATTATCTTTGAGTAGATGTTGGTGACTGTGGAGAAAATCATTATATTATCAGGTCAGAAGAAATGACAATAGAATAAAATATACATGGGAAGAAAATGGTGAATGAATATCTCTTAATTCGTTGAGTATAGCAACTTCAGGTTGGTAGGGGCTAGATAAAACGGTTGCCTCATGGCCTCGTTTTCCAAAGTTGCCTGTGGTGAGCATAAGAATGGGGAACAAAAAAGAAGTGAACTGTCTTGGTGTGGGTTGCCTTCTCCCTGTTGCTGTTTCTCCCTGGATGTCAGAGAGGAGAGGCTTTCTTCAGCCACGGCTCCCTGTGTGCGGCTCTGTCCGCTGTCGACCGTGTATCTCTCGATTGACAGTCATGAGACTGATGGTCGTTCCTGTGTCTGCCTGCAGGCAGTGCTTCTCCAGGCAGGGCTTCACAATGGCTGAGCTGAACACCATTTCTTGACCCCAAATGAAGTCTAAATAGTGATATTGTTGTACTCAGAGTTTACAGAGTCAAGATGTCTACCTGAGACATAACTAAAATGTCTCTCGAGAAGCTAATTTTGTAGGGAAAAACGTAGTGCGAAAAGTTGCTATTTTGCTCTCTTTTGATTGTAGCCCCCTACCCCTTTTTGACCTTCCAGAGGATGCGTTGTATAAAGCTGCCTTATCTGTCTGTGGTTAGAACTTGGCAAACAAAATGAATCACAAAGAGGGAATGAGGATCGAAGCAGCTACGCTTCACAGTCAGGCTTTCTTCCCTGTACATGTAAGCCTTTACCACCCACCTTAATGCTTAAAAATTCACGAGTTGATCATTTGTGCTTGAATTTCCTGTTTATCCTAAATTTGTGTTTCTTTATCCCTTGGCTAAATGTAACAGTAAATCTCTCTTCAGAGTATATTGGTAAGAGCAGGCAGTGCTTAGAATGCCAAAATTTAATGAAAAACAAGTACTGATGCTTTCATGTTGTGCTAAGAATAATATTTTTATGCTTTATAAAAAGTTCTGATTAAACTTAGAAACACACAAAATCATGATTGAACAGCAGAAAAAAAATTGTTATATAGATGATATTGTACTTCTGTTTTTTTTTTTGTTAAATATTCGAGATCCTGTAAAAACAGAGGGTGGTGACAGGTACGTTTCTACTTAGTTGGTTTATACAATTTTTCACTGGTCTAATGTTAGTAGAAAATTTTTCTGTAGCTCCTGCTTAAATATATTTCCCAGATCTGACTGCTCATTATTTTGTGCAGAACAGTTTGATCAACACATCTGTCTAAATACTTCTTTTTTTTTTTTTCTAAAATATATATTAGGATGTTTTGAATAACTTGGGTTCCTGTGAGTTGGATGAAGATGACCTAATGCTTGACTTGGAGTTCCTAGAAGAACAACATCACCATCGTTCTGGTAAGTCAGTTAAATACTGAGTATCTTCAGTGAGGTAGTATTAGTCTAGAAATGTGAAGTAAATGTACTCAGTACAATTACTTGGAAATACAAAAGTTCTTCATTTTCTTGGAAGAGCAGCATACATTTTTTAGTGTTATTTCTAAATGTGCTTGCCATTTAACAGAAAGATACTACTTACATTGCATTTAGACTTTGTATAGTCAGTTATGAAATGGAAGTGATTTTCACAGCTACAGAAGAATTCCAGCACCAAGGGCAGACCCATCTGGTTTTCTGGATACTTAAAATGACTGCTGCCTGCCCTAGACAGTTACCAAAAAGACCATTGCTGATGTAATTGCGATCCCATTTTGTGTGTGCCAGCATAATATGCTTCAAGTAAAGAAGGTTTGACTTGCGACTTGTTTGTAACTTGATCCTTTCTGTCATGGCTGGTTAAGACACTGTTGCACTGCCTGATTAGTGGCAATAACCAAGGTCAACCCATGGTGCGTTTGGAACGATTTTGTAATAGGAGTATGCAAAGTCTCAGTAAGTCGTGGCACCTGCACTGGGGAATCCTGCGTTTCCGTTGATTGTGAGGTGGGACAGTGTGGGTCCTGCTAGCTCCACGGCGTTCGGAGAGACTTAAAACATACGTGAGATTTGTACTTGATCGCAGGTAGAGCTCTGAGTTTGTACTCTGTTGTGATACACTGTTAAGGCAGTGACATGCTCTTAAAGCACTCTCTCTTGCTGTTTTCTGACCCCTCTTTCTTCATCCACCTGCCTCGGTGCATATAGTGCACATTCATGCAGACTCGTGTGGAAGTGGGGTTTATGAGACATGTGCCTGCCAGTGTCCTCGATTCTGGTCCTTGCTTTGATGCAAATTTAGCAATGATTGCAGATAAACTGCTTGAATTATTCTCCTGTTTCAAATGTTCTGTGTATGATAATTCTGTGAATGTATCTGAATTATCTCTGTGATAATTCTGTTTAACCACTGTCTTGTGCTTTTTAAACCTGTTTGCCTCTCTACTTAGAAGATAAAACATCTATTCTGTTTTGTTTGGTAGAAAGCAAAGTAGCCAGAGAGTATGGAGGGTTGTAACAGCAATATGTGCGTGATCATAGTTTCTTAAATTACTGGGAACTGGGATGCAGCAAATTAACTGAACAGAAAAGGCCCTTTCAAACCAGTACTGAATAATGCTGTTGACTGGTTATAGAAAGTCAACTCGTGGGTGAAGAAACGTGAGTCAAAAAGCTTCAAAACCAAACATTACATTTTATGAGAAATCATAGTGTTTAGACTTGTTCGTTCCCTGGACCTGTTGGAAACAAATTAACTGGCAGAGCCATTTTCCCTAAATAAACTACCCTAACATGTTACACTTGGCCTCACCTGTGTTTTTGTCTTTTTTTTTTTAAATATTTTTAAAACACTGAATTAACAGTGATGAAAAAGTTATGTCCAGTATGTTATTATAAAGATTCGTAGCAGCTTTTGGAACAGCTAAGATCATAATCATAGAATCATAGAATGGTTAGGGTTGGAAGGGACCTCAAAGATCATCTAATTCCAACCCCCCTGCCATGGACAGGGAAACCCTCCACTACGCCAGGTTGCCCAAAGCCTCATTCTGTCGCAGCTGGAAGGCTTCAGGTGGCTCCAAGTAGACCAATGCTCTAATGCGAAGGCTTCAGGCTTACTCTAAGGAAGGCCCACACTCCTCTAAGACTCAGGAGGAAATGCCTCGCCCTTAAGAGTAAACGCCCTGCCTTAAATAGTCAGGAGTCACATGGTTTGCTAGATGGGTCAAGGCTATTGGTCACTTGACCATCCATCTCCCAGAGTGATTGGCTGAATGCTACAGCACCTGTTTCAAGGTAACTTTCCCAGTGTAACGAGCTACAGGTGTTTCTTAGTTAGCCTGCATAGGGAAAGAACTTTCACAGGATGCTGCAGCAGCCAAAAGCTTTCTCCACAATTCCCCCTTTTTGTTTTAAGATTAGTTTAAATCAAGCAGGGAGATTTTTCAGCAATACCATGGGAGATACATCTAGCAAACCAGTCATACATTTAGTTATTAATTCTGACTCCGACGGAGACTTGAAATTTAGTCTCTACTCGTGGAAGGAACAGGTTGATGGCCGATGTCATTATTTCCATTAGAAGGGTCATTTGATGGATGATCTCCGTTCTGGCCATCGTTCGGACGTTGCCTGTTCTGTTTCTGATGTTGCAGGTCAGGGCAGACGCATCTTGCGGGTAGCCATCGTATCCCAGTATCTGTGGAAACGCAAGCATACCCACGACCCCAAGCAATAAGCTCATATGGGCCTTCCCACGTCTTAGTGAGTAGGTCCCGTATCCAGACTTTTGCTCGGGGCAGGTGCGTCTCGCCTGAAGACTGCAACGAAAGAAAGTGATTCAAAATAATGGGATTATTTGAATTTGATGGCACCGTAAGATGGTTAATTGTGTATAACGCTTTTTCTAGGCGACTCTGTGGGGTTTCTCCATGCATTCCCCCTTTTTGTTTTTCTAAAACACGCTTCAGGGTGCCATGAGCGCGTTCAACAATGGCTTGGCCAGTAGGAGAATGTGGAATACCCAAGGTATGATTTACACCCCATAGTTGTAAAAACTGCCGCGTCTTCTGTGAGACGTAGGCCAGGCCATTATCGGTTTTTATAGAGGAAGGCACGCCCAAGACCGCAAAAGCGAGTTTCCAATGGGCAATGGCATCGCGACTTTTCTCCCCAGTATGAGCAGTTGCCCACATAGCTGAGGAGAAAGTGTCAATAGACACGTGCATATACTTAAACCTGCCAAATTCAGGAACATGCTTTACATCCGTCTGCCAAAGCTGCAGGGCCTTTAGGCCTCTGGGGTTTACCCCCGATTGCAGAGGTGCCGCAAGTCCGTGGCAGTCAGCGCAAGCGCTGACAATGTCCCGAGCCTCAGTGGGCGTTAAGTGGAACTGTTTCTGCAGGGTATGTGCACTTTGATGGAAGAAATTATGCGATGCCTTGGCTTGTGGGATCTTATCGGGCTGAGGTGCTACCCATGCGGGGTTAGCTAGCATGTCAGCCCTGGCGTTGCCTTCCGTTATAAAGCCTGGCAAATTAGTATGACTATGGATATGCAGGATGTAATATGGGTGAACTCGATCTTGAATTGCACACCATAAGGTTTTTAACAGAGAAAACAGAGCCGCATTATTCACTTCTTTCAGAAGTGAACAATCTAAGCGTTGCGTTATATCAGCCACATAAGCAGAATCGGTGACCAAATTCAAAGGTACCTGCGAGAACCGTTGAAAGGCCATGGCAACAGCCCTTAGTTCAACCAACTGGGCTGAGCCTGACTCATGGCCTTCCAGCACCTGCCACTCAGATTCCTCCTCCCAGGTAACAATAGCTTTCCCAGTTTTCCCAGACCCATCAGTGAAGACGGTGGGTCCTTGTACTGGCACTCGGCTATTTTTTGGCCGCAAGGTAAAGCTTGTCGATCTTGCCAATTGCAGCAATTTATGGCTAGGCAGATGGTATGCAATTTGTCCTGAGAAATTTTCCAGTGCACTTTGGAGAGGAGCACTGTTAGTAAGGCTCCACTCAAAGTATTCCTGCTGTACTGGCAGAACAATTATTGCAGGATCTGCTGCCATCAATTGTAGACAGCGCTGACGGCATTTGATTATCAGACAAGCAATTAATTCAAATAGCGTAGATGCTGTCTTTTTTGGTTGGTGCGGCAAAAAGACCCATTCCAGAATATGCAAGGGGTCAGACCACTGTTTGTTCCATTGGCCAATGATACCTGTTGGATGAGAATCTGGAGTGGTAATAAAAACGGTAATATCAATGGAGGGATCTATTCGGTAAACCTGACGAGCAGAAATGGCCTGTTGAACCTCCTCTAGTGCCCGTCGCGCTTCAGGAGTCAATTTTCAAGGTGAATTCAACTCAGGGTCCCCCTTTAAAATATTGAAGAGCAGCGCAAGTTGCGCCGTGGTTAGCCCTAGATAGGGACGTAACCAATTGATGACGCCCAACAGTTTCTGAGCGTCATTCAAGGTCTTAACAGAACTCGAGAATTGCACCTCTTGGTGTTGTATAGTTTGGTCCAAAATTTTGACTCCTAAATATCTCCAAGGAGGATGCTGTTGAACTTTCTCCGGAGCCACTTGCAATCCATAAGAATGCAGAGCAGTGAGTAGCCGAGGCTGTATCTTCAGCAGCTCATCCTGGGTGGATGCTGCTACCAGGATATCATCCATGTAATGGTAGCAGTATGCTTCAGGGAACTGCTTACGGATTCCGGACAAAGCTTGAGCAACGTACCATTGACAGATAGTCGGGCTGTTCTTCATGCCCTGAGGTAGGACCTTCCATTGATATCTCTTTGCAGGTTCAGCGTTGTTAACCGCAGGTACAGTAAAGGCAAATTTTGGTTTGTCATTAGGATGTAAGGGGATCGTGAAAAACAGTCCTTCAAGTCAATGATCAAGATTTCCCACCCTGCTGGAATCATGGTGGGTGAGGGCATACCAGGCTGCAATGCCCCCATGCTTTCCATTACTGCATTGATTTTTCGGAGATCTTGTAGCAATCTCCATTTTCCTGATTTCTTCTTAATTACAAAGACAGGCGTATTCCAGGGACTGGTAGAAGGTTCAAGGTGTCCCTGTTGTAATTGTTCCTTAACTAGTTGATGAAGGGCGACTAATTTTTCTTTTGGTAGGGGCCACTGGGGTTGCCAGATGGGTTTGTTTGCTAACCATCGCAAAGGCAACGTAGGATATTGTGCGCCCTTCAGTATAGTGGCCCCCATCAAAAATTTGTCCCGATACGTACTCCCCAGGCTGCCAAGACATCTCGCCCCCAGAGGTTGAGTGGAGCTGTAGTGACATAGGGCCGAATTGTAGCTGTTTGACCCTCTGCGTTCTTTACCACCACAGGTCGTTCACTTCGATAACTCTGTGCGGTTCCTCCCAGTCCTGCAATGGCTGACCCTGCGGGGGCTAAAGGCCATGTAGGAGGCCATGCAGAGAAGGAGACGATTGTCACATCAGCCCCTGTGTCAATCAAACCTCGGAGCTGAATCCTGGACGGCTGGGCATCTGGCAATATTAAGGTGCAAGTCATCTGTGGCTTTTGGCTGGAGATATCCGCAGTCCAGTAAACTTGCGGAAGTCCTGTGGAACCAAAACCACCACCTTCACGACTCTGTCGTTTTGCCTTAGGGACACTTGATTTGAAGGGTACAAGTTGAGCGATCCGAGTCTTTTCCGGTATTGTGACAGGGGGGGTGGGCGTGGAAATCATCGCACAGATTTGTCCTGTGAAGTCAGCGTCAATAACTCCTGGGTGAACAAAGATCCCTTGAATGGTGGTACTAGATCTTCCCACCAATAATGCACTTAGCCCATGTCCTAGAGGCCCAAATGCATCCAAGGGAACCTTATAGACCCGACAGGATTCTAAGACGACTGTTGTTGCGGTGCATACATCCACCCCGGCTGATCCCTGGGTGCTGGCTGAAAGCTGGCTGAGTAAGCCTGGGTTGGTATCATGCCCTGGGGAAACATTTCTGTCTGAGCGCACATCCCCATTGCGCTCCTGGGGAAGTTTCCCGAACGAGTCAGGGGTCGGCCATTGGCATGGTATAACGATTCACAATATCTTGCAGAATGGCCTGGCTTATCGCATCTTATGCAGCGAGCAGGTCTCCTGTTATCCTTGTTTCTTCTTTGTCTCGTCTGTCTTTGTCTATTGTCCCTCTTAGGTTGTCTTTTCGGTTCCGGGTCAGCATTTTTGGGTTGCATAGGCCGTAGAATTGTGGCCAGAGCAGACTTATAGCTTTCAGATTCTAGCTTAGAGCTTCGATCATTTCTGTTAGTGTAGGCTCCCCTGGCATGGAATTTATGATTTTTCTACATTCTTCATTGGCATTGTCTTTTGCCAGCTGCTTACATAGTAGTTGTCTCAGGTTTTCATCTTCGACCTGTTTTCGAGGGCTGCAGCAACTTTCTCTACAAAAGATAAAAAGTGTTCTTTCTGCCCCTGATAAATCTTCACGTACCGTGTTTTTGGGGCAGCCATATCTATGCCCTTTAATAGAGCTCCCACGCCGATCTTTTGGGCTTGCTCAAGAACTTGGGGGTGCCATGTAGCTTGAAAATCAGGGTCAGTGAAAGCATTGGCTCCCAGTAGAGCATCTGCTGGAGCTCCGTATTTGGGGTCAGTTGGGGGTAATTGCATGTTTCCGGCTGCAGCTCTCTCAGCCATTCTTCTCCAATTGGCCTCAAAGACCGTATATTGTACTGGTTGAAATAATACCTGACCTAGATGTTTAATGTCGAATGGTGAGAGTAGGTCAGTATTTAATATCCTGATGATCTGCATGACCTGAGGAGAATCTAACCCGTATTGTGCTACCTTGGTTTGCAGGTCTTGGACTACCTTCCAGGCGATGGTTTCATGTTTGTCAATTTGACCTGAGTTGGGAAGCGCCTTTTGTACTGGAAAGGCTTGGATCAGATCCTCTGTTCGTTCATTACATCCCTGAACAATCTGCTCAGACCCCTTTTCAGGCAACCCAACTTTTTCTATTAGATCCCAGTCGCCAGCCTCCAGAGCCCGCCTCTTGACTTCTTCCCAGAACCGTTTTGAATTTTTTGGACGCACAGTCACCTTGCATTCGGGAAGCGTCCAGGGACGGTTGTGGGCTGGCCATGTTTGTTGTTGTCTGACTGTCGCCACGGCTTCCTGCAGTGATGAAACATTATCAGGCAGGGGTGTGTCCAATGGCTTCTGACAGGATGCAGACGCTGGGCCAATGGGTCGTGTAAAGGCGGAGGCTGGGGCCGGTTGTGGAACAGTCCATGGAGATGCAGTCTGGGTTGCGGAAACTTGTGTCGGCACCACTGTCTGTGAAGGTGCCACTGCTGTTGTCAGTGGCATACTTGGCGCCACTTCCGGGGTCGTTGCTGGGCCGGTTGGCACGGCCAGCCCAGGTTGTCCCGGTACAGATTCGGCAGCAGTAACCTGCCGCAACATTTCCATCAGTGCCGTTAGTTGTTGCGACATTCCTTGCAAGCCTGCCATAACCTGCTGTATTATGAAATGCGTTGTTCGGGGTTGCTCCATTTGTGCCCGTGGCAGATAGCCGGGCGCTATGGGTGATGCTGCAGGACATGAAGTTGCGGTAAACCAGGGTGCCATGCCCGGGAACTGTCGTTGTGGTGCCTGATCTGGTTGAGGGGCCAATGGTGGAGCAGTAGGAAGAACATGTTCTGCTGTAATGGCTGAAGTAGCCGGTTGAGATGCAGAAGAAGGGGAGGCTGTTGGGGCGAAGGGTGGGGGACGCTCCGATGCTTTGTCTTGTCCGGAGGAGCATTCCCGCAAAAAATCACAAGGAGGACACTTGGGTTGGACATAATCTCGCAGGGAGGGGTAAAGCTTCTGTGCAGTCCCCACAACTTTCTCCATATCTGAGGACAGCGGGGGCACAACTGGTGCACTACCCGTGGTCAGTCCCCTTTCAGATAATTCATCATCCCCTTCAGAAACTTCACTTGTGGATTCATCAGAATCTGGCAATACTTTTTCCTTCCTTTCTACTGTCCATGTCTGCATTACATCATATACAGTTCCCCAAATACGTAGCAGACCAGTCAGGTTCTTTCGTCCAAATACTGTTTCATAGATTAGCTTATCCCCTAGCTGCTTCCACACTTCTGAGCTAAAGGGGGTGTTGAGGTCGGTCAGGCATTCATGCTCTGCCGCCCAATCTAACAGCTCACAGAGAGTTTCATCACTTATTTTGGCACCTGCGATTGTCATTGCAGGTTTGAGAATGGAGAACATCATGCTTTCTTTTGTGGAGCTTTGTCCCATCATTCTAATTTGCAGTTCGTCCCTTGGAGCCCCGTGTACGGAAGCACGTACCTTCAGATCTTAGTTGTGGCTGGATCACGTCGGGGTCACCAGTCATCACAGCTGGAAGGCTTCAGGTGGCTCCAAGTAGACCAATGCTCTAATGTGAAGGCTTCAGGCTTACTCTAAGGAAGGCCCACACTCCTCTAAGACTCAAGAGGAAATGCCTCGCCCTTAAGAGTAAACGCCCCGCCTTAAATAGTCAGGAGTCACATGGTTTGCTAGATGGGTCAAGGCTATTGGTCACTTGACCATCCATCTCCCAGAGTGATTGGCTGAATGCTACAGCACCTGTTTCAAGGTAACTTTCCCAGTGTAACGAGCTACAGGTGTTTCTTAGTTAGCCTGCATAGGGAAAGAACTTTCACAGGATGCTGCAGCAGCCAAAAGCTTTCTCCACATCATTCAACGTGGCCTTCAACACTTCCAGGGATGAGGCATCCACAACTTCTCTGGGTAACCTGTTCCAGTGCCTCACCACCCTCTGAGTGAAAAATTTCTTCCTTAGATCTAATCTAAATCTGCCCTCTTTCAGTTTAAATCTATTGCCCCTTGTCTTATCACTACACGCCCTTGTAATAAGTCCCTCCCCAGCTTTCCTGTAGGCCCCCTTTAAGTACTGGAAGGCCGCAATGAGATCACCCTGGAGCCTTCTCTTCTCCAGGCTGAACAGCCCCAACTCCCAGCCTGTCTTCATAGCAGAGGTGCTCCAGCGTGAAATCATCTTCGTGGCCCTCCTCTGGACCCGAGCCAGCAGCTCCATGTCCTTCTTATGTTGTATAATGCCTAAATGACATTATACTTGATAGGAAAGTAATTAAGATGGAGATGTGATATGACACATAGTATTCCTACTCTTGGCTCATTATCCAGAGCAAATGAGATGCTTTTAAGCCAGACAGATCTACATTGCCCTTTGAAGAATGGTGAACATTTTTGTTCTGAGCGGTAATGTAGAGACACACGTTGCAGTATACACATTGTCTTTAAATATAAAGGTGTTTATCTTATTAATATTTACTCTTTGATTTATTTGTTGGGTGGTGGGTCTAGCTGCAAAATATTTAGATATTTGCCTAGTTGTCACTGTTGGTTTTGAGTCACTGAGTTGGAAGAAAGAGTTGGAAGGGTGGAGTCTGAGTATAAGTTGACACAATTTCACCAAATAAAGCTGATGTCTTTATACTGGGTTAGGATCTGGCACCAAATGGTTAGAGTGTGGTTGTTTTTAAGTCATTGTCTTAATTCATGTTAAGATATTGAGATAAGAGACTTGATTTTTCAGTGTTTTAGCATTTCTATATGTACCAGTGAAGTAAATAAAACCCTAGAGTTAAATACCGGTATCTAAACATTTTTGACAAATTGCTTTTCTGTTTGCCGTATTAAGCTGTAGCCCACTTCCAAGATTTAAGACTTTTCAGCCAAAATTTTTTTTAGTAATTCCAAATCAATCCATTCTCTGTTTTTACTTTTGGGCTTGTTTGTTTTCTGCAATAAGCTTGTCCATTCATACCTAAATAGAATTCTTCTGAAGTTTTTCCTTTAAAATACATTATCAAATATTATTAATGCAATTTTTTTTAATAAACACCAGAATTCAGAAGTGATCAAGTGATCACATTGAAGATATAAAACTAGTTTAATGCAGAGCTTTAGACTTTTGTAAACTCATCAGATTGGAAGTGATTATATTTCTGGGCATGTGCATATAAACTATTACAGGTAATTGGGAAGCAATATATATTTTTAAAAAGATCTTTAATCTTTCCTCCTTCATAAACAAGAAGACAATGGATTATACACTGAGGACGAGCCAGTACTGTTATGGTAGAATTTGTTATTCCAATTGAATTTTAATAAAACCAAGGGGCTATTTAATTCGTTCAGTATGTGACCAGCCTTAAAACAACAGCAGATGAATTTCCATAGTGTTTGCTAGTAGCTGGTGTTGGACTCTTTACAAAGGCTTCTTTAAGATGATGGGCTTGATAGTTTACCTATGGCTTGCTTCACCAAAAGTTGTTGAAGACGATCCCAGACGTGCAGATTTGTGAGTCTCCTCTTCCCTATTGGTACATGCTGCCCATCGTATATAGGCAGCCCTGTGTTATGTCAGCTTTACATATTTAAGCACTTTTGTAGCAATGTTTGTTTAGGTTCCTAACAAGTTCCTTATGTTTCTCTAATACTTGATCTGTGTATCTGACATTCCAATGTCTATCATACTGAAGTCAACCGGCAGTTAATCCATGTGCTACGAGGTCTGTTGTCAAAAGAAGATGTTTATGAGTGTAAAATTATGACAGAAAATGCTGCTTTTTGCATGGAAACCTTAAAATTATTCACTTCTGGAACTACTGTGACTGTTTGTAGTGCGATAAAAGTCTTGTTGATGTTCTACATACTGATGCTGATTATAGCATTTGTTTGTTTAAGGCTATCAGTCCTAAAGCCATATTACAACTCACTTGTGCCTCACTTTGGCTCTTTATAAGGAATTCTGTGGGAAATCACTACAGGGGGAAATGTTCCAAGAGAATCTTTGTTCAGTATTTTAACAAATATGTTGAAATATGAAGAGGTGTAATTGGAAAAGAATTCAGTTCGTTCTTCAGTTGTTATGGAGGGGTAACTAATGAATCAGGCAAGTTCCTATTCTTCAAGAACCTATGACAATCTCTAAAATGACAAATTACACGAGTACGAGGGCTAACATCGCATCTACGACTTGAACGTCGTCACAAGCCATTCCTTGGTCAGGAGGCTGTATGCAGCAAGGTGCATAATTGAAATGTAGTAATTCTGAAGTGTAGTGCCACAGTTAATGAATACGGTTGATGTATTGGTTGATGGCGAATTGAGAAGGTCTCTTAACTGCCCTTAGAAGCTTCAGATTTTGAGACACTTGTTAAGGCCCGATTTGCAATAACTTCTTCTTTTAGCTGCTGTGGTTGAATAGAACAGGATTTGCTAGGGTTAGGATATGGTTTTTTGACTTTCTATTGAAGTTGACAATATAATAATAATTTAACAAAATAATTGTATTGTATTGATCCACCATAATTTTAGAGACCATTTATGAATAGAAAATAAGATACTGTTGGAAGGATTTCTGGGAGAAATAGATATTAAGGAATGAGTTTTAAAAGAGGAGCTAGGAGCCAGTTGGCAGGCAAGGAGACATTGTTCCAGAAAATAGAATGCTGTATTAATTAAAATACAGAGCTAGAAAGGAGAAAGAGACAAAGATCTGTTGCCTCTTTCATTGTTTATGATTTTTTTATTTATTTATTACTGCAACTCATTTTTTACTCTGTTCTTGTTCTGTCCTCTCAGCTTTTCCCTAATAAGCTGGTTGCCCTTATGAAATGGGGTTCCTGCAGAAAGGTATTAGAAAATTAAAAAATATCCGTATCTTTTTCTCAAACTATACAATTGAGAATAAGGAGCAAACCTCATGTAGATGATTCTACTTTGAATGTAGATTTTTGTGCCCTGTTCATCTTAGCATGGCTTTAGAAGTCTGGAATTCCCTCATTTCTGACCTTATCTCCGTAAGTAAGTTTACTGCATTAATTTACTACTTTTGCTTCTGTTTTAAAGACTGTATTGCCAAAATAAAGAATGCAAGACACATTTTATTATCCCACCTAACACAATTACTTTGAAATTTAATAAAATAATATTTATACAGTACTTGGTGAGTGGAGAGCACTACTGCATGCAAATGCAAAATATTACTCAACGTGATTCACTGAGATTTTTGCATACTGTTCTTTAGCTGGAATGTTTAAAACTAAACGTAATTTGACATACATGATGAGCCTTGAGGGTGCCTTTTTATTACTCTAGGTAAATTAGACTTTAAAAATATGCTACAGTGTTGATTTCCTGTTGTAAAATATTGAAGTTAGTGGTTTCTGTAGCGGGAAACCATTGCCGGTTTATAGAAAGTGACAGCATTAATTTAACCTCATTCATTTTTCTTTTCCCCGGTGAAACATGACTTATTTGATTCCAAGTATTGATTATTCAAATATATAAGGAAGACCTTTATATTCAGTGATATAAGGAGTGGGAGATTTATTCAAGTAATGCACGTTAATGAGGGTGAGTTGTGTACTTGGGTTGTGCCATAGCCTATTGAAAAACCCAACACTTGGGTTTACGTGGTTAGTGTTGTCATTAAATCAGGACTGCAGTAAATAGTAGCCTTTTCCAAAAGTTCACAAAGGCATAGCTATCCAAGGTCTTTTGTAATATCTTAATTATTTGCCATAGATGTCATAAAATAGGTGCCCTGCATGTTTCTAGAAAGACGTATGTGTGTACCTGGGATTTGTAGGGAGTGGTCCAGCTGAAGTCGGGGGGACTGCTCGTGGTACCAAACGTTAAGCACATGCATGTGTCATCTCCACATCAGGCTCCACACTATGCAGTGACTGTTCACGAGTGTGATATTGATTAGCTGTGTACCCGGACCGGCCTGCTGCATCCATCATGCTGTTGCTTGAATGCTTGCTGAATAGTTTTGAATAATGTGGCTCGCTATGAATTTTAGAAGAGATTTGTCTTTGGCCAGAGCTTTAGCCATTTTGGATTTAGTGCCTCAGCCTCATCTGTAAAGCAGTGATCCAACGTACATGTAAAGCATAGTTATTTCACCCAGTATACTTCATAAATGCAATTATTTGTCTTATTTACTGAAAAAAAAAGAATTAAAAGTGGAAATATGAACATGTACTTTAGCATCCATCTAAATACTGTTCGACTTTTAAAAACCAAAGACTTTCAGAGATAGGGCACATTTTGTTCCGGCTTAAAACCATCTCTGTTAGAAGATTTTTGAGGGTGTGATTAATTCTAAGTATGTGGTAATGCACGCTTTGGTACTTGCTTGACGTTTATGAATGAAAAAGATTATATGTGACTTGACAAAATGACTTTTGACATGATGGCAATGGCTTTTATGTTCCCTATGTATATTGTCTTGTATTAGTGGATGTTGAGAAAGAAAGGCCTGTTCTTAATGTAGCTTTGTGTTAATATAACTGAAAGGAATGAGCATGTGAAGTTTTGATGGAGCAGTATCACTCTTGTGTATGTATGTAGTACGCAAGTATGTAATACTTGCTCGTGTATAGCTAGCAAAAGTAGAAAAATAGTTATTAAATAGATACTCTTTATGTTTAAAATGTAATGCTGTGGTATATGTCTGCGTAGCACCGTCAGTCATGAACAGGGAGAGGCACATCTCAGTGAGGTGGTTGGAAACTATAGGCTCTAACCTTTGTCATGTGTTTGTATTAGGTAGTTTTTGTAATTAAAAAAAAATTATTGATTTGACTGTTTACTGTATCGGTTTTACAGACTTCCAAGAGCAAGGTAGAAATAGTGTTTCGGTTTTTGAGATGGATGCACAAATTAAATACACCTATTTAAATGTCAGATTACAGTCATCATATCAGATTATGATCTTTTTGCAACATAATTACATTAGGTATTAGCAGCTGCACCAACGAAAACGCAGTGCACTTGTTTTTTAGAAAGTACAAGTCAGGAATTTTTATTGTATTTCTTTTAAATCCAGATAGCCTGCAGATCAATTGCTATCAGTACCCAGCCAAACTAAACCGTTGGTGTAATGACCCAGTGATATTAATTAGGTAGTTGCTGAGTGATTTTGAATGTGATGAACAAGCTGTGTGAAAATTCTGTGATGGGTTTGGAGCTCCTCCTGTGTCTATTAATTAAATGTACTAATTATTTTTATTAATTTTTTAATGGAGGGTAGGAGCACTGTGCTGAGCTGAGCTGAAACTGCTTTGGTGTTTTGGGTGTTTTTTTGACCACTAGTGGGAGAAATACAAACACTATTAAGGAAAAAGTACAGAAAAACTCAGTGGTTATAGTGAGTTATTAACAGAGGTAGTTACAAACCGTAGAACAGAAATAAATTTACTTGCTTTTGAGATGTGAAACATCATCTAAATGTAATGAAGGAATAGAAAAATATGCTGTATTTATAAATTATACTGCTTGTTTTGTCAGCAAAGCACTGAAAGCCAGCTCCTCAGCTACGGTGAATCAGCTGGGACTCATTGAAATCAAAAGTGGTTGCTGGTAGCGTGCCTAAAGCAGGGGGCTTGTAGGATGCCTTTGACCCTGGGGCCAGTCCTCAGCCAGCCAAAGGCTGTTTCTTGTCAGAAGCCTGGGGTCAGCATCAGTTTCTATGGAGGACAGCGTGGGCAGTGTGCGTGGGCAGTGAGCTTTGGCACTAGCACTACTGTTGGCTGGGTAGATGGTATCTTGTTTTGTAAGACAGTGACACCGGCACAGAAACTCAAAAGGGGCAAATACCGCTTGCTGGGTGTTATTCCTGAGATTTCCTGCAAAGCAGACCTGCTCCCAAGCAGAAGTTGTCTCTGAAAGTCTGCGATGTGCCCATGTAATCCATTCGTGTTCGTCAATGCAAGGAAAGCAGATTTTTCATTGTTTTTAATTTGCCTTTAAATAGAGAATAGGGAAAAAGTATCCTAACTATGTATTTTTGTCAGACAACTGCTTAGGACCAGAGAAGATACTTAAGTAATGGTAGTATATTGCTTTATTCATGAATGTATCATTGGCAGCAAATTATGTTTCTGTGTTTAAAAACAATGACATATTTTGATTTTTAATTGGAACTGGGCACCCAACTCCTTGAGCTGTTTTGAAAGCTTCACCGTTCCCAAATGTCACCTTTAAAGATGTATATATTACAGATCAGATTCAACTAGGGCAGCATCTCTTCAGTTTTCTACTTGAAATTTGTAATAACATTTCAGTTTATATTTGTTCAGTTTTGAACAAAATAAGCATTGTAAGAGTAAAGTAACAAAGAGCTCCATGTCTCTTCCAAAAAGGAGGCTTGCAGATTATTTAGCTCAGTAGCATCTTGCATTGTCACTCCAGGTTTTGGACAACAAGATAATTAAAAAGTTAGCAGTACTAATAATGAACTTAACAAATACTGCTGTGTGACTTCACTACGTTAATTACAACACTATATAGATATCCTAATAGCAATTAAAAGGGGATGTTCATGTTAGGTAATAATTTTACAAGGGAAGACGACTCAGTGAATAAACGTGTGCTCTTCCTCCATGAAACTTCTTGTTGTGAAGGGAGAGCACCACGAACCAGAACTGTGGCCAGCTTGATTTCATGCGTGCATCTGACTTCCAGCATGGCTTTGAAGTATGGAGTGGAGAGTCACATGCAACTAGTTTCTCCATAGCTAGAAAAGTTAGAAACAGAAGGATTTTTGTATTTTCAGAATAACCTATTCTACTAAGCTACACATTTTCCCCTGAAGCATTGTTTAATAAATCTGGCACAGTAATGGCGTAATTTAAAGTCTCCAGGGAAATGAAATAAAAGTTTTAGTCTTGTAAACTCTTCTAACCATGATCTACAGCTTCTGAAAGAGCATTAGGCACAGAGGAAAGGGATTTTGTTGGCTTTGTGGTGGAAGAATGTGTAGCATTATCGAATGAAAAGAGCATATTTGTGTTAGTCAAAAATTAACCATTGCATGCTTGTGGCTAGGTGTGTTGATGAAAGTAAGAAGAAGAAGAAATGACTAGGGAAGAAGTTAGTATTGGAATGAAACTCAATAGAAATCATAGGCTAATATAAGGTGAGTCCTCCAGCATCCTGGAGCACCCTGGTCCATATTCTGGAAAACAAGTAGAGAGTCCTGTTTCTATTCTGTTATTTATGTAAATGAATAGTGTAATCTTATTCCAATTTTAATTGAGGAAAAAAAACCCCCACAACCCAGAACTGCTACCAGTTTATCTTTATCCTAAAACTCTTCTAGTGTTTTTTACCTGAAAAATTGAGTTGTGCACGAGCCTAGTTGATGAGCCACAGGAGGCATGTAACACTAGATTCTAGCTGTGCTTCCCTCAGAGCACGTTTAAAATGTGTCTGAGATATTATAGATAATTGGCCTGTGCTGTGTGTTCTCAATGGATCAAGGAAAATACTCAGTTTCCTGAGCAAATTAGTATTTTTAGCTCTTTTATTTGTGTCTGAAGAAGAGTGAAGGACCAATATGTTCAAGTGGTGGGTTTAAGTTATGTTACTTTCCCGCTGATACAAATTTTATTAATGATATGTACTTGTAAATCCTATTCAGTTAAATGCAGCAGTTGGAAGATTAGCATCACAGAACATCACAGCCATAAATTAGATTCTAAGAGATTTTTCCTTCATAAATAGACAAGAAGGACCAAAGAGCACAGTCCTGAACTCCAGGGTCATGAAAGAATACTTTGAGTGAAATGCATTTGTATGGTTATCATGGAGCAATTAGAATCAGAGTCTGTATCTCAGTTTCCTGCTCTTTCATAATTATAGTGTAACATTTAGATACAAATCCTTATTCATATTGGTATGCTCAGCCATCATTTACTGAAAGAACCAGGACAGTAATTAAATTAGGCATACTGCCTTTCTTCATTCCTTTGATTTTATACATACATTGAGATGAAACATCATCTTTAATAATATCTGCAGGCAGAAAATAAATGCAATAATAAACATTATGACAAATCAAAGCATACTGTCCTATTTAGAGCAATTCTGCGTGTGTAGATGTCAAAGTTTAAGTAGGATGCCAAGTGCTGCTTTTCTGCCCTGCTTTGTGTGTTTACAAAGATCTGAACTGGATGTCTTGCCAAAATGGAAATGCGATGAGAACTTGAGTGTAGCATGCTTTCTTTCTCAGTTTTCCATGAGTACAACCAAGAGATTTAGGGACTAAAAGGAACAATTACAAGCTCACAATGCAGAGCAGCCATAACTCAGCTTATAGAAAATCAGCTGCATCTTCCATACGACTTCTGCAATGATCCTACTTTGAGGTCAGACTGAAACTGTGTGTCTAAAGTGTGAGTTAGTGATAGCTTTTGATATGTTGAAATATTTATCTCTGGCATCCTTGTACCTCCAGTCTTAGGTAAGGAAAGGAAGCGTGGTCTGATAGTTAAAACTTGAGTCTAGGTCTCCTGGGTTCAGCTGAGTTCTTTGATGCAGATTTCCAGTGTTACTGTGGGCTACTTGTTTAATTTAGTTTTAGTATGTAGAAAGTGGTACTCCCGTAGTCGTGGGGATTTAGCATCAAATTTTGAGATATTCAAGATATCGTTGGGATGGAGCTGCATTAATAGCTAGAGTCATGACAGTCTTTAGAGGCCAATTATGTTGGCAATTATGTTCATATGTCATTCCAGGAAGTGAGGCAGACACTACCATTGCTGTAGTGTCCTACAGTAGTGTTCACTACTGTTACTTCTTCTGTTGTTTTTGTCTTTCGTTTTCCTGAAAAAATGCCAAAGCAAAACACACATTTCTTTATAACAGGAAGAAAAAAAAATACTGCAAAAGCCTCTCATCAACTAAAGCCTGGGCTCAAAAATAAATTACTTTTTAAATCTTTCCAAAATTGTACCTACCGTCCATCATTACTCAAAGATTGGGTCATATCTGCTGCAGTGTTTGAAAATATTAGTTGACTTTATTGTTGTATGTCTTGTACCCAAGTCTGTTGTGATGAGAGAACCTGTTGTCCCTTCTTTTGTTCCTGTGAGGATTCTGTCAAATACTTAATATTGTTTGGATTTGGTCAATTTTTATTTCTGTTTTTACCTCCAGCTTCCCTTCAGGGGGAAGGAATTCACAAATAAATGCCACGCAGGTAAGTAAGCCGTGAGATTTGTTACAGCCTAGTTTCAGCTTTAGGAGGGCGTTCAATAGGTAGCAAATGCTTTGGAGGTAGGTCAGGGGTACATGGGCTTCCTGAGGATGTTTTGGCCTCTTAGAGACCTCAGAAGTCTGTTCTTTTGGATTGTGTAGCTTAGACAGTTTTTTGTAGCATATTGTAAAAAGGAAATCATACACCTCTCTTTGCCAAAGGAATGATTTGAGGTAAACTCTGAAAGGAGATCTTGAAGAAATTTTCTGGTTTTATCTTCTGTACTTAGGCTTATTTTAAGATTGTTCCATCTGACCCAAAGTGAATAATGCCAGCCCATCTCCTTTTCACACACCTGATTTCAAAATTCTTCCGTGCAACCCTTACTGCAGGAAACAGCTTTAAACTTAAAGTTCGTCAAAGCACCAGCTTGCCACCACTCCAGTAGCTTCTGCAAAAGACAATGCGTTCATTACACCTGCTGAGGATAACATCAGTATTACTGGGTTTTGGTTTTTTTCCTCCCCTCTGTTTCCATAATGTTGTAACATCTTTAGGAGAGAGAGTCTGTTTCCAATTAAAATTGAAAGGAAAGTGTGGTTGCAGTGGAAAATATTCAGAACACACTTTTGAGAACAAGAAACAAGAGATCTGTTGCAGGGTGGATAATATATACGCTGATGGATCTGCACGTGGCAAGTTATGCACAAATTGGTATTACAGTGAATCTGTAGGTTTCCGTATCATTTACCTTTTTTCACAAAACTAAGCATTTATCAGTTTGATGTTTATAGAGAGTTGCTGAACCATGCATTAGCTGGTGAAAAGTTGATTGCCAACGAAGGTTTCTCAACTTCCAAGAGCATAGTCTGATGAATGGGTAATTTGAGAGCTCCTTGAATCTTGCTCTACGAAAAAGTTTCTCTTTGACAACAAACAATGGTGAAACAGAAATTCTTTCACATCTGCACAAAAAAAAAAAAAAGAAAAATCAGCATATTTGTGCAGGCAGTGCATTGCGTTCTGGCGAAGAGAGGTTGCAGGTAGTTGTAGCGAGTAGTAAGGTGTTAAGATCACTTAAGCTGCCAACAAATTAGGCAATTGTTAAAGCATAGAATCATGGAATGGTTAGGGTTGGAAGGGACCTCAAAGATCATCTAGTTCCAATAGGATTATCGTAAGAGGTGAGAGGGACTGGGATGTGGGCAGGGATGCCAGGCAGACAGCGGGACTGTGCTGGTACTCGAGGGATCCACAAATGCATGTGTGAGTCCAGAGAGTGGAGAGGCGTGTGCTTTCACTAGTGACCACCTGTCTTCACCAGCCCAAGAGGAGAGGGGGACCTGGCTGTCTGTGCTTGCATTTTATGAAAGGCCTGGACATCGGTGCTGTTGCAGGCAGCACCTTGTCTGTGACTGTCTGTGTATCTGGCCACATCAGCGTCCTGTGCGTGTCTCTGGCACATGAGCGGAGTTTTCGCGACTGGTTGAAGCTGCCAACGGGCAAGTGGCATCAGCGTCATTGAAGCTGGAGCAGAGACGTCCTGCCTGAGCCCCTGCGGCTGGGCAGGAGGGATCTCCCCAGCCCGGGAGCTGCCGGAGGTGGTAGCCCCGTGCAGCATCCCTCGGGCTGTGGTGCTGCGTGTGTGTGCTGAAAGTGGCGTGTATGTACGTGTGGGTACCTTGTAGCAGCACATACGTGTATGTAAAATGTACCTGACAAACCAAAGGTATGTCTGTGAGCTGTTTCAGGGTTTTAAATGCTTTAATTCCTCACACTCAGCTTCTGAGAACAAGTGACAGGTTTTGTTTGTAACACAGTAACTGCAAGGGTGAGAAATGAAACAGAAAATAATGAGTAAATGAGTGTAGTGCTTTTTGGTTGCAGGATGGAAAACGTGCTCATTTTCTCTTACCTTTGTGAATGTTTCCAGCCCTGCAAACACAGTTCACGTATTTTTAAGGAAAAAGGATTAACGGTGTCTTTGCAAAGGTTAAGGAAACCAGAGAGGCCTAAGGGCCTCAGAAATCCTTGTGGAAAAAAAAGAAGAAAGTGTTGGTAATAACTTCTCTTTATTATAATAGATTATGATTTTGCTGACTGTCAAAAGCCCAGGCAACATGATTAACCTGTTGAAGATCTTCCTGACTTGACCAATTTTTTTCTTCCAGAAGTTTTTCTTTATAAAAAAGCAATTTACTGTAAAAATATACTTGTTCGGAGGTTGAAAAGTAGGCAGTAGATAAAATGAAAGTACAGCTGTGTTGTAATATTATTTTTGTGCTTTTTCCCAAAATTGTTAATTTCACTGAAAACAGTTTTGACAAGCCTCTGTATTTCTAATACATTTTCTCCATGAATAAAACATGGAATAACTCTATTTCTAAGGTTCAATTTCATCGTTTTCTTCCCTACTCAATCTTTAATTTGTTTGCTTGACTCGTTTGGAGATTTTTGCAGGATTAGGGGTTCAAGAGAAGGTATTCTTTATGCTTCTTAATATAACATTACTGACACGATGTACTTGTAAATTATGGTCTTTAGACTAGAATGACAGATGTACGTTACTTAACCATCTTATTGTCAGTGTGTATTAGATTAAATGTAAATAGCTCCTGGTTCTGAGGATTTTCAATCAAGCCCCTCAATTTGCAAATACAGCATGTGTGTATTCACAGATGGGCTGTGCAGAGCTGTCTGGAGCTGCTCATGCAGAGAAACTGGTAACTCTACCATTTTGCATCTGGCTGAGGTGGTTTTGGCTGTGGAAGGAGGTTCACCAGGCAAAAGGCATCCCCTTGTACTGAGTTTTTATGGAATCTAGTATCATGATCCTTGGACACTGAGTTATCATGGGTAGTAAATAGTAGGGGTAAATAGAAAGGGGAAAAGAAGTGAATAGAGGTAAGAAGGAAAAAATGATGTGGGAAAATGTCACCTTTAGCTTGTGGGAAAATAACATGCTTTGGGATGAAGTTACTTTAAATTTGGTTTAGAACTAAGATATATGGCAAGCAGCTTAAAAGAATTTTGCAAACTCTCCCAGCTTTCAGAGACCAGCAGAAGTATTATTCTGTCCCTCTATTCTGGAAGGAAATCAACAGGCTGAATGAAATCCAGGAGCGTGTTCTTTAAGCTGTGGGGCTCATAAGCAGGCGCTCTCCACAATACAAGCATACTTGTTGTGTGCGCTGCTTCCCTTGCTCCCCACACCAAACACAGGGAATGGTAAGAAGTGATGGAGAGGTGTGTTACATGGTATATGTAGTCTCACAATAGCCTGCACTCTTATCTAACTTGCAAGAAAAGCTCCTGAGGATTTCTTCTCTTGGCATACAGGAATAATGAGCCATTGAATCAGCTCAGTGGCAGGTGCTAGAAGGGTGGCAAAGGGAACGCAGCAAAGCCAGGGGAGACGACAGAAAAGGCTTTGTTTTCTTCCAGTGTGAGATTTTATATTTCCCAGATTTTGTAAGTAAAAGAAGACACTTTCAGTTGTGTAACTTTCTTCTTTAATATGAGTGAGGTTGTTTTACTCCACTCCTCCCAGACATATTTAGCACGTCCCTTCTCTCTTCTCTCCTAACAAGATTTCTGTGCTTTCTGGAATATGCAGGAGCCTGTGTTACCTTAACTGACATTTGGATATATTATGATTGCAGCTCTAGCCTGTAAAATCAGCTACTTCTTTTGCAGATTCAGCTCATTTTAGAGGTGTCGTGCAAAAAATCTTACTTAGTCGTCTTTAGTCCTTCTCTTGACCTATTTCTGTTTGCTTTCTATTAAAGAAATGTACTTTGATGGGCTTCTTTCTCCTTTACGTTCTTGTTCAAGTCTCATATTGAGGTACAATGCAGACAACCTGTATCTTTTCAACCTTCAGTTAGTTCTTGATTTCAGGTAACAGTGTATTCAGGTAACAGTATATTTTGAAACTGTAGGTCAAAGATGGTAAATCTTGCTTACTTCCAAGCTTAAAAGTCTACACAACTGAGACATTAGTTAAGTTTACTGTATTGTTACTGATATAATAATGGAAAACGCTATCTCCCAATAGACTCTTTTGTTTCTTATGTTGTAGAATAGAATTACTGTGATTATTTAATAATGCTAGTTGTATTTATAAATCATAGTTTAGGCATTCTGGAGTCAGCAGAACTCCTTGGAGATCAGCCTATTTTCTAATTATGTGTGGGGATGAATTGTCCCTATTTTTACAGCTGCAAAAATATGTTTGAAATTTTGATATCTCATCAGGATTTAGGTCATTGCCTTTACTGTTCTATTCAAATTCTGATCTGTATCAAGGATGATTCAGCATGTTTTGCATATACCACTTATCCCTTTGATTTTTTTTTTTAAAGTTCATTATTGATTCAGATCTCTTCTATGCCCTTACTCACTTGTATATATGCATGTTCGCTAGTTTGTGGGAAATACATTACTAGTGTATCAAAGAGTACTTAGAAGAAAGACATCTTTCCTTTGGGAAACAGGAATTGTTCAGTGCTTCAAGAAATTGCTGTGAAAGTGTCTCAGTGGGGCATTAAGCATGTATTTAGCCTAAGGCATGTAACTATCTCCACTGAAGTCAGTGGGATCATACACTTCAGATTTAAGCTCATTCATAAGTGACCTTGGTACTAGGAACTTGGACTCAGTTCATATAGAGCCCTCTGCGAGACTGAATTTTTACAGCTATTCAGTTGCCATCAATTGCCTTAAATATAATTATGCTGTGGATAAAAGTATACTTAAGTACAGTATTGCTAACTGATATGGTAGAAGACTAACCAGTGTAGCCCAGCTGAGGAAATGTATAGTTACAGATAGCTAATATATGGACTAATTTCTTCTGAATTGTGGTGCTAATAGCAGCATAGTTTAGAGGAACAAAAGGTTATATTATTGTGTCATGGTTTAGCCCAGCTGGCAACTAAATGCCACACAGCTGCTCACTCACCCTCCTCCACCCCTGGGGAATGAGGAAGAGAATTAAAGGGGAAAAGGGAAGAAGACTCGTGGGTTGAAATAAGAACAATTTAATAATAATATTAATAATAACATGATGTATATATGTATATTAATAATAACAACAACAACAATAACGATGATAATAATAATAATATGTGCAAACAAGTGATGCACAGTGTAATTGCTTGCCACCCAGTGACCAGCGCCTGTCCCATCCTGGCAAATGATTTTGAGACAGATATCCCAACACCACAATGCCAGATGAGCGACAGGCCCGAACAAAGAACGAGAGAGAGAGAGAGCACGAGCACTCTGAGAGAGCCCTTGGAAGAGAGTTTCCAGAAGAGAAAAGGCCCCTTTTTCCAGTCAGCCCTCATCTATGTACAGGGCATGACGCTGCATGATATGGAAGACTTAATTGGTCAATTTAGCCCTAAATTCTGAGTCTAAATTTGAATCATAAGGGGAGTTGTGGACCCGTTGTCCCAGGTATGCTTCCCACTCAGCCTTTCGTGCACCTGCACGCTGGCACAACAAGAGAAGCTGAAAGGTCCTTGATGTCTCAGTACCAATTGTAAGTATGAATGTGCTATCAACATTCTTCTGATAGTGAATCCCAGACTAAAACCAAAACACAGAGCTCTTATAGCTGCTAAAAAGAAAAACTAACTCTGTCCCGGTCAAAACCAGGACATATTGAACGAGTAATGATTATTTTTCCTAAAATAAATTTGAGGATGATGTCTAGCTGTTTAATTTCATGTGTTTTTTAGACATGGATGTGAAAGAAAAAGATTTGAAGATACCACAAAATTTTTGTTTATATTGCAAGGAAAATTAGGGTTGGTAGCAAAGTACAGTATGCTTATTTAAATTAAAATGTTAATATCTTTTCAAGAAAAAAAATAACCCTTCAAAAGGTAGTTTTTGCTAGCGATGCTCAGTCCATACAAACTGCTATTTTCCCAAAACAATGAGAGCATCATTCCTGCTCTTAAGAATGATCATTCTTAATCATCTAAGCAGTGTAGAAATAGGTAATATGAAGACTTTACTCCAATAAATATTTTCTTCAAACAGATAGACTTTTTTTTATAACTGCCAATTTTCTATACTCAGTAGTCTGTAGAGACATTGAAAACAATTATGTAGAGGGGGAAAGAAAACCCACAGCAAAAATGACTTATTCAAGGTTCATTTAGATGAGGTTCATTTAAAATCTCAGCATACCTTTTAACTCACTAGACTTCTGTTTAAGAAGTGATGTGAGATTGTTTTTTTAATAAAGTAGAAATAGATAAGAAGCAGATTAGGTCCCTCACTATCACTCTTAAATAAATTCATTTTGTTTCTCTTCCATAAAGACAGTGCCTGAATATTCTGCATCTAACAGAAGGAATTGTTGGGCCCGATGTCAATTATTTTTGTAGTAATTTCCACTAGTAATTGCTTTGAGTCAGCCTAGAAAGTGCTACAGTCTGAGCTTCTCCCAAACAGAAACTTTGTCCTTCTTGGCAGCCTTAGTCACATATGTAGGCTCCTGTGTAACTAAATTAGTCTGAATAGGGGATTTGTAACAGGGATATTTGGGTTTTCTTATCTGAGCCAAAGACCATGGTCTCGCAGTTTTCTTTCTGAATTTTGTATATTAAGCATGTATTTTCCCAGTAGGTGACTAAAACTATACTCCTGCTTTCTTCTCTTCCACATACATTTTAAAAATATTTTTTGAGCACAGAATTTTTACAGGATTTTCCATCTCTGACATGACCTATATGAACATCTAGAATACCTCTGCTGGGAAGAAATGAGTCAAAACCCAGAGAAAGGCTTAAATGAGTTTATTTTGAAAGAGCTTGTGTGTTGTAGAATCAAATCACAGTTTCTGGAAAAGCAGTTTTTTCTCAACAAGCGGAGACTGGATCTGCTCAGTTTTAATGGCATCTCAGCTCCTACCTGAGTATGTGTTTTGTGCCATTAAGTGCTTTAATCAGCGTGTGATGCCTCCTTAAGTGATTCGATTATTTAGTACCTAACTGAAAGAGTAAGGAGTAGAAGCAAAGAGGTTTTCTGGAGTTACGAAGCACTCACTGTTCAAGTGTCAGATGTTATGATTTGATAAAAATCCAAATACTGTCTGTATTTTCTTTATCTAGCACAGTGCATACATACAGTAAATAGGATATTTTTGGATGCAAAAATAAAGTAGGTTAGACTAGTTACAGAAGGAATAGATCTCTGAAGCCATTGTTCTTTAAGGTTGTTAGCAATGTGGTGAGCTGTAATTTCTCATGTGCTGATGCAGCTTTCCATACTTAGCTGGATTTGGCCTTCTTCACTTTAATGATGTCAGTAGTTTTGTTTTTTGTTTTGTTTTTTTCTCTTGCTATTCATATGCATTATTCTGTGTAGTATAGCTATCTCGGTTGCCAGAAAAAGCTAATAACCTTTCATGCCTTTTAGTGTAACTAAGTATTTTCAAAGTAATAGCCAGTGTGCTGTCTGAGCAGAGTATTGGATTTGCAAATATTTATCTGTGTTTTTTTTTTTTTTGTCATTTTTTTTCTCCCCCCCCCGCCCCGAGTTGTCCACCTTAGAATTTAACGTAGTAGCTTAAAACATCTAGTTTTATTTTCCTTAGCAAATACCATAGGGAGTATTACACTGTATTTATTTTACAGCTTTGGACTGTTTCCTATGATTATTTTTTTCAAACCACTTTTCTTTAACTGATACTCATTCTGAAAAATCATCATGTCCTACCCTGAGAAAATGTAAATGTATCTGTGTGAGATAACATTACAGAAACCCTTGCATTCTGAAAATACCAGAAACTATTTATTTTCTTAATTCTTCAGGTGGCAACAAAGTGATGCTGCTGGTCACTACTTATTAATAGTTGTACGCGTCGTGACTTTAAAATGGGAACAAGAGCAATTCACATTGTAGAAATGATACAGCAGACGTTTTTAAAAGGGAGTTCTTATGGATAGTGTCAGAGTTATTTAGAATTTCTAATAAAGGAGTAGCCTTAAATTTCACTCATCTTCAAGGAACAAGTTTTCTCTTCCTGTTAATGTAGTAAATGGGTTTTTGTGCTCGTGATCTAGGGATCTCTTCATGCCCCGTAGCTCTTGCTGAGTATTTGGAGAGAAATTCGGAAGGGAACATGATATTCAATACATTATTTATATTAGATGATTTCTTTCAATGTTTTCAGTAAAAGAAAATCTTGCATTGGTAAGGAGGTGATAAGCTTTCTTATATGCGTATTGGCTTTGAGAGCAGCAAAAAATGTTTTGTGTTCTCTGTATAATTTTGTAAACTTTAAAGAAATACCTGTGTTAGGAACTTGGTTTCAATTTCCAAATGAATGCAGAACTCTGTTTTGCTTTTGAAAGTATCTCTAACAAATAGATTTGTAAAGGTCTAATTTTGCTCCGGTTATAAAATGCAAAACAGCTTATTTTTTTATGGCTGTCTTCTGTGGTCTTTTGCCTGGTGTTTTATGATGTTAGAGTTGAGTGGTCAACATGCTGGAGGGAAGGGGTGCCTTCCAGAGGGACCTTGACAGGCTCAAGAGGTGGGCCTGTGCCAAGTTCATGAAGTTCTACAAGACCAAGTGCAAGGTCCTGCACATGGGTCAGGGCAATCCCAAGTACAAGTACAGGCTGGGCAGAGAATGGATGGAGAGCAGCCCTGAGGAGAAGGACTTGGGAGTGCTGGTGGATGAGAAGCTCAACATGAGGTGACAACGTCCGCTTACGGCCCAGAAAGGCAACTGTATCCTGGGCCGCATCCAAAGAAGTGTGGCCGGCAGGTCGAGGGAGGTGATTCTGTCCCTCTACTCAGCTCTTGTGAGACCCCACCTGCAGTACTGTGTTCAGCTCTGGAGCCCCCAACACAAGAAGGACATGGAGCTGTTGGAGTGGGTCCAGAGGAGGGCCACGAAGATGATCCGAGGGCTGGAGCACCTCTGCTATGAAGACAGGCTGATGGAGTTGAGGTTGTTCAGCCTGGAGAAGAGAAGACTCCTGGGAGACCTTTTAGCAGCCTTCCAGTACCTAAAGGGGGCCTACAGGAAAGCTGGAGAGGGACTTTCTACAAGGACGTGTAGTGATAGAATCATAGAATCATAGAATGGTTAGGGCTGGAAGGGACCTTCAAAGGTCATCTAGTCCAACCCCCCTGCAAGGAACAGGGATATCTCCAACTAGATCAGGTTGCTCAGGGCCTTGTCCAACCTGGCCTTGAACGTCTCCAGGGATGGAGCATCCACCACCTCTCTGGGCAACCTGTTCCAGTGTTCTACCACTCTCATAGTAAAAAATTTTTTCCTAATATCCAACCTGAACCTACCTCCCTCTATTTTAAAACCATTACCCCTTGTCCTATCATAACTGGCCCTCCTGAACAGCCTCTCCCCATCTTTCCTGTAGGCCCCCTTGAGGTACTGGAAGACCGCTATAAGGTCACCCCGGAGCCTCCTCTTCTCCAGGCTGAAGAGCCCCAACTCTTTCAGCCTGTCCTCATAGGAAAGGTGCTCCAGCCCTCTTATCATCTTCGTGGCCCTCCTCTGGACCCTCTCCAACTGGTCCATGTCCTTCTTATGTTGGGGACTCCAGAACTGGACGCAGTACTCCAAGTGAGGTCTCACGAGGGCAGAGTAGAGGGGGAGAATCACCTCCCTCGACCTGCTGGCCACGCTCCTCTTGATGCAGCCCAGGACGCGGTTGGCCTTCTGGGCCGCAAGAGCACATTGCCGGCTCATATCGAGCTTCTCGTCCACCAGTACTCCCAAGTCCTTCTCCTCAGGGCTGCTCTCGATCCAATCACCACCCAGTCTGTATTTATGCCTGGGATTGCCACGACCCAGATGTAGGACCTTGCATTTGGCCTGGTTAAACTTCATGAGGTTGGTACGGGCCCACCTCTCCAGCCTGTCGAGGTCCCTCTGGATGGCATCCCTCCCTTCCAGCATGTCGACGGCACCACACAGCTTGGTGTCATCGGCGAACTTGCTGAGGGTGCACTCCATGCCACTGTCCACGTCACCGACAAAGATGTTGAAGAGGGCCGGGCCCAACACGGACCCCTGAGGGACGCCACTCGTGACCGGTCTCCACTTGGACATTGAGCCGTTGACCACTACTCTCTGAGTGCGGCCATTGAGCCAATTCCTTATCCACCGAGTGGTCCATCCATCAAACCCATGACTCTCTAATTTAGAGAGAAGAATGTCGTGCGGGACAGTGTCAAAAGCTTTGCAGAAGTCCAGGTAGATGACATCCATTGGTCGACCCTTGTCCACCGATGCTGTCACCCCATCGTAAAAGGCCACCAAGTTGGTCAGGCACGATCTGCCTTTGGTGAAGCCATGTTGGCTGTCACCCACCACCTCCTTGCTCTCCATGTGCCTTAGCATGGTTCCCAGGAGAATCTGCTCCATGACCTTGCCAGGCACAGAGGTGAGGCTGACCGGTCTGTAGTTGCCCGGGTCCTCCTTGTTCCCCTTTTTAAAAATGGGGGTTATGTTCCCTCTCTTCCAGTCATCGGGGACCTCGCCAGACCGCCACGACTTCTCGAATACAATAGCCAGTGGCTTGGCAACTTCATCCGCCAGTTCCTTCAGGACCCGCGGATGGATCTCATCAGGTCCCATGGACTTGTGCACCCTCAAGTTCCTCAGATGTTCTCGAACCTGGTCTTCAAGTACAGGACAAGGGGCAATGGATTTAAACTGAAAGAGGGCAGATTTAGATTAGATCTAAGGAAGAAATTCTTCCCTCTGAGGGTGGTGAGGCACTGGAACAGATTGCCCAGAGAAATTGTGGATGTGATCCCATAGAGATGTTATGCATTACATACACTAAAACTAGTGAATGTATAATATCATTGGTTGGTTTAATTTGGTCTAAGAACTGTCATTTGAAGTGGTGACTATTGAGTCAGATGAAAGAATTTACTTCCAGTGACTTTGGAGAGAGTGACATTTGATTCATGTTCCTCTTCACATTTGTACCCAGTAGGGAACTGTCCGGTAACGTGAGATCTCGTATATCTTTCACATAACTCAGAGAGATTCTAACAGTGCATCTAGCACTCAAGGGCATTGTGCAGATTTGTGGATTCCCTGTAGTACCTCTGGTCCAGAAATCAATAATTATGCTGACACAGAAATGTTGTAGGTTAGGTTGTTGGATTTCTGGGATTTAAGGAGGAAGAAACGAAAGAGTAGGCGAGAAGGGGAGAAGTATCTTTCATGTTAGTTTTGATTTTATTTTATTTTTAAACTGAATACAAGTAGAGGCTGTGTAAACATTAACAAATAAGAATCAATATATTTTTAAACTGTTTTTATTTATATTAATTAAACTTGCATTAACTTCCCACTTACATGTTAGCCTTTTTTATTCTGACCAGCTGCCTTTCTGTTATGTTTTGTGGTCTTCCCAGAAACTGTAATGGAATTACAACCCTACTCTGGATAAGCAGAAATAAATCAAATAGTTTACAGGAAAAATGTGTAGTTTCGTTTCAGGAAATTTCAGATCTGCTTCTATCTGTGCCACAGATTGTCTGTATAATCTTTTGCAAGATACGTACTTTATTTGCTTATCAGTATTTCTCCCTCACATAAGGATCCTGTTGGGATACGTTCTTTGTTTTGTAGGTGTTTATATACTGTGATTCCAAGTGCTATAATACATCCTACAGCTTAACAACTTACATTAAGTGTTTTGCAAATAAGATTCTGATACCAGCTTGATTATTTGAGAAATGTTTTGTTACCCTTTTTTTTTTTTCTGTAATTTTGCAAGTGATGTTTACTCTTAACAAAAGAGAAAGTAAATAGCTTTAAAATTGACAATGATGAAACAAAATGCTCTACAGGGAGCTTGGTCTTTTGATTGACAGTGCATGGAAGCAAACAGGAGATTCTGATCTGGAGTATCAGGAATAAGGATCATCAAGAGCTGCATCCTCAGGTTGTGATAATCAGCCTGGACTGAAGAAGGGGCTTGTCCAAGGGCTCCAGTGCTCTGTACTGTCATTATGCCTTTGGCAGATCTATAGGTTTGCTCTCGTTGTACATACTGTACCAACGTGTAAAATGCATGTAGTTCACAAGTATTTATTTCATACGTGCATCCATATTTTAACTGAAGCTCTTAATCGTAAAGAATCTCAAAACACTTCATGGCATTACAAGCAGTATTAATGGAATTATATCACTAACTGTATTCTTAGTTTAAAACTCAATTTTGAAAACAAACTACAATGAGAGAAGAACCCTCCAAACTACCAAGATGACAAAATTGAGACATATTTGTCATCTGCGCTTACCAGTATGTCCTACACCCAATCATAGATTGGATTGTTTTGTGACTGTCCGGATCCTGTGGTTATAAGACCTTCTCCTCTGTACTCTTTCCTGTCATCCACTAGTATTAGAGAGTTTAGATGCTTCTTCTATAGAAGTTAACTATGATATTGCTGACGTCTGTTTATTTGCAGAATTGGAAAAATATTTTCTTTCAAAACCAGAAGAAAATACAGAAATTTTGGAAGAACACATTATTGACCATCCCTACTTGCATTAAAAATATTTTGACGTCTTTCATCCAGTCAACAAGCATAGATTTTATGAACCACTATACATCACTTCAGTTCTGGAAAAAAATCAGTGTTTTTTGGCTTATGTGAATGAATTAAGCATCTGCCTTTCTGTGCCGTTACTAGGAAGAGGCACTGTATTGCCTTGCACAGTGTTGAGACAGGGAGCCACGGCTCTTGTCATGGCAACAGAACCAGCCCCGAAGTCACAGGTGTTTCCTGCTCTTCCAGCAGTTTCCTATCTAAATACTGGTCTGGCCTAATGTGATCTGTGTCGTGATGAGGAGGTCGCAGCCTGGAATGCCATGCCTGAAAACTGATCAGTTAAATGCAGTCACATCAATTTAGAGGTGAATTGTGTGATAATTTTTGTGATAAGTTTCAAATATTATGACTCGACAGAAACCAAGGACAGAATGATATGGTTTTATACATAATTGAGCATCGTGGACTGATTGTTTTAATGCATTATTCACTTTGAGGAGGTCGTAGTTTCCTCAGTGCATCATGGGCTTTAAGCAGGAAAACTGAAGTTCAAAGCAGCTGCTAAATGTTTTCAGAGCCTCAGGTTGAAGAATCAAATGTGTTTGTTTAAAATATAACCCAATTATTCCTGAGTTATACTGATCACCATAGTAACCTACATTCATTTTATTTCATATGAAGTTATTTAAAACCACTTAGCTGGAAGAAATAAATGTTGTCAATTATTGATATATGAATGTAGCCTAATTATATTAATGTGAAACATTTTTGTAGGATGAATATTTCTTCATGCATTGTAGTTTCATGTCATTGTCATAATTAGTGTTAGTCATTTACGTGAACTGTAATTTTGAGAGGTTTTTTCCTTTTTTTTTTCCTTCCATGTCACTCTTACACCACCAGTTGTATTCCGCATTTTAAATTATTTCAGTTCTTTTTTTGGTCATGTGTAATTGCGATCTTCTTTCTACTAGAGGCATGTGAGTTTGGTTTTTTTGCTTCATGTATCTGCCCACATAGGGTTGGCCTTGGTTGTGCATATGACTTGCAGGAATTTCCCGTATTTGAAGGCTTTGAAGGGCATGGAAACACGCCTTTCACTGTGTCTACTTAGAATGCTGGTTCTACTCTACGACTTAGCTAATACTGACAACTGTCCTGTGCCTCCTGCCCGGATGTCTGAGCTGTTAGTGAACCAATTCCTGAGCCTCTGCAGTTTAGAACTTGACGTTTTAAGACAAATCAAGATAAATGGCAATTTACCTTAAAATGTGATTCAGGAGATGATTTAGGCGCTGCCCAGACGTTTTTTCTGCATGAGCAGACCGATAGTGGTGATCTTGCAAGCTATCCCAAGTAAGCTGTTGGTGCTATTCACTCAGCCTTCGGTTTGTTTGGCTAAATATCCAGGCAGAAGCTAAGTCCCTAGGACTTAAGACTTAACACTAACCAAGGGCTGCAGTTAAGACAACAGCAGGCATTTTGAGTGTCTAGGTTGACGTTCAGAGATGTATCACTTTTTCCTGCAGTGTCTCTCCCTGTCCTCAGAACATGAGTGCAGGTAACTTCAAATTGTTACTTCTGCACCTGGTTGCTCTCTCTGTACTTTTCTCTATCGGAACTGATATTCATATTGCTTAATTTTAGAAATCTACTTTTGAATCATCAAGGACTTGGTGGATGATGAGCATTGCTGCTTGTTGTGGGACATACTTCAGATGTGCCCATTTCTCTGCATGGGATATAAAGGAGACTAAACCACTAACCCAGGTGTAGATACCTGCTGACATGAATCCTATTGTTGTTTTTGTAGATTCAATCTTGGCTTCTTAAAACAAATATGAGGGCTCAATCTGTGTTTTGCTTGCAAATACAACTGAGTTTTATTTAAGAAGTGCTAGATGCCTCTTAGGTTCTGTGGTAAAGCTGTAGTCACATGCATATAGATGCAAATCTGCAGAATCTCAGTTCTCTTATTTGTCTTTTATTTATTTTCCTGGTAGGCCATTATTGATATGGTCTTGCAGAGCCTTATCACAAAGCCTGTTGAATTTGCTGGGAAGGTTTCCTTGATCTTGATTTTTCAATGGCTTTTGCGTGTGCACTTGATTAATCAAAATGTTGTTTATTTGTTTAATTAATTAAACCCAGTGGTGTTTGAAGGCTCAAAAAGCAATAGAATAAACAGTTTATAATTGACTGAAATGGGAATTCCATTTGAAGAACTGCTGGAGAATCAAATTCACTATGTAATCTTAAAATGCAGACCACTTTTGTTATTTATATATGCAGCTCCTGTTCATTATGCTCAAATTGAGCTGAAAATTGTTTTCTTTTGCTGCCATTAATTTTAATTTTTAAATTCAGAGCAAATTAAGTTGCTAACTTCAACAGCTATAGACATGACTTCCTAAATATGAGATAAACTTGATCTCCAGCTATGTCTAACAAGCCCCATTTTACTGGGTTGTTTCCCAATACCTGCAGTGAAAGCCAATGTATTTGAAAACGAATTCGTCATGGTTGCTCCAAATAGTATAAGCTGCTCGTTGACAGCAGCAGGCAAATAACTGTAAAGCTTACCGTTGAAATTTGCCAGCTTTATGTCTTCTCTGGTAATCTCTTCAGCATTCAGTTCACCTAGAAGGGCTGGATGATGGAAGTTACAGATGGAAGAAGCTAATTACCTCATCTGGTCTGTTCTTTTTTGTTTGTTTTTCTTCTTCCTTTTTTCCTGCCAATACAGGCTGTTTCCTACGGTGTGTTTTCTATCAGCTTTCCATTACCTCAGTTATGAGACTGTGGCCAGTTGCCTTGAGAGTTTTCCACGTTTCAGCTTTTTCCTTATTTTGATTCATATCTAGCATTCGTAGATCTTAGTGATGCCGGAAGTGATGCAGAGTCAAAATAGACGGTGAGATGAGGGAATTGAACAGATGTGCCTCGAGTTCCACCGTTGTTGCGTTTCTTACCTCTATGGCCCTGATACTTAATCAAAATTGTATTTTTTTTTGATTTTCTGTAACAGATACTTATTTTAAACTTAACAAATAGTGATCTAAGATGCAAATCTCTTTTTTCTTTTTTTTTTTTTTTCTCCTGATGTGGGTAGCAAATAAGAAACTATTTTTTTTCTGATGTAGGCATCATTGTTATTTAAACTGTTCTTTAAGTGATGTAAAAGAAGAAAAAAGAGATGCTCTTGAAACTGCCGTATTATTAATCAACTGACAGTTTAAACCTCATTGCCGCAGAGATTTAGTTCAGACTCTTATACTTAGTACATACAGAGCTATAAATGCAGCAATTACCACATTGTATTTGTTTTCATCCATGACTTCTGTGAAGCAATATGGTTTCTTCATTGTAGTAGGAAAACATCCAGGTGAATATCATCTTATTAAGTAAGTTAGCTTCTATTGCGCGTTCTGATTCTGATCAGCTCATTTTCTTAAAAACTAAATATTCCACACTTTTTAAATTTTGTTTGATCTTTTACTTCATTAGTGGAGGAAAGAGTGTAAAAAGGAGGAAGTCAACTATTTTTCTCGTCTTGGTCTTAATCAACAGGTTTTTCAATCAACAGAGCTACTATCTGCTTGTGATTTTTATTAGTGATGATTCATTAGCCTAAAAAGAAACCCAGAGGCTACCTTAAGCATTCTGGTGTTGCCACGAGGGAAAAGAAAAACGTTTTATTAATAAGCGGAGCATATTTGCTCTATAATCATTTTGAGAATAGATACAGGACCTCTTGAGACTCTCCTGTACATGGTCATGCTGAGATAATGCTTTCAGTAAATACATACACTAGTCCCCAAAATAATACAAATATTCTTATATCTTTTGGTGTTTAAATAGAATTCTCGAAGAAGATGAGTGGCTTGGCTTTGGTCAGTTAAAATTGCCTTTGACTTTCAGATCCGCACTTAGTCTTTGCTTTTCTATGTTTGACCATCCACAAATGCTTATTAGGTGCCTAAATATAAACTTTAATAGTACCAACGTCAATAATTTGGTTTTAGTGCTCACGTTGCTCTCAAAAGATAAACTTCTCAGCCTTGCCGTCATTCAATAAATTGTATTTCCCAAAGTGTTCCATGTTTACATGGAAAGTAAATAACAACAGAACTCAACTGACCATCTGAGAACTGGAGAAAAGCTTAGACTCCTGCATATGCCATGAAGGTGGAGATCCTGAAAGAGTGTGTTAAAGATAAGAACCATCATCACTCTTCCAGGGCTAATGGTGAAGATGAGTAGCTGAGTAGTGTAAATCCCTCATCCGTGCCCAGGTAGGTCAGGAGCACACCTTCATCAGCTCATTGTTTGTTCAAGACTGTGTCAGTTAATGTGCTTTTGGCTTTTGTGGTAGAAATCATCATGTAGATTTGTTTGCCGCTATCCTTCACATCTGCTGTTTGATATCAACTGCTCTAGATGAATACTACTGCTAAGAAATGGTAAAATAAATAATAATATTCTGAAATAAGAAAGAATTCCCTCTGTTTTATTTGAGTCTGTGTTTGTAATCTTTGTTGTAAGAGAGAATTCAGATACAGCTGAAGGGGTTGCATTCACAAGTCAAGTGTGGAAAAGGTAAAAGCAAAACAATGAAGTAAGATTCCTTCCAGATGATCCAGAGCAAGACAGTTGTATCTATTAACTGCTTATGTGAAGTTTTTAGTTAGAAGGCAAAGGTTTTATCTGAGACTGTATCATACTGCTTGTGTGACAAATTGTACCAGCTTAAGTATATTGGTTTAGAAACTGGTGGAGCGTAACTGCTATCATACATGGACACACTCTTTCCTTGGTTTAACAGTCCCTCACTGGTTTATTTTAATTTAATTACCACTTCTGCAGTTGGAGCTGTTTTTCGTATATAGCTATTTGCACAGTTTTATCCTTTACTCTTCAGCAAAAGAAGTTGCAACGTCTTTTAGTGTTACCTGAACAGCACTGTGCGACTTGAGATTCTGGCAGTGTGTAGGTCTTCAAAGTCAATGAATTTTAACTGTAACAGCAGTCTCAACCATGCACGACTCTCTGATAGTCTCTGTAAATGTCAGAGAAGCTGGAAAATAAGTGATATAACTCTACTATATGCAGCATAAATAATGTTACGATAGTGTTCAGTTCTTTTGGGTGAGTACTCAATAGAGTCTCAGAGTCTTTAAGGGAAGAGCTCTAGGGGTACGTGGTCAACTACAGGTAGCTGGATCTGTCACACGTATCTCCCTGCAGGTGTTTCTTAATATGCTTTGTTATAGTGCCTTGAATTGGTAGGATGACTGTAGAGGATGTAAGCCTAATTGGGAGGAGGAAGAAAGTCTCTGAACACTTTCATCTATGACAGTGTCTGTCAGAAAACATGAAAGACTATTCCTGTGGTACTTAATTAAGCCTTGAGTCTTTGTAACAAAAACAGCAAACAATTAATTAATGATTAAAATTAACTGCGTGTCCTTTGTGTAGTGATTTATATACATAATTAATGCTGTAGCATATTAAGGTGTTAGATGTCCTTTATAGAGCTGGGTAATAAATGGTGGCTTCAGAGGGCGTTACTTAAAATTCAAATTAACATTTACTCAAAAAACCTCTTAGTGCTAAGAGGATAACTGGAAGCAAGGATAAGTCCCCATCCCGCCCCCCTCCAATTTTATGTGTCTGTGAAGAGATGTTGGTCTTGCACAGGGGCTACATTATTGTACATATCTGCTTTAGCTTGCGAGAGAGACCATTTCTGTTTCTAGTACATGGATGCTCTATATGGCTTGTGTTCCTGATCTATCAAGAGGACTGATTAAACAGCCGTGTCAAAATATGCGTATATGTAAGATATTAGCACTCAATTTGAGTTATCCCAGTTTTCCTCAGCTATGGGTATATGTCCTGGTTTTTAAAGGTATTGTTGTGCTTCGCATTGCAGGACCTAACTGACCTCAGAGTCTTATTTTATAAAAGCACTTGGTTATTCCTTTGACTTTCAGTGAGATACAAGCTCTCAGGAGGCTGATGGACTGTTGAAATCAGACCAAAGTCCAGAGTCTGTAAAGAGCTAGGTGTTGTCTTTTGTAGTTCTTAAAACTTTTGGATCTACTGAAGCTTGGTTCAGTTAAGCCCTACAGCCTAAGCAAAGTACCATGCACATCTGTGTTAAAAACTTGGGCCTTAGCTTTACCTTCTCACATGACAGACAAAATGGAAGGCTGGAACTCAGAAAACGTGCGCAGTGCACTGATCTTCTTACTGGAATTTTGCTATAGCAGTGATGGATTTAGGAAGGATGATAATTTTCTGTTATGTCTAGCCCTTCATCTGCACTCCAGTTTTATCTGAAAAAGGTTATTTTGAAATTCACTCAAAATGTGCTTTCAGTTTAACTGTGATATTTTGTATGTTTAAGTCCATATAAAAATCCTTAGAGCTTAAAATAGTCTTTGAAAACAGTTTTTTACTTTATAAAGGAATGTGCTTTTATGATCCTGCAAACAGTATTTTATGTACAAGCATTGATGGGAAATACAAAGATACAAAGGAAAGCTGGGATTCAGTGGCTACAAAGTGCTTGAATGGAACATGTGAATTAAGGAAAGCAGCAATTCAGTGGCTATAAAGTGCTTGAAATATGTGAAATAAGGCCACAAAGAAAAATTACTGTAAAAGTACACTTTGGTAGAAGATGGGAATTTTTAATTATTTTATTTCTTACTGTACCTATGACTATAGTCTACCTACATTTGGGATATAAGGAGTTTTATCTATCTATCTATCTATCTATCTATCTATCTAAAATTCAGTAAAGAGGTTATAATTTGCTTCAGAAAAATTGCTTTGTAAGTACAGGGAATTCCTATATATAGATATTGTAATAAAAAGGCCAGAATAACATGGTAACCTGGGAGTTTCTGTTCTGGATTAGAGCTATGTCTGTTCTCATCCATTTTTCTGTCTTTGCCTGGGAGACTGTCATGGTTTGATGTGGAGGGGGTGGGGGTTCTGGTGGCAGGAGAGGGATTTTGCTCCCCGTGACCTCCCCGGTTTTGGAACCGGGTTAGGCTTAGTTCTGGCCACCAGATCAGACTGCCATCCCCCTCGGGGTTGAGCCAATAGGGCGCCTCTGCGAATTGCCCTATTTAAGTCAGGACAAAGGAACCGGAAAAGGTGCTTTTGCCCAGGAGCTAGCAGAGAAGGGAGGAGGGCACTGCCCCTGCTCCCTGGCTCCCGTCCGGGCAGCTGCCTGCGTCGGGCCGGTGCCGCCCACGGAGAATGGCGGCAGCGGAGCCAGCTGGGGAACTCGGGGGCACCCCACTCCCGGGGTGCCCACTGGGCTGAGTTCACCTGGAGAGGACTGAGATCTGAGAGAAACAGCTGCGTCGACAGCAGGTCAGTGAGGATGGAGCGGGAGGAGGTGTGCCGGAGCCGAGTTTCCCCTGCGGCTGGTGGTGAGATGGCAGGCGGCCCCCCTGCAACCAGGACGGCCTCGGTGGAGCAGAGACCCACTCGCAGCCCATGGGGAGAAGATGCCTGAGCCTGAGGATGGTCGTGTTGGGACGCACGACAAGGCAGAGAGGCATCTGGAGTCTGCGTGACGACGCACGCCGGAGCGAGTGGCTACAGCTCCCTAAGTACCCGAGACTGTGGTAAAGCCCACACCGGAGCAATCTGTGGGGAAGGATTGCATCCAGTGGGCTGGACTCACGCTGGAGAAGTTTGTGGATTTTTCCTCGTGGGTAGGGGATCCACTGGAGCAGGGGAAAAGGGTGTAAGGACTCCTTCTCCTTTAAGAAAGAAGCAGCAGTAACAGCACGGAATGAACTGACCTGCACTCCCCCAGTCCCTGCCCCCTGTGCTGCTGGAGGGAGGAGGTAGAGCCGTGAGGAAAAGGAAGGGGGGGGGGAAGGTGTCAGTTTTGAGATCTGGTTTTGTTTCTTTCTGTCCTCTCGAGTAACTGGTTTTGTTTCCCTTTGTCCTTCTAAGTAACCATTAATAAAATGTTTTACTTTAAGAAAGCCCAGTCTGTTTTGCCCGGGACCATGGTTGGTGGGTGCTCCCTCTGTTCTTGTCTCAACCCTCAGTCCCTTTATTTTTTTTTCCTCCTCTCCACTTTACTGGAGAAGGAGAGACTGTGTGAGTTTTAGTTGCTGCATCAGCCTAAAACCACGACAGAGACCTTAGCAATAGAGAAGAGAAACTCATCTTTTTGTAGACGAGATCTTGCCGAACGTAATGTATTTCCTTTAGAATATGACTCAAAACTTTTTTTACTCAAAACCACAAAGAAGATAACAGCACAAAATGCCAAATTAATCCCTCCTATAACTTTCTGTACCCTGATGGTATTGTTAAGCATTAGGGAAAACTCGATTGGTTTGATTATCTGATGTACCATAAAATGTGCAGAAATTGTATCCTATCCTTCTGTGCCCTCCTCCCCACCTTCCCCCAGCCCCTCTATCAAAACTGTTATTCGTATGTATTTGAGGAACATGGTTTAGGGACTCTGACAGTGCAGGGTGAATCGTTGGACTCTATCTTGAGGGTCTCCTCCATCCAAATGATTCCATGATTCTATGTACCTGAAGCCGGCAAAGTCCAAAACTTGATGGGACGGTTTGTTGTGTGCTGTAGGCAGAATAATTCTGATTGTGTTTATTTGCTTATGTGTCAGTAAATTTAATCTTTGCGTGCATGTTACATAATTATCTTAAAATCTTAAATGATACTGTTAATTTCAGCAGTAATTAGCAACCTGGTAATAAGGTAATTATGTCTATAGAGACTGTGGTTTTTAAGTGAATGTTTATCAGTATCCCTGAAAATCCATGCCAATGGAAACAAAATCCAAAAAGAGTATTGCATTTAGAGCAACTACAGATTTAGTCATATAACTGTAAAATAAACCAATGCGATACAGAGAAGTTGAATGATAATTCTGCTCTATCCCGTGCCTAATTAATAAAGGTTAATCAGATTCTTAAACAGCAAATTCTTCTACAAACTATACCTCTTCCAGCAATCCCATTATACATCACAGTCATGGCCTGCTTACGCCTTTGCTAGACCCTGTGGGAATGTTTTACAGTGTAAGATCTCCATGATACGCATGCTCTGTATCAGGGAGACAAGGGTGCATATCTGAAGCCCCTAAGAAATTTAGACACTTAAAAGATTAGAAAAATAATTAAAATTTAAGGTCAAAATGCTTTTTGGCATTAGCAGTAACTTTGCTGATTAGATATGGGCCCTGAGAGCTAGTTTATGAATTAACTGAATATTGGATGAATTTCAAAGGCACAAGGAAAATAAATGGCTAAACCTTTTTTCTATGCTTTTACAAACTTTTCTTCATGTTCACATGAAAAAGTAGTCCACAGCACTCCAGAGAAATGAGCATTTTCTTGCCTATTTTTATTCAGCATACAAAATGCGGTGCATGCCTGTTCAGTGTGCTTTTTTCTTTGCTACTATTAGTGAGATTTTGCACTTGATTTGACCCAACTAGAGCTTTCCGAAATAACTGCCCACTTGAATGTGCACCTTGATACACAGCGTAAGCCACTTAAATGGATTGCTTACTTCTTCATCACTGATTACCAGATTCTTAAAAATGCAAAGTTAGTGCTGTGTTAATATAAATTTTACTATGTGAAATTTTTAAAGTTGACTACTGTTGCTGAATATTTCTATCCTAATAGCATTACTAATTTATGTACATGACAAAGCATTCCTGCAAATGATATGCAAGGGTAATTTCTATTATGTTGGATTTTAGCGTTCTCACATTGTAATAATGGTAACCAAACTGTGAAAATACCTCTCAAGGGAATACAGCTCCATAGTTAAAATTGTGAAATACCTGTTTAACAGCACAGTAATAGTTTACCTGCACACAGAGCTTGTAATATAGGAAGTACTTTTATTTTCTCTATAGTAATATTTCTAAGATATTCCATCCAAATTGATTTCAGCCCTTGCCTTTGCTGTTTGTTCAGTGAGAAATGGAAAATTTGTTTTCAACATGCAGTCATGTTTTCCTAAAACTCAGGGGCAGAGACACTCTGTAACTGGGAAGGGAAAGGTCTTCTGGTTAGTAGATAGACATAGCAGTGGCTGTACCACAGTTTAGGGAATTGAATGTCTCCTGCTTGCATTTACGGAAAGAGAGACTAAAAGGAAATTAGGGGCCGAAGCTTCCCGTCAGGACTGGTGTTTTGCAACTTGCTGGTTCACTTACTTGTAAAGCTAATGACACATGGGAGGGAGCGAGCCACTCGACCATGCAGTAAATTATTTTCTTTTTGTTGTTAAGTATTTTAAGCAACGTACACGATATGCATTAGACAGGCTTTTTCCCAAACAAGCTTAACAGCAGTGAGGTTTCTCATATACCTATTTCTTCTTATCCCTTTAACATTAAGGAGAGGTTAACTGGGCTCAATGTTTTCTGTTCAGTGTGTTTGTTATTCTTAGATGTGTGGTAGCATCTGTGGTATGCTATTAACAGCAGTGCCCAGTATTAGCCTTCAAATGACAATATGCATGCGTAAATGTAGACTGTATCTACAATTTCAGGAAATTCTTACTTTAAAAAAAGCTTTCCTGTTCATTTTTTTTAGGTAGAATTCATAAAAGCTTACAGACGTTTAAGCTATGGCATAGCTATTATTAAGTATTATTACATTAAGTATAATAAATGCTTAAACATCTTGCGTATACTTTTGTAGCAGTTCTGTAAATTTTTGTTTCATGTTCATCATTAACGATGAGGAAGTAATGTTGATAAGTTTAAAATTCAGTATATTGTTTTCATCCACTCTCTGGATGAAGGAGAGAGGATTCTCTGTCTTTCACAGATACCTTATTCAGAGGGCAGGGCTCTCAACAAAATATGGCCAACTTCAGACACTCAAAAATAATTTAGTTTGTAAGTGCTGAGATTTTTAAAATGCAGAAAATTTGTATTTTTCTTTACCTTCCTGTTTCAGTGATATTCTGATGTCATATTTTCAGACTTTGCTCAGAGTCTCAAGTAAGCCTGTAAAAATCAGGAACTGCTAGACTGAGTCTTCACTCAAAGACGGATGTAATAAAGCAGCTCAGTGCTTATATTTCCTCCAAAGGTGCCTTGGGAAGCGTCGTTGACTTAGAATTGACCTCTTATTTGCCTTTGCTTGACTGGGTGGAGAAATTTCCTGTAGCCCTTGTCACCATGGCCCTGGCAGCTGGCTTATGGGGCTGGGGCTGCCTGGTCTTACCTGCTGGCAGGACCATGCCCACCTCTGCCTTACTTGCCAGCCAGAGCAGGCAGTAACTGCTTGGAGCATCTTCCCTTCCAGAGCCCAGGCACTGCGTATCAAGCTGAGCATCACTGTAGCAAGTGGTGGAGCCTACAGTCCCTTTCAAGCCTCATTTTTTGTTGGGACTTCTTCTGGGATAAGAAATAAAGCAGTACAGCCTTGTGCCAGGAGTATATCTGGTAGTGTTGAAATTCTGGATGTAGATGTTTCTCTGTTTTTTTAGTGAGTCTAAACTAACACTTGTGCATCTCTTTGTGAGTACCTAAATAAATGGACTGTTTTTTAAAAAAGAAAATATACTCAGTTTCTGACAGTAAAAATGATACTTGTTTGGTATTAAGCACTTTAAAAAACAAACTCACTTATTTTAATGCCTTATATTCACTAGAAAAATGGGGAAGGTGCCAAGAGGTTTTTCTGCCATTCCTTTCAGTGGCTCTAGGAAGTGAAACACCATTCCTGTTGAGATTTCAAAGCCAGGAGCTGGAGACTGGAAGGTAGCACTAACCCACTAGTTTCTTGAATCTTGGTTGGTTAGTTGAAACATTCACTGTGGAGCCTGTCAGAGGAACCCACTCTCATTTGACAAGCTCTCTTTTTAAGCAGCTCATCATTTCCTGCAGTTTTATTTTTACGTGTATGAAAGACGTGTGGGTATCAGTGAATATTACCCAAAAATTCATACAAGGTGGCTGGCCTTTTGCCATCTTTCAAGAACGTGTCGCTGGGGATGTACTTGTATGACTGTGCAAGTGCTCTCTAAATGTTTGTGACCAGATTGTTTTTAGTAGTAGTATCTTGGCCCACAAACGCTTCTTGTGATGTTTCATTGTGCTAAGGGAAACTATAAACCCCAAAATGGTGTTTTACTTCCCTTGTTTTCCGTGAGTCAGCAAGGCAGAACCTGGAGACTGCCTAAGACGTTGCTGTGTGCTGAACTTCAAACGGGTTTTGATTAGTTTATTTAGAAATATTTCTTCATTCTCTTTATATTCATGACAAGTTAGATATTCCATGACCAAGGAAGAGAGAACAGAGCTAATGTGTGTGGTAATTGACGGTACAGCCCTCCGTACATCAGCAGAAGGACCTCGTCACTGCTAACCTTCACAGCAGGATCCACATCTTCATGTTATAGTCTTTAATTGAGGTGTGGGAAACTCCTACTGAGAACAGCTGCTGGACACATTAGCTATATCCTGGACTTTAAATAAGATTGTATTTTTGATTCACTTGGTATATGTTTTCTCAATGCATTTCCTTATTATTTAGAGGCATAACTGAATGGTTTTAACATTAAGCTGTTTCAGCACAAAGAGTACTGAAGTGGAGATTGTATGTTATCTCACAGTTTCCTTCTGCTTTACTTACATTTCTCTTTCTTGCAACTAGGAGACAGGCTACCTCCTCTGGCTCCTTCAGGACTAAACCAACATCAGAAAAATCGCAAAGAGTGACATTAGTGTGACCTCCAGAACTTGTTAAAACTTCCTGCCCCATAGGTTTTAGCTGCTAGGTCAGAGGCCTGTTATTTTTGACTGATAAAGCCAGAAGTCTTGACTTCCACTGTTCCAAAAAGACACCACTTGTTGGCTGTTTTTTTTTTTTTTTTTTTTATAAATAAAATAGTTAAAATAGTTATCTAAGGAAGAAAAGTTTCATGCACCTCACAATAAATGTTACGTCTTTGAGATCTTCATGGTCAACTTAGATCCCACAATCACACTGAGTCTCAAACTTAGTTTTCAGTCTTTAGCTGCTTATTACGTCTTTGAATCTCAAGGGACTGAGGAGAAGAGCTGGTCCTTCTGTCAATCTTGACTTTCCTTGGGAGATGTGGGAGACTATGTATATCCTAACTGAAGCTTCAGTGAACCATACCTCACTGTGCAATATTTGCTTCCTACTCTATCAGAAGGAATCATGGTTCTGTAAAGTTAGTAATCATTCCTTTCTTTCATGTTTGTGGCCTGACATCATTAGTACTGACAGTACAGCTCTGGGAATCATCTGCTAGTTAAATTGACAGTCTCTCTACAGTCTCAGCATTGACAGGTTGCAAAATTTTTAATATATTACTTCGTATTAAAAACACATTTCAGCAACAAACCCATTAGTAGATCTAAAAATCAAAATAGATGCTCAGAATTCAGAAGTAGTATCAGTATCAAATTTTAATATATTGCTTTTTCATAGCATTTTTCATCTGTGGGTAGCAGTTCTGTATATAATCATTGCTATCCACATTGCTTGTACCGTTGCACAGAGGCAGACAGGGAATGATAGTCAAATGAAACCTTGGTCAAGTGTTTAATCCCAGGGGATTGCAGCTATCTCCTATCAGTCTTTTATGCTTTATATCGTTAACACCAGACAGTACCTCTGAAACTAAAGCTAATGAAGAGAAACTGAACATAGAAAACTAAAAGCATATAGTGAGAAATCTTTGTTGAGTAGAGAATACATTACCTGCTTTTTAAATCTAAATGAGTGCCAATGGCCTAAGCGCAGTAACTTTAGCATGTTTTATGCAGGGCATCTCACATCTGTGAGTGGTGGTGGTTTATATATATTTATTGCAGAGCTATAAAAGTACATTTTGACTGAAACAGGAGTTACTCTTTCAAATGCAATAATACTACTTTAGATAGCTGATTTTCCAGCTTTTTTATGCTATTGACTGTGTAAAGCATCTAACTGGTTCAAATGCCACTGATGGCTACAAATTAGTCATATAGGGCAGTTATAAGAGGTATTTTTAAGGAGGATGATGTGTTAAGTATGTTTTCTTCAATTTTTGGGTCTTTATATTTTGACTGTTATCTTAACTGTAGATTAAATGCGGTATATAACATTCATATTTAAGATTTTGTCAAAGTGAAGTTTTATTTTGATTGATACATATGATATTTAAAATATTGGGTAACTTCCAAATAATTGTTGTTTTTAAATTGGAGAGCTTTCAACAAATGTCAAGTGTTAATCTTAGGCCTGCTCTTAAGTTCTAATCAGCTAAGAGCATAATTGTTCACTAGGGAGTGAAGTAAATTACCTTCTTACACACAGTGGCTTAAAGAACTAGTTGGGAGGAGGTTCCAGAATTGGTCGTGCGCTCCAAAATGCAAGTACACACCCTGTGTGCTTAAGATCACATTAGTCAACCTTGCTTTGAGGAGACAAGGATAACCTTTGCGCCCTAGTGTCTGGAGTATTCCTGAAGTAAGCAAGACTCCTTCCAGTGAGTGCTAGGATTTTCAATTATGTTGTGGAGGTGACGGGTGTTGACATCTGGATGAGAATAGAGCAGTGCCATTACGTGTGCTATGGTTTAGAAACTCGGGAGCGAATTTATCCAGCTTTGCTATGTAGGTTGCAATTTTTCTAGAGCCTGGATCTTTGTGTGCATGAGGTGTCTGTGTGTGCCATCCTTTAGGAGCAAGCTACATAAATATTTAGTAAATGGGAGTATTGTGCCTTGGAAACAAGCAGTGGACACTGATGGATATAGCTGATTTTATTTAAGGCCAGATTCCCTGGTATTTTGTTGTAGGTAAAAGATGTCTCCAGAATCACTGTGGATTAGAAACAAGTGGTTTATCTTCATCTTTAGGTATGCCCAGAAACCCATATCCATTCCATTTGCACTCCGTTAACTTTCAAAAGGATCTGTTGTACTTGACTGGTTCCTCAGATGCCTCTGGTGTGACATCTGAAGTAGAGATCGAAGATTTCCCAAGGGAAGATGGAACGTGGGGCTGTGAATGTGTTCTCACTATTTAAATAGTCATTAGGCCAGATTCTACTGGATTCACAGATGCACAACCAGTCTTCCATATTCATGAACACTCTTCATCTGCTTTGACAAATGGTGCAATTCGAGAATTGAGCTTTCATCTTTTTGCTTCGATTTAACCAGTTCAGCTTGGGTTCTGAAATCCTGAGGCTGATTAATCCAAAGTAAGCTCCAGGTGAATTTGGCCATTTACTTTTTATCTTCAGCTGGAGAGTTATCCTGTGAAAATCAGTTATGTGTGTTTTACTTCTATTTCCTGTGCATCTTCTGCTGTTTTAGAACATAATGACTTTTTCTCTGGAACAGGGTTTCGAGTTATCTTCCTGCCAGCACCTACAGAATTTCCCTGTATCCTCTTCTGAATTCATAAAATTTATAGCCTAGATTATCACCTGGTGGAGTGCAGGAGAAAGAGCATGTAGTTCTTTGCTGCTGGGGGAGACGAGGCACAAAAAGATTTAGTGCAGGCTCCAAATCATGCTTTAAATAAAATACCATCCTTCCCTTCCAAAAAGCATTTACAGTATTTCATCAAGTAGAACCAACAGTGTTAATAACTGTGCCATCTTACTGATAGTACCAGTGTACAGCATTGCATTGTTTAAAAGGTGCAGTAAACCTACCTCGCCACTAAATGGCACTCCTTCCTTTTTAGAGCTGAAACCAGAGGAAAGGTGCTTAAATCAAGGTAGAGGGACAATATGCAAACAGTATTTTCTTATTATCTAGTCTCCAAATCGTTGGCTGCCAATAAATTGAGTGATTTATTTATTAATTCTTTGCTTTCAAGTTCTTATGGCTGGTAGAATCTGAACAGACCCTGATGAATTTGCGGTGGCGTGCGTTGAGGTGTTGCATTGGTTTGTAGGTTTGTGTCACTGCATCCTGTGAAGAACTTCACATGTAACGCGAAACAAGAAGAAAAGCAAGTGAATCTCTTTGCAAGTTAAGTTTTTTATTTAATTCATGTTAGGAATTTTCATTACTCATCATTGATAAGTTTTCTGATGTTCGTCGAGCTTAGAGCATATGTAATGCAGGCTTGAAGGAGACCACTGAGCTCTGACTATTCTGCTTCCAGTAACGGTCTATCTGCATGATGCTTCATTTGTCAGACATATTTACACTTCGGTGCCAAGCACATGGTCAGCTAACAGACATCTGCGTGTTATGCAGAGTTATGGCCTATGCAGAGGAAAATTATTTTGGAAGAAATTAAAACCATGTAGTTTTATATCTAATTTTCTGATACATGATTCTTCTTTCACTCTGTTGATCTCTGTGAGGCTGCAACATAAATGTCACTATCAGATTTGAAAATTACAGGAAGGGGAAAATAATTTAAATAACTTTCTTAAGGAAAACAGCCTCCAAAATACCTCTGTACATGCTAATGTTATTTTGCTTGCCATGTCCACTGGTAGTTGGATACTCTACCCTTCAAAGTTTTGCATCAGGACTGCAATATTGAACTTTTGAAAGAACCACAGCATGTACCTATGCCACATGTCAGATCAGATGACCACAGTGGTTTCATTAGGCCTTGAAATCTAGAAACTTATATGTGACAAAACATAGAAAAATCTGCAAGCTATGTAAATGGGTAAAATTTTAAAAGTGTAGGCATGACAGACAGATGGTTATACTCTGCTTCTCAATTTTCTTTGAGGTACAGGATACTTTGTACTATTCTCTTCCTACAGCTGCCACTGACCTTTCTTGTCACCTAGCAAACCTGTGAACGCCTTTTCCCTGGTACTACATGAAAACTGTGTGAGCAGCCCAGGAAAATCTTATTCTGGTTGTCTTCTGGAGTCCCTCTTTTGCTTGCTGTCACAACATACCAGTCAAGAGCCTTCAGTTTCCGATCCTGTGAACATGCAAATACTCTTCCTTCACACACAGGCTTCCCTGGTGCCTAGACATAGATGCCCACAGGAGGAAGGTGTGGTGTATTCTCTCTCATCCCAGGATTTAACCTGCTGTTCCTTAAAGCCTCTCCATTTCCCCTCTTGGTTCAGAGGTATATCAATAGATGATTATGATGCTGCTGGCCTGTCCCTTTGCTCCTGGAGTACTGAGTGGTAGGACTGTGGGTGATGCTCCACCCACTTCCCTCCTTTCTCTGCTGCTTTGTGGTCACACTGGAGCAGTCAACTGGAGTAGTAGCCAGCTGTTTGCTTATGCATGCTCATATGCAAGATTAAGTGACTGCAGAGACATTTAAGTTGAATTTACTTTCCTGTAGAATCTTGTATGAGTGTGGGGGCCAGACTGCAGCTTGGCCCAGGAGAGGTCTGTAACCACTCCAGAAAGAGTCTGAAGAATAAGGTGGAATTAACTTTCCCCAATATATGATTATTTCTATTTTCTGAAGAGATTGATTCTGTTTGATATGTTGTTAGATTTATTAAATAGTACCAGAAACTGTTTTTATACAATTTTGACAATTTTAGCCCTAAGAAAAACAAAACCAAACCTTAATACTAGTTAAGCACATAGTGATCTTGAAGTTTCTCAAGGGAGATGTGCAAATATTGGAGTTATTAACTAAGCAAGGTTCCAGAGTTGGGGCAGTTTTAATCACTAAACAAAAACAATAACAGCAAAACTCCCTCAAGAGTTTAAAAAAAAAAAAAAAAAGAAACACCAAAAACCACCCACTGTAGAGAGGGCAAAAGTGTGAAATATATTGTTTGCATTTTATAATAAATATGGAAGGGAAGATGTGTTCCCCAAGAAGAGAGAGTGCGTTTTTGTTACGGATCCTCTAATCATTCCAATATCCGGTGTAAATTTCTAATACACAGTACAGGAGTGACTTCTATGAAAGAAAGAATGAATGAGTCAGGAATAGCTGTGACAAACGTGCTGCTGTAGGCACTGCTCACTGGGTTGCTTGTCACTGAGGTTGACAGAGGCTGTCATTCTGCGACTGAGAAGACGTACAGCTCTACTGGCAGCTGTACCTCATGCTCCTGCTAGCGGGTGCCAATACGGTTATAATAGAAAGCCAAGTAGCCTTGTACTCTTGCAAAACAAAAATACCTCACATAATTTTCCTCGTGAGCTTTTGTTGTTAGAAACTGCAAGGAGAGCTGACATTGTAATTTTATTTAATAATTTCTCTGGAGAAACTGGTTTTGGATGTTTATCTGTGTATTAATTGTTGAAATTAATTTCTTGTGACTACAACCATTCAATACAAACAACAATAAATTAATTTTGCTTGCCTGTCAGTCTTTATTTCAGCTAGGCCAAGAATAATAGTTGAAGCCAAGAGACTATGCTCCTGAAAATGCTTGCTGTTGAGTTTTGACAGTTTTACTTGCGGTGAATGACAGTCAAGGATATTGTTGTTAGAGTAGTCATTCCTTCAGGGGCTTGTATTGTGCCTACAGAAATGCCCTGCAGGTCTTTTTATTCTTTTCCTTTTAAGATGCCAGTGTCTCAGTCACTCCTATTTCTCTTCTTTTCTTGAAGGCATCGCACAGCTTAAACAGGGACCCAAACGTGATCAAAAACAAAACTAAAACTAGTTTTCCTCTCTTGGCTGAAAATGCAACTTGGAGGCAGCTGGCTCTTGTGGCTGGTGAAATCCCTGTTGGGATTTTCTCCATGTCCTTTATTAAGAGAGATGAGGGTTTCCCAGTTTCTGGTACCTTATGGCTGTTACCAGGGAGTGGCTTCATGCTTCCATCTGAAATTGGCACTTTCAGTAATATCTTTTGTATTCTTACTGGGAAAGTGGAGATTTTGACTATTCTGTTTCGTTCCATCACCCAGGACTCTGTAGTGTTTTCCTTTCTTATTTCCCAGTGAGAGCTTCTGCAGGCAGCCTCACACTTTGGCTCCATTGGTAAGCCAGGAAAACCAAGGGATCTGAGAGCTCAGGCTTGCGTATAGGCCAAGAACGGCAGATACGCTACCGGCAGAAGAGGTCTGGGTGAGCCTCCTTTGCCCCATGAACCTACCTGAGACTGTTTTCTATGCTAAATGAATTTAATCAGTTATCTTCAAAGCCTCTTTGTGAATAAACCGATGCACTTATTTGGACCACATGATGATTATTACCATGCATCCTAGATGGGATGACTAAGCCTCCACTTTATATTCTAATGGATATTCATATCATTCAATTATGAGACTTCCTGCAATTTGGCAGAATCAGACATGACTGTTGGGGCTCAGATCATAAGTCTTTCATCACAACCTTTCCCGCGTTTCTGCACGTGGTTTTTATTCATGTCCGTGTCACAAAACAAGTCATAGGCTACAGTGCTAAAAATACAAGCCTGTGACATCACCCTGACTGATACTGTTGCCAAAAGCTAATTAAAGTTAGTTGTTTTTTTGGAAGTCCTAATGTTAACACTAAACCAATACTTTTTGATATTAAAAAGCAATACCTACCTATTAGAATATGCTTTTATTTTTGAATACTGTTTTTTCAATTCCTGTGTAGCCTGCTTGGAACAATATTTGCTTTAAGTAGTTCACTGTGACTGAGAAAGTATTTTAGAAGCAGCCTCAAGCATAAATAGATATAGTTAGAATGTTTTAGGTGTACAGTGGTTACAGCTGAAAAACTAACCTACTTAATTGTCTGTGAATGCGATTATAGTTCTCCTGATATTGCTATAGTGACCCATCACAGCAGGAACTGAAACAAGGAGTGGTTGTTCATGGAGAGGTCAGCAGAGTGGCCAGAGGTGTGGAACAGATTTTGTACAGGAACAAACACAGATTCTGTGGCCTGTAAGAGAGATGACTGGCAAAGCATGCAAAAGAAGTCTGTAAAATCCTGAGTGGAAAGTGAAGGGAGAATTGTGCATTGTCTTTTCTGATACTAAAATTGGGGGAGTCAAATTAAACGAGTTGATAGCAAGTTTAAAATGGGCTAATAGAAACATGTCTTTGCATAACCTGTAGTTGGGCTTTGAGTTCTACAGGATGTGGATGCTACAAGTTTGTGCAAGTTCAGAAGTAACTGAACAAATTCATAAAATCAATGAGGAATTAGTAAATACAGACAGAGTCCCTCTGTTGCTAAGCAAGTCTGCAAGTTGTAAGCTAGGGGAGGATGCTTGAGAAGACTGAGCAGCAGTTAAGATGCTATACTGTCCTGAGAGAGACCAAACTGCAGTTGTTCTGTCCATACTTAACAGAAAATGTGTGAGAAGTGGGCCACCAGTGTCATTATTAGCTAGGTGATTGTTTTATGAATGTGTTTCCATCACTTACGACCTCCGTAGGGTCCTTGAGTGACCTGGGCATACACTTCCATTCAGTATCAACACTAATGACAACATTCCATTAAGCATTAACTTTAAAAGAGGCACCATTCACGGCTTCTTATAGTTTAATTTCTTATGCATAGTGTATGAATACAAGTCAGTAGGCTCAAATTTCACATGTGGCTGTAACCATATTCCCACAGTGGCTTGTAACGACAAGCAAATTTAGGATACAAAAGCAAGGGTGCACATAATCACTGCAGAACGGCTGGTGTGTTAGAAGAAATCCCTGGCTCCTGCTTAACGCCACGTTAGGTACCCTTCACCATTGGGTGCCAGTGTGGATAGAACAAAGCAGATGTGTGTGTGCAGCCTTCGTAAAAACTAAAGAAGGGCCAGGAAACAGAGGAACCTGATAGAAAGTAATTCATTTGCCTGTAATGGGCCTGTAATTGTTGCTATTACAAAATTTCTGATTGCGACTATGCTGTGTTTAAGAACTGGGCCTGTGGTTTTATTGCAGGATTATTACAGCAAACCCTTTGGGGACACTGAGAATATAGTCTCATTCTCTTAAGTATTCATTCGGCCAATATTGTGAAATGTAGATGTTTCTAAGGGACAAGAGGCCTTGGAATAACTGTTGAAGTAATAATAAAATAGAGATCCATTTAGTTTCCTTTTTTTCCCCAAAGACCATCATCAAATCTAGAATCAAACAGCAGGAGAATTAGGCTTTTTTTTTTATTTTTAGTTTTTAATATTAGGCTTTTTTTAAAGTAGATGGGTAAAAATGCCTTTCACTCAAAAGTACCTTGACCTTTTGTGTTGCTTTAAAGAGAATGAAAGTCTCCTTGGACTTTAGGGTTTAATAACAAAGTATTACAAGATTTTGTTGTGTTTCTGGGTCTGAGAGAAAGGTATGGAACAGAAATCATACACTTGGTTTTGCTGAAGTTTTTCATGCAGGTGATGTCTGGAGATGACAAAGAGACGGGTTTAAACAATGGTTGTTTTTTGAGCCTACTGAATGGACCAAGACTATGAGAAGACACATCTGTACCGTGAGGAAGGGATTGGCATGGTGATCAACCACGGTTCTTACTGGAGATATTAGAATTAATAGACTAGATTTCAAGATCCTCTCTTAGAAATTATTTCTAATGTCAGCAGCTTTCCTGGGGAAATAGATCCAGTTATATGTTTCAAATGTTCCTTTTTCTTCCCTCAGCTCTTCTCTTGTCCTCAAAATAAGATTACACTACTGAAGAAATTTATAGTAAATCCTTTTTGTTTGATTGGTTAGACTTGTGTTGTTTTTCTTTTTAGCAAAACCTCTGTCTCGTGTAACAGTTCTTCATGCTCCTGTGTTTGCCTTATTTGAAGAACCTGCCTATGGGTTGTGTATCTTGCAGCTCTTCCTTGTCCTTTGTTCAGAGCGCCTCAGAGGGCGGCTCATTTCCTGAGCCTCCTCATGGCAGAGCCGTGTTTAGGAAACAGTGTGCCGAAATGGCAATGCCCACACTGAGAACTGGGGCTCTGGTGTAATTAAAACATATCTTTGACCTTCAGAAGTAAAAGGAATGTGTGATTGGATACTTTGAGGTCCAGACGCTGCTCCTCCATGTTTCAGTCTGCTGTCTCCTACAGTGGCAGTTGACAGATATTTCAGGGGAAGGTATTTAGCACCTTCCATGCTCCTGGCTGGTTGCCTAGCTTTATACCAAAGCAGAAGGTTTTTGGTATAAAACAGCAGTTGTTTCCAGACTTGATCTGTCTCTTGAATGATGAGAGCTGATTATTTTAAACTTTACAGGCACAAGTGTAAATACTTTGAATTGTCAGAATAACTGTCCGGCTTTTTTAAATCCAGAAATTCTTCACTGTTTTTGTCTCTCTGTGTCACGAATCCCTGATGCTTCATTGCACACTGCATATGAACATTTCCCTTCTGTTTTCTCGAAGCAGGTAGTACTTGCTGCGGATTTCATCTAACCATCACTTGCATCTTGTGTCAAGGGAGACGTTTTTTTTGATAGCGAGTGGTGATAGCCAGATTTTCTCTCTTCTCTATTTAAAAAAACAAAACAAAGCAAAACAAAAACCCACCAAAAAACAAGAAAAATGAAGGAGAAAAAATAGTGTAAAATTAACAGTGTTTCAAAAAGACACTGTAAATGACACCCCTAGAGCTTAAAAATGTTTTTGTTCTCTAGAGAGATACATTATATTCAGTAGCTGTTGAAGGCTTCTTACTGACCCACTATTTAGGGAATTAAAGATTTTTCACTGGTTGGCTCAAAGTAGAAGAAACCTGTTTAGTCATTCTCATTGTTCTTGAAAGAAACAACAAAGGCAGAAAAACAGCTAACGTTTTTCTTCTCTAGACATAGAGATCTGTTCTGATAGTGAATGATGTTCTAGGACTGCTTAAAATAACTAGGGTAAATCCAAGCCAGCACTCCCAGTGATAAGTAAAACACTTGGCAATGGAAGAAAACAAACTGTATGCATCATTAAGGCATAAACTGAAGAATGTGGGGAGAAATTATGCAACTTCAAAAGCAGGACAGATCTTTTGTATTAGTATTATATGAAGCTAGACTGTTTTCTGTTTCTGTAGTTGTCCTTTAGACTTGTAGTTTGTATGCAGTGTCTTTTATTTCACTAAGGAAAATATGTTTCTTTAATGACAACGCGATAGTACAGATATTCTTCCAATTGTATTATTTCAGGACAATTATTAGCTGGTTCATGTAATGGTTGAATTGTGAAAAAAGAAGATGCAATGGTACTGAAAAATACCATCTCGCTTGCGTGCAAATTACTTATTTTTTTCAGAAGGTATTCAGTGTATAACACGTTCTGAGATTACTTAGTGTCTTAAAGAAATTGCTACAGGTAGTATAAAATTAGCTGATCATTTCCCTTGGTGTTGATTCCTTGTACATTTTTTTTCCACAGTTCTGGAGGTATGCAACAGCAAGGGTGATGATGAACCTCTGCCTACAGCATTTACTTAACGTTTGTGTGCCGTTGTAAAAACGTAGCAAATAGATGGGAAAATTTTCTTTGTTGGTTTCTTTAGTGGAGCAGTGGATATTTTGTAGCATGACTTCAGTAAGGCTTTCAACACCATCTCCTGTTGTGTACGAGCTGTTGATGTATAGGCTAGATGAGCAGAGAGTGAATTTGTAAAGTTCTTGCTGGCTGTTAAGGTGCAAGTTGGACATGTGAGAGGATTTATGTTTAAAAAAGTAATCCCTTAATATAATTGTTTGGTATTCTGAGGTTTGGAATATTTTAAGGATCTAAAAGATTTGGACTCATGAAGAGTATGATACGTGGACATCACTAATGAGCTTTTTGGGGGTTATATAAGCCACTTGTACATAAAAAATGAAGGTGCAGAAAAGAAGCTGCATCTAAGAGAAATCTGAAGTGTAAGATGAAAACAGTCTCCTTAAGTAAAACAGTGCCTATCCCCATGAATGTTAAAGTTGAGAGCCCACGTTCAAGCACATTCTCATTATTTTAATGCAAGTTATGAACAGATAATAAGAGAATATACTCCAGTAGGTGAAAATTACTTGCTGCTGTGCTGTCGCTGTTTCATGACATTTTAGTTAATTATACTGTCCTATAATGACTTACAACTGTGTGCACAGAGACTTGAGATAAAAAGGAGAAATTGTAGAGGTTTTCAAAAGCCAGACCAAAGCGTATTGCTGTCTAGAATGGACATGAGCTCCAGATGACCGCTGGATTTGTCTTCAGCTGTAAATTAAGGGATTATACAACTCCTATTTAGCATTAATTATTAAACAAAAGCAATTTCACAGTTTATTTATTCGTGAAATTTCTGTAAAGGGTAGGAGACTAGCCTTATCGCCTTTATTACCTGTGATTTCCTATTTTATCTTTCTTCGTAACTGCCCTGATAAACAGTGGCTGATCCAGGGAAAATCCTACCTCATGATGCTTTCATAGTCACCAGACGTTTTACAAGTTCTAAGGTAATAACTAGATATTCAAGTGGTACCACAGATCTTTTAAAGAAAAATAGGTATTTGCTTCCTCCTTTACTCTCCCTTTTTTATCAGCAATTCAGGTTAAAATTCTGGCACTGAATATCAGTATCACCCTTTGACAACCATATATTTTTACAATTATTTGACTGTAAATGAAGAGTCAAATAGACATAAATGTTCTTATTTGTGCATATGCAGTCACTGGTTGTAATTAGAAGATATTATTTTGCACGTTACTTGGTGCCTACCAAATAGCACCTTACTAGTAGATGGTCTGCTGGTTGCATGTAACATAGTAGAATAAAAATCACCTAAAATTATTTTTTTCTTATGTAGTCTTTCACTATTTCAATGTATTTTGCATTGATTCCCTCCTTAATTTGTTATGCATCAAGCTATAACGTATATCCTACTTGCATAGCTTTAGGCAACATAGCAAGTTGGTTTTGTGTATGACCGTGTTTTGGAGATGGATGTCTATGATAGTGACAAAGTGTTGAGTAGTGCTGGTTCCAAAAAAAGATAAAGGTAAAGTTTCAGTACTGGTCATCTTACGTGTTTTAGTCACTTTGCACAATGTGCACATTAGTATTTACAAACACAAGCATGAGCAACACTGGAGAACATCAAATGCGTTAAACGTTATTATATGTACTCCGCAAAAAGATTTTCTTCCTACCAGAACCTACCTGTGCTCTGGTCATTTGTGTTGCTTACTGAATGGTTCAGAATTGCTCTGAAAAGAAAGACTTTTGAATTTTTCCGACTTTTGTAGAAAAATCCAATCTTGTTCTGACCTGTTTCTTTAAAATCTGCTCTCTGGCTACCTTATAGCACCAGTTACTGCTCCAGCATGTTTGTTGGGCATGAAGTGTACCATGTTGATATGTGCTGAATTCATGCTGAATGTAATTTGAGTGCTCAGGGTAAAGCACCACAGTTAGTTGTTGTTCACCCAGTCAAGACAATATGGATGAAATTTTACTCCAGTTTTGCTGCTCTTGTAAGAGGAGCATAGACTGGGCAAAAAGTGCATTGTCTGTGGGTCCTGAGAAGGAGACACAGGATTGTGGAGGATGAAAGGTAAGTAAGTCTTCAGAAACAAGTTTTCCATTGATAACTGTCACTGATCAACGTTCCCAGCTGCCACAATCTTGCATAAATGTATTTGTAAAATAGGTTCTTTCTGGCTTTGAATTGCTGAGAATTTGTAGCAGTCGTCCTTGTTTTACAGTCTTTGTTGTTGACTGTATATGTGCATGTGTTCACTCTGTAAAATAGTTCTGTATATTCTACATATAAAATACTGGGTGACTTTCTGCTTAAGAGATAGGTCATTACATTTCTTCTTGTTTATATATGATATTTAATAGTACCATAAATGTAGATAAGAAGCTGCCATGCTTTGTTCAGTACAAACAACTCTTAATTCCAGCTTTTATTTGGCTCATAAAGGTGCACCTTGGCTGTAAAGGAAATCTATACCTTCAAAATCAGTGAGAGTGGTGACTGCTAAGTGCTAAATTACTAGTGACACAATTTAGAATAACTTTTAACAAATATTGTTGTCTGTTTGGAGGTCAGGAACTTTTGAGTATTCATTTATTAGTGCTAATTGAGCCAGATGCTCAGCTGAAATACATGATCATTCTTTTACTTCTAAATATCTTCTAAGTCATATCATCCAGCAAAGTAATACATAAATAATTTGTATTAATGGAAATCATGAATCAATATATCAGATCCCACTCCTAAACCATTTGGATTTGGCCTTTATGGATTAAAGTGAGTTGTAATGGTTGAAGACAAAAAAATCACTAATCAGATTTTCTCAAATCTGTTTCTTACGAAGTCTGAAATATTTGAAGGTGGAAGGTTTGCCTGAAAACTGTCCATAATTTCCACTTTCATTTTCAGATTATGATGAAAAAGAAAAAAGAAATGCATCATGTTCTGATGTCATTTATGGAAATATGAGTCCTTTTAGGACTCAGACCAATGAGCTAGAGCAGACTGACATCAGATCTTGGGCTAGCTGAAACTCAGTGAATTTTGATGGGAGTATCAGTCAATGGCAAAAAAAGTGCCAAGCACTTTAGGAAATGTGAAAAACGGTGAAGTTTTCCTTGCAGGTGACCACAATGAAGTCTGGTTAATCATTTGCATTTTTGTTCAACACAATATGACTTGATTGGGTGTTTTTTGGTTTTGTTATTTTATTTTAAACATTTAAAATACAAACCGAGTTCGCTCTTTAACAATGAGATTTTTTTATCTTTACAGTTTGCCGGGAAGACTCGTACCAGTCGATAGTCTCGTGTGCTGCTGTGGTACTTACTCCTGTAGAGCCGACAGTGGATACGAGCAGAAAGGAACAGACAATAATGCCTGATGTGTCTAAACAGTGAGTTATTCAAATAGCATGATCTTTTACAAGTGCAATTTAAACATCAGGTCAGATTCTGTCTTGTGGATATGCATATACACCTCCGTTCTGTTTCATCGGGGTTACACAGACATTTCCAAAAGCAGGAATTGGCCTGAGGACAGGCTGCTGCTTTTGTTCATTAGCCTACTTATTTTTCCAAGGCTTTTGGTAATGAGGTGTATAGAGGAAATGGGCATTTTTACTCTGAGAAATTGACTTTTTAACAGGCTTAATAAGACAATTCTTTTTGTTTAAATAGTCCTTTCATTCTTGCACAGTTTTTCTAGTCAGTAGTTGATTTTTAGAAAGAACATAATTTCAAAATGCTCTGCTCATCTGAGAAATTTCAGTATTTTTTAGTGACTATTTTACTGCTGTGATATGAGATATGATGGCATCTTCAAAAGCGTGGTAGTGGTCTTCCAAGGAAATTCTGTTTCATTAAATAGACTGTAATTTGGTATCTTGCATTAGATGAGAATCATAACCACAGCACGCGTAGTAACGTTTGTCTTGCAACACCAGGCAGGATGGTTGTTTCTTTACAATAGTGTCCTTGGAGAATGAAAATAACTCTTTTCATGAAAAGAAAGAAAATATAATGAAACTGCTTTATCACAAAACAAACTTGAGGCCTGTGCATTTTAAGGTGTGGAAGGTAAAAACATGACAATGGATAATAGGAGATGATTATTGGTCCTTGCCATTCATGCTTAGTTGAAAAAAAATGTCAAAAAAAGCCCCAAACAAACCCCAAAACACCACTAGTGGATTAGATTAGACGAGATGTGATCTTGGTACAGTTCTATGGCTTAAGTCTGTATCTAACTGTGATGTCTTTTTCAAGCTGATGATAAACCCATTTCATCCTAATCTACCTGCGCTTAAACGTTTAACACAGTATATTGCCTATCATCTAGGTATCATTACAGTGACTTAATGTTTCATATACTTTTAGCATCTAATTGTTTTAGTGTTTTAGTCATATGCCTTTCTGAATACTAAGGGACTGGAAAAGGCAATGGGCTGCGAAACACTGTGCTGAAATCCAGAATAATTTTTATGGTTAGTTCAAACAGCATTGTACATTTTTACCTTCTCTCCACTAAAAGGCAAGCCTGCACTGTTGTTTGATTGGCTTTTTCCTCTGCTTTCAGCAGTTTCAACATTTCATAGTCCCTTATGAGTTCAAAGTAAGAAAGCTCCTGTATGTGTTTAGCATGTGCTTTTCTGGTGTGCTCGTTTTTTAAATTTTTTTTCCTCACTAGTGATATCTTCTAAGCACATAGAGTTAAATTGTGCTTGTCTTGTGTACTGAGAGGTCTCAGAAACATGCTCTGACCTCTGCTAGTCTTCCAATTTTCACATTGAAAAATATGACTTGTGGCTCTGAAATTCTTTCCAAAAGAAACAACCTTGTGCTTAAACAGATTAAACATATTTGAACTTCTTCACATGGAACAGCATCATTTTATTAGTATCTTTAAATCAACGCTTTTTGCAACTATATTGGAAATGAAACAGTTTCTGGAAAACTTTTGTGTGTTGTTAGAACTAGAATTCAGTATATATTGTAGAAATCTTCAAAGTAATTGCAGAGGGCTTTAAGAAAATCTCAAGCAATGTGTACCTTTCACTTCTCTCATTTTGCTCTGTGCTTTCTATAAGTAGATAGTTTGCCTCATATCCAGTTTTAATTGAAGCAAAACAGATCCCAATTCTTATGTCTAAATATTCCAGTGTCATTTCTCTGTAATGTAAACATCAAACAAGAGGACACCCTTGGCCCATGTTGAATTCCATTTACTTGAGTGCAGAGTCCATGTATGGGCTGATCTGCACAGGTGAATTATAATTATTTGTGTTCATAATTACCTCTACTGGAGATGACATTGATGCTTTGATTTTTATGCTTATCTTTGTGTACCTGAATAGTCTTAACTTGTATACCCCAAAACTCTGAATATCACAGAGGGCTGAGTCTCAGCCCTCTGTGATATTCAGGCAGTGAGGTCTTGTAGCTGTAGCCCATGGCTTAACAATTCCATGGTCTCCTTGTACATCCTGTATTGGTTTTTTACACATAAGGGCAAAATGAGTTATTTTACTGTACTCATGTCTTCTCTGAAATGGAAAACATTTCAGAAAATATGAAAAATATAATATTTACACTTCTTTTATTGTCTGCTTTTCCCTAACCCTAAGTAGCTGAAACTCCTACCTGACAGTGCCGCTTGTCTAAGCTGCTCAAACTGGTAACTTCTTCTTTCTGCTTGCTTTGAGGGAAAACAAAACAGTAAACCAGGCTCTGGTGTTTCTGTTTTTTCTCTGTGCCTGGCCAGTGCCAAAACGCAAATAATTCTGTACAAACAAGTGTAACAGAAATTACAGTTGTGCAACTGTTTGCAACCAAAGGATTAAGAAGCTCTGTACAGCTTAACCTGATCTTTTGTTGCAAATGTTGAATAAGCTGTTTTTTGAGAGCTACTAACTAATTGAAATTACAGCACTTAATATTTTCAGTATTTTATAGTTCAAGTCCTGTCTTTTCCTGTGTGGTCATTAGTAGTGCAAGAGGCAGAGGAATGATGGCAATTGTCCTATGGAGGAAAAGTGTTAACGTAGTTTTTATCTACAGCCCTGCCAAAAAAGCTCCGATCCTTTGCAAATATGGTCACTGTTTGGAAAGCTTCCTCTCCCCTCTGAGAAGAGACTTAGTTTCTAATGGACAATCAACCATAAGCTTTTCAATCATTGCCCTTAAAGTATTATTGATGTGACTGAAATTAATGGCATTTCATGAGAAGATATAGAGATGGAACACTAAGTAAGAGGCTTAATGAGTTCACTTTGAATCAAAGCATGGAGGATCAAGAACATTATGGCATTTCCAAGCTGAGATAATTGTAATTTCAACATAAGACTAGTGCATTTTATCATTGTGTAGCTAGTCTTTATTAATAAAAGAAAATTCAGGAAATAAAAATGTGTAAGGATAATACAGGTTTGCTGAAAAGTGACGTGTCTGAGCTCCAAATGGTGAAAATTCATGTAGAACTTTTGGAGTCAAAATAGTTATTGTAATTTACATTGGCAGGGAGTATGACCAAAACTAACTTATAGCGTTGGACTGTACAAACTAAGGACAATGCAATTACAGTCATCTGGAATACAAATTTCCCCTGCTTCGGCAGCAACAACATATTGGGACAACATAAATGCATCAACGACTATAATTTCTTACCTAGACCTGAAGTCATTATAAGAAAAACATTGTCACTAAATCACAGTTACATTTAGAAAATGGCTCTGGTTTAGCCCGAAGCAAGAATAAAAGATCACTTTGTTCCATTTACATCCCTAAACTTATATATCTTTATAATACCATAATGTCATTCCGGTTTTGGCCATCACTCTAATAAAAATGCCCTTCAGAGTAAGATTATCTATTTATTTGTCAGACCCGAGACAATTTTTTTATTCCTAAAATAAATTAAAATCTGTGCATTCCCGTGCGTCCTTCTTTTATTTGTTCTCTGTGAATCATGATGTTCTCCACTGGACACTTCTGCGATAGTGGAAGCTTTAGTCATCTGATTTGCTCATTCTTCATGTCCAGAAGTTTCCCGAAAATAAATACTTTGATATAAGTAACTTTGCAGTATTTAGTTAGAGATCTTATTTGAAAAGATGCTGATTGTCAGTCAGATAGATACATAAAGGCAAGTGCTAAAGATGCACTTGCTTCAAGCATGGAAATTTTATCTTGTGTGTACTGTAGTGTCTGGAAGTTTCTACTATGTTTAAATTACTGAGAAATATGAGTCAGACCACCGATATCAACTGAATCCCAAAGTGGCAGCCTGACGCTCAGCAGCCAAGAGTTCTTCTAAGCTAATGCTCTTGAATAATCATTGAAAAATATTCTTGGCATATACGTTGTAATTAGAGCAATGAACCATAAGACACAGTTATGATTAGATAGGACATTTGTTTGAATTTGAATTTTGAACTAAGGTTTTTATTGTGTGATGAAATGGGAATGATTACATGTATACCAAGACTCCTTAACCTCTGGAGCAAGTCTAAAAGGAGACTTAGTTGAAGTAAAGGAAATCTTACCTGGTTCCTTGAAAAGAATGGTTACTGCAGGCAAGGCAGGCAGAGATGGTTGAGAGGTTCTAGGAAGCCCAGCCACTGAAACAGACTTAGGCAATTCAACATCAATCATTTTATCTGGAGATCCACATCTGAAGAGCTGCTGTTCTAAATTGTAGCATTAGTCACTTACAGGGTTCGTTATTCTAATAAAATTATGGTGTTTCCCATTATCCTATGTGGCAGCTACTGTAGAGCACACCCATCATCTGCTGGGATGACTGTACAAAACCACTCAGACATAATGTGCTTTTGAGCCAGGGTCACAGTTGGGCATGTGGAAAAAGACTCACTCATTTACTTGGGATTTAAAAAAAGTAGTTCCCTGTGGAAAATAGACTTCATTTTCATCCAGCCTAAATTCATGTCAACAGAGACACTCTGTTCAACAAGCATCGTTACTCTCTCAGCTTCATATATTAAAGGAGATCTAAAGTTTTTATTTAGCGGGTACTTATCCAAGGGGCTGAAAGAACTTTGATTTTAGGACAACATAATGAAACCTCAAAACAAATGCTGTGGTCTTGCTGTCTGGTATTTTTCCTCATTTCAAAAAAGCCATTTTTATGACAGTCTAAGCATAAAGTTAGTTCATATGCACTTATATTGTATAGTGGTTGTTAAATTTGTATTTCAATAATCAATTCTTGTAGCATGCTGCAGCAATTGGGAAGGCAATGTTAAATCCCATCGTTAACCTCGATGCCCGGTTTTACCTAATGAGAATTTAGAGTCACTGTGAGACTTCATTGAAGGAACATGATTTTAAAGGACAGAACTGAGGGCTTTGGGAGAAAGCGCATTTAATTCAAATGGGGAGAAAGAGAGAAGTGCCAGCTGTGCCCATTTATTCCTTTTTCCTGTATGCTAGTGTGTCCAAAATCTTGAAAGGATACAGAAGTTACGTTGCTGTAAAATGGGGACAAAAAATATTTGTTAAACTTGACTTCTTTGATTCAAACCTGCACAAAATTAAGTGGAAGTGCTTAGTCTTAGGTAACCGCTCCAGAAACAGAATTATACTTTCTGCTATGTAAAAGCATCAGCTGTTGCTAAACCGTAATTAAAGTTGTATTTGAGCCACAGCCGGTGGTTGTATTTTATCATCTCACAAGGAAATTAAGTCAAGCTTGAGTCCTTAACGTTTGTGCAGCAGAAACATCAGTCTGAGGTAGCATTCTCTAAATACTAAAGAGGCGGGGAGCTGTGGTGATGGTGGGGGAGAAGGGACCGGGGGATAATTTGTTTTGTAGTTTAGAAGTCTGTGGTGTTTGTATTAAAATAAAACCTCAGTTCTTACAAATTAGATTTCAAAGCATAATTGCAGCTCAAATATAAAAAATAATCAACTATGTTATTACTTGTGAACAATTACAGCACCGTAAAATGGAAAACAAATATGAAGGAAATACGCTTGTACATGTAATGCTGGGATGGTGAAGTACTTAATTTGATTAGACAAATGCTTTGTGGATTAAAACTAGAAAAAACAGATCAAGTATGTAGCAGAGATGTATTTGTTTCACTTTCACAGTAATTTAGTAATATCTCTGAAGCATAACAAAGAACAACATTTCTTGGTAATTTCTTACTGTCACTGGAAGGTGGGGGAAAGGAGAGATGCCAGGAAAAAACTATGTAGATTTGCATTTATGATTACAGGGTGTAGCTATTGGACTATGGTGTGCTGTTTTATAACTCGTTGTATGTTTTTAGTTAAAACATTATCAAGTAGTCTTTTGAATCTAATCAGTGAAAAACAATAGTGTTGTGATGGTGTTGTTACTGGTTTTATTGAGGGGTTTTCTGAACCATGTATTTTGCAGAACATTCCTAAAACCCATCATCTTGTGCCGTGACTGTATTAGAATTAACTTTTTAAGAAAATATACTACTCTGAGTCACATTGTTGTGACTTAATTAGGAACAATGCTGGACCAAACTAAGTTCAGTCAGCATACTCCTTAAAAATACAGCAAGTGCTCCATGGTGCTTCAAGTTGAGATATACATACCTGCGTGCTATGTTTCACATATGATCAGTGGGATTTCACTTTTTATTTTGCAAAACTAAATGGGGAAAGAGGCTCCAGAAGTGTGCATAATCTAAATATTAGTATTTCTAAGAATAATATTTGCTCTGTTTTGTAGCATGAAAAAAAAGAGATATTAGAGAAAGGACAGAAATAATTTTAAGAACAATCTCCTTACCCCCACTTCCAGCTCCTTTTTTTATTCTTATATATTTTTTCTGGAGTTAACATAGATATGGAGGCAACATCCTTCTTACTCCTGTATGTACATTTTCAATGTACTTAGGAATAGCCCTGGGAGCAGGGATTTTAGTAATCAATCAAAACCTATGTTTACATTGGGTATTGAATATATTGTGATTTGTTTGTGTGAATAATACTACTGATAGCGGAGATGGAAGGCTATAGCTAAAAGGGTGAGGTGGTACTACTGCTCCTGTTCTCACTCCTGGCTTTTTCCAGTCAATATAGTGGCTGTATTAGCCTCTCCCACCATATGCAAGATACAAGACACAGCATAAAAAAAAAAGAAAAAGCAAGCTGGAAACAGGGAGGTAGGAAGCGTGTGAGACAAAAGCAAAAGGACATGCATCAACACATTAAGACACATGCAGCATTGTTGCAGTTGGATTGAGACATACATTTGCAATTATATTGCAATAAAATTTAGCTGTAAAGACAAAATATTGTACCAAGCAACAGTGAATATTATCTATATTATGAAGGAGTTATGAAGGAGTACAAATAAAAGTTCTCCCTTCTGTGCTCCAGGAGCAGGGTTAAGCTGTGTTATACTAAGGAGATCAACTGGCCAAACTGCTTTTCATCAGTAGTAGCTGCAGTAGCCATGTAAAAATTCACTGATGCTTGTGAGGGAAAAAAATTTTTCATTTTTCTTTTCCTGTGCCATACCAGTATTTCATGTGCTTCCTGCACCAGGTTCATTTACTAAGTATTTAGAGATATAGTAGGATTTTACTCCAATTGTTTTGATTACAAATTGTTTTGCTTTTGGTATTTTAATCCTCTCTTCATCTTGTACACAATGGAGTAGTATGTAGCTTTTGTTGCACATGAAAGAGATTTGCTGCTGCTACATTGATTAAATACGTAACAGCATGTATTGCAAATATATCCACCTATTAATAATCCAGATTTAGATCTTCCGTCACAACAGCCCACAACATCAGCTTGTTCTTTAAAAAATCTTTAAAAAATATCTTCAAAAAAAAGAAGGGAAAGAAAAAGAGAGCAGTGCTTGCATCAGAACTGTGAGGTGACTTTTTCAGAAGCATGTACGTATACTTCAAAGTATGACATATGCCACAACCTGCAACTCCCTCTCTGTTTTGCTCCAAGATCAGCTGTTTTATATGTTCAGTGAATCCGCCATATCCCAGGAGGATTCCTGGGATAAGCAAGACAAGTAGGAGGGGGGAAACACGGCTAAGATGTTACTGGGAGTGAGCTGTTGGGAAGAATCAAGGGAAGCACAGACAGGGGAAAAAGAGGGATAGCTTTGAGATAAACTTTCCCATGTTTTCATTAGTCATGTTTGTAACCCATACTCTTGGTAAAACTCTCTATCTATCTGTTTGTTTGTTTATGCAGAAAGTCTATAGGATATTCACCCGAAAGTATAATGATGATCATTTAACAGTTGTACTGACCTAGTCCTCCATTCCCAGCCCTTTATTCAAACTTTTTAATACTGATTTTTCAGGAGTATTCCAGTCCTGCTTCCAATGATTGTTTTATTATGTCCTTTGTATAATATACATCTTTGTATATAATTTTAATATGTGCCCAGGTTACTACTTTGGAAGCTACTAAGTTGAAAAGGACTCATCTCTCCTGGCAGAGAGTAGGTGCAGAGGTGACAGAGACCCCAAATCAGAGCCACAAAACAACCTGGAATAAACATTGCAAGAACCAAGAATGTTTTTTTTTCGTGTCAAAAGAACAGTACACTCTGGGTTAACTAATGGAGAAGATAGAAAATAGCATTTATGTGTCAGTGAGGAAGCACAAGTGTTCGGAAGTAGGATTACCGCATTACTTTCTAAATCCTGTGCTGGTGTTGTGGGAGCAAATATACGTGTAAATAGCATACAAAATATTTTTTACTTTAATGTCAGATGGACTTGAGATGGCATAATGCAAGTATGATGTGTAATAATAAATACTACCTGTAATTGTTTTCAAGTTCTCTGCTCTTCAACTGTGCTGCAGTAGAAAATCATACACTGCCATTAAAATTCAGAGAATAAATATATTATTGGTACAAATAGATTATTTTATTTAAGAAAGCTTAAGTAGGCAAATCATCGTTTTTCATTTATTCTCCCAGAAATTACTTCTGTTTTTTAAAGATGTCACCTAAAACCAGGAACACATTTAGAGAACGTTACAGGAATGAATCACAAAGCTGAGCCATAGTTCAGAAAGGAGTCATATCCCCGTTCAGGTGGAGAATTGTGATATGAGCTCTAGCAAGGCTTGTTTATCCTCATATTTATAATTGAAATGACTAAAATTCACCTGTTCAAAATAATACTTAATGATTCCAGCTTTGTGCTATCTACATACTTATTCCTGAATTATTTGTTTAATGTGATACTACATAATAAAATACACTAAATGCTTTAAATTCTGAATTATTGAAAGCAAACTTGAATTTATAATGAATGTCTGATAAACTTCAGGGAATCCATAATTTAGATGACAACAGAACACTGACTTCAGCTACAATAACAGATTATACTTGAAAAAGGAACAATTAAATACACATAATAGAACTATTTTGGTTACTATGGAAACAGTTAAAGAAAGATTTTTCAGCATTACAAACCGCTGTGTGTACACAAGAGAAATGATTATGTTCTGAGTCAAAGAAGCTATGAAAGCTTTCCAAGGAAAAGACTAAATAACATGAAATGTTTGAAGCAGAAGCTTTTTAATATCTTTCTATAATATGTCAGTGTTTTTGTGTTCCTTCTTCCTGCCCTCCCCCATTTTTCTACCACCAATTTTTGGAGTTAAGAGATTTTGAGTTGTGTGACAAAAAGCACTTCGCAAAGAGCATTGGTGAATGAAAGAGCAATGTGTATGAGTTATGGTTTTTTTTCTGGGTCCATTTACAAGAGATTTCATCCTGTCTCATAAAGCTCACTTAGATTGGGGCATCTGTGCTATAGCTTCACACTTTCTTTGGCATGCTTTCCTCTTTATTCTCTTAACCTGGAAGTAATGAATGCACAAGCTAGAGGAGGAAGGAATGGGGAAAATTATCAGTTTTGTATTTCACTAAAGCTTAACTGCTTTCAAATAGGATTGCACAGTCACATGCATGTTATACTTAATATTGCGAAGCTGAGTGTTAACTTTATTATTATTTTTATTATTTTTTTTTTGGCTCTAAACATCATCTATACCTCAATTTTTGTATATGTTAGACGAAAGAACGCCAGAAAGGGGGAATACTTATAGCATCAAGTCTGCAATAGAGCAAATATTAAATAAAACCATTTAAAACATCTTGTATACTTGATCTAAATCAGAGTTTTAATATATCTGTTGAGAAGATTTAAAAGATTAGTAATGAGAAATGCTCAGTCTTGTACTGAAACTGGCGCAATCTGCAAGAGTTGGAAATATCTGAAATTCTGTCCCTTGAAGTAAAGGAAAATGTAGCTAAAGCCAATTAGCACCCTTACTTTCATGATATGACAATGAATTTATAAAGGAGAAGGTTCTTTGATTTCTTTTAAAAGAAATAATCTGTCCGGAAAATATATTATCAACTATTATTGAAATATGTGTTAAACAATACTGTGTTATTTCTGTGTGTCTCTTTCAAATTCCAGATATGGGAACGTGTTGACGTTGACCTACAACCCAGCAGTTACACAAACTCTGCTAAATATGTCATCAAATTTTCTGTGCTTACTCGTAAAGTGAGAGTGCCTACCTGATGATGCCAAGTACCTTACAGCTTGTTTGGTTTTAGTACTGAAGTAAGAGTACTGAACATTGAGACACACGTGTAGGGGCACTAAGCGTGTGTACTCCAAAGTCTCAACTCTTGTTTTGGATGAAGTGTTTGCTATGAGATTGATATGCAGCATTTTCCACAGTTGTATGTGAGAAAAAAGAAAGACTCTGTATTGTGGAAAATCGTTATCAAGAGACCTGAGACTAACTGACATATGTGCGTGCAATCACAAGTGAGGGGAAGATGTCGAGATTTAGACTAATTTTTGCTCTTTTGGGACCTTTTCTGTGCCTGCGTGTGCAGTTCCTGTTCTTGTATGGATCACCTTTAAAAGGTGAGGAAGTGTTTTATACCTTGCAGCCACAGTGTTATAAACTGAAATTTTCTGGATTCTGCATTTTGGGGAAAGAAAAGACATATCTTTACAATTGCTTTTCACTTTCACCCACATTCATTTGTTTAGATCATTTAATAACCTTAAATTTCTCAGTCTAACTCCAAATTGCTGTCAAGAACGAATGAATTGAAAACTGCTAGGGTTAGATAATGGTGAGTACGATTGAGCTCAGTGACCTTCTCAACTTCCCAAATATTCATTGACCTTGACATCCTCTTCCATAAGGAAGGAGAATTTGGGGGCTGTGAAGCTAGTCGGTTGTGTTACTGGTGGTTTTGTGCTGATCCCTATTAGCGGTCCTCTGCGAAATTGCCACCCAGCACCGCTGCAGAGGCCACACGCTCCAAACGTATAGCTGCCGTGATTATTATGCACAGCTTCATTACCATCCCGAGCCTGTCCAAAGCCGTATTGAAAAGCTGATGAAATTGCCTTTAATGGGAATTGAGACAAATCTGTTGTGCTGCCTGCAGACAAATTGCTAACAGAACTGAAATGAGTTTAGGGCTCAGCATTATCTGTTGGAAATACTTCCTTGTTTGAGCCTTGTTTCCCGTCACCTAGCCTAGTAGCATTGCTGATAGTCAGGGAACAGCGCGAGTACAGGCACTGCTCAGCCCGGCTGTGTCATAGTCTGGACGCAGACTATGCCCGGGAGGAATGGATAGCTTTTCCTAATATACTTCCTTTGGCAGGGCGATACCTTTTGTGGCACTGGGAGAAAGCAAGGGCTGGCTTTTTTTTTTGCTTGTTGACAGCTGCTTCAAACATGACCTCAGAACATGTCAAAAAAAGCAATAAAAGACAGACAAGAAGTCTAGCTTTAGACAAGAAAAGATAACGAGTACATTTTTGTAACTTGCTTTCCTCTCTTGGGTTGGAGCAAGCTAACTCAAACTTAGCCATCACTAAGGCTTCACAAATGGGGTTACAGGTCCTCCAGTGATTTTGGGCAGTCAATAGATCATAAAATGATTAGTTTCTTTTCGATGAAGCCAAAGCATCCTTGCATCCCTTATTCTCGTAGGTGGCATTGACCTGATTTGCCACATTCACCTGTTTTCTTAACTGACCTTTGCGAAGTAAATAACAGGAAAAGTAGATCTTTCAGAAAGCTTACTTTTGTGCACTATTTTTGCTAACACTGACTATGGAGGAAGCATACGTCTAATGGAAGGTCTGATACAGGTTCTTATGGGACTAGCTAATTAATTTGTTGTTTTTTTTTTTTAATCTTGTCTTGAAAACAGGTATCTATGATTTTCATAAATGTGTTTGTGTGGCAGTCAGTTACTTTTATAAGCTGCAGTTTGCTTAAAGTTAGCCTGATGTGGGTGAAGAAAGCAATTTTCCTTAATCCCCACTGATTTTCCTTAGACACCGAATACTTCCTAAAATATTTTCCAAATATTCCTCCTTGTTATATGCAATGAAATATAATCATTAGTAAATAGTCAAAACTGACAGTAGAGATTATAAATGAATTTAATAATACATGACACTTCTTTGTGATCGTCTTCAAACCAGTAGCCATTGGAGGCAGGCAAAATTTCAAATCTACTAGGAAACAAGTATAAGCAATGTATCTTTGGGGGTGCTCGGTTAAGCATACATGAGGTTCAGCAGTGTCAAAGCCTACGTTTTCTTTACCAGGGTAAAACCAGAGTAATGACACAGCCTTAGGGGACTCCTGGTAATGCAGAAAGAATTTCTTCTACTCATTTGTTGCATTTTCATTGGGGAAAATGGAGAGAAATACTTCACACGAAATAAGATGCCTGTGCCAACCCCATTGGATTCTCTTGTACCTTGCCAATAAATCAGGCTGTCCAAGGCGGTTCCATTGCTTATCCTCAGAGGTGTCTTGTCTCGTAACAGTGAAGCTGCAGAGATATTTCTTGAAGAATTAATATATGCAACTATGCGTGCAGGTGTCAGTGGTTCAATACAGTGCCATGACAAGAAATCTAAAATAGCTGCTAAGCAACCTTCCTTGAACCCTGGAAGCAACAGTTAGCTTAGTATTTTATTGTTTGCTTGTTAGATTTACTGAAAAATCGCATATTTTAGCTTGAATTGAATGCAACGTAACGTGATTGGAGTATGTCTGCGTATCACTGTTGGCATAAGAAAATTGTTATGTACTGCTAACTAGTTACCTGGAAATGATAGCAGGTTAATTATTTTTAACTTTTTTTTTTTTTGATTGATATAGTTGATCAGTGTTCAAGATGCTTTTTATCAAGTATGATCTCGATTTTTTTTTCTTTTACGTTCTAACCCTCTTTAGATCCTTCATTGATGTTGGAGGCAAAGAACTTGATGTTTTCTATCTATTATATCTATATTATGTAAAGATTCTTCATTGTTAACAGCGAATGGAAGAACAGATGCTAATCTTTGTTCAATCATCACATTTTTGTTACAAGAGGGGTTAGCTGTAGACCATTTTGTTAGAGCTACTACATTTTGTGAGGCCTCTAATCTTGAATCTGTAGTTGCTTACATTAGGACGTTCTTTTCCAACAAGCATATGTATTTTGTGATCAGGACTGCTGCTGAAAACATGAACTTCAGCCCTGTCTATCCTATGAATGCTGATGAGCAGAGAGCAGATTTGCTGTCTTGCCGTCTACTTCTCGGGTTTCTTGGGGTTATGAATCCCATTGTATATTGATGACACAGGGATAAACTTGTTCATTCAAGCACACCTATGAAAAATTCATGCCTGTTCTAAAGATCTGTCACCTTGGATGCATAGTGGTGGCTATGTGAGCACATCACATCACATATTGGTCAAAGGCTGTATTTTTTAAAATTCAGTTCACAACAGCTTTATCCATCTGTCAAAGGAAAAATAAAGAATAAACCTTGGGTCAGCCAAAATTTATAGGGAAACTTTGATTAAAGATCATGCCTATCCTGAGGTTGCTTCTTCTTCCAGACAGTGATGCAGTAAGGTAGTTAAAAGTAGCAACTTTAAACCATGAGTTATATAGCTAGATAAGTATAACATGTAGCAGCTGTTATACTGTCTTCAAAAGACTAATTACAATCTCTCTTTCCATTTCTTATATTAATGCAAATACAGTGGTAAAGCAGTTGAACAGCTGAGATTCACTTTGTAGACTTTAATTTCCTGACTTTAAAAGGTCTCTGTATTCAAGATAAAATGCTGGACACTGTTAATGCTCAGTGGCTTTGCCCAGTAATTTGTACTGTCCAAGAGTAATGCTGCTGCTCCGGCTTCCAAAAACTAGTAGAGAACATGTGTCCTTATACATATGTGTGCCTCTAACTCTAAAATAGAGGCCTCTAGCATGTATGAATAGTGCCTTTTGAAATCAAGTAGCCATTGCTTTTTGACTTCCATCTGGGATTTTTTTTTTTGGCTAAAATACAATGGCTATGTGCAGTAGAACATTACAAAAGTTCATGGGAGCCAATTGGATTCATATAGCTTTGATGCTCAAATCCCCCACTGAAAAGTGTGAAAAATAGATATAGAATATTATTTGAAAATTCTCTTCCGTATTATTCCCATGTCTGAAAGTCACAGATTTTGATGCATTCAGTTTTGCAGAATATGAAACTCACCATAAATGCACCTTTATCTGAAGCCTGAAAGTGTCATAATGAAGTTAATATATTTAAAAAAAATCAACTAGAGTACTGTGAATATCTGCATACTTATTCAAATTTAAGCAAATGACTGATCCATTGAAATTTAAGCCTGTGCATAAGTCTTTGTGGCAAGCTTGTGCTGTTTTATCCAGTGTTCTTTCATGCAGTAAAGCAAACTGGGAAGATACGTGTCTGTGAAATGTAAATATAAGTACTTTTGCATGGCAATATTTGAAGAACTTTAGGAAAAGAAGTACTGAAAACTGAAAGAAAAACAGAAATTAAAGATAAAAGCATTCATATTTCCAAAAGAACTAGTCAGAAATTTTCAGCTGTTCAATGGGAAGATACAAAGCACAAAGCTGTAATTTAAACAGGTGAAGGTTGTGTCCTTGTAAAGAGTGGACTCTCTTTTCATTTTGAATAATTTAAACTGTTTCTTTCTTTTGAGGTGAAGATTGTAGAGCGAAAAAATGTACGGGTTTAACCACTAAAAAGAAATTTGGTGATCTCTTACCTTTTCTGTCCTTCATTACGTGCACATTTAAAATTCGCTTTGGATATTAATGATACTTATAAATCCAATTGCTACCCATAGTGATTCCAGTAGGGAAGGCTTAAATCGTTCAGGGTAATAGAGTTCTAACTTAAGTATTAGTTATTAGACACTTAAAATCTTACTTCTTCCAGATGGGGATGCTTAATCTGGATCTTAACCCCTTCTGATGGATAAAGATTCCAAATCACATTTTGAAAAAATAAAGAAGTTATTCCTGGTATTCTAGTTGAATCAGGTAGTAGTTCTACACCTTGTACAGAAGCTTTCCCAGGCAAGTGTCACCTTCTGCAAGCTCCAAACCTTGTTCATTGTGCTTTGCAACTGCACTGAAACCTTCCAGCAGTGCAGGAGGTGTAACTTGTAGTGTTGATGTGTACCCGAGCATTTAGGCAAAAATTTCTACATGCTTGTACAGTTTTCTCAAACTGGAAATTGAAAACTCTCAGTGGTGTTCTGAGTTTGTGCAGCATCTACTTACACTGTAGTTATTTTCAGCTATGGATGATAAAAAGTGAGGTTCGTGCCTTCCTTATTCCATCATATCCCTCATCACAGCCTCACCTTGAAATTAGGATATGACCACCCATTACTTGCTTCAGCATCACTCGGGAACAGAAACCTAAAGCAGACAACTGAGGGAGAGGAGCGAATATCTGGAACGAGGGAATGAAGCAGAAACTTGTTAAAGCATAATTGCTATCAGTGGAATAAAAATGTTTTTTTTAACAGCAAATCTGCTTCAGGAGTTTTTTGCCCTCACAGTCCAAATCCCTGGCTGAGCACTATGTAGCTGATTTATAGCTTTGAGTTTCAAGGAGATGCTTTGGTGAGGACATGGTAGCAGATGTGTTTTAAGTTGATTAACATCTTTTAAGGCTACAAGGTGTAGCACAAGTTGTTGTTTACAGTATTTACTGTTCTCAAACATTTATTTACATGGATTACGACGTTCTGAAAAATGGTGTGGAAAATTTGGCATGCTACAGTAGATGTTAGTAAGAAATGGAATTTTTGTAAGGGCTCATCCCTGTCAAAGTCAGCACCCTTGAATAACAAAACAAAATAACCAACAGAGTTATTAACCAAGAGAGTCCACTGCTCTTCACATCTTTATATTTCCTATGTAAAACTAATCCTTCTGTGACAATCATTAAAATAACTAAGAAAAAATCTCAATAATCATTATAATATATCTCAGCTCACTAGGAATTTTGGTATACCGGCTGAAAACAGAAGATGAGGACATTTCAGTGAAAGTAGGCTCCTTATCTATCTGCTGAATCTCTGTATCTGTCCTTATCTTGTTACCTACCTGCTGAATTCTGGATTAAATGTATTCATTGGTCCTGCATGAACTGATGATACCACAGCTGCCCACAAAAGTGTTTCCTTAGCTGATTTTTTTGTGCTACTGTTTGGAAGAAAACTACAGAAGTGTTGAGTCAAGTCAGGCCAAAATCTTTGTGCATGGATACGATTCCATATAGTGGAAACTCAAAAGTTGCATGTATATTCGCTATTCACCTTTTTCATTCAGAAAAAGATACTAATGCTGACAATTTAGAGATACATTTTTTATGAAAACAAAATCTTCACTTTTAAAAATTCTGTTGCATCAAAATCCTAAAGTGTCCTTTAGTTACTCTAGATCAAAATCTAGACTTCTGAATACATTGTTTGCATTCACCACACACCAAATCCACCTCCGCCTCATATGGACTTGAACCGTTGGTCATTGTTTTGTTCTTCAAATAAAAGGAAATTGGTCAATGGGAGTTGAAATCAGGGGCTCAGCTGAATGAGAGTTACCCACGCATACCTGCGGGCAGAGTATGAACCATTTATGTTTAATTAAATGTAGTCGTCTGAGTGCAAACCGGATCCAATCTCTGCCTGTTACAATGCAGGAATGAGCAAATCTAGTACTATGTGGGATCTAAGGAGCTGGAGGTATTGTTAGATGTCTAACACCAGAGCTTCATCTACACCAATAATAAATCGTATAGATAGCTTTAATTAGTGCTGAGTTGTAGATTCGGGTACCAATGAATTTCTAAAATTAATAGAACACCGTTGTGAGGAAGAATGGCTCCACACAAAAAGCATCAGCCAAAGACATCACGCCTTTGTGTTAACTCAGTTTCGAGATAAGCATTTAAAACTATATTAGATATTGCTAATGTTTTAAAAGCTTAATATTTTCCTTTCATATCTATTTAGCTTTGTAGTGAGACTTTCTTGGAAACTCACTGATTAGATATCTGATATATAAAAGCATGATTTGTGCACTGTTTTTCTAAAGGATGCAACGTGCAATGTAATGCCATCTTTTTCTGTTAAAGTTATAGTGATACTTTTAACCCAAATAATGCCATCTTTTTCAGGTGGTTCAAGGCTGATTTTCTTCAGAACAAAATCCAGATTTTATTCTGAAATATCATACTCTGTATTTGGCATATCCTAAGAAGTAACCTGAGGGAATATTTATTCCTACTGAGCTCAGAGAATATGGAAACTAATCTGTACTCTTAATGTTAGGAATAATCCTTCTAAGTTTCCTCTAAGGAAACTTCCATGGCATCCTTTTAGGCAGGTAATAAACAACTCAAGTTTTTATCAAAGCTGTTTTGGCAGTATTAAATACACTTTTTAAAAAATTTTTAAAGTTTCTGTGAAGCCACATTTTCTGTCTTAAAATTCCCTATTCTTCATCTGTATGCAGTCACTTTGACAATACACAGGCAAAACCAAAAGGCAATTTGAACAGAGATGGTTTGTTTCAGGCCAGAGACCTCCCCTTAGCTGTTAAGGCTGGCAGTCACTTAATTGGCTAAACTCCCTAGCATAATTGATTTACCCAAATAACTGCAGAAAAATCCTTGTAATAAAGTTTTGGGATTTTGCAGGATTGGGATATGGCTGCTTTTTTTCTTAACCTCCTCTGGAATGTATTTCGCTTTAGTCTATATTTCCACTTCTATACCAGTGGTACTGGAGCTATAGCTGTTATGTCGTCTTCGCCATGCTTTGTGAAGGGTAGATCTATCACTTTTGCTAATTTTTCCTCTGTATAGGTTCATTTATGACAGCCTAGTCAAAACACCAGTTGATGTCCAATGTGCTTGGCAGTAATTGCACAATTAGAATTTCCTAAAATGTTCCTACATAGGGAAATACAAATGTATAATTTCATTTATAGACTTGAAATGTGGTTTGGAGCAAAAAAGGATACTGGGACACTGATTTTATAGATTGTTGATTTTATGTAATACTTTGCTTACTTAAACCTGGGTTGTTTGTTGTTTGTTTTTTTTTTTGTAACCCATTGTCATTGTCAACCTAGAAATGAGAGTCACTTCTGGGTTTGATTTTTTTGTTTGATTTTTTTTTTTAAATCCAGAAATCATGAAGTGCTTGCTGAAGCGAAGTGATTGTGTTAAGATATTTTTTAGCTTGTTCCAGTGAACTCATGCTGTTTGAAGCCTAACAATATTGCTTTAAATCTCAATTTTCTCACTGTTGTGAGCATTTTATTATAAACACATTAAAGAAAAAAAAAGTCTTGCTTGGATTATATCGCCATGAAAGAAAAGAGTTGTGTTAAAATGTTCCCTTTGAAAGATTTTAGTATTGTTAGTATGCAGGAGTGTGCAAGATCTGAGGAGCAGAGAAGTCATTTGCCAACATAGCAAAATATAAAAAGCTCATTAGTTTTGCATAAGATTTTTAGATGGTATATGATACTTATAAAAATGTTATATTGGAAAAAGCTGCTTTCAGATTCTTTTTAGTGCCCTCTGTCCAGCCAATGGAAGTTGGTTCTTATAATGCAGTGCCTTTAGCTTGCTCACCTGCTTGCATGAGGATATGGTACATTTGCTGTAGGGTTGCTCTGTCCATCTGAAGAGTTTTGAGGGAAGTGTTTTGTGGAAATCCAGCATTTCCTTTCTAGTCATTTGAAATGATCATCTGTATAACCTAGCATAGCTCTAGAGAAAAATCCTTTCTCCAGAATTATTTAGTTTTTTTCTGAGCAGGGCAAAATATGTTTAGGATATTCAAAGCCAAAGTGATGCTGAGCAGTGTAAGCAGTTGGAATCTCTGGAAAACTGTATATGTTTTGTTCTGATTTGTCACTAACATCTAATGTAAAATTAATATTTCCAAGTTTATATATCTTGAATTTAGAAGTTGCATGTGTATGATGAGAAGATACACCATGTGAAGAATAGCTTTTGCCTTTTTAGATGCCAGGCATGCATGTGCCTACACAGATAAAACTTCTTGGTGTAAATTCAGCTTTTGTTCAGATATATGCGATGCAGTGGAAACTGTTGAAGATTCACTTGAGTGATTGAGAATCAAAATCGGCCTATTTTTTTCCCCTTATGAAAGTAATGTAAAAAATCATCTCCTGTGCAATAATCATATTTTCATATAAAAACATAAGCTCATGTGGATATATTTGACCTTAGGGAATATCAACAAAGATTAACATCAGACAAGATAAATAAACCATTACTTTTTTTCCACTGTGAAATCTCTGATTGGGCAAGAAACTTCATTTTGTTCTTGAAACATTTTATTGCTTTTAAATTTCTATTTGAATAATGTATTATACTGCATTCTTATGTTGCTTCAGTATTTCTGTAATACTGCAAAGTTCTAGAAATGAAAAAATATGGTATTGCCAGGCAATTTAATATTACTTTAATAAACATTAGTGCACATTGCCATTTGATTGTGCCATTACAATTGATAGTACTTGTTATAGTCTAGTAAAAATGAATGAAAAGTTCCAGGCTTTGTTATAAAATATGTCACTAATGCCTCGATGTCCACTTCTAACGTGTTCAAGCTGTCTTCTCACTGCAGGTACATAGCTGGATCTTTACCTCTGGATAGTAAAACCTTGCTGATGAGAATAACTTGTTTTCATATTGACTAGTTTTTCATACCTCTTGTGATTACGTGGCCCCAGTTCCTGTTCACAGACCTCTTCTTTGAAGTAATGCCAATCATAGATGTAAGCTACATGTTTTTAACTTTATGTCTGTCCTTCTAAATCATTATTTTGCCACCAGATTGCATTGCCCATCACAAATGTTAACTCTTTGTGTTAACTCTTGCCTCTCATATGCTCCTGATCTGGCCAGAATGTATTACTAAAATTTAAGATTGTGTGAAAGTTATTTACAAATAAATATTTTACAAATATGCAAAGATTACATATTGGGTAAGCTAATTTACTTGTCTGCAAAGAGTGTAGTGTTGCTTGAGTGTTTGTCCAGAATTTCTCAGTTGGTGCTTTGTCTTTTGAAGGCACCACAAGTTTTAGAAAGTCAGATCTTTTTAGCTGAACTGATGTTGTTACAGCAGTGTGATGTTCTCTGTGTTGATACTGGTCTATCTGTTAATTTTGGTGTAGGTTTTCCCAGAAGAGCATAAGGTAAACTTAGCTCATACAGGTCCTCTTCATGTCACTGGGCATAAAAGGAATTATAGTGCGTGTCTAGGAGTGTGTGAATGGAAGTGAAATGCATACATGCAACCTGTGCTTTTGTCCTGGTAGACCCTCCTCGTGACAGCAGCAGCCTTACCAGAGCTTCCGCTGTGGTGGGTATCTTGATAAGACCGATGCTGTGAAATTGCACCACCTGTTGCTAAGTTTGCAGTGAGGACCCTGGTGGTTAAAAGGATTGTGCCTGTAGAATTTTTTACCATTGAACTGATATTTGTCATACACTGATATTTATAATTTGTAGTGGTGGTTAAATTTAACCCTGATATAAAAATGTATGTTGTCACAATTTACAAAGGATGTCAATGATGGTTTTTTGCTTGAAGATCAACATGCTGGTTTGCATATTTCAAAATATTCTGTATGAAAGTGTAAACTCTTTTCCCTGCACTATAATCTCGCTTCATGATAGGAGTCAGATGGAAAGCTGCATTCTTTGCTAAATGATAGGGTGGATTCCTAGAGAAGCCTAGGAAATTAATTATACTGGGCAGCAACCATCCATATGGTGTATGGAAGCTAAATTTGTAGCAAATGTTGAAGGGTGTAGATGGTGTGGATAAGTGGATGAGAGCAGTTACCATAGCTGGGTTGCAGTGATGCAGGAGATGTTTGGAGACGGCACAGCAGTACGTTGTAACACAATGGGCATGCTGGCAGAGCTATGGGAGCGGTCTTGATACTCTGCAGATCCTAAATATGTTGACTTGGACATACTGTTTTTTTTTCACTAATGATTTTTGTTATAATTACTTTAAAATACAAAAAAATGTATAGGTAGAGTAGCATTTCAGGAAATACAAGTACTTGAAGTCAACAGTTGATACCACCACTTTACCCCAAATAAAATGAAGTATTTTATCTATACCTTTATGGAATATGTTTTTTAGAGCTTTGCCTGAAGGAATTAATGCTCTGCATGTGCAGTAATGTCAGATTTCTGTAGTTGATTAATCTCACAGTATGCTGGAATTTAAAGAGGTTTTTTATGGTACTCTGCTTTGTGTTGCCGTGTAGTTCTTAATAGCGAGTAAGAAAGCTACAAGCTTTAGTGCTGGAAAAGAAAAGAATTCTGAAGACCTTTGTCATGTTTTTTTAAACAGACTCTTCAGTTACATGAGCCTGATGAAAGAAAGAGAGTAACAAACAATACCTCAAGAGCTGGAAAAGGCCCACAGTTCGGCAGTGCTTTCATTATTCTTGTTATTCATTTGAACTAATTAAAATGCTTTTGTAAATTATGTGTGGGGAATCAACAACTAGAGGGATAAATTTGGAGTCAAATGTTGCCTGCTTAATGTAGCTTTTATAAATATCTGTGTACCATCTCTTCATGTGACACTGTGCTGTTTTATACACCACTTTATGCTGTGAAACACCAGTTTTGTATCTGAGTTGCTGGCCAGGGTTCTTCTTGCTCCTATCCACATGTTACTTCATGGCACTGGCTGTATATCAGCAATATAGTTCAGTTTGCCTTACCTCTACACATAAAATACACATGTGAAATATAACTAAGAATATAAACTGAAAAACACACAACATGGGCAAAAAAGGGAGAAGTTTTGTTAATAGAGACTTGTTTAAAAATATTTATCTTGGAGAAAAAGAACGTAGACTAGCTAACTTTATATTTTCTGCATGAATTAATGAGCAGTGATTAGACCAGCTGAGGTTCTACAGAAAATACTGACCCTTTTCCCACTGCATTCTCAAGCCTATTTGTATATATTGCTTTAAACTATTTGGTGTTCATGTTCATATTTCTGTGCCAAGTATGACACAGAAATTATGTGCTGAGCATGGATGGAGTTTGGCACACTGGTTCATCACTTAAATCTGTCAGGATTAATGTGGTACTTAAATACTGCAAAAAGTCTACTTTAGCACTGCTTTTGAAGGCCCTGCTTCTGGTTTGTACAGTGATCATGCAAAAAATGTTTTGTCTTCATTAATGATGAGACAACATATTAAGATTTAAGAATCTGTCTCTCCTTGGAAATTGCCTGATATTATCCTTTCAGAACAGGCATCAGAGCTTCATGACGTACATCCAGGATTCAGTCTCCAGTGATGATCTGTCGAGGAATCTTGACATATCTTAGGAAAGGAGAGAGGGAAAAACCCCACACAATTAAAATAAAGAGGATCCTGTTTTCAAAATGATTTGTTTTTTAATCGAAGGACTAATGTTTTAGTCTAATACACGGCGTTCATTTAATTGCAAAGAGAAGAATCAAAATCTGAGTTCAGATTGCAAGTTGAGAGGTAAAAAGCTAAAAGTCAGTTTCTGGCTTCCAGAGTGCTGGATAAAATATATTTTCACCATATGTAAGGAGAATAAATGGAAACTTCCCACCTGTCATGTCTGTGATGACTTTCCTTATTGATTCATTTGATGGGAAAGGTTAGGAAAGCATTATGGAGTTTCTTGAGAAATTTATGCAGAGTTAAATTAAAACACGGATTTTACCTCTTTTCTTGCCTTTTTTCTACAGAAATGTGTCATGGGCGTTGTTTTTAATGGTCCATAGATATTGCTTAATGCGAAGGGTAATGCATTCTTGAACATGTCTTCCATCAGAAAAGCTGGTGGTATGAGTGTCTCTCATTAAACCTATCTATTTGCAGTTACACACATTCAAAAAGTCCTTAATTGCCTCCCTGCATGTGGACAAGAGCTTAAAAAGAAGAAAAATAGAAAAGATTAAGAGCATAATGACATATTTAAAAGATGAAAGATATGATCTAAATGTTAAGAAAAATAATTGAGAAAAGCTTGAAATCTCTTTGTGTTTCCCCCAAGTTAAGTAGGAGAACTTTGAAGATGACAGTAATATGCCATTGTTTTTCATCTTTTTCATAATAACACATTTTGGAATCTGGAATGAGTGCATCACGTAATAATGGCTTTTAGGACTACATAAATTGTAATATAAAGCACAATATAAACAAGATTTTCTTCTACTTTTTTTTTCCCATAATGACTAAAAATATTATCTTGTTTGACTTTTAATTCTGATTGGATGTATACTTAGGAAAGTCATCCCTAAAGAAACAGGAGATTGATGCTGGTGATTTAGCAGGTGTTTGTTCTACAACTTAGTTGCAAACTGAAATCTTAAGGACTCAGAGTCATGAGGTGTTTGGCTTTGAATAAGGTGTAAAATCATAATTTTGACCGTTTATGGTCATTAAAGATCCCATGGTGCTTTTGGCAAAAAAACATCCTGGCCAAATTTCATTTTGGTTAGTTCCACAGTGACTACCTTATTCTCCCTATAGTTTCAGTTAGATGTGACATTCCTTGTTTCCCATCCTGAATCACTGGGTGAGTTGCTTTAATGTTGCTTAGTCCATAGGTTTCAGCCTAAAGGAAACTGCAGTTCAGCAGTGAGCCAAGTGGCAGAGCGCACTTCATGTTTGCTATTCACTTACGAAGTCCTTGAGTCACTTGGAAGAGTGGTTTTGCTAGATAGAAAACACAGTCTCAACACCAGCACGGGCAGCATGAATTTTCATATGCCAGGAAAATGTTTGACCTCTTCTAATTAAAAATCAGATTCTTTAAAATGGTGACCATATTTCTGACAATAGACTCACACCACACATGCTGTCTGGTGATGTGTGTACTAATCTTAGTCAAGGAGATGAAAAAAGCTTGTATTTTCCAAAGGTAAGAAGCTGCTGGAAAACTCTTTACTAATAGTTCAAAAACAGTATTTGATTTTTTTTTTTTTTTTTTTTTAAATACAGAAGTGCAGACTTCTTATATGACAAATGCCGGTGTTTATGCATGTGCCCGCCTGGTATAAAGGGATTTTACAAACATTGATGTGCTATGTCTGTAGTAAACGGTATTACTACTTCTGTTTAGGGTATAACAAGAACTCCCCTGATTTCAGAACACCAAAGAATCTGAAGTTTTTAACTGACACTGTCTCCTTGTAATATTGTAATTTGTTTATTTTTCCTTTGCGTTACTTGAAAGGGATGAATGTGACTAGCATACCAATTATCAAGTTTCTCAACTCATTTCCAGCAATTTTCTTTCTTGCTGAAGAGATACAAGATTACTCAACAACAGAGTAAAACATTTCCCTTATATTTCCAGAATCACAGTTTGTGTCAAATGGACTTTGTTGACATTTAGCAAAGAGAGTTTCTGTACCGTCGCACTGTATTTTTAAGGATGTTTTTGCTGTACCTCTTACCAAACAATATTACTTCTTTGCAGTGATGGTGTGTATCTTTGGGGTGAATGGGTTTTGGTACAGAGTGGAAATCCTTTTTCTTGTTACAGCACTGATACGAATAGCTTCAGACAACAGCCTCATATTTACAGGTTGCTTAGAAGGTCCCTAGAAACCATCAATCAATAACCTTTTCTAGTTGTTAGGTGTGGTTTTTGTAATGCATGCTGATGCGTGTTTGCGTGCACAAAGGAACACACTTGCATTACTACTGCATCCTGAATTTTTTGTGGAGTCATTTATACTTAATTTTGTGTCTGTCCTTGTAAACATGCAGATAATGATGGATCTGCTTATTTTCAAGTAGTTTGGTGACAGTGCTTCTGTTAATTCAGTGTTGGCAGGAAGAGCCTTGAGCTATATCTCACGGCCTGTGTCTAGGCAGTGGAGCAGGAGAAATTACAGTGTCCCCTGGCCATCAAGACTGGAAACTGAAGACCAGAGTCTACCCTGGCAGTTTCCAACCATTGCCTTGCTTTGCTTTCCATGAAGACCAGGATACAGTGGGTACACGGGATAGTTGGCAGCTATAAACTCTGGCACACAACACTCAAACTGAAGGTGGTTTTACCAAATATATTGAATTCCAACAGAACACAAAATGTTCGTTACTATAGATGGGGAGAAGTGGTTTGATAACTTGAGAATGCCAACTTCATGTGACTTGGGATGAAGTGAAATGATTGACAAAATGTTAGGAGGAAAAGGGTTTGTCTCATCATAACTGGAGATTTTTGAGAACAGTAATTTTCTTTAATTTATGACACTTCAGCTCTTCAAGCAAGACATTCAGAATCCCCTCTTTGTAGATGGCATCTCTCTCCGTCTAAGAGCAGACAGAGAGCACAGGCACCTGTCTTGGACCCTCTGAACTGTGCCCATAGTTAACCCCCCAAACGGATGAGTTGCCTAACCCCCAAGTGGCTAGCTTGAGAAGGAGGCTGTAAGAGTGCATGCAGCCTGAGCTGAGAGAACACTCCTGAGAAAGATTCCCATTTTAAGGATATGATTTAAATGTGAGGCTGTTGGGGTTGGCCATTAGATTGCTTGCTATGGATAAGGTGTGGTGTGTTTCGTTCTCAGCACATCCTGTGATCTACCTCAAGCTCTAGCTTAGCTTCCTGCCTGTTGTTTGTGACGTTTCACTTGCCATCCCAGTCCTTCCTGTCTTTCCTCTGTATCCCCTCCTGGACTGCAACAAGATATAAGCCTTCTTTCTGGCTAGCAGGAAGCTTGTGCATGAAATCAGGCTTTAAATGGGGAGTGAGCTTAAATCTTAGCTGTGCCAAATGCACTGTTTGACCATGATGCTATGGAAGAGGAGTAAAGCTTTTGTGTATCTAACATGAATATTTCTGGCATGAGTTTCTTTTATTGATATTGTTAGCATCTTAACACAGTGCTGCTTTTACAGACACTGTGCTTTACTTAAGAAGATTTTAACAAAACAGTAGATGAAAAATCTTGTGTTTAATTGTATTGCTTCATGAAACTCTTCAGCTTTTGTTGCTATCACTTGGACCTTTCACCTCTGTGTTAAGCAAAAATAATTGCAGGGGTCCTCTGAAATGAGTTACATGAAGAAGTCATTATTATTTCATTCAGATGTTTTGAAGCCAGATTTTAGATGTTGTTTGAGGTGCTGACATGAGCACTTTTGATGAGCTGCAGCAGCTGTTGTGCAGTTACTGCTCCTTAGCTAATGCTTTGGGACCAGCAGATTATTTATATTTCATTAACATTTAATTAGCCCACAGTACCTATGCCTTACTAATGACAGATGGATACAGTGAACTCGAGAACTACACGACTTTTAAAAATTTATTATTGTAAACCTGTTTTGCTGTCTTCTTGCCTTCCTTTTATAATCTGACATTACGATTGTTTTTATTTGATTTTAATCAACCTTTGGATACTCAAACTTGAAGAGGGAAGAAAGCCTCATGGTGACATTGGAAATCACAGAATGCTGTCAGAGTGCAGCAATTGTATATGCTTTAACACGTCATCTCAAAAAGACCTTTCCCAACAGATTCTGATATGGACACAGGCTGAATCATTTGAATGACAGGAAACGTAAAGAGAGAGTCAACCATTTCAAATGGGTTGTTTCAAACATCAGGTTATCCTTGAAGTACTACAAAGCAAATCTTACCAAAGTATTTGTTTAAAGGAGCATTTTAATTATGTCTATAGTCCTTTGATGGCATGAGAAGTCTTTGTGCTTTTGGGAGAGTGGTTTATTTTTTTTTAACATTAAATTGATGTTATAGAAAGTAATGTGGACCCTTTGCTTCTTGCGGTACAATATTATAATACAGAAAATTGCCACAGTGTTGGATTCAGAAATCTTAAAATATTTTCCTAGCATTAGGAGAAAAGGAATGAAAAGGAAACATTGCAAATTAAGGAAAAACTGGTTATTGATTAAGGAAAAACTGGTTATTGTTCTGAAAAGCAACGAGTTTGATGTGAGACTCTTAATTGATTTTAGTGTGGAAAAGTAACAGGACGCACTTCTCTCTTGTAATTCTCAGGAATTCAGTAAATATCCAGAAGACTAAAAGAACAGAAGCAACAAACAGTATTGTTGACATCCATCTGGTTTCGGCCCTTTTCCTTATGTCCTTTGTTCTCAGAGGAAAATCTGGTTTAAATCTGTAATTTATTTTCTGCTTAGAAAAATGTTTATTATCATTGTTGGATAAAAGTCACTAGAAATAGTAGACTCTTTGCTCACAGAATCTAGAACGGAATTCAAAGCACTGTTCCTCAGCCTGCCAGGAAAATGTTTACTAAACATACATTGTATTCACACATATTTTGTTCATTTACCATTCAGGTCTGTGAAATCAATTAAGTCCAACGGGAATCATATTCATTACCACAAATGCCTAAATACTAAATCTGAATGGTTTTACAAGGACAATGAAAAAGAAGAGCTGTCGTAACATTTGATTTTTATTTTCATGCCCTAGCCGAAGTTTATATTGCTGCCATCAATAAAAAATACCAATAAATTCTGCACACTAAAAGATTGGCTCTTCAGATATGGCCTGTGATATCTACTTGGTTAAATTGATGACTGGTGACTCCTTCGTGATGAAAATGTATCTTTTAAAAAACACTAAAAGTCAGGTCCATATATCTTTCTCAGCATCATGGGGGCAACAAGAACACTGACCCTATCCCAGGAAAGAAGATAATTTGTCAAAGGGAGAAGTTTTGTAAGAACTCTGTATCCTGTAAAGCTGAGGGCGGCTGGAAGGACAAAAAACGATTTGAGCAAGTAAAGGCTGGAAAGACATATGTTGCCCTTACCTCTGCCTGTTGGGATCTGTCAGTCAGTTCGTTTAACGTTCTTCTTTCATGACTGAAATGGTTCACCTGGGAAGTCAGTAGTGAAAATGTCCTCATAAACCCAGAGTTTGCCTGGCTGCCCTCTGCCATACATCACCTCCTGGCTGTAAGAAGGGAGAATATATCTGAAGTGAAGGAAGACACTGCAAGAAAAGCTGGTTTATAAACCTGCATCAGGTATAATGAATTATTGAGAATTAAGGTGTATGTTGAAACCAGTTCTCAGTCATTTCCGAGTGCTGGTGTGAAAACCAGGTGATAACTGTGTTGTCATGTATCATATTTGAGATTTGGGAAAGAATGAGATTTGAAAAGAAGCTAACATGAAATAGCCACTTTAACCACCCCAGAAGTCCCACCTGGAGCAGCACAGGGCATGCACTGTTGTTTTTATCTACCACAGCAGCAGTGAACTATTTTCGTTTCTAACTGTGCAGCCAGACACAAAAACGTGTGGTTTTGGAGGATGAATATTTTAGTTCTGATAATTCCACAGGAGGACCATTTTATTCACTGAAAAATTGGAAGTAACATTTGTGGGTAATGTCATTTAACCCCAGCTGGCAACTAAACACCACGCAGCTGCTCACTCACTCCGCCCTGGTGGGTTGAGGGAGAGAATCAGAAGAGTAAGAGTGAGAAAACTTGTGAGTTGAGATAAAGACAATTTAATAGGTAAAGCAAAAGCTGCACACGCAAGCAAAGCAAAACAAGGAATTCATTCACTGCATCCCGTTGGCAGGAAGGTGTTCAGCCATCTCCAGGTAAACAGGGCACCATTATGAGTAAAGGGTAATGGGGAAGACAAACACCATCACTCCGAATGTGCCCCCCCTTCTTCCTTCTTCCCCCAGCTTTATACACTGAGCATGATGTCATATGGTGTGGAATATCCTGTTGGTCAGTTGGGGTCAGCTGTCCCAGCTGTGTCCCCTCTCAGCTTCTTGTGCACCCCCAGCCTCCTCGCTGGTGGGCTGGGGTGAGAAGCAGAAAAGATCTTGACTCTGTGCAACCACTGCTCAGCAGTAACTAAGTCATCCCTGTATTATAAACACTGTTTTCATCACAAATCCAAACCATAGCCCCATACTAGCTACTGTGAAGAAAATTAACTCTGTCCCAGCCAAAACCAGCACAGTTGAAAATTTCTGTTTTCAGCTCTCAAAAAAGGAGGAAGTGAAGATTAATATATTCTGGATTATTTTTTTTGTTTTCTTTTGTGCGCATTTTTTAAAAAGGATGAGCCGTATTTCTTTGTAAGACTCTTGGAGCTATTCTTCTATCTACTAAAATATCATTATGCGAACTGATGACTGCATACCCCTGCGGATATTGCCACATAAAAAATCAGGTTTTGTGAAATTAATCTCTGTAAAATTGGATAGTAAACATAAGAGCAAAGCTCTTGAAGAAAATCTGTTGACTTTAGCAAATACATATGCCGTTTCTGTGCTGCCAAAGGATGATCGCAGCTCAAAGGTATTATTTACACGTAGAAATATATCGCTTCCTCAGTTTAAAACTCTTGACTTAACAGAATATTGTGTATATTCAATTTTGGTAACCACAGTTTGAAGGGTCTCCTTTTTCTATTTTCAGTTCATAATCTAATTAATTTTTCACAGTGTTACTTTGAAAAGTATTTTTAAATTTAAAAATAATATTATTTTAGGGAATGAAAAAAATATCAGCTTCTATACTATAAATTACTGCCGTTGGCATGATGACATATGAGAATATGGAAGCAAAACTATAGTAGTGAGCAGGACTTAATTTCTTAAAATGAAATCTTACATAGCCTACCTAGTTTTTGCTCCCCAAATTTATATGTTAATTCTGCCATTCACACATTAGTCTGTGCAATAATACTGTTATGATATTAGATGCGAATGTGTGAATCCTTGCGTCTCTGACAGAATCTGTGTTTTCAGGTACTCAGAATAAATTGCATTAAGATAATCTATGTGATCCTACAAATGATGAGGAAGGGTGTTCAGCTTTGAATGCTAATTCCAATAAAATTATAAGTGACTGACTCTGTGATTCTGCTTTAAAAAATCTGAAAGCAGCCTGATAATAGACATTATTTCCAAACTGAAGTTTTTGTGCTAAGTTTGAGTGGGTAGAAGAAACTTTATCAAGTTATTTATACCAAAGTTTTCAAAGAGAATATCATATGTCACAATAAATTGATGTCATTGTTTGGACATGAACTAAAAAATGGAAGCACAATGCGTTTGACAAAACTACAAGAAATTATATAACTCTTTTCGAAAGTAAAGCACACTTTTTTCATCAATTTCTTTATCACCATATTAAATCTCCTTTCTGACAGCTAAAAGGAAATTACTGTGATTTAGGGAGTGAATCTTTATCAGTAGTTGACAGGTAGAAAGAAATGATAAGGCCATACAAACAGTTATTTATAATAGCATTTAGCTGGAAAGTGGCAATCGTTCAGCATTTGATTTATGTGATTTTCCAGGGCAGTAGAAATACCTTCTACAGTCCATCAGACACTTTTTATGAGCCTGTTACTGAAGCATGAAAGTTTGGCTGCTCACTGCAGAAAGGACAAGATAAATGCAAAACTGGATACCGTTGTGTAGTAGATAATGCAATTACAGATTCTTGTCCTGCTCAGAAATGATAATTCCTTTGTAAAGCCAAGTTGGTATTTAACTGTTCTGGCTTTTTTTTTCCCCTCTTTTTTTTTCCTTTTTTCTTTTTTTCCTGAAGTGCACACAGTGGCCAAACTCTGCCTGCAGAATTTAGTCTGCTACAATAAATGGGAGCTTGGCACAGCCATTGAGGATTTGGGTGGAGAGAGACCGGTGGAATTAACTTCACTCTCTTTTCCATCTCTTTTGTGTTCTGCTGTCCCATCCCACTTGAAGAATTCCTCATGATGTCACTAGATGCTTTTATTTAGCTGGTATTTAGGGGGAAAAAATGAATGCCCTATCTCTGTCATAAGTTTCTGAGAAACATTGGTAAAATGGATTCTTTGAAAAATCTGAAACTACTCTGTACCATGTTATGTTGCTTTCTAGCTGGGACAACAACTGGAAAAGCCAAAATGTGGTGAGGCTGTCTTTTCCTTTTACTGGTGTTCCTGGCAAGTACTGAGACAGAAAGTGCCAATGTGAGTCTTAAATAGAAAATCATCTTTTGCCAGAATTTTATCATTTTGAAAAGATAGGAACTAGCAGCTGGATTTTTAGAGGTTCAGATGAACAAGCTGTGATGCTTCGGGATCTCTTCTGTTCTCCTGTGTACTTCCTCTTGATTTGCAGATGACCATACAAAACTAATATTTTGCCTGCGCTAATTTTGTCCAGCTGTTGAGCAAAACGGCTTCATTTTACAGGTGTCCAGTCAAAAGTGGGTGGACCAACAAAACCTTCAGCAGCCCTGGGGTGGCTCTGTTGGAGACTGACCCCTGGGATGCTGGAGAGCTGGTAGGCTTTGTCTAGGATTACAGAAAATGCATCGCTGGGATTCTCTAACAGGGAAAATGTTTTAATATCAGTAAAATACATGTGGTTTCAAATCTTCTAATGGTATGAATATGCACCAGTCAGAAGGATGATGTCAAGCTACTTCAGCTGAGGAGCTGTCCTGACCAGGATGATATCCTTAGAAATGAATGGCTGAAAGTTGAAGACAAAAATTAATCATTCAGTAGTCATAGCTGAAGATGACTCATTGTGAATTAGCTTTCCTGTCAACAAACCTGTGTTTTCCACTCTTTTTTTTGCTGTTAGTTTGCATACTCCACCAACTCCTTTTATCTGTGAGCAGTGCTTTATACAGTAATATTGATCTAATATAGTGCTCCCCAAAAAGGCTTACTGAAGAAAACAGCCTTTGCTACAACAATTGTACACTTTAAAGAAGTGAGGCCTTAGGTCAATGCTATTGTACCTTATGAGAAAGCAATAGCATCCTAAAAAAACACATCCTAAAAAAACAATTGTTATTGTTGCATGAAGGATATAGGAGAAAATTGTATTTGATCTTTGCCTGTGCATGCAGATCTCGACTAAATGTGGTTGCTCTTGCTGCAGGTTTCTTTTGTTTGTTTGTTAAAGCCTTCATCTGTTGCGCCACCGCAGTTGGTGATTTTGCAGTGCCTTTCCTAGCAAGCAGCAGTTAATCATAAGGTGCCTAGATTTAGAGTTAGATTTTTTTCTTGTGTCTCTTAGTACAGAAATCTAATCGGGGTTTCAGTGCTTCAAGAAAGAAATGTTAAGTAGCCTGCTAGCACAGCTTCCTCATTATATTACCTTATGCTTAGCTGCTCAGATGAAATGAATAATAATTTTGTGCCTTGGCTGGATTATCTCTACAGAAGCACCATAAGCATCCAGTCAAGCAATTCTGCATGTTGAACTGTTTTTAATACATACATTTGAATACCAGTTTAATGTGGTTTATACGATGTTGCCATCACATGGAAAATGCCATATCTTTTAGCAATTTTCTTTAAATTCATTTTGAGCTCACTATGTGTTAGGGTATATATATGTAACTAATGATTCGTGCAGGTGTACGTCTCTGTTGCACAATATGCATCAGTTGTTTGAATAATTAGAGGCACTGAATGTAGACTACGAAAATAGAAATACTCAAGCAGAAATCCTAATCTGCCACAATAATTTAAAGAAAAGGCTTGTCATTGCCTCTTGTAAATCTTGAACAGACTATTATCTTGCAAACTCACAACAGCATAAAATTTAGCTCAATGAAATAGAGGGGCTTTTCTAATATCCTGGATTTTTTCAGCTATGGAACTAGGCATTTTAGATTTTTTTTTTTTTTTTTTTAAAGCAAGATTTAATAATGGAGAAGAATTTCTTCTGAAATGCATGGTGTTTTTTGGGGGGGGAGAGATTTAAAGAGATCTAGAAACTAGGAAATGAGCTTCAAATGCTTTGGCATTACCATTCGAGAAAACTTTAGTATGTGTCAAAATAGCTAGAAAAAAGTGTAATAACTCATCTTCTTCCCTGCTCCCACCACAGTATATTTCCTTCCTCTTGGTTAGATGGCTCCTCTGGGAGTGAAATTGTCAAGATTTTTCTGAAGTCAGCTATTTTTCTTTCATGGTTTAGTCTCACATTTTGACTTCAGCAGCCATAACTCAGAAAACAGAACAATTTGGATTGGTGGAACGAACTTGCCCCATTGGATCAAAACTCCAGAACTTCCTCACATATGTTATTTTTGATGCCTGTACAGAGTTGTACGTTCAAGTGGTATACAGCCCTGAGCTGGAGGAAATGGTGCTGTCTTTGTCCTCAGCTATGAGTTGAATCTGTAGCTGTATTCTTTTTTCCATATTCTTGGATTACATCTTGTGCACTATCACGGTAAAGATCCTTTGGACTTGGGACAAAGGGAAGTGTTTGTCATTTCTTAACATCTTAGCGTATTATTGCCAATTCATCATGCAGCATGGCATCCCGTGACGGGATGATGAAGATCAAACATTACTTGTCAGAGTCATATGACAAACCAGTGCTAAATTATTGAGTCTCGGTTGATAGCAGTTAGTAGTGGAGAAAGCCTTTGAGTCATCAATTTCAAAACCTAAGGGTGTTATAAGAAGGCATTCCTTGCAAGGGAAAACTGTGAAATAAATCATTATGTCAACTCTGCTGGCTTATGTGACATGTTGATTTGCTTTTCTGTCTTTGTCTCTTTTTTTTTCTCCTCACTGTTCTTAATCTGTAATTTCTTTAATTTGTCAGTATTTTACTGTTGTCGGATGAGTATAAGTGAGAGGAAGATACAGAATCCTCTTCACATTTTTTTTTATTTATTTTGGTGGCTCTTCCTGTTGCTGTCGCAGGTTGGGCAGAGCCTGACACCACCAGTCTGTCTCTTTTCTCAGACTCCCTGATGCTCCTCAACCTTTCTCCTTCTTCCCTCAGCTCTGCACCAATTCTTTTTTTTTTGTAAGAAGAATGAAATTGTATTCACACGTAGTGATTTTAAACCTCTAAAATTAATTATATATATAATATATTTTATTATTAATTTTATTTTAGAAAGGATTCAGATAATTGCAGATTTAAAAAAGACGAAACAGAAAGTTTTATTCAGTTGTTTTTGTGTCCTTGCTTTATTATTTTTTTGTTGTTCGTGTAACAGAGAGAACAGGAATATTTTCGCAACCTAGCGATATTTCATCAGTGTGTAAATTAATCTATTATTTGACACTATGAACTTATTTCAAGTGTCATTTTTTAGACAATTTTCTAGGATTATTCTGGTGGTTACATATGGTGTATGTGCTCATATTAACCAGTAGGCTAATCAAAATACTTGAGTTAATATTCACTATTAGCAATTCAGTACAGACTATAAGCTATTGAATAGTTAGCTCTTAATTTTTATCTGCTTTAACGTTCTCACGTAGTAGAAATTACTAGAGACACAAGGTAATAAAGAAGACAGAAGGAGAGAGAAGCTGACAAGGTAACCAGACGACGAAAGGATAAGTGGCTTTGGATTTTTCCAATCCAGAATTTTAGTTGAATATAATTTTGTTTTTGGAAAGAACACAAAGTGTGTGAAGTCTAAGTGTCTGTGGTTTCTAGTGATCAAGAGTATCAGGCAGTGGAACTTCCAGCAGAGAATGCTGAGTGCTCAAGGCAGTAGGGAGAGAACTATCGGTGAAGTGAGAAGTAGCTGGGTATTCAGAACTACGTTCATATCCGCAAAAAAGGTTTAGGAAGAATTTAGGTACCTCATTCATTCTATGTATAATAATAATAATATAAAACCAAAATCCCTTAACTCAATCATAGAATCATAGATAATTTAAGAGGGCAGGGATCTTTGGAGCTCTCTAGTCCAAACCTTTGGTCAGAGCACGTCTATTTGGAGCCGGTTGCTCCAAGCCTTGTTCATTTCAGTTTTGAGTATCTCCAAGGATGGAGGTCTGACAGTGTCTCCAAGACTCTCTTTCAGTGTTTGACGACCTCCATAAGAAACTAGGAGTTTTTTATGTTCTGTATCTGCATGTTATTATGTTTTCCATCTTCCCTGCACCTGGCATTAGGTAGTTTTAGACAGCAATGAGATTCCTTTTAAGGCCAAACAAACCCTATTCTCTCAGCTTCCCCTCATACATCACGGTATTCCAGCCCCTGCTTCCAGTGACCACCCACTGGCCTTGCTTCAGTAGATACCTGTCTGTCTTACCGTCAGAAGCCCAAAACTAGACAGAGTACCACAGTGGTGATCTCGCCAGTGCTGAACGGATAGGAGGAACCACTTCCCTCAGCTTGCTGGCTTTACCATTGCACCTCATTATGTGGTTGGCCTTCGTCACTGCTGGGGCATGCTCTGACTACTGCTCCCTTGTTGTCCTCCAGGACCCTAAAGTCTCTTTCTGCAAAACTACATTCTATCTAGTCAGTGCCCACTCTGTACTGGTGCATGGCATAATCACGGGAGTGGGAAAACAGCTGTATTCTCGCTTCCTCCCTCTGGCTTGCACTCATATGACAAAGTAAATGGCAGAGCACATTCTGATGGTTTAGATGTCTAAATATAAAAAATATGAGTGTTGATCTGACAATTGTAATCTGTAACAGAGCCGCTGTTGGGCAGCGTGGGTTGCAATCTTTCAGTTTTGGATGTCTCTGCCATCTAGTTTAGTGTCCTTAAATGGAAAAGATTTAAGGCAGTCTCCTCCCGTGAGTGTTTCGCACGGGTTACTTAGCCGTTCCTGTTCAGAACCTGTTCTTCTTTTAGGCAACTTATTTTTTCCCACCTACTTTATAATAACTTTAGGTGCCCGAGTTAGGACTGTGGTTTCTGCTCCAGGAGCCGAGTTCTCAGCATCTGTTACCATGTTCAATGTCACAACCTTTAAGTATCTTGTGGATCTCGCCACAAGTGACTGGATCACTCTGCATAATTTACTTGACATATTTAGCTTGTTTTTCTGGCTTAATGTTTGTGAAGAGATACATTTTAGATGAGATATCTTAGTAGCCTCAAAGAATGGCTTTGTCCAGTGGCTTTAAAATCACAGGCTTAATATGTACGAAATTTGTACCCCAGATTCAAAATGTGTGCTATTCTGCCAAGTTGTTCTTATTCCTTTTGTTATGTTTTAAATTCCTTTTACTGCATTAAAATACTTCCCCTGCTTGCAAGCTGAAGACCATAATCTAACATAGTATATTTCCTGTGAGATTTGGCTGATGCTTCAGTAGAGTAAATTATTCTTTCTCTCTAGTAAGACAGGGTAGTGCCCAGTATTCCTCACAAAAATATGTCTTAACGTTACCTCTTTTTTTAAACATAAGTTTGGAGATTTCATTCTTTGTTCTTTACTAATATGTTGCCATATGAGTGCGTATGTAGAGCTATCAAAGGATAAGAAATACATTCAAAATCCAGTTGTTGCCATTGCTAGTGGAAAATAAGTCAGAGCTGACTGTCAGACTAATAACCTGATATGACAAGAATTACTGTGCTTTTTAGGTGCTGACAAATTATATTGAATCACAACTTACGTGAATAGACTTTGCCTGCCTTAGATCAGGTTCATTGATTGTTTTGTTTTGTTTTGTTTGGCTTTTTTTTTTTTCCATAGCTTCTGTTTACAGTTATAGTGTATATCATAATGTTTGTATATATATAAAAGTGCCAAGGTTATAGTTGCAAAGTGATAAAAGAAAACTGAATTTGAGGGCACCTTGTTAGACCCTTTTAGTGCTGGGGATACTAAAATGTTTTGCTATTGCATATTAAAATACTGACTTTTAGATGATTTTTCGTGGGGAATTTTCGTGTTGTTTGTTTTTGGTTTTGAATATAAGCAAGGTGTAAGAACAGATCCAAACCAGGAGACATTTATTTTCCTCATTCTCTGTCCCAAGGGAGAGCTGAAATGTAAGGGGATCTCCAAGTCCCATTTGAGGTCAGGGGTAGAGGGATAAACAGAAATACTCGTTTGTATAAAGTGAAGGGGGAGGTTGAGAAGACAGTGCTGTTAAGGTACAGTTTCTTAAAAAAATAAGAATGAAAAAATATATGAACAGTTACCACTTCCCATGTCCTCTAAAACGCAACACAAAACAGATGAAAAAAGCCCTGAGGAAATGTAGAGCCTTCCAGCAACAGATGCCAGGAGGAGTGGCATTTATCTAAGCTATTTTCTCTCTCTATCCCTGTTTTGAATGTAGTAGGCAACCCAAGCTTCTCAAAAATGTAGGAATACACACTCGAGGAAGAGTTAGTGGTGAATGATGGGGTAAGGATATGAAAAGAAGAAGCTTGTGTTTAAAAGAAAGTGCTTTCCTGGGAAGGATGCTCTCCAGCTGTGTCCTGTCTCTGTGTGGAGGTAGCAACTGTGTGCACATCATCCCTGTCTTACCCTATGTGCCATGGTTTTTGTGGAAGTCAAACCTAAGCACAGAGGCTGGAGTGCTCCAGGACTGATGGCAAATCACTCCTGTCCTGCAGTTTACATATTACATGTGCATCTCAGAGGAAAACTAAATGGTCACCAATTAGGATATAGTCCATATGCCAGCTACAGCATGTATTTGATCATTTTTTTTGATTTATTTCCATCTTTGGTTGGAGATGAAATGTGTCACTGTGGGCAGTCTGAAAAAAAAAAGTTTTTAAAATAAGTTAATTTAGCATATCTGTAGATCTACTGGAAGCAAAATGTTAGGCTGGCAAACAGGCAAAATGTCTTACCTTTTCTTGGAGACTGAGACTGCTCTGTGGAAAAAGCAGCTTGTATTTTATGCTTTAGCTTTTCTAAAAAAAAAAGTTAGTAAACAGTACTGCTGCTTAATAAGGTTGCCTATCAGTTTTTTAGAGAAAAACACATTTTGTAAAGTTAGTATGTTATGTTGTGACAGCTCTTACCAGTACTTGGCGTTAATTGAAATGGATCTTTGGAACAGGAGTGTTCAAAACTGGTTAGCACAAGAGGATGTTTTGATGGACAGGTACCTAGGTAAGAAAGACTGGTTATGACAATAAAGTTACTCGTTATACAATATTAATGAAAATTATGTTTAATTTGTAGATCTCTTCCTTGTTCTTCTTAATCTGGCTTTAGATTTATATTACATGCAATTATCATGTGCAAAACCCTTGTTATTATTACTAGTCTACCTTTGCATCCTGTGTATTTAGTAGCATGTTCTGCCAGAAAAGAGTTGTGATTGCAAAATCAGTTCCAGAAAGGTCTGATGTAGAAAACTCTTTCAACAAGTTCATGTAAAAAACATATTGTTTTCTAAAATTCTTTTAAAATCAGATACTAAAATAAAGTAATAAAACATATTTTACAGTTGCTAGAGGTAATGTACCTGGAAGTACAAGAAACAATAAATGAGTCTGCTTAAAATAGTTGAACTATTTTATACCGTGTTAGGTTTCTTTGCACACAATGAAGTGCACAGTGCAGACATAACTTAAATCTCAATTGATTGTAATTTTTTTAAGAAATTTTTGAGTGTATAATTAGAGTGTATACTTAGCTGTATGGATGATGGAGCTTAATGGGAGGTTGCCAAAGCATCCAAGCTTCTAGGTGTGTGTAAATGTCATTGACTACCCTACTTAAGCGTATCTGGAAATAGAAAATCCATCTCCAAGGTTTTGTTTGTCTGGTCAGTCTTATTGATACTTATTAAAGATGCATAAAAAAGCGCAGATTTTTAAAGAAAGTATAGGATTTTAAAAATCTTACCTTTTACTATTTTTAGTGTGGGCAAGAAGTTAGGATAATTTTTAGATTTTAACCTGGGACCAGTATTTTTAGGCACCAAAATATCTAGAAGGTTTTCATAAAGCACAGGAGACTTAGGTAGTCCCTCAGCCGCTTGTCAAACTTGGCTCTTGAAGCGTTCGTGTTTACAGGTACAGTGCTCAAGAGGAGCAATGTCTGTCGCTGTGCTCCACATCCCTTCAAGTGCTTTTGTCTCGATTCTGGAAATAAAAACCTGTAAGATTGAAGGCAGGATGTACTCAGCAGAGTTTTCAGTTTAGGAAATCATTCTCCCCCCAGGCAGTTCAGGGGGAAGTGACCCCAGCACGCCACGGGGCACAGTGCATACACAGGCATTTGTGTGGTGTCTTGCTGAAGGCTTTAGGTGATCCCTTCATGTGATAGTGAGATCACTGAAAATATGCTCTACAAAATGGAAAAGAGGCCCAATAATTACTCTTTGCACCAGAAATACCAATTCATTACTAAAGGATAGATTTCAAGAAAGATTGCAGAAATTATCAAGTAATCTTTTCAGTGAATTGCTTGTATTATGTATTAGGTTTGAAAAGAAAAGGAGAAAAATGCAACTTCCTGAAAGTATGATAGGTAATATAGTGTCTGTGGTTTTTTTTTTTTTTCTCCTTTTTATATATAATGACACAATTTAAGATTAGCTGTCAGATCACATTAGATTCTCTGAAATATTCTGTAGTTTAGATGAAAACAAGTCTTCACGCAGCAGGAAGAAAGTGAAAGAGCATTTATGCCAATCAAGCTTACAGACATTGTACTTTCTCTCACACATTTTATTCCTTGCTCTCTCTCACCCTCCCCTCTTTTCTTTCCCCATTGCTGGTAACAATTGCATCAATAATAGGAAAGCTATCGAGTTAAGTTTCATGCACTGCAGTGAAGTTGTTTTTGATGCAAATAGGGCTCAGTTTCTTTAGTTTCTCATTTGTGACAATCTTTAGCAACAAACCTGATAAATGAAATCAAAGCTGGAAAGTAAGTGTGTAAAGCAAGATAAAAAAGTAGAATTCCTCCTTGCATAATGACCTTTGGGCTTATTTTTTTTTTTTATTTATTTTTATCCTTTTCTGACAAGGATGGTTTTAACAATATGTAGAAAGACAGTAAACTTCACTGTAGGCAGGAAAAAAATAATGTTCTAACCGTTGGCACAGCTCTAACAAGGAGCTTCCAAGGGTTTCTCCTCCAGCTTCACACCTATTTAAATCGAAGTTTTCATTTTTCATACTTGTGTTTGTGTAATGTTTCATTTCTACCCAGGAGACTGTAATGGGCTAAGCTGTATCATTCTACAGTTCTGGAGAATACAAATGTTAGCTCTTATATATACAGGTCACCAGTGCTAACTTGCTGGCTGACTCCTCGCTATTAGAAGTTTCAGATAGAGAATAGGTGTACAAAATCCAATGAAGAGAAACTTTTCAAGTCTTTAGTGAAGTTGAAGAAAGAACCTGAGAATTGCGTAGTAAATAGTCACTTTATGTAGCCAATCACACAATGTTAAAGTCTACGTCAGCAGCATGGATCTTCACATCACTAAAGGAGACTGTCTGTTGAGCACAGAAGGAAATGTGTCTGTATGGTGCCAGTGATGTTCAAATTTCTGCTTTTTTGGCCTGCAGGATTCTCCTTTGCATCTGGAGAAGTTTCAGTGAAGATGGTATCATACTGGGCGCTGGCTGGCCTGACACTCAGACCTGTTTTCCAGTAAAAGACTTTACAAGGCTCTGGAGATGGAGGAATCACTTTTGTTTAAGTCTTCGCTCCAGTTAAAATCCAGAAACTTAGTATTTTACTTTCTCTCTGACAAAAATAACACTGTTATTTCATGTTTATCAGTTTTAGAAGCAGAAACAACTGGGCAGACAGCACTGGGGTAAAGACAGATGAGAAGAGGGTAGCGTTATATTAAGACAGGACTCTGAATTTAAACTAGTGGACTGTCAGGTTGTTGACTTCTTTTTCTAGATCTACTCTGCATTAAAAATGATTAGAAATTTACATTTGCCTTTGTTTGCCTTCATTGTGTATACTTAAACTGAGAGCTTGTAGGTGAAGTTTTCCTATAAATAATACAGTTTTTAAACCTCCATATTATGGGCTCATACATAGCTTTATTTGCACAGTGAGATCAAATTTATTTTCATTGTAAGAGTTCCATTTTAAATATCTGAGTTACCTAACTCTCATTGCTTTCTACAACACTTAGTGTTCTTCATAGTCAACTTAGAGCATTTGTATGAACAGTTCAGAAACCTTGAGTATATATTTGGTTACTTGGCAGTTTAAAACTATTCCAATTTGGAATTAAAGCTGTTATTGACAGATGCGGAACTAAGGGTAAGATGGATATCCTCAAAAGATTTCTGTTTCTGTTTCAAATTTTAATGTTTTTTTCTTGGCCTTCTTAAAATGCAATTTTACTAACAAGAATTACTTCCAACAAAAAATTATATTTTTTTTGAAATTATAAGAACTATTTCTATTTTTTGCAAAGGATTTCCAATAAAATTAGCTCAGAGCTGTAATTCTTTTTCATTTGATTGAATCCATTTTGCACTCAAGTAAAGTTAGAGCAGTTTTTTTTCCCTTTCATTTGTTGTTCTTAATGAAGACTAAGGAGATAAAATGAGTAGACAAAAAATGCTTTCATTGCAGTAGCTTTAGAGTTATAAATCTGCAGCAAAGAGCCAAATTCTTGGTTTCTCTGCATGTTTAAAATACCGAGGTTGCATGTTCGAGGTTGGAACATGTACTTGTGTAGGCATATCTGCATATATAAGCTTACTTAGTCGGATCCTTCCTTTCTGAGCATTGTACTGGTTGCAGGAGTTTGTGCTCGAGTCCCTGTCCGCAGAGCAGTCTCCTTTCTCTTCTTACATCAACCTGTTCAGTTATTGGCCGTTACCTGCAATAACAATGAAAGAGATCATCGCATGCTCCTGAGCTGCTGTTAGAGCTGCACCAGGTCCACTGGTTATTATGTCTTCTCTCGTGTTCAAGGAAGCTGTGAATAGCTTTTATACAAAAGGAGAAGCTTGAAATTTTGCACAATCAATTTTGTATTTCATTGATTGGACTGTCCTTTTGCTTGTGAATCTGGGAAATGATTACACAGTACTTTGGGGAGTGACCTTCCAGGATGAATCCCATGACAAATTTCTGGATAATTCCAAGTTATCATCTCTTGTATTTTCTTCTCTCTTAGAGTTGTTCCCTCTTCCTCATACAGCAGGTGGCAATTTCTCCCAAATAGCATTTAGTAAGCCTGCCAGCTACAGTTGTCTCTCACTTGCATCTTTTGGGGACAAAAATGAGTGTTGCCTGCCTCTCTTTCCATTGCCATTGTTAAGAGAAAGGCAGATGCACAGATAACATTTGTAAAAACCCAGATGCAGTCACAGTAATTTTGAGGACTGAGTCCTGTGAGATCAGCTCTATAAAGGTGATAAGCCACAAACAGTTGCTTTGGGCTGTAAAGAACATCTAGATAAAATCAAAAGTGAGATGACTTCAAAGACTACATCAGAGTTCAGGTGAGCTTCTCCTTACTTTATTCAATGCCCAAAAGCTTTTTTAGCAATCATTGTTCATTGTAAAATGCTTCTTCCCCACTGATATAATTTTTAATATTGCCATGTCTGTAGATTTCAAAGGCTTGATATTAGCAAAATAGCATGAACCTTTAATTCATGTACATTTCAGATAAAACATAAATGTTCATTTTTGTCCTTATTTACAAAGACCGTGGTAATGTTTGTTAAAAAAAAAAAAAAGGAAGGAAATAAAAAAAACCCAAAAGCTTAATTTACTTTATGCCACATCAAATTCTAAAGCCATCATCTGTCTCCCTGTATTTTTTGGACCTTCTTTAGGTCCTTCCTAGCTAATCAGGAGTTATGTCTTCTTTTCTTTCTCCGTTAGTTAGTTCATCTCCCTGAAATGTATACTAGCCTTTTTGTTGGAGGTTTACAGGGCCTCCATTTAAATGCATTTGCACATCCACAGAGCTCTATCACTGTTACCTCAGGGGATGGTTTGACAGTGCTTAATGAAGAACTGCCATGGAGATACAAATACCTTTTTTGTGATCAGGTGTCGTCTACTGTAGTTGCACAGTCTATTAGTAACTCCTTGACTCAATAGAGTAAAAAATTCCTTCTTCCCCTGTTTCTGGATGACTCAATATTTACACCTTATTATAAAGTCTCTCCACTGCTTGAACATTATATTGTGTATTAACCTATAAAGTGAACAACTCTACGTGGCACAAACATCTAAATTGGATTAATGTGTAAAGCCTATTAATAGCTCTGGACTGAGACCAGACCCAGTGGTAATCAATTGCTTTGGGATAATATTAAGTTTGTGACTGACTCTAAATCACATCATGGGGTGTTGCAACTGCTGGAGCAAATGAAATGTTGAATATAACGTTCTTTACAGCAATGAAAGTGTGAGGCTTCTTTTGATGGATTCAACATACTGTGACAACGTATCAGAAAGCCTTAGTCAGGTTTCTTTCCAAAGTTTTTGATATTCTTTTTTCATATTTTACCTCTGGTAATACTTGGCACTCTTAGTTTCTTCCTGCTAGCTTCTCCCTCTCTCCCAAACAATAAATTGACATTGTTTACTCAGACAGAGGGTTTGTAAAATCTTGTAGGGTTTATAAGCAGCTGTTCAGAGATTTAATCTGAACATGGATCTGACATGTTGATTACATATAAAACTTAATATTTTGTTTGAGGGAGAAGCATATCAAATTTCTGTATTTGTATGTAGTACTTGAAAGGTCAGAGTGATAATAAATAAGCTTACAGAATTTCATTTGTATAAGGAGGTAATTGTTGAAATGAGTTGCATGGAATTAACAGACTAGTTATACTGAATCTTTGTTTCTTTTAATGGAACTTCACTTACTCTTACTTTACTCTTCCATTTGACATGGAATATTTCACAGCTTTGCTCAGGACTGCAGCTGCCAAAATGCGCTTTCCAAAAGTAGACCTTGTCTACCCGTAAATTCTGTTGGCTAGCATAGAAGCACATAGTATCCCCTATGTAAGTGTGAGTGCTGTGAATCTTATTTGTTCTGAATGTTTTGTAAGTCCACATAGACTGATTTATTTTGGTCAAAAATCCAGAAATCCTGGCTGTATTCCCTCCTTCGCCCAAACACTCTACCACCCACAAATGCAATTTTCAGTAGGAAAAAAAGGATTGTGTGCATCTGGTCAAGATGGATGGATGTACAAGATGGGAAACATAAGAAAAAAATTCTACTTGATGGATTTTCCGCAACCCCTCCCCGCGTCTGTCCGTCCCCCACCCCCCCGCCCCCGTACTCTTTCCTGTTGAAACCAGCATAAGTTGTGCAGAGTTTTGTGTAATAAAGTAAAATGAGCCTTAAAGTCATTACTGGTTATCTGGAGGCACTGCTGTGTTTATCTTAAATTCTGTAAGTTTTCTACTGAGCAGAAGGAGCACCGTTTTTTGAGAGATTGTTTACCTAATAAAGATTAATGGCTTGATTCTATTCAGCGAGGAGTACGATACGTTGCCTGCTTTTGCAATCAACCATAGCACAAATCTGTGCCTGTCAGGCAGCTGGTTTGAATGTATGTGATGTAACATGTTTGTGGATGAGAATTCAGGAGCAATCCCAAACTGCAGCTCATGGGAAGATGACTTCAGTCATCACCACCTCAAATGAAGAGGATTTAAAGTAGACCTTGGTGTTCATTATATCTTAAAATTTTATTCCAGGCCAACAATATTGTTATTCTTTGCTTTATCTTGCCTGTTGAAAATAAAAGGAAAATTCAGGGGAGTGTGAGAGCTGGTAACGTAACGCTTATCAGAAGCTGTAAAAATAATAATTTTTTTAATACAGTGTTTTGTTAAATATCTGCAATAACACAACAACATTAAGTTTCTTAATTTTTCCCTGTAAAACAAAGAAGTGTGGGAAAAAGACCAGCACATTCTGTGCTTGTCTGATTATTTCATCTTATAAGTCTTCAATTTGTCAATAAATTGTGCCACGTTCTGCTGTTTTCTTCCATACCAGCAGATTAAATGTCGGGTCATGGGACAAGAAAGTTTCTGACACCCCTTCTCCTTCTGGGGACAAGGATCCCTGTCTGAGCTATTGCTAACTCCACTTATCCTTTCTTGATGTGTAAAGGACATTGTGAATATGACGATGGCCAAGTTGATGACCATTATGTGATTCACTGAGGCCAACCGACTTTCATAGGATAGTTACTAGATAGCTAACCTGGTCTTCACTAGCTCTGTGATGACTATAGTTTTGAATGAAAAATAGGAACGTTGTCAGGGATGTTCATTTGGCACTTGATCCTTGGCAGGAATTGTGATTGAGGGAGAAATTCTCTGTCCGTTAATTCTAATTATGGATTTCCTAATTTCTCAATCTTTTTTTCTCCCAAGCTTAGCAGGGCCTCTTCACTTAAACATCTTCAAAAGAGCTGAAGATTGCTAGAAAGTATAGTGCATCCTCCAAAACTGAGGTGCAAAAGGAAGACAAGGAGAAGTGTTGCTTTACCTTTAATCTAATTTGTATTTGATAAGAAAATACATTAAATGAAAGCTCAATGCCTGTTCTATGCAATAGGTTTGTAATAAGTTACGAAGCTTAAAAAAATGTACTTATAAAGTGTCTGTTCTAGAGATCTTGGGGACATTTCACAAGACTGTATAAAGGCTTATTTGTCAGCTTTATATTTGGTTGAAAAATACATTTGATAAATCAGGAGACAGGATTTTTTCAAACAAGATGATGATTGTAATTGCAAAGGAAAAAGCAAGCATAAAACAGGGAAAGATGATCACAACAGGTTAAAAACACACTGAAGATACAGGATGAAAGTAGCAAAAAGTGTATGAAAGTAATTTTAACACTCCCTAGACAAATTTCTGTGTCATTTGAAGCCTAAAATTCATGAAAGAAGACAAGTCTGAAAGAAAGGTGCACTCTGTAGGATGCCAATAGAAAGCATGGTGGGTATCTCTTTAACGACGAGACACTCAAAACCTGGATGAAGCGGGCACTGGAATCTGTGCTGCCCTGGTACTCAGACTGGTAGCTTAAAAGTTATCTGGGTAAATCCTGCATTGGGACTGTATTAACGTTGTGTCTCACAGTCCAATCATACCTTCAGGCATTGATCCTGTGAACTCTCTTTCGTGTGTTTAATAACACACATTAACAATTTAATTTAATTACACTGATCTTTATCTAGGTTTAATATAAGTCTATGTATACAGTTACAGTCCAAAATAGAAAGAAAATCCATGAAAGTTATGCCTAAAGTCTTAAGTAGAAACACAGAGGGAAGTATTACAAAATTTGTAAAACAACTGTCACGTGAATCTTTAATTCAGCAGAATTAAATAAAATAAATAAGTACATCAATAATAAATTAAATACAGCTTTACTGTATTTAGTAAAGTCAGACTTCTAAAAACTTTTGTGTGAAATTCTTGGCTTGTGTTCAAAGAAATGGATTTTTTCATAGATAAGTTTGAGTTTATGTAGGTATATGATATATATTTATTAACTGTATGATATATGCAAAATGTATATGAATTTCCCCTGCAGTATGCTGTTAGTGATGCCATGGAAATGTATTTTGATCCTTTCCATGAATCTGTTTTCTGGATTTCCTAGATACCAATCCCTGTTCCTGGCACAACAGCCTAGTGCCAGGCCAAGAGCCAACCAGGATGTCCTGATTTCAGCTGGGACAGAGTTAGTTCTTTTTAGCAGCTAGAAGAGCTCTGTGTTTTGATTTTAGTCTGGGATTCACTATGAGAAGAATGTTGACAGCACACTGATGTTTATAGTTGGTACTGAGACCTCAAGGACTTTTCAGCTGGTCGTGTTTTTGCCAGTGTGCAGGAGCACAACAGATTGGGGGGAGCATCCTGGGACAAAGGACCCACAACTCCCTTTATGATTTGAACTTAGATTTAGGATTGAGGGCTAAATTGGCCCATGAAGTATTCCATATCATGCCACATCATACCCAGTATATGCATGAGGGCTAACCAGAAAGAAGGGCCTTTGCTCTTCCCAGCTGTCTCGGGAGGGCTCTCTTGAACTCTCAGAGTGCTCTGTCTCTCTTGTTCTTTTTTGGACCTCTCACTTCTATGGGGTTATGGTGTCAGGACTTATTTGTTTTGGGATTGTTTACTAGGACAGGACAGGCATCGGTCACAGGGTGGTGAGCAATTACACTGTGTATCACTTGTTTGTATATATTATTATAATTATATATACATTCATATATTATTATCATAATCATTATTACTTTTAATTTTATATTATTGTTAATATTAAATTGTTCTTATCTCAACCCATAAGTCTCTTCCCTTTTCCCCTGTAATTCTTCCCATTCTCTGGGAGTGGAGGAAGGTGAGCGAGCGGCTGTGTGGCATTTAGTTGCTGGCTGGGCTAAACCATGACACAGGAAAAGTGTCAGAATTATTCCCACAGAAGCTCTGATGCTAATTAATCCACGAGACATGAACCACTGTCAGAAAATCCCTTCACTTGTTTTTATATTGAGGGACAAAGAAAAGATGAAGTTTTCAACCCCTTTTTCTCCTAAGACTTCAATAATTGTTTTGATTGTTCATTTATCATTACAGAAGATATTGTAATCTCCTTGAAGTAGGGATTGTCTTCGTGTGTGCTGTGATCAGCCACAACAGTCTTTTACTTGACACACTGCCAGCAGTAGCATGGCTTTGTTAATTCAGTAATCTTTTCAATGCAGTGTTTGTGTTATTCAGTGTTATTACACATGTGCACATTACTGTCCAAATTTATGAAGAAGCAAATTTGAGGGGGAAAAAAGGAACACATTTTATGTTCTATGAAACCTGAATCTAGACAAAACTTAACATCACTGAGAGAATGTTTCACTAAAAATGTGCGGGTAGTGTCTCCTGGGGAGGACTAGTAGGCAAATATGTGTACAGATGGTGATTTGGGATCTCCCTCTGACCTTTGCCATGAGTCTTCACTTAGCTACTGTTAAGTTTAGATTTAAAGCATTTGCAATTTGTTAAAAAAATGGCAATATTTATCTTTGTCAACCAGTAGACAGAGGCAAATGCTATTTCGTAAAGGAAGTATTTATTACATTTATGTGAAGGGCAGAGGTCTTTTCTCTGTACATTCATCTGTACTAGATCATATGACAGAAATAAAAATTGTGAGATGTAAGGTACATTGGGCTACAACAACATAAAGTAATATAGTGCCCTACTTTTTATTTTACTTAGAGGCTTTTTTGGGGCATGATGGTTCACAGGTTAATGTTGAACAAAAAGTTGAACATTTGAAAGAAAAGCAAATCTGGATAAGAAAACGTAAGAGAACAAATATGACTTTGGCACCACTCTAAAGGTGGAAGGAAATAAGTAATTCTCTTGGGATACTGAAGTTATCCACACAGAAAAAAGCAGAAAGTAATAAAATAAAAGTGAAACACAACCAAGAAAACTCATTATGACTGACTAGTAAAAGAGTTGGGAAAAATAGTTGAAAGTAATGGCATGTGGAATAGAGCTTATTCTGACATACCATATTAAACATGGTGCTTTGCCTAAACTAGAAATGATAAATCACTCACTATTTATGAAATAATAGTAGATGTGCTTGAAATGTCTAGGAAGAGTAGGATGTTTATATATGTAGTATGCTGTTTGAAAGGAGGAAAATTCAATGCTGTAATGAATTATGTAAATAAAGTAATATAGATAGTGTTTGAATATAGAGGTGACTAAATCAATCTAATAATTGTAAAATGGTATTGATTTTCTTTGCAAAAAGACAAGTTTGCGAAGTAATTCTTTGTTTACTAAATATGGTGGATCTTGAGGTGAGATAGTTGTGTGGATTGTGCTTGTATCAACTAAGGTGCAATGGAGCAGTAAAATTTATACCCCTATTTTTATTTTTAGCAATACACATTAAAGCCATTGGTATTTTAGTCCTTATATAACAACCCCTTTTTTAAATATTTGACAATGCGAGGATAGAGAAAATTATTGTTGTATATTAATAAAGTGAGACTGATTCCTTCATAAAAATATTCTCTTCTGATAAATTAGTTTTTACTCAAAGTCTATCATGGGAAGAATTGGTATTATCCATGTCTGCTTTCTGACCAGTCAGCTTTTCTTCACAGTTGCTCTCCTGTAATGCTGAACTTTCTGAAGGTGTTGGAATCCAATACCAATTCCAACAGTATTCTTCTCAAAAATATGGTATAGATCTTGGGCTTTGCTCCAGGAAAAGAGTTGGGTGTGATTGATGGTCAGTGTTAAATCGATGGTTATTGGGTTATGCCTGGGTAGAACTATGCATGCATCTAACTGGACTGCAGGGAAACCACGCTTCTCTCTGGAATGGTTGCCTACATGTATCTCCTTGCCATAGATTTATACACGTGTGAGATACATACCTGTGTGGAGAAGCCCTGGCAGGCTGTTCTACTCCAGCAGTCCCTGAGTGATATAAGGTCTTCCAGGTTTATATTTGGTTGTCACAGTTTACAAAATCCATGTATCACCCTAGGCTGCTGAGAGCTTAATGAACCCCTACTACTTGTAATATTAGGAAGTTTCAGCCAGATTAATTTGCAGCTTTCAGTACTCTTTGCTGAGCAGTAAACCCTTGAGGCTTTAGTTGCACTGCAAGAAATTAAAGCTATAGTTATGTTGTTGTGTTTATCAGTTTGTTTTCTTTTACCTAAATAGTGAGAAACAGTCCTCAAGTACAGACTAGAATATAAACTTCCCCATGCAGTTGAGTGAGACCAAATACAAATGTTGAGTCATTGGTTTGAAGGGAATTTGCCAAAATTGCAGATGAGATCTGTTAGAAACTCTTGAAGTATTTGCCATTGAAAAGGTCTGTAGCTTCTCACAGATGCCAGTGAGGGCTACAAGCACTGAATGTATCGGGATTCAATTAAATTATCTTAATAACTGTGTCTCAGAGTGAAGAAAATTGTGTGAAGAACAAACTTCCCATACTGTTTCCTTCTTCATAATAGCTCTGTTTTCAACGAAATATCAATAGGAGGACAAACTGTTTGTATTTCTTCTCTAGAAATAAGAACTTAATTTGATGAAACATGATAAGGATTTACTTGTATAAATAAGTCAGTGCACACTTGCATCATTTTCAATCAGAAGTCTTGGTTAGATCTTGTAAGTTAAGAGGCAGCTTTCTATTTCTTTTTAATGCTATCTTTGTTCTCTGCTTCAGGAAAACCGAATAGAAAAATCTTGATTAGATTAAGCCTTTTTTGAGATTTCTCCCCCTCCCATGTGCATACACAAGATTACTGAATATTGATAGGATTTTATGTTATAGGTTATGAGCTCGAAATACGGAAGAATTTAATTCCTGATCAGAAACCTGGCATTCGACCTGGTTTTCTTCCAGTTTACGTATTTTTGTTCTATTTTGTTACTGCTTATGCTGGTATAAAACCCCAATATGTCGAGTTTCATTGTTACTGTATTTGGCAAAAATAAGCCAAGGCCAATAGTACAAATCATGTGAAAATATACATTCTGATCATGTAGTAAAGATAGTAAATAATTCATGGATTCTTCGAGCCAGTTGGGAGCAGCAGGTCGTCATTTCTGACCTCTTCCTTAAAATAAGCTCAAGAAGTTCATTCAAGTACTCTTTTACTAGGAATACTATAGCTATGTATACTTATAACTAGCTGTACTGGATTTGCTACTCCAATCAAAGTGGATCAGATCACTTTTCCTTACATAATGAAGCCATATGTGAAACAGGTAGGAGTTTATTTCAATCATCAGGAAGCTTAGACTGCATCTGGGGTAAAATGTACATTATGAAGGGCTTGAGGAAGGGAAGATAATTAGCAATACTCTGGTTAGGGAAGAAAGTGCTGGGAGAAGTCACAGATCACTAGGCTCATAATTTGTCAAGCACTTTGAGTTAAAAATCCTAGTTTCAGAAGAAGCTTATGCATTTAATATTTTAGAAGCAATTAACCATTAATGAGATTTAGGATGAGCATCTAATTGTCTTAAATTATACAATATAGGAAAATTAATTACTTAAGACACCTTCTAAATTTTACCCCTTATTTCTCACAGCCTGTGCTCTGGGAATCTTGAAGATCGCAAGTGGTCAGGGCCTGTGTTTTGTATGTGTTAAACTGAAAAGCATGTGGAGCAAAAGTGCTTTTCAATTTTATTGTAGTAGTTCTGGCACAGGGGATTCCCCCTCCTGGCCCTGCAACACTTTTTCACCATTTCATGGGGCAAAATGCTCTTCCATCTGTCTGTATTTCATTCAGAGAAACTACAAGAGAAAATAGTCAGAAAGACCAGGGTAGGTTGTGGGTTTTTTTTTGTCTTTTTTTTTTTTTTTTTTTTTTTTTTTTTTTTTAATATTGTGTGTATCACAAACACAATTATTTGACTTGAGCTTGACTTGAGCTCTGTAGGTTTAACAAATGTTCCCTGATGCTATGTTTTTATTCTGTCTCACACATGCCTCCCTTCATCCCATTTCCAGCCTATCCCAAAGTAAAGGCTGGAGAATACACTTTTTGGAGTTTAACAGCTGAATGACTGCTGTGGGTTGATATTCCTTGAATTTGAATCTGAGGCGGACTATCTACACTAATCTTGGAGCATCAGATAACTATTGGCTCATATAAAATTATTTTACTTACTTAATTTTCAGCATCGCTTTCTGCCGCACATGTGTAATTTACGCACAGTAATGCATTTGAAATGTTAAAATGTTTCCTTGATTAGAGTATTACAAATCTACAGGAAAGAGATGGGTTTCTGATGCATTTCTAGTTTTGCTTGCGTTAGGAAGATATGTGCAAGGCTTCATGATACTCTAAACATTGCTGTGACTGACAAATGTGTGAGCAACTCCAACAAGACGATTGATTACCTGAATTACATATGGCTATGTCAGTGTAGATACTGCTAATACCTTGCAGACAACTGAAGTGTTTATGGCACCAGCTTAAAGCTACAAACACTGTCAAACCCAGAAGAGGACAATTTCTCAAAGAACCTGGGAATCAGGTTCAGAATTTATCCAAGTGCTTTTATATGCAAAACCATTCATTTATTGCCTTGACAGATTTCCAGTTTGTTGTTGAACTACTTGGTCTCTGTTGACATCAATGTAACATCTATTAAATTTTCAAACTTTTTTGCTAAGAAGGAACATTTGGAGCTTGAGGATGTTAAAAACCTATAATGTTATGTTTTCATAGGTGATTAAATCCACAGAAAACTTACGTCTTGTGTAAAATAAAAAGTAACCAAAAGAGAGAAGCTGGAGAAACCATAATACAAAAAGTGCTTCTGCAGCTTCTCTCTTTCTGAATTTACTTTCCAGACTCAGTTAATCCATGAATATAATTCTGACTCTAAGTCGCCTAGCGTGGGTTGCTAGAATAGTCTTGACCACTCTCGGTTACTCTCTCTTTTATGTACAACTCCTTGGACTTCACAACACAAACTCGCTCCTTCCTGGGTCAATGATTGAATTTTGAAGCACAAATCTTTCATCCTTCTATTTTTCAAAATGCTGCTATACTGCTAGAACTTATTCACTGTGCTGATAGATGCTTTGGAGATATTGGAAGTAGCAAGAACTGTTTAGATCCTTAGTTCAGGTATGCTTCCATTCAAATTTGGAAATTATTTTGGCACTATATGATCAACGGCTGATATTTTTAGAGGCAATAAGGGAATTAGGCATCTAACTCCAAAGGAAAACAGCATAAGTTGGATACAGAATCCTAGAAAATCAGAGCCTATGCAAATTGTACTTTGCTACTCAATTTCGAGTTCTTACTGCCAGACAGTCTTAATTTACTCTATGCTATCCTTTATCTTACCAATTTTTCTTCAAATATTTATGAAATTACTATTTTCATATCTCACTACTGTTCTCCAATATGCTGAATCTTTTAAAAACCCACAAACCTACAATTAATTCCTACCTCTTCTAGTCTATGTTTCTAACAAATGAAACAGTTGACTTTATTTACTGCAACCATAAGGTCTAAAAGGGTGTGGTTATCAATATAATAGAATAGAGGCTTAGTCTTCAACAGAATCTGAAGCAGTCATTACTTTTCTTGATGAATGTTAGATTTCGTGTTGGGATATGATTCTATGAACAAGTATAGATAACTAATTTTTTCCTATGTAAACAAGCATTCTATATGTATGTGAAACCTATTTTTGGCTTTTTCCTGTGGAGAAATATAATAAATAAAAAAGCAGTTATGTTTTCATATATTTGAGTAGCCCTTATTCTCTCTAGCCTCCACCTAATTTTCCTTGTTATTCCTCTGAGGTATACATGCATTGAGTCTATAATCTCATTGATTGAACAACTATTACTTATTTACTTAAACATATATGGTTTTATGTACGGTTATATATGTTGAGCTATGTATGCCTAAAAATACAACAATAATATCATCTGTACTGCCACACGGGTTAAAAAGGGTAACATTACACTGCCTGTTGCCTGTCACCTTTGTAAAATATTGTTCTGACAGTAGCCATTGATTTTTGTGAATCATTTGGGGCTTATGGAGAGTAGTGATTTGGGAAATGTCAAGGCACCAATCACAAGGTGTTACGGAGTAGTTTTGTTCACAACTAGTAATCATTTTTACCAGCAAAACATTTTTATTGTGTAGTCTTATACTGCTGTCAACTGTTGAAAGGTGTGACTGTGGAACATAGGTCTGACTAGGCATGCTGTATCAGCAAGTCTACATCTGGTTTCAGCTAGGACCTGCAGCCAGAGAGATGATTGTGATTTTCCTTTTGAAAGAACTCAAACCCTACAGTACACATTTAAAAATGCTGATGAAAATCTGGGAGCATGTGAGGGGCAAAATTTAAAAAGGTAAGGCCGACATTTCATTGGGTAGCCCAGATTTGAGTTGTGATAATATTGTTATTACCTACATCCCAGCAATGAGAGCTTTGAGAATGGAGTGCTAAAGCAGCATTACTCCAGAGAAAAAGAAACCACAAGAATCATAAGAATGTGGTACTACTTTTTAAGGCTATAGAATGGAATTTGTTTGGGGGTTTTATGATTCTCATTGTGTATTTTTCTTTTGCATTTTATTTCTTTATTTGCTTGATATCTATGTAGTATAAACAAAGTGATAATTAAAGCAGATTTCTAGGTATTTCAGGCCACTCCTCAACACCTCTCTCATCTGTAAATGCTATTGGCAGCATCAAGTTACTCAAGTCCTGAAAGGATATAGTGCTTCCATGGAAAAATCTCTGTAGCAAAAGTGGATCACGCTCAACCCTAGTAAACTCACCACATTGTTAGAGCTGCACAAGGTATTAGATCAGTTTTTCTTTGTAGGTCTCTAGACACTATCAAATAGTTGATTGTTATTTTTCAAGTGAGTATGGAGAAGCCCAGTAAGTGATTTCCCCAAACCCATTTAGCGAGTAGGTTCTTTAAGAAGAACCTGCATCTTTGAGTCCTAATAATGCGTACAGGGTTGCACTGTGTATTTGAGAGCAAATGCTACCAGAGGTTTAATTTCTCTGTTACTGTTTCCAAGAGACAAATAACGTACAAACAGTGGAGCAGTCAGGGAATAAAATTAATAAGATTATTCAGATCAATATTAGTTTCATAGTTTGTATGTGTCCAGGAAAATAAATCAATGATGGAAGTTAAAATCAGGATATCACTTGTTTATGACTATTAATTTTTTAGTAATATTTTTAAAGACTCTTGTTGTTAGTAGGTAGTTGGGAAAGGCATACTATTTCATCTTTGAGAACAAGGACTTGGTGTCTAAAAGTCTGACTAAGATAAGAGGGAGAAGTATTTGGCAATTAAATCAGAAGTGAGGTGGAATAAATGGATGATGGAATGAATTAGTTGATGCTAAGGGTTTTCTGAATGCTGGAAGCAACTCTTTTACCAGCACAGTATTTTCTGAATGTCTTTGAAAATTTCTTCTGGAACTTGACAACTCGTTTTGTAGATGTCAGCTTTAAGGTTCAAAAAGCTTGGCGTATAAAATTCAGCTTGGAATGGAAAATCTAGAGCAGCTTTCCTGGCAGATGCTCCCAGCAACATCACAGAAAACTTCCACACTATAGGTGATGGGGTTTTAACACAGTTGTCTTAGTGCTAGATTAATTTGTAGACACTATTCCCTAGTCTTTTGGCATTAGGGCAAGTTAAGAAAGAAGGAATCAAGTTCACATGAAGAGGTATATAAATCTTGACAAAAGCAGCTAAGTTAGAGCAGATGGAGTGCGAACCTACTCATGCAGTAGCAACCTAGGCTGTTTTCTTGAAAAGGGTGTAGAATGCTGTTGATTTTTAGCAGATACCTTTTTTGTTGTTGTTTTAGTGATGTGAAAGCTGTGGGAGAAGACTGTGTGTAAGACATTGAATCAGTCATGATTTTCAGACAGAGATAAAAATGTTTGATGTGTCTGATTATTCTCAGGGAGTGAGAAGGCAAAGGCCTCGTTCTTTGACCAAATTTCTCGGAGACTTTCAACAAGCCAATGACTTATTCTGTAAACGTCATCTTCGTGAATGTTACAAAGAATGAAAATACCTGTTCTTGCTTGTTTAAACGAGAAATTATTATGGTTTTTCTTAACTTTTCCTATGTTTTCTAGAGTCCTTAATTCTTAATACCATGATAACAGACCGTTTGTCTCTGTGCTGATATCTATAATATCATGTAATACTACTTATCAAATGGAAGCCCTTTTTTTTGCCTAGTGTGTAAATTATTGAATTTAAGGATTGACTTTTTGACTTTTTCTATGCTCCTAGAAAGCAAATACAATATCTCTGCTGCTGCTCTCACTTGTAAATGGTGATTTATAATTCTTTCGATCTATTTGAGGAAAATTTTTGTTGTCCTTGTACTGTAACAGGTCACAGACAAAACTCCTTGTCAAAGATTAGGACCCAGCTGTGCTGGTATGAAAGCAGCATACAATATTAAGATAGGGCACATCACCTAAAGAGTTTGCAGCAGGGAAGGTGTCTGTGTTTTGTGACTGGGATAAGTGTAAACTACTCTGTCTGGTGACTGCTAGCTGTGTATCTAACAACACCTGGAGTCTTACGGTAAGAAGAGGGAACATACCTCCTGTATTAGCACCATCTGGTGCTATCTGCATGGTCCATTTTCTTTTCAACCCTGCTTTCTCCATTACATTCCCTGTTAAATATTTACTAGGTATATACTCAGCTTTTGTGTTTTGCAGCCCATGCTAAGGCCTATATGATATTGAATTTAACTAGTTTAAAACTTGACATACATATACATCACCAACATGCAGCTATTTCATTGTGCATTTATGTAAAGTAATTTCTCATTAAAAAGTTTGTGTTAGTTGAATAGGTACATTGTGTTATATTCGTGCCACGCTGCTTCCAAGACAAAGGAATTTTTTCAACCTAGTGCTACATGAATGAATCTCTTCTAAATTGGCCTACATGACAATGGAGACAAGATGAATTGCAGTCTCTTCAGGCTTTGAACTGTGAAGCCTGTAGGTATTTGCACAGTTTTTGAGAAATAGTTTAGTGAAAACATTGCATACTCTATTGCAAATCTACTGATAATATTTTTCAGGGTTTAAAGAATGTTTAACATCTCTTATATTTGGGTGCATAATTTTGTGTAACCTCCTGCAGAATTTGGAAAAGAACTAAGGCTTTTCTACAGAATTGACAAATGACCCATAGAACTGAATAAAAAATGTTATTTGCGATAACATCTCGCGATAACATTCTGACCAGAGTCAGAAAAGATGTGTAGGAAGAAAGCCACTTCAGACAGTGACTACAGAGGTGTAGGTACTTTCATAGTTTCAAAAAACATAAACAGAATTTCCAGGCAATTCCACTAGTCACAAAATCTGTCTGATTTGTGGTGCCCAACTTTTATGCCTCTAGGCATGCTCAAAGCAAGTTAATTTTGACATGAATTGCTCTGCATCTGGCTGTTTTTTTCAGCTCCTTTGGGATTCACAGAATAGGCATTGCTCTGACTTTCTCACCTGTGGAACCAGATGTTAGAGAGATGCTAAAAGTGTTCTTTCAAGGAGCCACTGAAAAATACCAAGGAGCAGCTTCAGGTTTTGTTGACTCTCTTATTATCTTTCAGCTTGACAGAAGTATTTCCTCTGGTTTCTTTGCTTCATGTTTTGGTAGTCTCATAATGTTTCTCCACTTGTATACACTGGTTTTCTACTGGAAAAGAACACTATAACTGACCTGACAGAAGATTTTGGAAAAGATAAATCCTAGGCTTCTGCTTTATCCAGTAGGTCAGTGACTTGAAAACTGGACTGCATTTAGGAAACCTCTGTTTCAGTCCTGGCATCGAGAATGTGAAGCCCTACATCCAAGGAGAGCTCCTTGACTTAAGTTAGTATTCTGAAGGTATTTCAATCCCTTCTGTTGGAGCGCTTCTGTTTAAAATGGCCAGAAAATTAGTGGAGCATTCAGTACTTTCTGAAAAATTCCCTGTAGCTCTGTGGTTGAATCATGAGGAGGGGTAGAAACATGTAGGTCAAAAATGCTTTAGGCAGAGGAGGGATTTGTGTCCAGGACTTCTAAGTGTTCTCCCAAGTTCTTATTATCAGGCTTTGGAACAGAAAACCTTAGCACCTCATGGATTTCTTTGTCCATTGATATGTGTGAATATTTACTATGATGTTGCTCATAAGAAAGCATCTCCCTTATGAGGAAAGGCTGAGGGATCTGGGTCTCTTTAGCTTGGAGAAGAGGAGACTGAGGGGGGACCTCATTAATGTTTGTAAATATGTGAAGGGTGACTGTCATGAGGATGGAGCCAGGCTCTTCTCAGTGGCATCCAATGATAGGACAAGGGGAAATGGATATAAGCTGGAACGTAGGAGGTTCTGCTTAAACATGAGGAAGAACTTCTTCCCAGTAAGGGTAACAGAACACTGAAACAGGCTGCCCAGAGAGGTTGTGGAGTCTCCTTCTCTGGAGATGTTCAAAACCCGCCTGGACGCGTTCTTGTGTGATCTGGTCTAGGTGGTCCTGCTCAGGCAGGGGGATTGGACTAGATGATCCTTTGAGGTCCCTTCCAATCCCTAACATTCTGTGATTCTGTGATTCTAATGCTTTCAAGCCCTTTCTACCTTAGCTGCTTTTCACTAAAGAAGCCATTTAAATGAGTGTTTTCCAAATAGGAGGACGTGATTTTTGCTGTTGCCGGGATATCTGCAGCTTAGAATCGCCATCTGTACTTTGTTGCTACCTCACATAAATTATGCGTTGTTTAATTTAGCTTTTTTCTCATGTCATTTATTTCCACATACAGAGGCAGCAGCTTTACCAGTAGATAATAGGAAGTTATTAACTTGTTTCACCTTACATTCCCACAACCACATGCTGCTATTTCTTTTAATAACCTTGGCTTCAGCAGCGTGGCCCTTTGTGGGATCTTTTGAGTGTGTTGTGTAATTACACTGCGACCACGTAATGAATGTAGACTGTCACTGCATTACCCTACTAATCTAATATGGTGATTGAGGTGTTGTTTGTATGATACTTTCCCACTTTTCTCATCTGAAAATTCTGTTTTAAATTGACTATTTCCTTCTTCTGCAACACTGATGGATTCTGTTCCACTACACAGACAGTGTAGGAAAAGGGAAATGTTTGTGAAACTGCTAAAACATGAGTGGCAATATTGACGGAAATAATATTCGTTTCCAGGCTTTAAGGGAACACTACCAGCAGCAGAGTTAACAAAAATGTAAACTGTTTGTGGGATTTTTTTCAGTGGTTTCAGTGGGGCAGTTTAAGCTAATAAATTTTCTGAAATGTTTTAACCTAATATGATTACAGGCAATTTTTAAAGGCACTGCAAAAGAAAATAAAGATATTTATTTTCTTTTTAATTATATATTACTTGCTGTATTCTTAACATTGCAGTTTTGCTTTGTAAATTGCTTAGTAAATTAAATATAGCATAAATAATTCAAAAAATAGAAAAGGAGAGAGGCTCAGAATCTAAAATGAGATAACATATTTACTACAGGCATTTAAATTCTCTTTGCTAACGTATAGTGCAGAGTTTGGCTCCTTTCAAGATTATTCCCCTAATTGTCAGGTTATGGGACTCTCTGTAAGAAGATGGCAGTAAATGCAATTTGCCATCTGTGGACAAGTTTCTTTGTGGCAACATACCTGTATCAAAAATGGATCTTTATCATCATGCTGTGTTTTCAAGTAAATGTCCACATTTTCTGGTAATGCAAATCAGCCTCTTCAAATGACAATTAATGGAGCTTAGCTAATTCAGCCATGTAAGGTTCTGACCCTCTTTTTCAAGATATCCATTATTGTTCATAAAATGATTCATTAGTAATTGTTAAGAAGGATGTAATAATGATTGTTAAAAATAAATGAGGTTCTGGAAGTTAGAAAGTTGAAAACAGTTAAGATGTAGTACCATTAACAGATGGAGACCTATATGTAGATACTAACTTTCTGATAATTATGGTGGATCATAAGTAATATATGCCCCTACTCTGTTTTCCAGTATTTGACAGGGGTGGTTACAAATTCTTTGGTATGTCTTAGAAAAGGTCAGCATGTGACTTTCCTCTTGTTGCACTGAGACACTCATATTTTGTGCCATGAAAGTGCTGCTTGATCTGCCCTCTCTTGTGTTGCTCTGAAGCACTTCAATAAAATGAAGATCGTAGCTGTCAGAGATTAAGGGAATACTTTTATGGATCGGTGTAATCGATTCATTGGTTTATGAACCCAGAGTTCTTTAGAGGGTGCCACAAATATTTATGATGTCCTTGAGCATTTCATTTTACACCGGATCGGTAAATTAGCTGAAAGATGTGTGAAAATTCATACAGCCAGACAGCTCCCTCCTGGCTACACACATAAAGTGGCTCAGGAGCATAAATTATTCCTGCTGAGGTCAATCATAATTTATGCTATTTTGCTTCTGCATCTGCCATTCTGAGGAAGAAGAATATAAAGAACATTTGCATTTGAAGAAAAATTTCCCTCTTTGCATCAAACTTCATTCACTTTGGGAAATCTTTTGTTACAAATGGTAATCTGAAGAGCTTCAGTTGAAATTGGCAGGTCACAGAGGAAAAGCACTTCAGAGTGTATTTTTGAAAAAGCTGAAAAAATGACCACAGCCTGGACAATTGAACCTTAGAAGCCTCCAGAGAAGTTGTTATTGAGGTTGTGTTTTGTGCATTTCACTGTGTAAAAGCGTGAAGTAAAAATATGTGATAGTAAAAGATGATCTCAAGATGCCCAAGTTAACCTTTCTTCTTCCAGTGTCATGTTAAAAATATAAATACGAAGAAATTCCAAATTACAGTATCTAGAGCAACTTGAGTGCAATCATACTGCATGACTGATTTCCTACTGATGGCTGTGTGGAGTTGAAAGACTTGCTTATGACTTGGGAAGTCTTACATGAGCTTGAGGACCTCCGCTATTTGCATCTGATAGTGATTAAACTGGATCCTGCTCTTTGAAACAGTTAGGGAGCTGTTGGCAGAGTAATGATCTAATTATATTTGAAGGTTTTTACTGTTTCTTGGGCTATAATATCCAGATTTATTGAAGGCCCCTACAATTTGCCAACACCACCTACTTGGTGGATTTTGTTGAACTGAAAACATACTTCCTGTTTCAACGTGATATAAAATGCGATGATGAAATTACTAAAGAATGTATTACTTTGATTTTGCTGAGTATATGATAATTGTTGTTTGAGGGTACTAGGTAGACAGTCTACTGGGTAGACTCAGGCTGCCTCTTCATCACCCTACTGGGATACCTGCTACTGAATCCTGTCTCACTCTAAGATGCCATGATTGGAAAGCTCTGGAGTCTTTTCTGTTTATGTTAGTAGAAATCCATCCTGTCAGGTATTTTTATCTAACAGTTTTAGATTTATTACCATCCTTGAGAGTATGAGGACTTCTAAGCAGCTAGATAGGTGATAGGAAATATCCTTGCGTAGTCTGAAAAAGTCGGATTTAAAACATCTAAAACTGGCAAATGGTGATTTAAACTAACTAAAATCCTGACAGTGTATTGCCAGGAAAAGGAAGCATGTACAAAAAGCCTACTTTTACATTCCTTTGTATGTTGTAGAGTGAATTATACCATGATTAATCTCACAGGAATTTAATTTGCCTGATATGTCATATGCATATGAAAGCAGAATAATCCTTTAAAAAAAAAAAAAAGAATTTCAGGCCAACTCCAATTTTTATTCTATAGGACATAGGTGGAAACTGGAATTCATGTCATCAAAATTGCGTTTTGGTGCCAGGAATTGCTTCTGGCTTCATGATGACAATAAGCACATTTTACAATTTCACTGTCTCTTTAGTTTAGCTCACTAGAGGAACTTTTGTAGTTTACCTGAAATATACCTAAAGTAGACTTCCTAAGGAATACTTAAAAATACCTGAAGTGTTTTAAGTATGTATGTAGATTATAACTTGCGTGGATTAAAGGGCTTGATGAGGTTATAATTTCACTAGTTTATTGCCTGTAATTCCTTGCCTAATCATCTTTGATTTATTTGAGTGAGTAATCTATTTTTTTAGGATGTCTAGCATGAATAAAACTGCTAGATAAGAACTGTAGTAATGCAGGTAGGAGTAAAGAAAGTAAAGTGAGAGAGTCAAACTATTCCTACTAAATAGTATTTCCTGTCTTTGTCTCTTACAGCTTCATGACCATTTTATCTGAAGTTCCATGCATTACATACTGTATATAATAATAGCTCAAACCCTGAATTAGTTTAAGCATTTTTCTTAATTTCAACTCTGCCTGATATTTATCACTAAATAAAGGTTGACTGCGCAGCCATTATGAGGAAAAGAATCCAATTTTTCTTTATGTCACTTCCAAAGTAAAGATATGTCTATGACCAAAATAGTCAATTTAGGCAAGAATGAACAGGTTATTTAGAAGACTCAGTGACTGTCTTACTTCCAAGTCCTTTTTGCTTTTATTTTTTTCCCCTCCTTTTTCTTTTTAAAAAAGGAGAACAGGAAGAAAAAAGAAAATATCAGCTTACAATATTAAAATTCACCTTTTTGAGACATAGTAATACTGCTGGTTTATATTGGAAATGGGCTTTGTTAGTTTGAGTTCAACAAATGAGATATTTCCTTGTTAAATTGCTATTTTAATATCTAGCTCCAAAAGCTTATTTAATGTCAATCGAAGAAGGAAAAAAAAAAAGACACTTAGCTTTTTTCTCCTCCTCACTTTTGTTTAGCTCATTTTTTCTTGTCCAGTTAGCTCTTCTAGGCAGCATATACCATACTTCATTCTCAAAACTACATTCTAACAGGCTTCCTCTAGATGAGCAAAATAGTTGGAAGCAAGATGAGTAATGATTTTTGTGGTATTCGTTCTGCTGGGCAGATGTCACCTGGAGTACTGCGTCCAGTTCTGGAGCCCCCAACATAAGAAGGACATGGACCAGTTGGAGAGGGTCCAGAGGAGGGCCACGAAGATGATAAGAGGGCTGGAGCACCTTTCCTATGAGGACAGGCTGAAAGAGTTGGGGCTCTTCAGCCTGGAGAAGAGGAGGCTCCGGGGTGACCTTATAGCGGTCTTCCAGTACCTCAAGGGGGCCTACAGGAAAGATGGGGAGAGGCTATTCAGGAGGGCCAGTTGTGATAGGACAAGGGGTAATGGTTTTAAAATAGAGGGAGGTAGATTCAGATTGGATATTAGGAAAAAATTTTTTACCATGAGAGTTGTAGAACACTGGAACAGGTTGCCCAGAGAGGTGGTGGATGCTCCATCCCTGGAGATGTTCAAGGCCAGGTTGGACGAGGCCCTGAGCAACCTGATCTAGTTGGAGATATCCCTGTTTGTTGCAGGGGGGTTGGACTAGATGACCTTTGAAGGTCCCTTCCAGCCCTAACCATTCTATGATTCTATGATTCTATGTGCTATCTCAGGGTAAGGAAGGCTAGCAGTGGAGAATACAAACTGTTGGAAGTGCATGAGGATGCCAATAACATTATCTTTAATGAACACAAATGAATAAGTCGGTCTATATTTTTACTTTTATATATAAATTGTTTCATATTAGTACTTACGATCAGGCAACTGTGCCTAGTGCTTCACGTCCCTTTATGAAGAAGTTAGGCAGCCTGACATCAATGCCTGTGAAGTGCTAAACAACTCCACGAAATACCGAACTTCTGATGCTACATAAACAAGAAACTCGGTCGTATAATTATCATTTCTGATGCCAGTATCATCTCTAATGAAGGATGAGTTTTTGCACTGAGATGTAAAAAATCTGCATTTAAAATTCTTCTCTGTTTTATTTGTAAAAGATAGTTTGTGTCTGAAGAAGTGTCATTTACTGCAGAATGGCAAAAGAAAAGCATTCAAATTATACCAGTTTACCATTTTCATCATGAACGTTGTTACTGCTGTAGAATGAAGATTTTGCCTGTTTGCTCTCTTTTTTACATACATTTGTGATGTTCAGCATGTTTGATCATGGTTTTCTTCCAAATTTAATTTTCTTTCTCCATAAATAATAAACAATGATAATGAAGCAAAGTGCCTTTTCTATTCTGTACTCTGATTATAGCATATAATAACATCTATTATAATGCATTACAGGAATTGCTTCAAAAATACATACTGTAGTGCACTGTGTTAAGAGATGCACTGGAATAAAAATTGTCTATGTTACTAGCTTTAGGCTGTTTTTGGAAAAAAAAAAAAGGAAAAAAAGAAGAAATTGTGCATTTGAATATTGCTGCCTGGAATAATTTTTACATTTTTCTTGTTACTTAGAGAAGAGAATTTAATTATCATGGAATCATAGAATGGCATAGGCTGGAAGGGACCTTAGAGATCATCTAATCCAACCTCCCTGTCATGGGCAGGGACATCTCTCAACTAGACCAGGCTACTCAAGGCTCTGTCCAACCTGGCCTTGAACACCTCCAGGGAGGGGGCATCCACAACTTCTCTGAGCAAAGGTTGTTCTTCTCTGAAAGGGTTGTCAGCCACTGGAATAGGCTGCCCAGGGAGGTGGTTGAGTCCCCATCCCTGGATGTGTTTAAGAATAGGGTGGATGATCTACTTAGCGATATGGTTTAATGAGGATTAGGGATGGTTGGACTCGATGATCTCTAAGGTCTTTTCCAACCTAGAAATCTATGAATCTATGAATCGTATCTCGGTATTTACTGTTTTGAAGCTCAATACAAATAGAATTCTAAAGACAAATGTCTTTAGATTATATTTTAATGACAAGATTATTTATACACCAAATATTATAACCTAGTCAATTTTACTTGGCAATTGCCATTTTCTGTTGCAAATACTGTAATACTTGTAGAAATTTAAGAAAAGGTAATAGAAAATTTCAGGGCTTCTGGTACGCTTTCAGAGTAACTGTGGTATGTGAAAATTTCTGTTATTTTTAAACATTTTCAGTCATATAGATGTACTTTTTCACAATAAAAAAAACCCCAACAACATTGGTCTGTCTTTTTAATGATTTATACTCTCAATTTTATTTTTTTTTAAACTAAGGAATGCTAAATTCCATATGGTGCTTTCCAGGCTGTTGATACTTCAGACTTGGACTGTAAAATGTGTCCTCTTCCAATTCCCTCCAGGACAGATGGAGCAGTGCGATTCCAGCTTTGCAAGGCCATAATTTTTTATCATTTTTTTGAATGGTTGTTTCTGAGGTACTTTCCTAAAGCAATAATTTTACTAATAGCAACTGAAAATTGCTGTATAATTTTAGCATTACATCTTCTGACCTTTTTAGTTGATCACACAGGAATTGTCATGCAGTGTCTTCTGCACAGCACATTATTGCATTACTGCCTGTGGTATCAGTCTCTTCTAATATCGTTTCTCTTATGATCATTGCTATCACAGTCTCATTTCCGCCACAGCTTATGAGCTCTGTCTACAAGGGGCTCAGTTACTGTCGGAAGTGACAGGGAGGTAAGATATTCCCCAGTAGCTATAAAAGTTTTTGTGAAGTGCTGGGGTCAAAAGCTATGGTGTACTTCTTGTAGCTGTAGATCAGGTGAAACCTCTTTAGTTCATACAGCTGAGCTGCCAGAGCTGAAAGACAGAGTGCTTTACCAGAGGTCTAGCAGAATGACTCTTCCCAGCTGGAGGAGGGAAGGAGTGTAAATTGACTTCTGGTGAGTACTTGTGCCGTCTGGAGTAGACCTTGGGGGTGTAATGCTGTCCGTGTGGCTGACAGCAACTTTGCCCTTCCCACTGCACAGCATAGGGAAAAAGCATCAGCTCTGGAGATGAAGAATCAAGTTTTGAGTCACTTGAACAGTATAAGCTCTTATCTTTCCTTCGTTGTGCTGTGGATGCTTGAGACGTTTGTTATTACACTGTTCAGTTTTGCTAAACCACCTTTTTGCCCCCATTATATCTTAGTAATGGCACACAAATTTTGAGAAGGCATAGAAATGAGTAAATAAATAGTCTCATAACCCTTCAAGTGCTGCACTATAACTGCTCCTGGACTACTTATAGCTGGCCCCAAATGTGGGAGAGAAGGGAAGTAAATTAAATTTTTTGAGCTAAAGGAGCTTAACGATTGTCCAAAAGCCAGCAAAAGACTGATTTTCATGGTTCTCAATAGAAGGGGGTAGAGGAGAATGGACGTTAAAAAGCAGATCAGCATTTTATACAGAGATGTTAACATGACTGTGGTCTTTTACTGTGCCAATAAAATGATATGCTGCCATAAATTTCTAACTGTGAAACATTTGGCTTTATATCATCATTTACATGAAGGTTTTTTAAAACAAAAGTGAACCATGATTCAGCCATTTGGTTTAATTAGTATTGTTGGTACAAGAGTATGAAAAAAATTAGTCGAAATTAGATGGGCGTTAAGTTTGCTTTTTAAAGGGTTTTTGTTGCCATTCAGGCATGAGTCAGAACTAGTGTTAGGCAATTTAATTCAAATTTTTGTTGCTTCCTGATAAGCAGCTGAAGAACTTAAACTGCTTCTGGAAGATTGGTTCTCACAAACTGTTGGTACAACTTACTCTGTGCTTCTTGCTGTTTAATTTCTTTTCATTGTAGAAAGGCACTTGATGCCATTTAAGAAACTAGCAGAGATCTGCCAAAAAAGCACTTGTTACACTGTATGGCACTTAAAATCAAAATTGACCTCTGTAATACGTATGAGACCCTTCCTGGGTTAATTTCATTTGTTTCTTCTGTCAGATTTAGTGTCATGAATTTTCTGTAGTTAAATTCTATTCTCTGTGCTAGTGGCTAGTAAACCTTTTCTATTTTCTATAAATAGGTTGCTAAGTAGACAACGAATGTTTGAACCTACTTATTCACCCTGATCGTAGAAAACAAGGAAAGCAATTCCCTTTCTAAAAGCTCAGAATATTACGTACCATTGCTAGGTGTGTGGAATGAATTGTTTTATATACAATGCTTAAAATTGCTATTGGAAGCACTCTTCAGCTTCACAAGGGTACATGACCACATTAGCTGAGGTAAGAGTGCTTAACCGAAAATAAACATATGGCCTTCATCCTAGGCCCTAGACTTTGGTAAGACACAGTACATCCATAAAACTAAATACTGCCTGGTTGTCTTTTTGTGAAAATCCGGTCTCTTGACTGGTGATAGACAGGGAACAGATTGTGCTGATAATACATAATGGAAGAGTTTTCTGGGCACACATTTTGAGCTGTGTCTCTTAACCAGTATGCGAGAGATAATGGTAAGATAATGCACCATGCCATGTCGATAATTATGGAGCCCAATTCAGTAACTGTGGAACCCAGCACAGCAAGGTGTTAATTGCACTGCAGAATGGTGGTCATTAAAATTCATCCTTTGCCCTGTCCTTACTGTAGCTGTTTTCTGTTACAGAATTGGTTTATCAGTTATAGCGGAGGCTTGATCTCAGTGATGGGTGTGCTTCCACTGGTTCTGAATTCTTCTGTACAATTAGCCTTAATAGAACTTAGATGAAGTGAAATCATTAAATTTATTCATTACATACATGCATGTGTGCCTGTGTGGATGTGTCAATTTTGAAAAGCCGTGACTGTGTGACAGAATGTGTAAGATGTATGTTATTTGCGTATGACATGAAGATATATTGCCTTAAGTGTTCAGGTTTTACATTAAAAATTTGGAAGTTGGAAGAGTTGGAAGAGAAAGTCCAGAAAAAATTTACTAGAAGAACCACCCAAAGCATATTTTTTCATAGAAAAGGACAGTTAATTTTAAGTCTATATATGTGGTAACTTCATAATGAAATCAATATCTTTCCTTCTGCCTCTCATTCTCTCTCTCTATCTGTCCTGAAATATGTGCACACTACTTGTTAAGACTTTTTAAAAGATGAGTAGGATTTTTTGGACTAAAAAGCATTACTGGAACTAATAATGTCAGAATTCAGTTTGCTTTTATCATTCTGTCTTCCAGGTGCCCCTTCCTCAATTGTGTAGGTGTGTGCATTCATTGACTTACACCAGCTGGTAAAACTGGGATGGCTGGCATGGCTACATGAATTCTATTTGCCCAGGTTGGGCTTGACTTATAAATTATCAAGACTAAAAGTGCTGGTCTATTAAAGCTGTGATCAGAAAGAAGAATACTGTTTGGATCTTAAAGGACTTGCAGATATTTTCTTTGCTACAGCCTCTGCTGTCCCATTCTCTGTGCAGAAAATTCCAAGATGGGAGGTATCGCTTAGCAGTGCTGTTGCTTTCCCTGCTGAACACCGTGGGGTATGGCATTGTTCCCTCAAGCTCTTACAGTGCTGTGGCAAGACCCTTCCAGTACTTGTTGTCTCCAGTCAATTTAAAGTTTATGGAACTGAATTTATTGCCAGTTTACAAGGATGCACCTAGAAAATGTGTGCAGTGCTCTCATGTTGTTTGAGGTGCTTCTTTCTAAGTGATATGGCTCCGTAGCACTGAATTGCAAGCAGAAAGCACAGTCAAAACAGAGAAACTGAGGCATGTGCATTTTGTGAATCAGACCCAAGCCTAATTAACTGTCGCAAATTTTTTGTAGTCAATTTGCGCTTTTTCTTTAAGTCCATAGAATCTATACAAACAGAAATTGGGGCATTCTCCGATGGCACTAACAAGACACACTTGTTGGGCTGTGAAAGTCTGGGGAAACCCAAGATGACCTTTGTAAAATGACACCAAATGTTCCAAGATTATGGTTCCCTCTCTAAGCCATTGCCTGGGAGCATGGAAGATGAATGACTTGGCCAAGGTTTGGACTGTTACAGAAGGCAGTTGATAAGAGGTTTAGCAATAACCCATTCCACTGCTTGTAGAAAATAGCCAGGTTTACCCTGTAAGTCAAAATAAGCACTGACACCTGCAGGCACTAAAAGACCAGTACTAAGAGCCTAGAAAGATAGGAAACCCCCAGATTTACAAGATGGGATGGAGAGGCTTTTTTCTTGCAATATTAGGCATGATTCTGATTTTGTCACAATGCAAATGAAGAGCAGAACAACTAGTTTCATGTGAACAGATCAGGAAGCTGATCTAACAAGGCTAGGAACAGATTGATTAAGTTTGTAATAATGAGGTTACAAGCTGGGATTGCATGTTTTAGGAACCAACTTTCTCATCTATTGTAGTTCTTTTAAATCAACTATGAGACAGTTAACCAAATTCCTTCTGTGCAGAGCTGCAGGTATTCCAACATGTCATATTAAAAAGTAATAGCACAAGGCATTCAATGCAGATCCCTGTAACTGCTCAAAAAATTAGCAGTTAGTTGTTGCTGCGTGAGTCCCATGTTGTTACAAAAGCCAACTGAAATGGGTTGCTTTGAGGCAGTAACTCTAGAAGTTATAAAGAAATTAACTTGGGTAGATGAAGTTGATACTTGATAGATGATATCCCAAATATGTCATGTAGACTCCAGGCAATTTTTCAGATTTCTACAATAACTGGAGAAGATTTATAGTTCATTGTGATAAGTTCTATTAGTATATTGGTGGATGCATTAAAAAAAAAAGGAGAAATTACTGATAAGTAGCATGGTTCTGTAATGTGTGCCTGGTTATCAATAAAGCAGATAAGTTTACAGTATCCAAAGTGGCACCTTTGGGAACCTAGAAATCAGGAGGCAGAAAATTAATTCGAAGTAATTTGGAAACAAGAGTAGTAATTCCTTCCATGACCCGATTTTCAAATTTCTTGTGAAAAGGTGGATTGTCTTTTGCAATATGAAACAGAAATAAAGAACTATTTTGCAGTACTCTATAAATCCTGTAAAACACTGATGTCTAGGAAAAAAATCTAGGCATTTAATTTCTATTTTTAATAAGAACTAGTTGCAGCCTTTGCAAATCTTCCCCTTTTGCACTGATTTTGAGTTTATGAGGGAAATGCAGTGAAAGCTAAGCTTTAAAAGAAGTATTTAAAACTGTTGGTGTCCCGGATGCTTTGTCTTTCTTTATAACAGTTATCACCAGCCACTTTCTTTACTCTCTTTTGTAATCCTCTAGCTCATGATGGGGGAAAAGTGAAGAGATCCAAAAGGTGTGTCGTGATTGTGGATTTTGTTTGTAACAGAGTACTACAAGTGGAAACATCTGACTCTTGTTTCAAACTGTGGTAAGGAAAAATATGGGAGAAAGAGAGGGAACAAGGGTCAAGAATCAAAAAATAATCCATAATAAACAGCTAATTGAACTTTGTTGGTGGAGCATGTCCTGGAATTCAACTCAGTTTTCCATTTCATGGTGTAAACTTTGAAAGAAAGATCACTCGTGAGGAGCTGGGCTTTTTGGGAGAGGTGTTTTGTCCTGAGAAGGAAATAGCTGTGTAAATGTTTACTGTTATAATGATATAATCAACAGCATTTAAATGCCTTTAAAATATTGGTAAGAAAATCCATTCGAAACTTCTGCTATTTTGCTGCTTATGGAAACCCACTTCTGGTCATAGTTTTTTACAGAAATTGTATTATTGTAAGCATCTCTTTACAAAGTGCTGTATAGGTTTTTTGTTTCCTTGTTTAGATTAGGTTTTCTTTTCTATTTAAAGATAAATTGCTGAGCTTTCTGAAATGTGAAATTGCAAGTTAATGTAAGAAAGCATTTTTTATAGACGTTCTGTAAAATCTCTCCCCTGTGACTTTATTGATATTATTGATATATAAAGAAGAAAAATAAGATTTTGTTAACACAATGGGAAGAAGCTACAGATTAGCTGAATGTTGAAGTAAATATCGATGTTAAAGTTATGAACTAGCATCAGACCAAAATGGGTGGTCTTTCTCTTTTATCTGAAAACAGCTCTTTGGGGAAAACTGGTTACACGACAGTCACAAATCAGTGTTAAATTGAAGTTCTTTCTCAATCCAGTTAGATAAATTAGCTACTGATAAAGTAATTATTTAAAATCAGTACAGAATTGTTCATCCAAATTAATTTAGAAACACTTATATCTCTAAGGAATTCTTCCGGCCAAAGCTCCGAGGTTAAATGATACTTCTGTTTAACTGGGCATGTGCAGTCTCCAGCCTGGAAAGCTGGGAGTATTTTGGCATTTAGGGGAAACGTAGTTGGGGAAGACAGTTGCTTGTAATGAACATGGCTGTCATTTGGGAAAATGAAGGTCTTTATAGAAGTCTTTGGTAAGGGGAATCTGGTAGAATGAAAGGTAAAGGTAATTAGGAGGTAGAATGAAGGTGTTGGTCAGATATTCCACTGCCACACCTAGGGCTTTGTTGGGCATGGGGAATTTTTTTTCCCCGTACTGGTAAATGCATACAGGCATACATACAAGGTGTACTGTGGGAAAAAGGCAGTGTAGTAAATGGTATACAAAGTCATCGAAAGACAATGTACATTAAATGATGTACATTTCTTCTAAGACTTGGAATACAAAAGCATTTTTGGAAGCCGAAGGAAGGAGACCAAATCTGGAAGGTATGAATGTGCAACCAGGGCATATTAAGAGGTAGAGCAGGGCAAACACTTGAGAATTGGTGTCTTAAGTGGAAAGGGGATATGATACTGGTTGGATAGGATACAGTGATGAAAGGAGAGGAATCAAGTTAAAATTGAAAAGTGTCTGTGCACTTTAAACCGGAAAGATTTAGTTATGAGAAGAACAGCAGCAGAAGGTGAAATTAAAGATTGTAAAGTCACTAGGTATTGTAGATACAGTCTGGCCTAGGAAAATGTCAGAGACCTGATAGAAATTCTGAAACAAAGACCAGTAAATTTCTGCTGCCACTTAGGTGGCTGAATGTCTGTCTTGAAAGGTATCAGATGACACAAGATTGGCAATGTAAAGAACAGCACTGCATTTCATGAGGTAGAACTGGGGAAAGAAAATGAGGGAAGAAATCAAAAGAATATTGATGGAAGTAGACAGTGAAGATTTGGTAGAAGTGAAGAGGAAGGAACTAAAAGGAAAGGAAATAAAACCACAAAAAATGCTTTAGAGCAGAGGTGATTAATCAAAAACTAAGGAAATAAGCCTAGAAATGGATTTTAAACTTATAAAGATAAGGATAAGGATTAACCTCTTACCTGGCACAAATTCATCTTCCTTCCTTCCTCAGTAGCCTCAAAATGGTAAATGGGATGTGAGAGATTTACTGTCTCTCATTGGGCTTTGTTCAGCCACATCCTGCCATGATCCCTTTCAATCCAGGATCTAATACCTCCTGTGAAGAAACAACAAAATTTACTTGACAGGGAAAAAAAAGTAATAATTTTGAAGCCGTTGTTATGGTATGCTTGTTAAAAGCAAACTAACTCCAATCTTGTTACCAGAACATTTTCAGCTGAATTCACACATAAACTTATTCTTTTTTTTTTATTTAAGAGAACTTTTTTCTTCCACAAACTGAGGCCGCACGTGGAATATTGTGTCCAGTTTTGGGCCCCTCACTTTAAGAGAGATATTGAGGTCCTGGAGCGAGTCCAGAGAAGGGCGACTAAACTGGTCAAGGGGCTGGAAAATAAAACTTATGAGGAGCGGCTGAGGGAGTTGGGGCTGTTTAGCCTGGAGAAGAGGAGGCTGAGGGGAGACCTGATTACGGCCTACAAATACTTGAGAAGGGATGGTGGGGAGGTAGGGGAAGGGCTCTTTACATTAGTGTTGGGTGATAGAACAAGAGGAAATGGGTATAAGCTTAGTCAGGGCAGATTCAGGTTGGATGTTAGGAAGTATTTCTTCTCTGAAAGGGTTGTCAGCCACTGGAATAGGCTGCCCAGGGAGGTGGTTGAGTCCCCATCCCTGGATGTGTTTAAGAATAGGGTGGGTGATCTACTTAGCGATATGGTTTAATGGGGATTAGGGACGGTTGGACTCGATGATCTCTAAGGTCTTTTCCAACGTAGAAATCTATGAAATCTAGTACTGTAACTGCTTACAAATGGTACTCCTGAAGACTGCTGCTATGAATATAGTGTGGACTTGACATATTAGCCTTTATTTTCTAGTCTTCTTTACATGTATTTCCTTGCACTGAATCAAGCTTTTGAAGTGTTCTCATTTGTCAAAAAAAGCTTGTGGACTGCAGAATTTACATGCATTGTATTCTTCCATTTAAATAGGCTCCTGTATAGGAAGAGTAGTTCAAACACCTGCAGTAAAAATAAGTCATGTATGTCTCTTTTCTCTTGGATATATTGTTGTATTATCTGTCATTGTGTGTTGCGGACTACTGGTGTCTCAATCTTCGGGGATCACAACCCAGAAGGTTGTTGTGATCTTCCTCGTATATCAGAAGGCTTTGTCACACTCACTCCAAAGGTCCTTGTCACAACTAAAGGCTTCCAACAGAGAGCTTCAAGATGCTGCTCTCCAGGGGCTCCTATCACTCCAGTCTCCAGGAGGGAACTGCCCCACTCCCTCTTGGGAGTGCCCCACCTTTATTCATCCATGAGTCATGTGGTTTCCGGCTGACCAACGTGACTCACAGCACCTGTCCTAACGAGGCACAGGTGCTTTCTATTGTAGTAGCCAGGAACTCCCCCAACAATTCCCCCTTTCTTTTTTGAAAAAATACCTAATAGCATTTAGGGCTTTCTAATGTTCCAGTTCCATTTTTCATTGCCATTTGTCAGGTGCCTTGGAACAAAACCGTGGGGGAGTCGTTCTTATGTTTTCCTGTCATACCACGTCGGTGGTGGATATATCCACTGTTCTGATGAGGTTGGATACATCCACCCTGGTTGTTCTGGCTGCTTAATCTGCGGCTGACGCAACATTCCTTCAGGGGTCTTTTCCGGATTAGTTTGCGATTGTTGCAGTGTTCCCGCAAAGGGCTTGCCTGGAGTATAAGACATCTGTGCATACTTTCTCTTTCTGCTGCTCCTCGGCCGGCCATTGGATTTGCAGTTTTTTGCGAGATGACCTATTCTCCCGCACTTATAACACTTCAGTTTCTTATTATCTGAGGCCATCAAGGTGGTGGCTAGCGCGGTCATTTCATGTTCCACGGACCCGACCTTAGCACATGCAATGACCATCTCCTCTAGGGAGGGGTCCCCTGGGAGTACTTCAATAGCTCTTTGGCAGTCAGCGTTGGCGTTATCCCTTGCGAGTTGTTTTGTCAACAGGGCCCGTAGATTGCCGTCATAAACTTGTTTTTCTATAGCCCCTTGCAATCTTTCTACAAATTGTAAGAAAGGCTCCTTGATTCCTTGTTTAATTGTGGAATACCTCGCTTGGGGTTTCGCCATTTCTGTGGTCCGCATGAGGGCCTGCATTCCTATTTGTTTGATCTGCCCAAGAATTTGGGGATGCCATTGGGCCTGTACCGCCGGATTACTAAATACCTGACCCGTTCCCATCAGGACATCTGCACCTACGGCATAACATGGGTCACCTTGGGGTAACTGTATATTTTGTAGTGCCTGACGGTCAGCCAACTGCCTCCATGTGCTCATAAAAATGGAGCGTTGTACCGGCTGGAACATAATCTGAGCTAGATGTTGAAAGTCATACGGCACCAATATTTCCAAGTTTAGTAATCGTAATAATTGTGTTACTGCTGGGGAGTTTGGCCCATACTGTGCTACCGCTTTTTGTATGTCTCGTACGACTTTCCATGACCAGCCCAGGTATTGATTGGGCTGGTTAGAACCCGGGAGGGTCAATTCCACAGGGAATACATTTGGCCTTTCCCCTATTTCCATCATGGATAATTTTTCGTTATTGACTGGCAGCCCCAAGACTTGAGCCAAGTCCCAATCCCCAGCCTCTATTGCTTTCATTTTTATTTCGTTCCAAAAACGGACCGGGTCACGGCGTTGAACTGTCACTGTAGGGGTTCCCAAGGGGTTTGGATTTAATAAACAGACAGATTCTAGTTACTTTTCCCTCGGTGGTAACTCCTCAGCTGGGCTGTTACTTGTTTTGGAGATTTCTTTTGCTACAGGGGGGGTCATAGCCTGATGCAGTATCTCCACTACAGCTGCTAGCTGCTGAGATACTCCTTGGAGCATTGTCACGGCCTGGCGCACTAGTGCTGGCTGCGCCAAATGTACCTGGGCCGGATAACCAGATACCGCGGGATATGAAGTTGCCAAGGGTGGGGCCAATTGCTCAAATGGCGGAGCCGTAGGCATAACGCATCCTGAGGAGGAAGGGAGGGTTGCTGGGGCAAAGGGTGGGGGACGCTCCAATATTTCCTACAGGGTGGGGTAGAGTCCCTGCATAGTCCCCGCAACTTTATTGATCTCTGTGAACAGCGAGGATACGTCTAACTCGCTGTCCACGCTGTCTGGGGTTAGTCTTCCTTCAGATAGTTCGTTGTTCCCTTCATACCCCTTGCTTGCAGATACATAATCTGTTGATTCCTCTTCCTCCTCTTCTGCTGACCCCTTTTGAATTATATTATCTAGGGCCTCCCATGTACACAGCAGGTCGGTCCGGCCCTTTTGCTTAACCACAGCTTCATAGAGTAACTTATCCCCCAACCTTTTCCAAAGTTCTAGGTTAAAGGTAAAGGTGAGGTTGACTAGATCTTCATGTCCCGCTGCCCAGTTGAGTAGGTAATATAAATCCTCATTACTTATACTGAGCCCCGCAGCCATTCCTGCAGATTTGAGAAAGGTGAAGGTCTGGCTTTCCTTTACAAAATTCTGACCCATGTTCACTCCCAGTGGCTCACCTTGTTCCAGGTGTCTAAGTCAGAACTGGTCAGTCTGCAGCTCCTGCCGCTCTCAAGCTTCGTTCTGCAGTCCCAGTGGTTCCTGTTCCGACGAATCACGTCGGGGTCACCAATTGTTGCGGACTACTGGTGTCTCAATCTTCGGGGATCACAACCCAGAAGGTTGTTGTGATCTTCCTCGTATATCAGAAGGCTTTGTCACACTCACTCCAAAGGTCCTTGTCACAACTAAAGGCTTCCAACAGAGAGCTTCAAGATGCTGCTCTCCAGGGGCTCCTATCACTCCAGTCTCCAGGAAGGAACTGCCCCACTCCCTCTTGGGAGTGCCCCACCTTTATTCATCCATGAGTCACGTGGTTTCCGGCTGACCAACGTGACTCACAGCACCTGTCCTAACGAGGCACAGGTGCTTTCTATTGTAGTAGCCAGGAACTCCCCCAACAATTGTGTCTATGTTGGAGTAAATGTTCAATTTCTTACTTTTTCATTCTTATGAATTTGAGAAAATTACCCTTCCTGATATGTAATATAAATGGTTCATTATTACTTTCATTCTTGGAGCATTACACATCATTTCACACCAAACCAGCTGCATAGAAAAGTTGCAAAAAAAAAAAATAAATTCTAATTTGATGGTTCATTTCCTGAAATTATGGTGTCTGTCAGAGGTAATAACGATCACTGGTGTATGCATTTCTCAATTCAGAAATAATACAGGGGGCATCTGAAGACATGAGGGTTAATCTAGGATGCAAATAGATCAACTCAGTCATAATGCAAAAGTATCAGGGATGGCCTTTTCTCCCCAGGCAAAATATGTTTGGATTTGAAAATCTCAAACATCAACCGCTTTATTGTTCCCCGTTTTGGTAGAGATAAAGCTTGGTAGAAGTTTTATTCTCACATTATAAAATTTTATTTTATCGTATGTCCAGAGGCATGTAATGTGCATATCCTAAGTGGCTTTGTAAAGGCTCTTATTTAGGAGGTGCTTACATTTTACTGTACAGCACATAGGGTTTCATTATTCATTTCCCACATATACAATAAGCAGCTACATCGTTCAAGGTGCGAATTCACACTGCTGACAAGGCGGGGAGAGGACGTGAAGATTTTTGCGATTCACTCCTCTTTTTTTTTTAAAGTAATATTAAATACTGACAAGCTGTTTTCCTGGGTGAAGAAATATGGTTTGAGTTTATTCGGTGAATTCACTCAAATTGGGAGCTGTCGCCGAGGCACCGTTGTCAGCAGAGCCCCCAGCATGGTGTAGGAGGTGGGTTCCTGAACCGGGGACACCTGACAGGAGCCCGCAGCTCTCGCCATACCCACCACTGGCAGAAGCCACCGGGGAGCACCCGCGAGCAGGGGCAGTCGGCGGGTAGGAAGGGATCTACCCAGCAGAAGGCTGGGTCTGCAGCTTCTCAGATGGAGCTTCCCAGACAGAGCTCCTAAGGTAATGTGCTGCCAGCCAGGTGTCAGGCTGCAGGGTGTGCCCAACTCCTGTGCCAGGACCTGATGGCAGCAGTGAGTATACCTGTGGGAGGTGCGCCCCAGGAGAGGAACTCCTTAGCTTAGTGACAGAGCTCCAGGAGGAGGTGGGTAGGTTGAGGAGTATCAGGGAGTCTGGGAAGGAGAGAGACTACTGGAACTGCACCCTACAGTCCTTGGGACATGATACGGAGGATGCCCTATCCTCTCTCCACCCAGCAGAAGGTGGTGAGTTAAGGGACAGTGGGAGGGAGCATGGTCACGAGTTCCTGCCCAGCACAGCAGGTTCATCTCCTCTGTGACTACCTCACCTTCCCAAATGCCCTGGTGCGATAGAGATGAGACTCTGGAAGCGGAAGGAAACAATGACAAGGATGACGGTCCATCTAGGTTGGAGGTGTCGCCAAGGTGAAGTCAGCCTATGTCCTGCATCAAAACCACTTTTCCTAAGAAAAAATAGGTGAGTTATTGTCATAGGGGTCTTCTGAGGGTAACAGAAGGCCCAGTTTGCTGACCTGACTCACTTCTTAGGGAAGTCTGCCGCCTCTCTGGGGCCTGGGTTAAAGATGTGATGAGAAAACTTCCTACCCTGGTATGGCACTCAGATTATTGTCCATTATTGCTTTTTCATGTAAGCAGTGATGAAATTGCAACAAGTCTGAGGGCAATCAAAAGAGACTTCAGGGCCTTGGGATGACTGGTTAAGGATTCAGGAGCACAAATATTGTTTTTCTCTCTTCTTCCAGTTGCAGGAAATGATGTTGGAAGAAACGGGCAGACCCAGTTGATCAATACCTGGCTCTGTGACTGATGTCAGTGGCAGAAATTTGTTTTTTTTTGATAACGGATGGTCTACATGACACCAGGCTTGCTAGCAACAGATGGTGTACACCTTACTCAAAGGGGGAAAAGGATCTTCATGCAAAAGTTAGCAGGGCTCATTGAAAGAGCTTGAAACTAGATTTGAAGGGAGAAAGGGGTAAAACCAGGCTCGCTAGTGATAAGCCATGGGATGGCATGCCAGTGTTTGAGGGACAGTGTGCTAGTGAGCTCCTTCAGTCTACTCCATGATGTGCTGAGTACACTGGAGCACATTTGAAATGTCTCTATAGTAACCCACGCAGCACGAGGAATAAACAAGAAGGAGCTGGATGCCCGAGGGAGGTGTTTGTCCCACTCTGCACTCGTGCAGCCCCACTTCAAGTACTGTGTGCAGTTTTGGGCTAATCAATATCGGAAGGACATCAAACTATTAGAGTGTGTCCAGAGGACAGCAACCAAGATGGTGAATTAGGGGTGTCTGAGCTCACTTGATTTGTGCAAGTTGGAGAATAGAATTCTTAGGGGAGACCTCATTGCAGTCTGTGACTTCCTCAAGGCGAGCAGTGGAGGGAGAGGTGCTTTACTCCCCTGTCGGGAAGCAGTGATAGGACATGAGGAAATATTACGAATCTGCCATCAGGGAAAGCTCAGGTTGGACATTAGGAAAAGGTTCTTCATGCAGAGGGTGGCCAGTCATTGGAACAGGCTCTCCAGGGAAGTGGTCAAGGCACAAAGCCTGTCAGGAGCGTCTGGTTGATGCTTTTAGTCATGTGGTTTAATTTTAGCTTGTCCTGTGAGGAGCAGGGAGTTGGACTCGATGATCTTTATGAGTCCCTTCCCACTCGAGATATTCTGTGGTTCTATGAATTCTGTGAGCAATTAGAATTTTAGCCATGTCATCACCTGTAAAGGGTTTTCAGATTTTGTAGCACACAAAGCCATCCTGTGTGGCCAGTGGCTATTGCTCTTTGGTTTTTCTATTCTATTTTTGTTTTTCTGTGTACTGAATGAGTAACTGCTGACAGCGAAACACAAATCCTACTCATACAGACTCTGCTCTGAACAAAGTTATTTTCAGTTGTTCTTCATGTGTGTCTTACAGATGTGATGACAAAGATTTAGTGCAAAAAGAGAATTAATAAAAAAGCCAAAGGTGTTCATTCTTGCAAATATAGGACAGATTTTTATAAAGATCTTTTATTTTTTTCTAAGCACTCCAAGAAAATATACGTATTTTGAACACGCTTGAGAGTCGTTAAGCTGAGAGCAGCAGAGTTTATACTTTTGTCTGGCTGTGAGTGTGTTTCTGATAGGATGTTGATGCGATAAAAGTGATGCCTGTGCCATTGACTAAAATTTAGGCTTTGTGGGGGTAAACACACTCTAAAAATGTTTGTATAGTCAAGGAGACAGCTTTCAGTTTAGAAAATACTAATATTTTTGTCCAGGAAAGAAAGCAAAATCTCTCTGCAAAAAGCAGGAAACAAAGCTGAGTGAAGAGTTGGAAGCTCTGAAGTGTGTTCCCTGCTTGCTCCAGTGGCCTTATACTAGTCCAAAGCTGGAACTTAGTTCACACAATTAAATTGCTGTTTCTTTATCACCAGAGCAATGATGATGGCAGAACATGGCAGACTCCATTCATGGGTTGCCTTGAATTCTTCAGTGTATGTTTAGTCCGATTCAATACTGAAAACTTTTTTTTACATTTCCAATGGAACAGAGGCTCCAAAAAGTTAGCTCCAACTGTTTAATTACAACACCAACTTGAACGCTTGCTTTTACAGTGAAAAATGAGCTAATTCAAGTAGTATTAAACAACTGCTGTTGCAACTGAGCAATAAAGAAAGAAAAATGAAACAGCAGACTATTTCAGGTGTTGTATATTTGCTAACGGTTCACCTCCCCTCTAAGAAAGCACTCAAAGATAATGTTGACCTGGCCGATAAGATTGACCCAGAGCTGAACTTTTTTGAAAGAGGACCCTTTTAAGTGCAGACAGCCATGTATATTTGGGAGAACTGAGGTCCATCAGAACGTGTTCTGGTGAAAATGGTTCATGCAAAGATGTGTGACCATGTCTGTTCACGGAGCTGAAGGAGGCAAGGAGGTCACCACGAGGAAGCCATTTCTTGTATTTTTGCCAGCAGGTCAGCCTGGTTATTGCCCCGTGAACCTACGTTTGGAAGAATAGCAACAACTTTGCCAAGCTTGCCTGAGTTTCAGAGATACCTGCCACATCTGGTAGCCGCAGCAGTAGCTTACTCAGTTCTTTGTCTTACTGATTTTCACATTTTAAATGCATTCTATACATTTTATAGTAACACCAAATTCACATTCTGCTTCCTGCTGTTTCCTTTTCCTCCCGACTGCTTTCTTTTTGGCGTAGCAAGCCCTTCTGGCACACAATACTGAGAAGGCAATTTACATGCAAGAGAACAAAGGTTTCACAATTTGAATTTCTCAGCTATGTACTTTATACAGAAGAGCACGTTTGGCACATTTTCCACAGGGAGTGAACCAAAGCCTGCTGTCTGCTGTACATTATTATAATGGGAAGTGTCCCTTTATGTGATCTTTAATATTTATTTTATAAGCTAACATTATGAAGGCTGAAACTCTGTCATTGCTATTTATACTGTATTTGTGCTTTGGGATAAAAAAGAATAGCATCTGCATAGAAAAGGCTTATGGGAACTGTTCATACACTGAGATTTTTCATCTTGGGGTATGAAATATGTTATATAAAAAGCATCAAGAAATCTTAATCCTGTTTATGCTTCAGAAGTTCCCTCTGGGGTTTAAATTTTTCTGACAGTGGAAACTGAACTCTTTATGAAAACATTAACAGTTAGAAAGGATTTTCACATTAAGTGAAATAAAATAATTGGATTTTATTCAGAATGAGATTGTATAGAGTGGCTTGTGTCACATATTGCTTTTGTGCACTTTCACTACAAGGGTTTAAAAAGACAGGTGTAAATGTCAATTCTGTGAAGAAACACTGTGTGGCAGAGAGTCTTCCATTAATTTCTTCATCAAATTAAAATCTTTTACTGATAATACAATTATGATTACAACAGCAATTAGCTATTTGTTGAAGTTTCTAAGGTTATTCCCATGTAGATATTTCTTCTATTCTTCCTCCATATTATTTCTATTAAAAAAAAAAAATCCTCAGTTGAGTGGCTATTTCTGCCCATTTTGTCCCATTTGTGAGAATAATGTTTTGTCCATCGTTTTGTTTTTACTATGTAGGAGGGTATTTAAAGAAAATAAACAAATATATGACTGAGTCATTCTAGATATGAGCTAAACATATTTCCTCGAGAGCAGCCCTGAGGAAAAGGACTTGGGAGCGCTGGTGGATGAGAAGCTCAACATGAGCCGGCAATGTGTGCTGGCAGCCCAGAAAGCCAACCGTATACTGGGCTGTATCAAAAGGAGCGTGGCCAGCAGGTCAAGGGAAGTGATTCTGCCCCTCTACTCAACTCTCGTGAGACCCCACCTAGAATACTGTGTTCAGCTCTGGAGTCCCCAGCATAAGAAGGACATGGAGCTACTGGAGCGAGTCCAGAGGAGGGCCACGAAGATGATCCGAGGGCTGGAGCACCTCTGCTATGAAGACAGGCTGAGAGAGTTGGGGCTGTTCAGCCTAGAGGAGAGAAGGCTCCGGGGTGATCTTATTGCAGCCTTCCAGTACTTAAAGGGGGCCTACAGGAAAGCTGGGGAAGGACTTTTTACAAGGGCATGTAGTGATAGGACAAGGGGCAATGGGTTTAAACTGAAAGAGGGCAGATTTCAATTAGATATAAGGAGGAAATTTTTCGCTCAGAGGGTGGTGAGGCACTGGAAGAGGTTGCCCAGAGAAGTTGTAGATGCCCCATCCCTGGAAGTGTTCAAGGCCAGGTTGGATGAGGCTTTGGGCAACCTGGTGGAGTGGAGGATTTTCCTGCCCATGGCAGGGGGGTTGGAATTAGATGATCTTTAAGGTCCCTTCCAACCCTAACCATTCTATGGTTCTATGATTCTATGAAACATATTACAGTGTATTTAGAAGATTAATGTGATGGCTGTAATCTGAAAAAAAACCCAACCAAACAAACAAAAACCAGACAAACCAACAAAGGAAGAATAGAGAAGGAACTACACATGCCAAATGTCAGGTCAGTAGTGTACTTTTAATATGTCAAATGTTTTGTTTCTCTAATTGAGAACATTGTAACAGTTGTATTCATGTTATTATTTATAGCATGCAAGTTGCAAGTTACTACGAAGCTTGTCTGGGAAAGAGTGAGTCTGAGAGACTGTGTTTTAATTAACTTTGTAGGCAGGAGAGTGAATTTAGAATTCTTACAAGCGGTTTGACCTAAGCATTAAAATTTAGCTAAATTAATTAGCAGGAAGAGTAAGAGTTTCAGGTTTTGGTTCCAGGAGTTATTTTCAAACACTGTAGCCCAGATAAACTTTCAGCTAGATTAAAATAAATCTTTATCCCTTCCCAAAGGCACCTTCCTTGAGGCATGAGTGCATCATAGTGGCCCTTATCTGTGGAAGAGCTGCCTTAGAAAAACCTTAACTGACAGCTTGGAAAAAGGCTAATTCCTAGCATAGTTCAAATCCCTATTTTCCTAATTCATGCCTTTTGGGTTTTTTAATATATTACCTGATTATGTATTTGAGAACTTTTTGGTTTTCTAGACTAAGGCTTATTTATTTTGTAAATTTTCTAGAATGTATACTGAAATCAAGTGAATCTGAAGGTTTCATAAAAGCCATAAACCTGGATAAATTAGTTCTGAAGTGTCATGATTTAGGCCCAGCTGGCAACTAAGCGCCATGTGGCCGCTCACTCACTCCCTCTGCCCCGGTGGGATGTAGAGGAGAAAATACAAGAAAAGGCTCACTCGTAGGTCGAGACAAGGACAGGGAGGGATCACCCACCAATTATGGTCACGGGCAAAAGAGACTCAACTTGGGGAAAAATCGGTTTAATTTGCTATCAATCAAATTGGAGTAGGCTAATCAGAAATGAAACCAAATCTTAAAAAGACCTTTCCCCCACCCCTCCCTTCTTCCTGGGCTCAACTTTGCTGCCGATTTCTCTACCTCCTCCCACTGCTGCGGCACAGGGGGATGAGGAATGGGGGTTGTGGTCAGTTTGTCACATGTTGTTTCTGGTGCTCCTTCCTCCTCAGGGGGAGGACTCCTCACACTCTTCTTCTGCTTCACTGTGGGGTCCCTTCCACAGGAGACAGTTGTCCCTGAACTTCTCCAACATGAGTCCTTCCCATGGGCTGCAGCTCTTCATGAACTGCTCCTGCATGGGTCCCTCCTGCGGAGTGCAGTCCTTCACCAACAGACTGGTCCAGCATGGGCTTCCCACGGAGTCACATTCTTCGTTGGTGCAGACACCTGCTCTGGCATGGGGTCCTCCACAGGCTGCAGGGGAGTCTTATCTCCAGCGCTCCTTCTTCTCCTCCTCCCTCACTGACCTAGATGTCTGCAGAGCTGTTCCTCTCAGGTCCCGCTCCTCTCTGCTGCGGTGATGCTGGACTTGGCCAGCCCGTTGTGCCCTGGTGGCCGTGGACAGTGAGCTCCCCCCAGCAGGCGCTCTGGGAGCAGGGGGTTTTGGACTCCTTGACTCTCGGTTTAGGGGGAGTGAAGGCCCTCGGCTGCCACCGCCGGGCTGTGAGGAGCCGCTTCCCAGCCCGGGGCTGTGCGTGGGCCCGCGGGGAGCCCGGCCGCGCTGCAGCTGCTGTCCTGCATCTGGGTGGGTGGTGGGGTGGTGGTCCAGCGCAGAGGGGCCGTGGTCAGTGCAGGCAGCAGCCCGCACAGGTGGGGGCCCCCTCTCCCTGCCACAAGTTCCACTGCTGTTTATTTTTTTCCCTTTTTTTAACTATGTTATCCCAGAGGCATGACCACCGTCCCTGACTGGCTCGGCCCTGGCCGGAGGGGGGTCCCGCTTGGAGCCAGGGAAGCTTCCAGGAGCTTCTCGCAGGAGCCACCCCTGTAGCCCCTCTCTTGCTGCCAAAGCCCCACCGCACAAACCCAATATATGAAGATAACTTAAGGATCTTACTAGGAATTCTTACTTTTTCTTTTTTTTTTTCCTAAAGGGATGAAAAGGTATAAACATGCCAGTTAAACTCTCCCCTTGTTTGTTCTGAAGTACAAACGCAAATGAGCACAAATAAATTCTGTGAACTAGTTTTCACTGATTAACTTGCTTGTCTTGTTGATATACTTTGATTTCTTTTTCAAGGTCTGACATCAAACTTCTTCAAGTCAGCTTTGACGAGAAACATAATCTGTCTGTGCCCGAGTTTTCCATCTGTATGCGGGTGACAGTAATTCACCATTTTTCTTGGCTGTCAGTCAGCGCTTGCCTTCAGCTGTGTAGTTACCTTGTAGTTCTCCCTTGGGCTGCCTGGAACTATATAATATCACAGGTAATGCTAAACTGAAGTTGAGCCTAAAATACCTACATTTAGTCTGCTTTATCCCGTCGCTTACGTGTGCTTGGACTGCAGGGCCAGGGTATGTAGCTTGTAAAGCAGGATCGTCGTTCACTCTTCATGGATTTTGGGTCATCATGAGTGATAAAGTAAAGCACAGATTTGAGTATTGTTCCAGTTGTCTCTCATCACTGAGTACTCAGTGTATTGTACATATTTATAATTTCTTTCTGTTGCTCTTCAGAGCTGTCATTCTCTGTGTTAGACAGTCAAACTGCTCTTACTGTAAATTTCACCTTTCAGTTATAGATTCTCTTTTCCATGAATGGTTCATCATGTATTTATTTCAGGGTTTTTATTTCAGCTTCTGTGCTCCACTTCCTTGTGAGATGCCTTTCTTCATGTTTATTTCTCTTTCCAGTCATTAGTTCTACTAAGAAGCAGTGGCGAGTAGTGAACTGGTGACATGGTGTGGCTCTTGGACTTTGACGCCTGGTAGGATTTTCAAAGCACAGCAATAACAGGTCTTATCATCACAGATTTGGAAATACTATCCGAAACAGAAGAAGTGTTCCCTGGTTTTTGTATTCAGGCAGCAAAGAATAGACACCGTTGTTGCCCTTCTTTGCTTCCAAGCAGCTCTCCCTAAAGAGTAGGAAAAAAATATCACTTATATTTTCAAACGACATTTATATTTTCTGTTGCTCCTGTGAGTTCTAATGCAGAAGCCTCTTCCTATCCTTTGTCCATTTGCAAGGTTTTGTCTCTTGAAAACAAGTGCAATGGGGGAAGTATTCATAAGCGTTAGAAAACATTAGCAGGGCAAACTGTTCTTGAATGTCTTTGAAAGGATCGAGGAAGCAAATGAATAATAAGGCTTTTAGTCAGGTGTGTTCACCTAGAACCACTGAAATCACTCTGCCATCTGTCTGGTGTTACTGGAATGCATTTGGAAGGATAGTTTGGGGGATTCACTGCATGAAATGAGGTGATAACTTCTTTTCTATACCCTCTGCTTTCACATACAAGTCCTTGAGGAAGGGAGTATTTTTTTATTATCTGCCCTTTCTCCTATTCTGCACGTTTTTGCCTGAGCTCTTGCATTCTTGCTGTGGGTGGCTGAGTGCTTCCTCCTACTCTCAACTACCTAAGTGCAATTTGTTCATCTGTGACAGGAATCTGACTGGCCGAGAACAGCATTAATTACCTCATGCAGTGAATACAATGTGTTGAGATGGTGTGTGGTAAAACCTACACCTTTACATAAGTGAAACTTTTTTTTCATCTCAATAGTTCCATTCATTAGCAGTAGCCTTTGACATAACAGATAGATCCCAGTGTTCTGCTACATGAAGCTCCTTCTCTTACATATCTAAATCTTTATCCTAATTTTGCAACTATGAAATAGAGGGACGCAATAAAAATATTTTAGCAGGAATACTCTTCTAGAGCTTCAGAATATCTGTTCAAAAATGTGTCAGGATTAGTTCACTCCTAGAGCGGGAGTAGCTCATTCTTCTTAGCTGGGATGGCTTCACCCTGTCCCTACCTCCCCCTGCCCTGAAGCTACTGCGCAGGCACAATACGCTTCTGGTTCTGGTGTACTGTGGTGTTGGGTTTGGCATTGGCATCTCCATTGGGCCTTTAATACACGAACAAAACGATTGAAAAATACTTGACCAAGCTGACCCGCTAATGTTCTGGTAGGGATGGACCCTGCAATCCCCAGTTTAAGAGCTGCCCCTACTTTTCGGGCTTTTTAGAAGATACTTTTTTTGAAAGTCCCCTGCTTTGATGCTGATGGTAAGCTAACTGAAAATGGAATTTTTTTTCTGCTTAGATGTTGAATTTTGAAATTCAGTGGAGAGAGTTAGGAGAGACCACAGTTGAAGTTACACAAGTGGTGTGATAAGCTCTGAAATGCCTCAGCAGAATATGAAATTGCTTTTGATCTCCTTCTGAATTGGAACATGAATGAATGTGCATAGAGGTATACTGCTGGAACACAGGTGAAATAATATCCCCTGGGCTGGGAAGAGGATGTCCTTCAACAGTACCTCCCTATACATTCACTCTGCATTATTTCTCTTCCCCTCTAAAAACTTATCAGGACATATTTTATGTGTTTTTACCAACATTGGGACGTATGACTGCCATGGAGTTTACTGCCCCTGTAGCCACGAGTGCTAATGAGAGGCTCAGTACTTTCTTTTCACATTTAAGGAATAGTTTAGTATGATGATAAAATGTGCCAACTAAAGCAGGGATATAAAGTAGAATTCTTGCCTAAGTTAGGTTTATGTGTTTTAACTTACATGTACTGTAATAAGCAGTGCACCTATGCAAGGCTTCAATTGCTTTTGCTGCCAATATCAAGAATAAAAGAGGGAGCATGTACCAGTTATTCACAAAATGACACAACTGCTGGCTACCACACATCTCCAATACTCATTTTGTGCCTGTTTCTACTGATAGTCTTGTAGGCCTATAAACAAAAGCACTTTCAATTGAGTTTAGTTTAGTTAAATTCCAGGAATCTTGTAGATTGTGTATGTATGTCTTTTCCAACCTTCCACAGTACTCACTGGTTTTTCAGAGATGAGTATAGAGAGATATATAGAGAGACAGGCATAAACGTATCAATCAAGGTGCGGAATTGCTGTTTTGTCACCTTGGTTATTCCTTGCCATTTTCAACAGTAGTTATGCAGTGTGTGTCTTGAAGCATTGGAATTTAATGCTGATTAAAATACCAAACTTATTTAAAAAAAAAAGTGTAGCACATAAAAAACTGGAAATAAGGTAATTAAGTATAGAATGCTCAGCCTGTTGTTTTAGATGATGCTGTGGGGAAAAATGTCATCTACACAAATAACATTACCAGTTGTCTCACTTAATCAGCCAAGCAAGATGAAAACAAAGAATAGTAGAGACTAATAAAGATACACCATCTTAAACTTTCTTACTTAAAACTTTTGTTTGTTTCAGTGGCTGCCTCAGCAATTATATTGATACTGCAGTCTCTGCGGTAAATATCCAAGTGACTTCTCTGGTTCGTGTTCTGAAGGGACGATCATTTATTCTTGTGTAGCTTAATCGTCCTTGTAGGATCCACAGGGTTCCTCTCTGTTGGTAGTGAGCTGATCACAATTTGTAAAAAGCAGGTTTAGAGAATCACAGTTATTTCTTTGGTTATCCTCACTTAATTTCCTTTAAAAATGAAGTTAATATTCCTGTACCTTCTGCTTTAGGTTTTCACGTTTTCTCTTCTCTCTGTTATTGCTGTGGCAAGAGCACATGGCTTGTGACCTGCAAGCTTTGCATGTCAAAAACTCTTAGTGTCTTACCCTGAGGAGCAAGAGTAAAGATCTCCTACCTTTCAGCATGCGTTTTGGAGAGCTTTGCAAGCACAAATCAGAGGTCCAGTAGGTTTGGACTGGCTCTTCCCTGTTTTCTGACACATAGATAAAGGTGTTAATTGTCTGCTTACAGTTTTGCCTTCATTTAGATGAGGTGCTTCCTTTGTCTCTTAGTTATTCCTGTGAAGGGCTTTATTGAGGAGTGATGGGATGAGGGAGGAAGCATCTGCATTAGGTTAATGAATTCTTACTGTGTTTTCTGTTTTGTGAAGATAATTTTTAACATTACAGGACTTATAAAGTTATTTTTACTTACATTGTGCTCTGATCCAGGAATTTGTTTCCTTGTCTTTTTCCGACATTGCATTTGTTCTTGAAAATTAAACAGAAAGCTTGACAAATGATGTTGTGTGAAAAAATGCAGGCTGCAGCCCATCAGGGTTCATTTTGTCTGATGGATGATACTAAAATTTCAAAAAGCTGCTTCTAGAACTAATAAAAATGTCTCTAAGGGAAGACTTATTTATTTAATTGTCTGCTGCCAGATTTTGCTGGCAAACATTGTGTTTTGCCGTATGACCCTGGCCAAGATGAACATTTATTTCAGCAAAAGATAGACAGTGGTTCTATTGGGGAGGAGTAAAACTTAGTTTTGTTGAAACCCTGGTACTAGTGACGGTCAAAGCATCTTCTAAATGGGTCTGTTTTCAGTTTAGCTTGACTGTGCTTAATTATGTCAATTTATTATGCTGGCTGCAGGAAGCCTTCCAGAAGAAGAAGGGTAGTGGCTTCTTGGGGCTGAGTGTAGACAGATAATCTCTTTCCTTTGTGGAAATATCTCTGTAGTAGTTTTGAGAGGTTGCTGCCAGGAGTGAAAAGTGTGGGAGATGCAGGTGCACAGACTGAGGGAGAAGGGATATTAGGAGACCAAGGAAGTGAGATGGAATCAAAAATTTCAAGGACAGATATCCCTACTCCTCTATATTGCATTGCAGCAATATGAACAATTTCTGGCCACTCAAAGAAACAACCAAAAATATTTGTTCTGCATGCCATAGGCCTTTAGTGCTCTCTTCACTGTCTGAAACTTTGACCACACTTTAACTTCCTATTTTAACCAATAAAAGAACTTTTTAGTTAGGTGGTAAAAAATTTCCTTAAATGGCTAGATGCAGACTCAAAGGCATGACATTTTGATTTTTGGGGCCTAAGAGCTGTAGATTTAAGTGAGTGCTGCTAGCTTCCCTATGGTTTTGTGACATCAAGATTTTTTTAAGAGGCAATTTGATATCTGGCTCATCTTTGTCTATCAACTCCCCGCAAAGGAAGTGAAAACAGCCCATATTTGTCAAATAGATAATATTTTTCAGTCTTGTCAGAAAAAATGAACTTTATCCCTTTTTGACCAGTGGCCTTCACTTTACTCACCGGAATGAGATTGTCTTTCCTGGAAGATGTCACAGGGGAGAGGAAGACTTTTATCATTTTTACCATCTTTGGACAGAGCAGTATTTGGTTCTGGGCTTTGTTTAAAAGACAATTGAGCGAAGATAGTGATCTGTGTTTATGCAGCTTAGTATGAATAGAAACCTTCCCCTTTGCTACCAGCCAGCCTTATCTGGTTTTAAATGTCAAGTATCCTTCAGTGCACACAAAAAGAAGATGAGATAGCATTCACACAGGCTGGTGCTGGAAACAGAGGTATGGCTCCAGGAGATGGATATTCACACCTCTGTGCAGGCCTTGAGAAGGACACTACCCCAAATGCCCCACAGAGAGCATCTCTGAACACAGTCTGTTCTGTTGATATTGTACTGAAGTTGTGACATTAGTCTTAAAGCTGAGACGCTCCAGACTAATTACATGCCTAGTTACAGGCCCAGAGAAAGCCTCTTTATTTCTAGGCATGTTTTCTGCTTGTCTTTTTATTACAGTTTTTCTCAAAATGTCTAATTTCTTGTTCAAATCCGTAAGACAAAGTTCTTTTCTTAAAAAAAAAAAGACACACAAAAATAAAAAAAAAACCCTACTCAAGTGAAAAAAAGATAAGAAAAAAATAAAGAAAAAACATTCTGGTAATAGTAGACAAATTTCTTGTTCGTCCTTCTGTTACCCCCTCCTAATTAATCGTGTCTCTCTTCTTTTCTCTTCTGCCAGTGTCCAATGCATAGTTGTGTGACATCTTCTCTATCGATGCATGCACACCCTAAAGTGTTCCTGAGGCTTTGTGTGTCAGATGTAGAGACAGACAGCCTGGCCAGTAGTATGTGTGCTAATGCAAGTGCCTGATGGATTTCTGATCCTTGAAAGCAAAGGCGGGAGACTGGCCTTGCATTAGCAGCACGGAAAGTTCAGAGTCATAAGTCAAGTGATACCAAACTTCAAGGATTGTACGATGTCTGTATGTGCACAGGCATATCTTTTGAGTTCTTTGTCTTCTTCTGGTTTCAAAATCTATTAAATCAAAATTTCAAGCTGTATCTGGCAACAACGCAGGCCAGAAATCAACATTTTGTGCAACTTTCATCTTATTTTAAAACATTCAACTTATCTCAAAAGCTGGAGTGATATTGCTTTGGAAATAAATAAGTTGGCAAGTCCAGTTTTATTCTCAGTCTAGATGGAGCTGTGGATAGCAAGGACACACTCCAACAGTTATCAAGGCTGCATGTTATTCATGATCTCTTGACAAAGAGTTTGCAAAACTAGTAACTAAAAATATTAATTACTCTTTTATGTAATGTACAGGAACTACTATAGAACTAGGAAATACTATGAATTCTATTTTAAATTAATAATTTTACTGAATTTTTAGTTACTTCCTTAAAGCCACATTTTCAAGTGTGTTTTTTCATTATCATATTTGTTGCAACCTTGAATAAATGAACACTGCTCTTAAGTTAAAATAAATTGTATTCTGAATATTACTGTTATTTACTGCTTAAAATTTGAGTATGTGCAGTGTAAAAGAATTCAGACATTGGACATTAAATTCAAATCATGGGCCATATGTTTTTAGTGAGATGCACCTTTTCTAAACTTGCACAGTTTTGCACAATACTGATCTTCATGTTATTCTCAACCTTCAACTAGAGGCAGTTACAGTAACTCCAAATATTCAGGTGGTTCAAGCAGAGTCCCCAAAGTAGAGAATATAACAACCAGACAGTAAACAACTGAAATAAACATTGAATTTTAGTGTAACGACCCAAAAAAGTTAAAAGGCAGGGGACCTAGTGTCCTGGAAGTGAAGAGGGAGATGAAGGATCGTAGAGAGAATAAAACTTCCGAGGGGGCATGGTTTGCAAGCACCTATGTATCAAGTAACGCTGCATCAACACAAAAATATTGTAAGCAACAAACAGCTCAGTGCTCGTATTGAAGTTTGAGCATGCTGCTTCCTTCGGTGGGGAGCCTGCAGGAAAGCTGGAGACGGACTTTCTACAAGGGCGTGTAGTGATAGGACAAGGGGCAATGGCTTTAAACTGAAAGAGGGCAGATTTAGATTAGATATAAGGAAGAAATTTTTTACATTGAGAGTGGTGAGGCACTGGAAGAGGTTGCCCAGAGAAGTTGTGGATGTCCCATCCCTGGAAGTGTTCAAGGCCAGGTTGGATGAGGCTTTGGGCAACCTGGTGTAGTGGAGGATTTTCCTGCCCATGGCAGGGGGGTTGGAATTAGATGATCTTTAAGGTCCCTTCCAACCCTAACCATCTATGATTCTATGATTCAGAGATCTAAGCTTTGGTCCTTCATAGTCAACCAAACCAGGCATTTCTTTTTCATCTGCCTCTGGCCTCAGTTTACCAATTTTTTACATTTACTTTTTCATCGCAGGTCACATTATGGGGGAAAGGAGGGAGGAGGACTGTTTTCTTCTATAAGAGAGCAGTATGGAAATGCTATTGCAGTGTGTTACTCAAATTAAAATAAATATTCTGATTATTTTTAACGAGTTATTTACAATCAAAAAGAAAAACATGGAAGACCATACTAGTATAGGCAGAGAAATCTCCTATAGGTGGACAAGTTTCACCATATGATAAAATAACACATTTCTGCTGTGGCACTTAGTGATTGATTATGTCATGTAAGAACAAAGCAATTAGGTTAATTTGCACATTAATTAGTTTATTGCTTTCTTGTTGTTTGGTCTCTAATGCCTTTGTTTAAAAAATCCAGCATGTGCTTTTGGAGGAGTTTAATTTCACTAATTAAAATCCGAGTGCACACATTGCAACACCTGCCTGGTAAGTGAAACCCATCCGAATGAATACAAGCCCTCTGGTAGTCTGAGAGGACACTCACAAGGAAATAACACCTGAAGGACTTTCATCCCCATATATAGCTGGGAATTTGTTCTTGGCGAATTATTAGCCTCTGTTTATGCCAGTGGCAGTTTTTGTAAGTTGATGTGTCAAGCTGTGCAGTATTTCGGAGAGAAGGGGAGGCGTTGAGCCTCTGGAAGGTGAGTGGTTCCTAAAACTATTTTGTGCTTGTGGCATTCATCTGGATGTGAGCTACTTATTTCATGTTGGTATCTGTCACTCATCATAGACGAGGTTCAGCTAATGCTTTAGCTCAGAGTGTTAGACCTGCAGTTCTTGGGTAGCTTTTATGCAGTTATTCTAAAAGGAACTTTCTGTATTTGTGCTGTTCTATATGCTTCGCTTAACGACCAATTTTGGCTGGAGCCTGGAACATGTGTATTATTTAACTGTGTGAAGAATACATATTATTTTGCATCCAGGTCTGCAAGGAACTGTTAATCATGAAGCAACAGATTTCACATCAGTGAATGGACTGAGGAAGATTTCTTTCTCATTCTTGCCTGGAAACACTGCTTTTTAGAAGTTCAACAACTTCTGGATATATGGTTTAACTTTTAGGTTGCGTTGTGTTGAGTCAGGCATCGGACTCGATGATCCTCTTGGATCTCTTCTAACTCGGGACATTCTATGAGTCTCCTTGATAATATAAAACAAATATGTGTATGCACATGCACACATAGACACATAGCTAGCAAGAAAACACGCTATTTGCAACTGCTGTGCCAGGAACAGCTTGAAGGTTTTTATCAGCAAACTTCACTAAATAACAGGTGTATTTTAATTAGCGTTGGTGCTGGATTTCTCATGTTGTTTCCTTACTTCTGTTTAAATCAGGCTTTCGAAGTCACTGTGGCTGTTCATATGTTTGCCATTGGAATTGGAAACTTTACAAAAGATTTACTCCATAATGTTTCCTGAAAAATCTTATAGAAGAATCCAGTTTAAGCATTAAAAAACTCTAGTAGATTGCTGTCTTTCAAGAATGGGTATGTAGTAACATGCATGTTCTGGATTTCTTTATAAATTATGACCCTAAATCCATTACATGCTTTCAGTTATTGGTCATAAAAGAGGATTTAACATGAAAGCTCTTTCAACAATAGCATTAGGTTCCAACTACTTTATGTGGTAATGAAATGGGATGGATTTTAAAGTTGTGGTTTCTTCCTGACTTATTAATCAAATTTCCTACATAGAGCAGGTGGAAGGTATCCTCTGAATTTAAACACAACTCTTTTCTACTCATTATTCTTAAACTGTTAGAGGGCAATGGGAAGGGATAAGTTTATTTAATCATATACTTTCACCAAAATGAAGGTCCATTATGTTGATTCCATTAAAGAGTATTGAATGTTATCTTCACTTGGAAAGCTGTGTTTGTAATGACTGATTATTTTGGTGATTATATTATATTGCTGATTATATATTTCACTGTGTGGAAATGTACAAAGCTAGTGATACATTTTAGGATTGCTAGTTGGAAATCTCTGACCACCCACAGGTTCTAGCTACCTAATTGCTGTACTGCTACCTAATTGGTCTAACTGCTCAGCTCCACTGATATTTTAGTCCTCTTGTACTCGCTGGCATTCAGCTGCTATCTAATCCTGTAGGCATGTGCGTTTTTTTTGCTATTGGAGGAATGTATGTGCCTATAGCATGATGGCCTACAGGATGATTGTTTAGATGTCTGTATCTTTTATCAAGCCCTGGCATGGTTGGAAGACAGAACTTTTCTATAATTGGACCCAATCCAGAAAGAGTTGACTGAATCCCTGCCCAGGATGAAGGCAGGTAGGGGTTGGGATGTAAGGGAAGCAAGCGGAATGCGGAAAGTATTCCACTTTGAGCGTTTTAGTAAATATTAATTAGATCTTTAAAACTGACTGTTATGCATCTCAGATGAACCTCTCAGCCAACACAGGTATAATGAATTGCCTGCTTGCTTCACAAAAGTGTTCTTAATGCTTAATAGCTTCATCAGAAGATAACATATTGGTTTACACAGTAGTAATGTGGTTAGGTGCTTCCAAATGTTTAAAAACCAAGCCAGGCAGAAGCGAGCAGCATGTCTCCTTTATAAAGTACATGAATTTTTCACTTCATTTTCTGATCTCATTGGAAGTCCGTTGTACTCCTGTCTGTGAATTCTGCCAGGCACTAAGCAAGTATTAGTTGCAAACCCTACTGTCCTTTTGTCTTTTAGTAGATTTAACCTTACTTGTTAACATACCTATCTTCCCAATGAAGCCTATACTAACAGCTCTGTAGTTTCTTATTGGGCACAGAAAAAAACAAAAGCTTTTTTTTTTCTTTCTTATTTGAAATATACATCATTTTGAGCAGAATTTTGAAAAGTCTCAGTAGCAAAAAAATGCTGACCTGTAGGAGGAAGTATTTGACAATTTGTTTTTGAGAGGGAAACTGTTTTAGTAACTGAAGGAGTGCACTTCTTGTGCTTCTTGGAAGGCAGTCATCATATCCAATACCCATTGCAATTTTCCAGGTTTGTTTAACATTTTTTGAACCTTGTAAAAACTTGAGATTTTTATGTTCCATTTACACAATTTCTAAAAGAAGCCTCAAGCATTTATAGCAGAGAGCGAAGGTGAGGAGAAATGTTGTTTTGATCTAGAAGGTGACAGTGGCAAAACAGATTTATATTTCTCCTTTCCACCAATACTACAAAGTTTGCTGGGCACGCTTGAATGCCTGTCTTTAATAGATTAGATCAAAATTTTGTTGTGGTAGTCCTGGGTCAGCTGAGTTGGTCAGCTCCATGGAGTTCATTTGGAGAGGACGGCAAGTGCCTTTAGCTTTTATCTGTGCTGAGGCAGTGTCCAGTCAGACTGCAGGTAGACTTGTCCTTTGTCCAAATACAAGGTAAGCCTCCTTGTGTTTAAATCCCAACCAGAGATGTAATGTGAGTTACTGCTTGCTTTTGTGGATAATTAGACTGCAATTCATATTTATATACCAGTTGTAAAATAGTTTCAAGAATGATACCCTGCTGAATTATTGAAAAAATAAAAAAAAATAAAAAGAGAGACTCAAACTCTACCAAACTCTCGATGCCCAGACAGTATCATTTACTCTTTCTGGTTTGTCTGTAATGCCTTATTTACTACTACACTGTAAGTACTTGAAATTAAATAAGCGCTGCTGATCCTTTCCAAGTAGCTATTTTTTTTTGACATCATCTGATTACTGTATGATGTTACATTATCTTATTTGTATCACATTTAAATTTTCCTAATAGATTCCAGGAGGAGGAAAAGGACTGAAATCTCCAGTGTTGTGTTTTTGTGTGCTAGATCAGGGGCTATAAACACAGAGCTCTTGACTCTTGTAGAATTTAGAGAAAGAAATACTTGACATGCCCTTATCAGCTGTGCTTTACCAGCAGCTGAAAAATGGAGAGGTTGGGTTTTTTTTTGCCTTTTTTCTTTTTTTCAATTTTATTCCGTATTTCATGATCACCAGGTTCTAGCACAAAGGAAATCTTTATGGCTCTGATATAAACCTTGAAAGAAAAGGGGTTATAATGGAAAAGGCTGACAGTCTCTTAACTTATGGTAGCACTAGCCATTAGAGTTTGTGTGCACATTTTTGTGTGGGTACATAGTGTGATAGTGGCAGATACTGAACGTCATTTTTCTAAAAGGCTGACCTTGAAAAATCATAGCATCAGAGTACCAATAAATGATACACAGTTCTAAAAGCTGTAAAATGTCAAACAATATGTACCTTATGACATGGTGCGATTTAATATTCTGAGATGTCATCCCTATAACTTCTGAAGCATTCTCTGTTAGAACAGAAATAATGTTGAGAAATTGTATGAGACAGAGAGAGGTATAAATTTTGATGCCAAAGTATGTTAATATGGGTGATTAGCCAAATGTTTATGTTCCGATTACCTTTTTATCTTCTCAGTATTGCAAAGGCTGCGTTGTCAGAACTGAGTGAGGAGTCTGGCAATTTTTATTCTCCTTGACCAGAGATTGAGACTGTTCAGGCACCTAGCGTACGTTATTTGATATGCCCATTCGAATATTTAGGAACATGCTTTTAAAAGTCTATGCCTCAGTTCTACTAGATATGGGGAAGGCTTTTTTTTTTTCTTCCCCCCAACTGTGTCCATATATTCCAGTTGTAAACTGTTTGGGATATAACATGTCTCTTAATAAATGAGATTAGTAAGAGATTGCTCAGAGATGACGATTCAGTCTGGGATGATTGTAGGGCTTGACTATAATGTACATGATTGTAAGAGAGCCACAGAGTGCTTTGAACTGAATTTTGGAGGTGCTTGAGCCAGGCAGATTTTTCTCTAAAATGTCAGGAGTAATTGTTTTTAAGTGTCTTATATGGTCCAGCTGAGGGACCTTTCTCAAAATAGTAATTAGTGATTTTTGTTCTAATACAGGATCCCTTTAATCTATTTGCTGTTGGTGAGATAAAAGAAAATTCTGGATGTGAGGGGAAAAAAAGCATGGATTGAAGGCTATCTAGATTTGTATGAAAAAGAATTTCTGGACATAACCTCTGTATGAAGCTAATAATGTTTTTCTAGTGTAAAAGGGCATATGTTTCCTGGTGGGCCAAGTTATGAACAAGTAAGAGTTGCTTTTCTGAAAGAATTATGAAGATCAAATTTATGTGTTTATAACTGTATATATGAATTTTATAATTATGCAGATATAAAAATATATGTGTGTATGTATTTACATGATGTATTTGTGAATATATACACCTACAGTTGCACTCTTAAACACTGAAAATAAGTGATTTAAGGCTTTTTCTAAGACCCTGCTTTAGAAGATAAGCCCTCAGGGAAGAAAGAAGATAACTTTCAGCTCTTCCCATAGAGGCTGGGGTCTTTTACTTTGCTTGCAGAGCCTTTGTGATGCCCACAGTGTTACATGGATTCTCTTCTGCTAAGCTGGTATCAAGAAGTGCAGACTCTGTGGGACCAATTGTATTAGTGTAGGCTAATTCTGCTATAGCAACATCTTGAGCACTGCTGATGAAAACTAAGAAGATTAAACTCCACATAATCTGGGGATCTTTATGTAAGTGAAGTTCAAATTACCATAAGCTCTTCAAATCATTGATCTGAGGATCAGTAAGAAGGAAAGGATAACTCAAACCAGCTCAAGTTGCAAATCTTTGGGTCTTTTTTTTTTTTTCCCTCTTCCTTTTATTTTTTTTTAGTAAAACCCTTTAAAGATGCTTTGGAATTAGAAAGTTGTTCTTGTTCTACCTTCTTAAGGGAAAGAAGCTCGGAAAAAAGGAGCTGCACAATTGTGTCTCTTCATCAGTTAACATGCAGTTGCATTGGATTTATGGAGGCTGTTAAAATGCTAAAAGTCACTGATTGATTATTTTAATGCTATCTCACTATTTCAATAAAGATGGCTTTTGAAATAGAACTGTGTCTTAATGGCAGTAGCATTTTGCTAAATGTGAATATTGTAGCTTCTGATTTTTGTATCCATTAGAAATGAGGAAATATATTCACGGTGTTCAGGGGATATACCCGGATACAACAGAAACAAGCCAGCAGGCTCTAAGTACCATCAGCTTACACAGGTTTTCACCCTATTTAACATTTAAAAATTTGTAACAAATTTTCTGTGGATTTTCAGACCTTATGGTGACAGTAATTCTACTGACATTAAGCTTGTTTTCCTCTACTGTCATTTGTAGTCTCCTTAAATGTAACATGCAGCTGTATAGTAAGTATTCCACAGGCTTTAGATTGACATCACTTGAGCAATTTGAATTACCCTGTTTCCCTATGACATTGATCAAGAAGACTAGGCAGAGTTTCAAGTATATCATCTGTCAGACTTTGTCTGATCTTCATCAAGCAGAACATGAGAACCACTTGTTATCTGGGAAGCAAAGTCTGTAATACCTAGGAGAAAATTAAGAGTGGCTTCCTACCACTCTTCTCAGCTGTGATTTGCCACTGCATCCACAGTTCACCTCGGATATTTCAAAACAGACTGGCTCTTCTCTTGCCTAGGAGTCACATCTCAAGCTTGGAGCTTCATGGCTCCATAGCCATACTCAGAGATTTGAGGTGACATCTACATGGGATGGTTCCTTAGTGTGCATCTGCACCACTGACATCCTCCAGAATGGAGCAGTCTCATCCAATTTTCCTATTCTGACAACCAAACCATGCCAGGGAGTCATTTGAAAGAGAGATACCTGGGTTGGGTCAAGCTGTTTCAAAAGCGCTTCATCACTGACTGACTTCGAGTATCCAGGAATAATTTCAGGTATGGTTTTATTAAAGTAGGGAGATAGACTCAGTGTGTGTGTGTGTCAGGCAAATTTAGATCTCAGACAGGAGCCGTATATCTAAAATTGACCAAATTACTTTTCCGAAATATTTTATGTTGATAATATTATAGAATTAATATTGCCATGTAAATGAAATACATTGTCTTTAGTCATTAAAATAGACCTTTTGAGTTTTTTTTATCCACAGTTTCAGAAGTTTGTCATAGATAACATGTGCCTGTGAAATGTTTTTATTACAATAAAAGCATCTTTGGAAGGTAGAAGGGGCTGGCCACCTGTAAAGAGCTCCTGCACTGCCAGTCGAGAAACCAGCCCCTTCTCCAACTTCAGAGGTAAAGAGGTGTTTTACTCATAAGGGGAAACTTCTAATTTTAGTAAGAACTTTTTTGCTTCTCCTTTCTAAATCCCTACTGCTGCTTGGAGATGAATTGCAGTGGATTACCATAATAATACTGTAATAGACCACCTGGACATTGTTAATAATGAACTTGATGAAATATCAATTCTGCAATGAATTTAAAATGAGCTTTTTCCTGCAGTGAGTAGAAGGACTTGTATGAGACAGTGAAGAGATTTTCTGTTGCAGATCAGTTATATTCTTTTCAGATAGCTGAGAGGTACTGTATGATCTGAGTGCTCACTGTAACAACTCGAAGTCGCCATTTTCCAGTAGCAATTGAGTAGGATTTTAAACTCTTATGACTGTGAGTGGTGATACGTTATTATGGTGCTTTTCATACTTTAGTACAAGGTTCTGTATTTGAAAATATGGTAATTTTGTGTGTTGAGCAGTGTGATGTTAACATAAAGCCCACTGAAGTCACTGAAGATATTTTTTTCAGTTGAAATTAAAATTTGCTGTATTTCCAATATATTTATAGCTTATACATAAACGAGGTATCTCTTCCATGTAACGGAGGATGATAGCTCTCCAAGAGGACTCCTTGTTTCCTTGACACTGAGGCAGCAGGGTATTGCTGTTGATACCAAGTTCTTCTCCCTGATAATGTGCTGAAAAAGACTCCTTCAGGGAGGCATTACATCTTGAGTTGGTGTTAGGATGTTACCCACATAAGATGCCAGTTCAGGAGCATGAGGAAGATGAAACTTTGGTAGGACTTGCAAAGTGAACATGCAGAATATTCTAAGGAATAATTCACCTCCCAGCCTGCAGGCACTGGTCAGGAAAGAAGAGGACCTTGTTGTTTCATCTTACTCGATTTAAATATGCTTTTCTGGCTACATAAATCTTATTCAAGTGTAGATTCCAATGGTCTGAATATGGCTTCTTTTGTAAACATTTAGAGGTTGCCTATGTTATGAAACTTCAGTTAAAAGTTGGTTTTTCTTTTCATTTATACCTGAGACTTCTTTAATAAAGGCTGTGAATCCGCAGTGGCTTAACATCTTTCAGTCAAGAGCACCTTTACCATCCACCGCAGATTACTGTTTTAAAGGATACGAGATATTCTACTTACAAAGTTGTTTCGATGTATTTAAAAATAGAAACGGACTGATTTCATTGTTTTTGAAGAGTCTTGAAAAGCCTGGATTAGAAAATTTGGTTCGATTGACCATCACGAGCATCTGTCCATATCCGTGATCTCTGTGGTACATTGCTTGATCTAACATGTCCCTGCTGCACATTACATAGCTTGCAAAATATAGAAGTGAACCATCCGTAAAAGATGATTCTAGTAGCATCATTTCCAATTTGTTAGTATGGCATTGGGAATTGTTTGTCTTGAGAAATCGCATTAATCCCTTTTGTATGTGGTTCCTGTGAAACCAAAGTTAACTAAGGAAATTTTCACGTGGAAAATATTCTTTGTCCTTCCAAAATACGGCCGTGATAAAAATTCAGAATGAGTTTTGTGTTGCATGAAAATTCAAATGGAACAGAAAATTGGAACTATACATTAAATGAATAATTGTCATTTTCTTCATTCACCACTTATACTAACATCTTTAATTGTAGTGAATTAATTTATTATGAATTTGGATTCATGCATTGCTGTTACAACACTTTGGTAATTTACTAGTAATTAATATACTACTATTGCATGGTCCAGCCATATTCTCAGGTTTATTCTCCATGCAGATTTCTTCTTTTTTCCTTGCTAGTTGAAGAGAAAATAAATAGGTACAACATTAAATTGTGAATGCTTTCATGCCAGAAAAATCCTTAGTGCTTTCAGTTACATTGTGTTCCACCAAAATGTCAAGCAGTCTCTATTTAAATTATTTTTCTACTATTAAACTGTTGGCTGATTGTGGCTGATTTTGGCTGATTGAATCTCTGACCTCTAGATCATGGAATCACACAAGTGGGAAGGGACCTCTGCGGGTCTGTGTTCCAAGCTCTGCTCAAAGCAGGTCCAATTAAAGCAGGTTACTTAGAGTCTTGCCCCATCATATTGCGAATATCTCCAAGGATGGATGTCCCATAGCATATCTGAGCCCCTGTTTCTTTGTTTGACCACCCTTATGGTAATGAGTAAGTAAGTAAATAAAGTTCTTACATCTGGTCACAATTTCCTGTATTCCAGCTTCTCTCCATTGCCTTTCATGCTATTGCTGCTGTGCATCCCTAAGGATAGCCTAGCTCCATTGTCTCTGTACCATCTAAATGAACACATTGCTCTGGTCAGAAATGAGATTGCCTTTGTTTTCCTGGTGGAAACCTGAGCAAAGCTGGCACTCTTAGACTCTCTTCATTTATTGTACATTCCAGCCCCCTCACCATCTCGTTGGTCTTTGCTGGGCTTATTCCAGCATCACGAAGTCTTACACGTATTTTGCTCTAATATTGAAGAAATATGAGCCGGCAATGTGCGCTGGCAGCCCAGAAAGCCAACCATGTCATGGGCTGCATCAAAAGAAGCACGGCCAGCAGGTCGAGGGAGGTGATTCTGCCCCTCTACTCTGCTCTCGTGAGACCTCATCTGGAATACTGCGTTCAGGTCTGGAGTCCCCAACACAAGAAGGACATGGAGCTGCTGGAGCAGGTTCAGAGGAGGGCCATGAAGATGATCTGAGGGCTGGAACACCTCTGCTATGAAGACAGGCTGAGAGAGTTGAGGCTGTTCAGCCTGGAGAAGAGAAGGCTCCAGGGTGATCTTACTGTAGTCTTCCAGTACTTAAAGGGCACCTACAAGAAAGTTGGAGAGGGACTTTTTACAAGGGTGTGTAGTGATAGGACAAGGGCTTTAAACTGGGAGAGTGTAAATTTAGATTGGATATAAGAAAGAAATTTTTCACTCAGAGGGTGGTGAGGCACTGGAAGAGGTTGCCCAGAGAAGTTGTAGATGCCCCATCCCTGGAAGTGTCCAAGGCCAGGATGGATGAGGCTTTGGGCAATCTGATGTTGTGGAGGCAGGAGGGGTTGGAACTAGATGATCTTTGAGGTCCCTTCCAACCCTAACCATTCTATGATTCTATGAACGATAGTATGTATGCAGCAAAATAATGGTATTCTGTTACCTCCAAAGTCCATCAAAATCCTTCCAAATCTTTCTCTTGTCTTTAATGGATTCTCAACCACAACTTAATTTTGTTTTGCTTCATGTTCTGCTTAAATAGCTTCATTAGTAACTACATTTCAGAGTGAGTACAGATTAATTACATTTCAAATTCTGTTTTATAGAATAGCAGGTTCATCTTATGTCACTGGGACAGCCCAAAGCGGGGAGTATTTTCTTTGGCAGTTTGCTTCTCTTTTCTTTTCTTTTTGAGTTCTAAGTCAAAGCATATGGAAGATGTGATTTAGCTTTCAAGAGTGCATGACATTCATTTTTTCATAAAACTGAACTGAAATAAGTTTTTCCCATAGGATATTTTGGTTTAAGAAAATGTTTTTATTTTGAAGGGCATGGGGTAGAGCATGGTTTCAATTCCTGTAGAAAATGGTACATTTATAAATGCATATTTTATTGCTAGCACCATATGTCTTCATGTACATTATGAAGGCCATTTATGCTGGCAGGCTCAAAAAGTGAATGTGTAATGTACCTTTAAACTCAAAGGAATTAAAAGCCAAAAATTATTGACTTTTTCATATTTCAGTATTGATCTCTGTTTTCTTTTGTAAGGAACCTATCTCTGAAGCTGTCGAAGGAGGTAGACCAAGGAGAAGCCAGGTACCCTCGTGTTAGCCAGCTGGCTGGCAGTCCATCCGTGGAGTGGCCTTTTACTGGTCTGGAAGAAGGTGGAGGAATTGAATCTTTGCCGTTCAGATTGATGCTGCAAGATTGCACAGCCGTGAAGACATTGCTTCTGAAAATGAAGAGGGTTCTTCAAGAGGTAATCACCCACTCGTTTGTTAAATTGATAGCTTTCAGCATTAATGAGCTAAGCAGCAGAAAAGGGTCAGAAAAGTTTATGGACTTTATGTCTTTTAATATGTCTTGAATATATGGAATTGATGTCTAAGTATAAATAGTAGTGCCTCAACATGGTGGAGGTCAGAAAGATTATACTATAGCAGAATTTAACTGATACTGCCATTTTGGTGTGCAGAGCGTAAAGCTTCTCTTGAGCTTTTACTGAAAAGAGGGCAAGGGAGACCCGACTGCTTTAGATCAAAATAAATTGTATTGTTTTCCTCTAGTATTTTAGAGCTTTTCAGTTTTCCTACTACATTTGTTAATTGGTATGAAGTCACATGCAATTTATTCAGAGGAGAGATGCAAAGGAAAAAAAAAGTTCTCTTAACTAACAGTATTAAAACTAAAGGTTACTAGCCTGAGTTTGTAAACAATGACAGAAATAAGATTTCTTAGGCCATTCTAACAATTTCAAGAGTCTTGACTTGTCCTGTCCTGCTATATTCTCCTGCTTCCCCCATGGATTGCTGGTGTTTCTTTGAAAATTTTCTTTTACATCCAGTTCCCTTTAGGATCTTAGAAGAAAATGAATTAATATTGGGTTCTTTTCTTTTTTTTTGACACTTTACAGCTGTGGAGCTTTGACTCAGATACTTTTTTGACAAGCTTTCATCTTCGTGTTAGTGAACTGCAGCGTGCATCTTCTTTGAGATCTACAAGACAGATAACTTTTTTGGTTCATTTTTTATCTGTAAGTTCATAGAATTACAGAATAACTCAGCTTCAGAGGGCTCCTTGGAAGTCCAATCACTCTACTCAAAGCAAGACCAACTTGCTCAGGTCCTTGTCCACTTAAGTTTTTGTTACCTTAATGAGATTTCCAGATCGTCTCTGGGCAACTGTTCCAATATTTGACTACATCATTATAATTTTTTTTCCCTAAGTTATAATCAGAATTTCCCTTCATTGTATGATGAAGTGCTAGTCACTTAACTGAGGCATTTAAATACCAAAAGAAGGCTTTGGCAAGTTTGTTTTTTTGACTACTTGCTTCTTGATAGTCTGTATCTAAATTCAACCAATTGTTGTCCTGTCTGAGAAGGTTTGTCAAAAGTTTAGCCATGATAGTTATCCATTAGTCCTCCTCAATAGCATGATTTTGCTGGGTGGCAAGCCTCATCCCTTTCAGTTTCCTTCAGTTCACTGGAAGCTTTATGTGTGCTGTTGGGCTTCTTAATGGACTTCTGTTTTGCTGAATCCGGAATTGAAATCATTAATTCTGCAACAGTTCCTGCTTATATAATGTCAGAATATAGAGTGAATTTAAAGGTTCTTGTCCACTGGGAAGGATTTGTAACCCTATTATATATGGAAATAAATAATAAGAATTATAATATTACATGACATAGCAGTTGTAACATTGGTAGAATGCTCTGTTGCTTCTGGTGTGAGTAATTCTATGTTTGGTCAGAAAAGTTCATTCTTATCATGATGGCAAGCTTAAGAATTTTGTTTTTATCTTACCAAGTTCATTAAACTTGTATAAGAATCAGCTGTGATTTTTCTATATGGAGACCTGTTGCACCTTATAGTCCTTCATTGTTAAAAACATTCATCAGGTGATCTCCACAAAAGGAACACAAGATGTTTCACGCGACTCACTGGAATTTCAAGTTCAGTAACTTATACCTCCATTTGTAGCTCATATTGATTTTATTTTTTCATTTTAATCATTCAGTCTTCTACTTAATTGTTCCTTTGTACCATATAATTTCCATCTCCTCCTCTGTCCTTTCCTTTTCTTTTTGTCTTGCCTTCCTTATGAAACCAAAATAGCCATTTTCTACTTCTACAGTTGGATGCGGTATACGATGTGGATATAATATCTATGTGCTGTAACTTACCTTCCTGTTTTTCAGCACCTTTGAGATGGAATATCCTAGTAATAGTACACATTGTTCTAGTACACAGCTAATCAAAACTCTTGCATGACTCCTATGAAATGACTAATCTGATTATTATTGAAAACTTTTGCTGCTTTGAGTTATTGTTGTTTGTATTTTCTTTTTGATTAGCGATTTGTATAACATCAATGACAGAAAAGACATGGAGAATGCTGTAAAATGGGATGGGGGTGTACTTTTTAGTAGCCCCATCTGAGAAATAGCTGTTTGATATGTAGTGTAGTATTCCAGTTCTACTGATACAAATACACTTAGTGATTCTTGAAACAACAAAAAAAAAGACTTTTCAAAGTCATTGTTAAACTACATAGTTTCCCTATCTCCATAAAAACTTAACAAACCTGTCCTTTATACAGTGGGCTTCATCCAGTGTATAATTGCAAGAAAGTGAAAGACCAATAACAGCAAAGTATTCAGAAACTGTCTTTAAAACACGTTAAAATATTAGGCATGAAATCAAAATGAGAATATGAATCAAAAAACCATGAGTAGCTAGTCTGAACAACCAAAGAGAAGGTGACCTTGAAATATATTACAAATTGATATTGGAGTGATACAACTTGATTATCATCAGAAATACAGACAATTATATGTTTATGTCACTTTTAAATTATTAGTGAATAAAAGTTTATGTCACTTTTAAATTATTAGTGAATGACTCCAGGAAAATATAATTCCATCAAATTGAAATATTGTGTTGAAGAATCTGATAAATAAGTCATTTGAGCATATTTGGCAGGCAGTTTCCACAGAGAAGGTACTCTGCTTCCATTGTAAGTAGATGTAATTTCTTCATCCAAAAGTCACTTCCGCCGCAACCAATATTATAAATCAAACTCAAAACAGTACAGAATTAAGACATAAAATAAAAAATTATTTTCTTAACTATGGAAAGCTCATGTATTTTTAGATGTAGTGAAACACGTCTAGCAGGCTTATATGGTATAGAAGTATATTTGATGCCTATAACAGTATAAAAAAAAGTATATTTATTTATGAAAATGTCACATGTTTTCATCCACTACTAAAAATATACAAAGCATACAGTCTACATGGAGTAAAATTACACAGAAGTTATCAGAAAAAAAGCTGCAGTATTTCTGTTTTATAGCTGATGTTACCCATAGAAAAAGAAATTCCAGTACTGTGTACCTCTTTATTGAAAAATAACGTGTTAATTGAGTTAAAATATTAGCCCTGTTATTCAATATAATCCTTCTTCCTGAGCACTGCTTCTAAGGAATAATTTAATTATGATCTGACAAAGTGTAATACTAGCTAGTACAATACGCTTTTCTCTTTTTTTTTTTTTGCAGTTGCTTGTAATTGAAGAATCTAAATGGAAAAACTGCATACAATATTTGCTGTACTGTGCTGTAGATTTATAAAGCTGTGAGTTTAGCTTGTTATTAGTCTTATCATGAAAAGGGAAATTGAAGACATGGCAGTAACTTGCAAGATTGAGAATGTTATTAGGTAATGTATTTAGTAAAAGACTAATGAATGATTGTTCAATTAAGAGAATTAATTACCATTTCAGTCTCAGTGAAAAAGCCTTGAAAATGTCTACTAATAATTCTTTATAGCTTTGGCCATGCAAGTCTCCTAAGGCAGATTGTCCCCTAATGGTTTGAGAACCTCATTGAACCAAGCTGAAGGTAGTCTGGAGGACCCTGGCACATGAGGAAACTCAGTGATCCACTAGAAATCGATCCAGAAAGTATGTCTGAATCTGTTCAACAGTTTTTTCTCATGAGTGTTCCATTTCTGACAGACAAATCTGCAATAAATGGAGTAACCAAGACTTGTAGGCCGCAAAGTTTCATGTAAAAGTGTGACCAGAGATTAGCAGTGTGGGCAGCTTGATGAAAGCCACTCTGGCATATAAACCAATACAAGCTGTCATGCAGCCTGTCTGTGATTTATAAGTGCATCTTGGTCTCCCTTTTCTCTCCATCTCACTGATGTTTATCAAACTTTTTTTTCCCCTCAAAGTCTACTTGATGTTGACCTTTTTCTCGGTAATAACAAAAAAAAAAGACAAGACAATGGGGAGTTGGATGGATGAAACTGGTAGATTTGCCCTCTCTGAAGAAATGAATTCTTGGCTTTCTGACTTCAGACAGACCTTTCTGCTCCGAACTGGTCTCCAACTCAGAGTCTGTGTTGTCTTTTCTCTCCCATATGCTGTGCTGTACTTTCTGCATTTTATTACATCTCTGGGCACTAATAGAATGCGTGTAGTCAATGAGCTTCTAAAAATTAGGCTATAGCTTCCTCCTCACTTAGTGCTATCAACAGTAATGAATATATAATGCCTTTTTCCCAAACAATATTTGGGCTTTTCTGCACTCTTCAGTGAAATACTGAAAGTATTTCCATCTATTAACTTTTTTTAGTTTGAGTTATAGCCAACTGAGGCAATTTCGAGGGCTGGCTAGTTGAGAGGACATTTAAGGACTTTGCCTTTGTTGAAATTGTTGGTAGAACATTTCAGGCAGAGACATATGAGGAAAACTCAATACGGTTTTGGTTTTGTGCCTGGCAAGAGATGGTCTTTATACTTAAATAAGCATAGTGGAAAAAATACAGCGATTTTGGGAAGAAATCCATTTAGTCAGTGGTGATCAGTTTTTGTTCAAGCTTTAGATGTTGAGCTTGTTGATTAATTTTACTGAATGTCTCAGTAAAAAGAAAATCTTTCCCACATTTAGACTTATTTCTACAGGTCACATTTTTCCTCTGTCCTTTATGAAATACATAGGTTATCAACTACATAAGTCTACTTTTAGATATTTTTATGGGGCTATCAGAAGTGACCTTAGTGGTTACTAATCTAGAAAATTAAGATACATTGTCTGTATGTTTGTGAAATTTAGAATATAAATTATTCAGTGCATGCCCATGCTTCTTCCACAGCTCTGCAAAACACCATGCAGGCTGTGGAGCTTTAGAAATTGAAGCTAATTGCTATGATTAGCAATAGGGATAAGTTACTCTGGACATGTATTGCATACTGTGTTTTACTAATTAATCATTTGTTTTACTGAGGGAAATTGCAGCTGTCTGTGGCTGGTGTTAAAACTTAATGTGCCCAATACAGTGGGTTGAGATTGCACTTGAAGAAATGAGAAATGTGAAAAATTATGTCAAAAGCACTGTGACACTGGCCATGACAGTTGCCTGAGACTTGGGGGACAGAGTGAGACTACTCCGTCTGCAATTAGCCTGCCAGATATCACTGGCTACATTACTTCTTGCCATGCATCTTTCACCTCATCAGTAAAATGAGCATAATTATAGAGTTGTCTTTAATGCTGCACTTGCAATCTACTAATGGAAAGCACTAAGAGAAAGCTAAGTGTTGTTCGCGATATTTCGTAGCCTGATTGCTAGGCAATATGGAATTGGCCTTAAACTGTGTTTTTTAAAGACATTAAAGTGTTTCCTGGAGTCCACTATGAAATGTATTGTGTTTACTAATATTGTCTGTTAGCCACTTAGGAAGCAATTGCAAGTTTAATACACTGTAAAATACTGCAGGTTTTCTTCCTTTAAGTAACTTTGTAATTAACCACTGTAGCATTACTGATTTATTCAACAACTCTACATTTAATGCAGTCCTTTTATCAAGTAATTCATGCTGGAAATTGGTAATTCCTTCATTTCATGGTTTCTTGACACTGCATATACCCATAAATTTAAATAATAATAAAAATGTACTAGATTTAGTAATAGGATTTAACTTTATCGTATTAAACTGCTTTTTCAGTTGGAAGTATACATGGACATACCCTTGCCCAGCTGCTTGCAAAGAATGAGCAGAACGCTCCATTGACACATTTTATGTGTATTTTCTAGGAGTGTATCTCAGGGTAATGGAGAATACTGGGAGCTGGTGGATGTAATCAGATCTTCTCTTTGGCAGTGAAGATGTTTTATTCTAAGATTATCCACTGTAAGGTATTTAACAGGAACAAACAAACCCAGTGTTTGTTATTTAGCGAGGCATTCTCAAGGTGCAAGAAAACCTTTTTCCCCTGTGTTTTTTAGGCAAGCTTCATAGGGCAAATACCGTCTCCAACATTGTCATCATGTGTGCTGAACTTAGCATATATAGTACTCTGAAATAGGTTGTAGTGCTGTCATTCCAGTCCCAATCCTATTGCTTAGGTTTCTTAGCTGAACAAGCCTTAGTTCAGATAATAAAAAAGGTGCTGGAGAGCTCTCATACTATTTCAGTGCATGCAATATAGATTTCAGTGTGTGCAATGTTTAAACAACTGTTAACAATTACAAGAAATTTTAATGGTACTTGAGAAATCCTTTTACCTGGCAGATGGAGGTGTGTTCACCACTGATTCATTTAGCAGGCCTTGTTTGGTAGAAGTTGAGCAGTTAGGAGAATGATTTTAAAGATGAAGGGTGAAGAAAAAGGTTGTATATGTCTGTGTCTTAGAATCATGGAATCATTTAGGTTGGAAAAAACCTTGAAGACCATTTAGTCCAACTGTTAACCTAACACTGACAAGTCCACCACTAAACCATGTCCCTAAGCATCATGTCTACATGTCTTTTAAATACCGCTCCCCCCGCCCCGCCCCGGATGGTGGCTCTTCCTGGGCAGCCTGTTCCAGTGCTTCACAAACCCTTTAGTGAAGAAATTTTTCCTAATATCCAATCTAAACCTCCCCGGTGCAACTGGAGGCTGTTTCCTCTCGTCTTATCGCTTGTTACTTGGGAGAAGAGACTGACATCCACCTTGCTGCAACCTTCTTTCAGGTAGTTGTAGAGAGTGATAAGTTCTCCCCTCAGGCTCCTTTTCTTCATCCTAAACAATGCCAGTTCCCTCATCTGCTCATCGTAAGACTTGTTCTCCAGACCCTTCACCAGCTTCATTCCACTCCCTGTCTTCCAGCTCAGGGGGCTGGGTACCCCAAGAACAACTGGCCTTACTATTAAAGACTGAGACAAAGAAGACATTAAGTACCTCAGCCTTTTCCTCATCCTTTGTCACCATGCTTCCCCCTGCATCCAATAAAGGATGGAAATTTTCCTTAGCCTTCCTTTTATTGCTAATGTATTTATAGAAATATTTTTTATCGTCTTTTATGGCAGTAGCCAGATTAAGTTCTAGCCAGGCATTGGCCTTTCTCATTTTCTCCCTGCATAACCTCACAACATCCTGTAGTCCTTCTTAGTTGCCTGCCCCTTCTTCCAAAGGTCATAAGCTCTCTCTCTTCACCTCCCCAGCCTGTGTCAAGTTCCAGCCAAAGCTCTCTGTTCAGCCAGGCCACTTTTCTTCCCCCACTGACACCTTTCAGCACAAGAGGATGGCCTGTTTCTGTGCCTTTAAGAGTTCCTTCTTGAAGAACATCCAGCCTTCCTGGACTCCTTTGCTCTTCAGGATCTTCATACTTTACAACAGGTGCTCTTGACAGTGTGCTCATTTCCTGACACTCTAAGTACACTTAACGAGTGTGAGGTTACAGGCTGGGACTGGCACACAGCCCCGGGGTCCTGCGGAGTCACACTAATCTCAGCTCAACAAAAAGCTCTGAGTTCATGTCATTGTCCACGGTCACATTCAGAGAGTTTTTGAGCCACACTTTGAGATTATCAGTCTCGAATACACTTAACTTTTAATACTGAGAACTGAAAAGTTTCTCTCCTCCATTTGTTCTGTTTGTTCCATTGCTGACTAGTGGCTTAATCTTTGTAGACTACATGTGTCCATCTTGCAGCCTTATTGAAACCAGATTCACCATGAAACACGTGCTCCCACATGTAGAGATTATACTGATACACACTGATACATGTGTCTACTCCATGTATCCAGAAGGTAATTGTTTAGCTGCTTTCTTACTTCTCCCATGGTTGCCTGAATGGAACGTTTTCATACGACAGTGTCACGTGCTCCAGGTCAGCACGGATTTGCATAGCGTGCTGCCCTGGCCTCCTCAACAGCCAAGTCTTAATAGCACCTTGCAGAGAAGCATTAAAAATAGCAACCCCATTAATATGTAATGTCCCAAAGTCAGCAGTTCTGTGCAATGGGCTGTGATTAACTTGTGACTGAAGACCATAAAATTAACAGTTACAAAAACGAAACCATTTTCCCATTTAGTACTTCCATGGTTTTGATTGGTTGCTGCAGGTCAGTCAGCTAAATGCCACCCAACACTCCTTGGCAATGGAGCTGATCTCACCGATTACATTTTCTGATAAATCTGCAAATACTGAAAAGTGCATTGCAAAATAATGAGCAAGCAATGGAAGAAATCCAGAACGTCTGTAAAAGTCTATAGAAGGAATTGATTATACTTAGTTGTTAGAGCTCATGAGTAATTTTGAGTTAAATGGTGCATTTATTACAGAGGGTAGATGGAAGAGTTTCTGGTAAGAAAATGGATACAACTGCCAGATCTAACAAATTTCCCGATGAGTTATCTAGTTCTTTTAACAAAGCAATTGGAAATAGGAGTGGGATGAAGATGAGTGCACACCACCCAAGCAGCACTATAGTTGAATTTTCTGCAAATCTACTGAGGTGGTTGATATGAAAGTACTAACTTGTCAAACAGTTTTGTAACTTACAAAGGAATGTTTAGTTATGAGGCTTAAAGCTGGTGCCATTGCCTTTAAGTCCAGTAGGTTAGAACCAAAAAGAATTATCCTCATTTAAATAGTTTCTCAACTTTTGAAGTTTCACGGTCCGGTATTCCTGCTCTGTTGAGTTTTTTTTCTTCCTTGTGACAGGTTTCAGGAATTTCCTGACTTGGGAAAATGACTGTTTGTATAGATAAAGCAGTAAAACTGATGATATGCAACTATTGCTGTAAATGATTGTACAAGAAGAGTAAAAATGTAATAGATAAAATGTAGGTCTGGTATTCAGGTAGCAGAGTGCCAACTGTGCATGTAGTTACGCATTTCAATATTTCTGTTTGTATATGAGCATATAGATGATTTGGCAGAATTTAAATCTAATCTCTTAACTAATTATCCCTTACCCTTGATCAGCCAGAATTTATGAAACAAGTGCTAGTATAGTTGCAGAGGAATTCTCACAGTTCACAGCGTGGATCTTGGCATAGCTCTATGCTACAGATTTATTTAATGTTTTCTCTGCACAGTGCATGCCGTTACTTTGTAGCCCAGGTTATCAGAACAGTGCTGATCATTTTCCTAGTGGAAGAAAGAAAGATATGAAGACTGTTGATATAGCATGCTTACATAAATTCATGATCTTTAAGGTCCCTTGCAACCCAAACCATTCTAAGATCATGTGATTTTTGGCCAAAATAATGCAGTTGACTTCGTGCAGTCTGGCTCCACTGTAACTCATGAAGATGAAGTGATTTATTTCAAGGGTGACATGATGCTTCCCAGTGACAGAAAAAGAAACTTTTTTTTTTGGAAAAGGATTTAGAAATCACGCATCAGGGACATATCCTACACCAGGTTTTGTAATTGTCCGGAGCCGGTTGGTAGGTACATGTATTTTTTTCATGAACACTTGGTATATATATACAGAAACATTGTGTGTCCAACAATCTGTATTTCTCTCCTTTGTATACCTGATATTATAAATATGGCACTTCTGTGCCTCCGGTCAGAGCCTCAGCTGGGTGTGAAATAGCATAAAGCCATTTAATCCAGCTGGTACTTGGTGCCTTCTCAGAAAGCTGCTTTCTTCATCTTTCTTTCTTGTTAGCTTTTCACGTTCATGGTGAGTTCCCCTTACAGAGACAGTTATTGTCCATGTGATTAAGAGCTCATGGATGAAAACTGCAATGTTAGCTCAAGCCTATGCTTTATTTATTTATTTATTTTTAATTTAAATTGAAACTCTCCTCGGTTTTCACTCCTGGACTCAATAAAAAAAAAAGGGAAGTTGTCAGGTAAAAGCAGTATCCTAATTTATGAGCTTAAAAAAGAGTATTTTTCTGTTTATCAACAGTTCTTAATGTCAAGTCAGTGTGAAGATAATCTAGATAGGAACAAAGATATGTTCAGAAATAACTGATGTTGCCTCAGTAGAAACTGGCCACATCATAAAGCAGCTAAGCAGGGATACAGTTTGACAGGTTACCCCTTTTAAGAAGGATAGAGATAACTAGAATGAACGACTAGCCAAGGATCACTTATATTCTAGGATTTTTATTTCTCTTATGTGGCTCTATTTTTCCTGTTCCTATTGGACAAATCGTTGTTGTTTTTTTTTTTTTTTTTAATATATGAGGAAAACAGCTCTTAGGTAACAGCTACAAAATGCCACCATGGAAAAAAAGACCAGGTTTCTATTACTTGCCACCCCATGCAAAATCTTTTCTAAAACTTGTTCTTCACTTTTGATTTAAACTATGTTATTAATATAGATCAGTGATGAAATAAATGCTTGAATCTCTTGTGTATAGCTGTGCCAGCCTTGCTCATCTGTGTAAGATGTTTGCTGCTATTAAACTTCTGGCAATAGTGCAAAGAAAACAAGCAGTGTTTCTGTCAGTCCTTCTGCTATGAGGAGAATGAGCATTTCTTTTTCTCTCCAGTCCCCAACCCCCTGTTGAGTTAGAAGACCTAGCAGTCTCTTTTTTTTTTTTTTTTCCCCCACCTATACTTAGTGATGCAGCTTTTTAAACTTGAACTCCTAGCCTGTCTGATTTTTAGTTTCTCATTTTTGTGGTTTAGTTCAGCTGGCAACTAAGCACCATGCAACTGCCTTGCTCACTCTTCCCCTGCCCCCGGTGGGATGGGGAGGAGAAAGTATAACAAAAGTCTCGAGAGTCGAGACAAGGACAGGGAGGGATCACCAGTTATGGTCACCGGCAAATCAGACTCGACTTGGGGGAAAAAAAAAAAAAAAAAATTTAGTTCATTACCCATCACATCGGAGAGGATAATGAGAAATAAAGCCAGATCTTAAAAACACCTTTCCCCCACTGCTCCCTTTCTCCTGGCTCTACCTTCTCCCTGCCAGCAGCGCACAGGGATGGAGAATGGGGGATGGGGAATGAGGGTTGTGATCAGTTCGTCACACATTGTTTCTGCCACTCCTTCCTCCTCAGGAAGAGGACTCCTCATACTCTTCCTCTGCTCCAACGTGGAGTCCTTCCCCATGGGAGACCATTCTGCATGAACCTCTCCGATGTGAATCCTTCCCATGAGGTGTAGTCCTTCAGCAACAGACTGCTTCAGCGTGGGCTGCCCATGGAGTCATGGCTTCTTCAGGTGTAGCCACCTGATCTGGCATGGGGTCTTCCATGGCCTCAGATCTTCAGGGAGTGGCCCACTGTTAATCTCCAGCTCCAGCATGGGCTTCTCACAGAGTCATGGCCTTATTTAGGCACAGCCACCTGCTCCGGCATGGACTGCTCCACTGTTAATCTCCACGGACTGCAGGAGGACAGCCTGCTGTTTCGCTGCGGGCTGCAGGGGAATCTCAGCTCCAGCACACCGCCTCCCACTCTTGTCTCCATTGACCTTGGTAGTGGTTTCTGTCACATACCACTTCTCTCTTCACTGCAGCCACACTGGGCCTGACTGGCCCAATGAACCCTGGTGGGATAAGTTCCACCCAGTGGTCACCCTGGGAGTGAGGAGCTTTGGAGCACTCCAAGCTGCCCTGCTGCCCCCCTGTCCTTGCCAGACAAGGGGGACAGGGTGGCCCAGCACAGACAGCTGCCCTCACCTTCCCGCTCGCTTTGCTGCACTTCGCACATGGCACAGGTGCAAAGTTTTTGTCAAAAAAAAAATTTGTATAACGTTTGTCCAAAATGTTGTTCACAGAGGTGCTGATTGGCTTGGCCCTGGCCAGAGGTGAGTCCTGCCTGGAGCTGTGGTATCTTCTTGCAGCTTCTTACAGGGGCTATCCCTGCAGCCCCTCTTCTGCTACCAAAACCCCACAGCATAAACCCAACACGTTCATGCACAGTGCTACGGAGCAACGGTTGCTTTCAAAATAAGACTAGCATGGTGCATGTAGACAGACATAATTTAATGTGTCTGGATATTTTATGCATAAAAGATTTAACCAAAATGATCACTTGATATCTAAGCAAATCAGAGTTTTTAACTGTTTGATCGCACGCATGTGGGACGTTTCCTGATTTGCCCCATCAGAAGGAAGAACTTTGTGTTCCCTTTGTGTAGGTTACTTTGACATTTAAACAGAAGGTTAGCTTGTTTGGAGGACTCAAAATGAACATTTGAGGTAAAGTTTAAGATAACCCAGGGTAAAAATACTGCTAATCATACTAACCTTTGTAAAACCAGTCAACTGTCATAAGTATCTGCTGGCTAGTTCTCTTTCTTGTTAAAGATCTCTTTCAAAGCTCATTGAGGCAATGGAGAGCTCCGCGTTGATGCTAGTGAGCTTTGGATAACTCCCTGAAGACAGTGACATCAAAAGGAATTTGTAGTCGTAGTTTCTATTTGTGTGTGGTTGTCGTTATAATTCACATCCTGGTGGTGCCGAACTGCCTTTTTTTGTTGTGGTTGTGTGTGCGTGTCTGCGGGTAAAATGTGGATATATAGCTGTATATTATTTATATATTTTTACGATAAATTAGTGAAGAAGATAGATGTGCCATTATAATGCACATGTAAGCATACGGTTCTTACAGATATACCTAAAATAAGCCCACTGTCTCTTGCTAATTACATTGATGGTAGTACTGAATTTGCTGCTAAAAACTGAAACCATACTAAAAACCTGCAACATAATTCCAAGTAGGAAGTCTTTCTACTTGTCTGTGTTTCTTAGACTGTTGTTCAGATACTGATCTTTCCTACTGCACGTCATTTCATCTCTCATAGGACTAGTCTTTCATAACTGATTTTTCTAAAGAATGTGAATATTTCTTTTCACTTTTGTGATTAATTTCTTTCTTAGTTATGTCTTTTTTTATTGAGATACCATTATATTTGGACCATGCAGGCTTCATAAGTATATTTTGTCTGGCAGTTTTGGAGGCTGTATTTTACCATATACTGTAGTTTGCTCATAGGATACAATATTTGACTGTTTGTTTATATGTTCATATAATTGAACCTTTTTTTCACAACTTAGCGATCTCTCTGTTTATCTCATGGTTATGGCATGTTTTGGCAGCTTCTTGAACAATTTATCTGATAAAAATATAACTGTTTACTATTTATATTCCAGCTTTTCTGGAAATATAATTATGTAGTGTTATTTGGATAAATTATTTTCTTGTGTTCTAGTCACTTTAGGACTTGTGTTATGTGCAAGTTAATTGGCTAGAATTAGTAAGAATTAGTATACTAGTATTAGAACTAGTACACAATATTCTTCTCATTATTTTGATATCATTTTGGTTCCTTCTCCCCATACATTTCCATCTGAATACTGTAGAGGATCTTAGAGAAGCATTTTTTAGTATCTTGACAGCATTTAAAGATAGAAAAAATTGAATTGTATAAACACCAAAACACGTTGTATCCTTAAGCAAACTTGGATGAACTTTGGTCCTGTAATACTGTCATACCACAATACTAGTGACACTGTTTATAAGTGATTTTCAGAACTGTGGGCAGATAGCTGAAATGCAGTGTGGTCTTTCAGATGCTACTGGAAAACAATTGAGATTTTGGCAGTTTGATAGAGTAAGTGTCTTATGGAATATATTTTCATCAGAGTTGGAAGGCGGCACCTGGAGCATGTAGTATGGTGGCAGAATCACCCGAGGTCTTCAAAGCCAGTGCTTTCTTTCATTGTTTGTCTTTGTTCGTGTAGTAGGACCAGGATATAAATAAATATGTAGTGAGTCTTCAAGTGCTGAATTTTATCTTTTAAGATCTCACTTAGTTTTGTCTGTGCTGTGGTTACAATTTAAAACTTCATTCAATTTTCAGTGGAATAAAATAGAAATGAACCTTTTTGACATACTGGGAACTGAAAATGTGTGTTCTTCTAGAGTTGTTTCAATGTGTCAGAATAACCAAAATTTACATAGCCGTTGTCTATTCTTATCTTCTTTTTGGGAAATGCAGTACCAGCGGTGATAGCTTTATTCATGTACTTCATTCAGGAAAGTATTCTGTGCAAGTTAGACCAAAAAAAACCCCTTCATTGCATCCATCTTGGTTTTAATGTTAAATTGCAAATTCTTGCTGTGATCTGGAACATGGCTGCACAAAGGAGAGGTCATGAAGCAAAGACGCAAAAATAGGAACAGGAGAAAAGTGGTGAAATATGAACTAAATGTGTGCAATAGAAATGCTTCACTGGAAGGGCAGTTGGTTGAGCTAGTCTGGCACCCTGACAGGCCTGCTTCTCTATTTGCTATTTGCTGAAGCAAGTAATTTATCCTGACAGTAACTTTGCCAGTACTGTAGGATTTCTATTTCAATAAGATTAACACCTTCTCCCTGGTTTCTAAGAACAAATATGCTTTATTTCTTGTTTCTGGATCTTGTCATCTGTCTTAACTGGTCTTGCTGTGGTTTTTATGTGCACGCTTTAGCAGATGCTTTTCATGAGCTCCAGAAATCAGATCTAGCAGCTGAGCTTCTTAGCTCTCTGAAGTCCTTTTTGTTTGTTTGTTTTTTGTTTGAGAAGGCAACATTGCATCATGGGAGAGTTGAACCTCTGGTCTGCTGCCCCCATTACCGCTGGTATTTAAAGTTTTATCACTGTAGCATATCAAGGACTGGGTTTTTTTTCTCCTTAATACTGTCTCCTGTTGTAAGACTCTGAACTCCAACTGCAAGAGAAAGCAAGGAGACAAAGGCTTGGAGTAGCCATTATTCCAGACGGCTTTTGGAGCAGTAGCATAAAGATATTAATATACTGTCTGCTGAAATTCTCAAATTATCCTGAAAGTATGCTTTGGCCCATGATATTATTCAGGTTCTTCTTGTTCATCAGCACTACGATAACAAGTTGACTCACCTGTTTTTGAAGGAAAAAAAAATCTTAGAAGTTGTGAGCAAGGAAAAAAAAAAGAGGTGTTTACAATTATATAACATACAGGATTTATTCTGGATTGGGATGGTGCTGGTAGTGAGATGTGAGAATCAACTTAAAACGAGATGTGTGTTTTTTTCCTTTCCTATATTAGGTTTTTAAAGGCAGAGCTTTATTTAAAGAGGTTTCTGCCCAGCAGAATGCATTGATAACTTGTAATATTGGCTGTTAGAGGAGAGGGCATTGTGTACTGCTGGATACCAGCAAAGAAGGTGCTTGTACCGAAGCACAGTGTTTAGTTTCACACTGAGACTGACAAAGTACAGCTGAAATTAAAGTAATGACATTAATGAAAAGTGAGCTAAATTTTAAAGTAAACTCTATTGTAGTTTGTGTATGTTGCTGATTTTTATGTGAACTCATTCCAACAATTCTTAATTTTCACTGAAATCAACAAATTTGAAATCTGCCATTCTTCTTAGTTTCAAATATGAGTCTGCCTTATGGCATGGTCTCCCAGCATAAGTGATCAAATAGCTAGTGCAATTTTTCTCATGGATGCCTGAATTCCAGTTTTGTGCTTGAGTCCAACACACATCAGCTCAGTCGCAGGATGATGTACAGGCCTTCATGAAACAGATGAAGTCAATCTGGCAACTTGAATTTGCAAGTTGTAAAATAACCAGTGCACAGCAGATGGAGGCACTCCTCACGCACTGACCATCTAGAAGGGCCTGTAGAGCCTGCCTGGACCAGCCATCCAAGCTGGACCATGACATGAAATAATTGGGGTGCTGCACAGCAGGCACTTCTGCTGACAAAACCTCCTGCGTCCGTTCTTGTACATAAAGAAAACGCATGCACTGGCTTTTCTGGTAACAGTGACGTTTTTCTGCATAGACTCTATCTATCTAGAAAATATTGTTTTTGAAGCAACTTAGATTTCAGTAACATTAAATAGTGGATTTACACCAGTGATTGTGATACTTCAACTTCTACTGCAGTAGATAAAAAGAAAATAATGGCTGTATGAATTTACAGTTACATTAATTTAACTGGTCTCCTGCTAAATGTTTTCTCCACTCCCCAAAGGTACTTTTTCTTAAGAAGCACTGAAGACCTAGTTTAAATTTTGAGAGCTAGGGATCTCAACAGCTTGACAGAGTTTTCACATACGAGCCCTCTGTGGGCAACAAGAAGCTTCTACTTCTCTTTGCAGCACAGATGTATTCTGAGTGGTGCTACGTTTATAACTCCATTCTTTCACATGCTAACAGAGAACAGTGCAGTCATCAGTTTCATTTTGGAAGTCTGCCTGTTGCAATTGTTTTGTAGTTGACTATACCATGAAAAGATCCTTGGCTGTGAAAATTAAAAAACTTTTTTTGTTGCTGTTGTCATTTGATTGATTATAGCACAGAAGTGATACAGTACAAGTTAGCACAGGCTAATTCTATTTAAAAAATCAATCTTTGCTTATAACTAGAGTACAAATTGTCATGCCTTAATGTAATCTTAAGACTTTCTCAACCCAAATCAACTCCAAAAGTTAAATGTTTGCAAATGTAAGTTCATGTTGATCATGTGGCTCTCGCCTGTACTTCTAATGCTCCACTACATCCCAGATAGGACTGGACAAAAGTCTCATTAAGTGTGCTTTCAGACATATGGATCATGCTGTTCTTGATCTGTGTTTGTCATCTGTGCTTTAAAACGTTCCTTTTTTTTCTTTTTTTCTCCCATGAATGCTCCTAGATGTTGTGAAAGTTTGTGAATATTTTGTGAAGATTGCAAGATATCAATATTTTTCTTTTGTTTTACTCCATCCAAGGATGGATTTATTCATAGTAAATTTCTACTCCTGTGTATCAGTGGCCTCTTGCTCTGCGTATGCATATCGCTTTTTGTAATATCCATCTTTTTCAGTGACTATCTGGCATATAGAACATCAGTTCAAGTCTTTCCATTAACTGTAATAGATGCCAATTGAGAGAGACTCCAAAAGAGTCTTTCCATCTCCTTTCAAAGAAATTTTATGGGGTTTAATGTAGATGATAAGCCTTTGTTAAGATTTTTTTATCTTCCTCTAAAAATGAATAGATTACTGTACAGTTACTATAGAGTTGTGTAGGACTTGAAAGAGTATTAACAATGTAGCATTTTCTGTGGAACCTCGTACATTGGCTTTATGATGTTTTCAACTTAATTGTTAGAAGACAGAAACAGATCAGTCATTAAGGTCATACAGCTCTGTTGTGTGCCTAACAATCCTACACCCTGTAAAATATTTACGGTTTTTAGGTTTTGCAAGCCATATTGCCAAAACATTCACATAGTTTTGTATAGAAATGGTAACACTGATTGCTTTCAAAGACAAAACTGCGGTGATTTTAAAGTGCATGCATATATATAGAATGACGTTTGGAAGTAGAAACAAGGTTGTCTTAAGTTCCAGTAAAAGCACGATAAAAACTGCTGTATGTATTCAGAATTAATATATAGTTTCAAATGAAATCATACCTTTAAGTTCAGTCTTCCAATCTGCTTGAAAAATGTACAGTTGTTTATTTGTCTTTGTGTACTGTTAGCTTTTTTTTTAATAGACTGACTTAACCAGCTAATAATTTTAAGAAGCAATAGACCTGCAAAAAAAAAGGCAAACATGACTTTGGAAAGAAGGAAGAAAAAGTTATAGCATGCAGAGAAGAAAAGGCTTCTCAGATTACCTGAGATTACCTCTGAGCTGATTTCTTGGGGGAATAGGTTGGGGTTTTTTTTGTTTGTGTTTTTTTTTTTTTTTTAAATGAAATACGTTTGTGTGGGAGATGAGAAAGTTGTATAAAACTTCCAAGAGGCATTTTTGAGTAGACAGTTTTACATGCTTAGCAACTGTTAAAATATGTCCACTGTTAAACGCCTTTAGGGAGCAGAAGCAGTTGTTTTAGAAACAATATACAGAATGGCAAGATTTTGGTGATTTATTCTGCCGAGCTGCTGCTTCTTTCTGTTTGAAAACTTCTAGCAAATGTTTCCTGTAGTCTTAGTTTTTCATTCTGAAAAGATGATAGAAACCCAGGAGATTTTCATCTAGTGCTTTCTTATTCTTTCATATAAAATACATTTTGCTCTATACCAAGACCACAATAGATGAATTGGGATAGCATCAGTCTTTCAGCACGTGTCAACACAAGCAGCAGATGGTAACTGCTCTTTTTAGAGGATGCCCAAGGAAGAAATGATGTTTCATTTCCTGCCTTACTCTTCTTTGGGCAAGGGAAGATCAGGAAAGAGAAAGAAACTAGTACAGTTCTTCAAAGAGGGAATCTCATTTCCTGCCTCGCACCTGTGCTGCTGCACTGGCTGCAAGTCAGGAAAACCAAACCTCTGCTTTGTCTTGATGTATAGCTTCAACACCTCTATGGCAGGAAGGGAGAATCCACAGGGCAGTCACCAAAGGAGTCATGAGACCAGAGCAATTTCTGAGTAGGACAAGTAAGGCTGGAGGAGGAAGTAATTTTTTCTTTTATGGGGCTGAGAGTGCATCAGCAAATTCTGACTTCTGCGGTTTCCGTGTACTAAAAAAAGCCTGTCTTTATGTTCAAATCAGGCAACATTTACTAGCATTTTGCAAACACATATAACAAGAAAGACGGCTTTTTTGCATTTACCTTTCAATGTGTAATATAAATATGTGTGTGTTTTACAATGCCTCTGTGAATGATCTCATATTTTTCACATGCAAGTTTACCTTTAAATATTGAAGAATACATGAACTAGAACAGACAACTGACTAGACGTTTCTTCCTACGAGGAGGGCTAGCGTTTACGAGCCACATATGTCCTACTTGTATTTTCAAATGACAAGCCTTTTCAAATGGTGAACTTGTTTTCTGCCTGATGCTCACACAGACATTTTCTGGTACTTAGAAGCGCATTTGCAGATTGCAGAGCCAAGCAAGTTTCACAGCATGACAGACCAAACTCTAAACACTGTTGCCGAACATAGAAGGAAGATGAAATTATCCTTTTTAAAATTTCTGTCAGTCATTACACGTGATGACAAGTTTCAACTTTAAATTGGAACATAGTGGAATAAAAATAGCTCGGAATAGAATTAAAACATAATATAGTGAATCTAAACTCTTTGCATGGAATACTACTTTTTAAAAGTTATAAGGAAAAACCCAGAGGTGGCAAAATATATCATTTTCAGTCTGGAGAAAGATTGATAGCCTTAAAATGTGTCTTATCATGCCAAAAATAATCTTTATGCTAATGGACATTCCTTATAATATTGCCTATAGGTAATTAGAAATTATGAAAGAGGGCAAGAGACCTTGAGTTCACATTAATAAAGTAGTACAGTGAGGGAGGATAGAGAATAACTAATGTGTACTGCTGTCTGGCAGACTATGTGAAAGATTATTGAAAGGATATTTAATTTTGATACTAAATCAAAATTGTGGTAGGAAATGGAAGACAAACTTTTTATCCTTCCTAAAAAAGAATAAAATTAGATCTTCTTTGGCTGTTTTTAATGACAGGTTCAAGAACAGTAAAAGCTCTTCTTATAGCTGCTTCCCTCACTGAGAGGAGTCTCCCAAAGATGAAAGGATAGGTGGGTTTCATTTTAAATGTGATAGATGGTACTTTCCATTTATCAGAGAGAATGGAGAGGACAATACCCAAGTGCATGTGAGGGGAAAGAGAATGTTATAGGCACTACATAGGAGTACTAAAGTGTGGAAAATGGAAAATTAAATATATCTATCAGTATCAGACTACAAAGAATAGGAACCATCCTTCCTGGAGCAGTTCACTAATGTGTACATGGAAAGAAAATGAGAATACAAGAACTGAAAGAGATTTTTTTGAGTAGTATTAAAGTGTAATAGCAACGGTGGAACCATTTGTTTATATTCAGACATAATAAAGTGAATTCTGAGAAACACAATGTTAGGGGTGGTAGTGTGTGTCCTCAGGCTTTCTCGCATGATTTGTGTAAGTAAAAACCAACGTATTACAGGATTGAGTGACAATGGCATTTTGAGTTCATCCTTCTGTGAGAAATGCTATGCCAGTGCTGCTTTTAGGCTGTGGTCCTGCTGGAACTCTGACAGATTTGGGTGGAATTACCCTGGTTTGCTGTAACCAAGAATACATAAACTTGAACAAACACCTTGATGGTTCAGTCACCTTCAATTTCTTCTGGAAGTCCAGAGCTTCCACTGGCTTCTGGAGTGTAACGTGAGCCCTGCATGTCTGTGTATAAGGATTGAAGAGGGAGCGTGAGCGAAATGAGATTTTGTGCTATATTTTCATAATTCCTTACACAACAGGCAGTGAAAAATGAATAGATGAAGACAAAGGCATAATGAATAATATACTATAAGCCTCAGTGAGTATTATTCTTTTTGATTAGCTATTCTTAAGTTTTCTCTTGGAAGTAGGTAGTGTCATAGTTTCCCACGTTGTTTCAGTTTTGAGGAGAGCTTCCTAGGTGCACCTTCTGAGGCGGCAAAACCTCACTCCAAGTTCAGGATGTTTTAGGGGAAGAACCCTGTCTTCCCACAAAGGTTCTTGCAAACTTCTACCTTATCATAAACTGCACTCTTTGAAGTTATGTACATTAGCAAGGCATAAAGTAGTTATTTTTAAAGTAGATATTTTTAAATATTGAAAGGGCTTGATTCAGTTCCTTTACTGTAGATGTTGAGTGCCATTTAAGATGTCTTACGGTAATCTATCTACCTTCTAGCTCCAGCTCTTGAAGAGCATGAGTCTCCTACAGGTCCAATGTCATATCTGCCGGCCTAAGCAAATGTCTTAAATACCTTAGGATATCTCAGAGACGCTTTTATTTAGGCAACTGAAATGCTCCAGAATCTTAAATCAGAAACCAAACAGGTCAAGAGAACTGCATCCTACTGTGTTTGTATTTTTGTAGTACTGTAGAGAGCAACAGAATATAAAGCTGGAGTAATGTTTGATCTAAATGTGTTTGCTGTGATAGGGCTACTCACACGGAGGTATGTGTTCTATTTTCCATATACAAAAAAAGAAAGAGATAATTGTTTTCCTTTATTTTCTCTTCTATGTTTTCCCTTTCATTGTAGCCTTTTTTTTTTTAAAGAAAAATATGTTGAACAGACATTAAAAAAAACAATCAAACCCTAAAAACGAAAAAGCGCAAGCGAAAAAATCATGTCCGGTTTACGTAGAAGTCTCCTTACCTTTTAGACAAGAAAAGCTAAATCTCCATTTTTCAGTATTGTTAAGCATGCAGTAAAATAATGCAGTTACTAGCCTTAATGACAGTATCAAGCCCACACAGCTTGGCGCTATCTTTCAGAAGAAACTTTTCGTGTGAGGCAAGAATGACACTAAAATAGTTCATCTAACAGCACCATCAGTGCTTTTCTGCTAGATTTAATCTCTGAAGTTGTGGGCTGTTGCTTTTGAAGCTCAAATTTCAGCTAGAGTGTGTATTAGATTTAGTGAGCTGTTTGATTTCATTACAAGGCATAGGTCTGCTGCGTTTCTCCGACTGCACAATCCGCCTGCCTTTGCAGAGAGCACTCCCGCGGGAATCAGAGTGTTCGTACGATGATGAAAAATTAAACCTTCCGTTTGATGCTCCTTTTACTGAGGCTCTGCAAGAGGATGTTGAAATACCTTCCGTGTAATAGGCAGCTGGAGTAGAGTATTATCCATCAGTGCGGGCATAATGATTTATGTGAATACCTATTTATCACTGTGTCTGGTGACAAGCTCCAGTGAAGCTCTGAGCGTTCCTCGTGGTTACCCAAGGAGTGGCGTTACTACATTTCCGGTTAGCCTTTGATGCTTTTTTTTTTTTTGTCTAGCACTTGTTTTTATCGGTTTCTCTCTACACCAAATGAAGGAGCACTCTCTTAGCCAGTTAATCCTCCTTCCTATGTAGGAGGCGTAACCTCCTCAGAGCAGCTCCCTGCTCACCAAAAATTACAAACCTGTCTAAAAGAACTGTCAGCGCTCAACTGGAGAGGAGCAGACGTAGGATATGTCTGCAGTGCAGTGGCTGCAGCTGGGGTAGACGCAACGGAGCTTGTTTTAAACTTGAAGTATCTCGTAATGTAGCTGCTGCACCATTAAGCACGACGTGAGTTTCAAAAGCTGCCGGAGACTTTGAAAAGGCTCTAAGGCAGCCGTAGCGCAGGCGTGAAATTCAGGCTGCTCCAGCCTCCTTGCTGGTGGTGCCCACATTAGCTCGTTGAATGCTGGAGGCGGAGGCGTCCTGCTGAGCAACAGTGATTTCAGCGCAGCCTTCCCGATGGCTTCAATGCTGTCTTGCTTTAAGGAACTTCCCTTTTCATTTTTTGGAAAGAAATATGAAAGCGAAGCATACAAACGTGTTGTGTTTTTTTTCAGTTCTGTTATTTTTATCTATGTTGAACAATGTTACTCGCAATGCAGCAGGTGCTCCCCACCTCACGTTGGTCTGTGTTTCTGCAGCTCTCTGGTAATGTATGTGGCTGAGTCCTCCTTTCTGAGAGATTTAAATGTTGGGGATTCTTTGCAAAGGACATAAAGCCTACTAGATTTTAAGTTGGCCAGACTGCTATTAACAATTTCCTATGTATTGGTACTAAGATCCTTTTAATGTTCTTGTTCATAAACTCTTTAGCCTCTGAAGCTGTTAATTCCATAGTAAGTAAATTGCCTCATTGTTTCTTTCTGAGGAACCAGTGTTGTCCCAGCAGTGTGATCTTTTCAGGATATTCCCAAAGAAAGAAAGAAAAAAAAAAAAAAGATAGCAACAAGGTCAAAAACGCTCCAAGATTTCCCACTAGCAATTACATTCATCATATGCAGCTCTCTGGTGGCCTCTTGGCCTCACTAATTGCCTGTAGTGCAAAGTAATTTTATGTCTAAAATAGCTTATATGCCTCTAGCTTGGGTGAAGGCCACAAATCAGGCCAAAAGTTATAACTGAAAAATCAGAACAAAATCCAAGCTAGTGAAGAAGTAAATTGGCTTGTACGATCCTCTGCCTGTCACATCTGAAGCTCCTGTCTCTTTTCCTTTATTTTCTTAAGTTGAGTTAGTGGTTTTAAACCAACCAGCTGGCATTTTGCAAAGGCACGTGGTCTCCCAGCTGCTGCCTGTGAGCTGTGATGGGTTTGTGTTTGAGTGCTGGTACCATCCAAAGGGAGCCAAGGGCAACCTTCCCCTCCTCCAGGTACCGTGGCTTAGCAGGTAAGCATCAGACCATGACGTACAGCATGCTAACGTGTTGTTCCTAAGAGTCTGAACACTGGTACGTCCCCTGATTTCTGTTTCAGAATGCTCTGCTTCCCCCAGCAGTGAGGAAAACTGGATCTGTGCCGTACGAATAGGCCTTTAGGCAGTGTGAATCCACAATGTATCTTCTGTGTGTACATTTATGCACACACACACCCCCACGTGTGCTCTGACACTCACTACTATTCCTTAGTTGACATGGGAAGTATCACTTTTTTTGGCAATGATTTTTCATAGTGTTTAAAAGCATTAAAAGAAATTAAGTATCCTGGTTTTCATTGTATTTTATTAATAAAGAAACAAGTGCAGACTGCCAACAATCAATCTTCCTTTCTAATTTCCTTCTCCTTTCCCCTCTCATTCTCATTACCTGGTGGCTACCTGGGAGGAATTAACAGTCCGAGGAGTAACACTTCTTGGTGTGATGCAGATTATGGGTTTTCTCTTAATTCAGATCAATCCCTAAAGTGGTTTTTGCTGCCTTTTTTTTTTTTTTTCTCCCTCCTTCTTAAAAACTAGATCTGTCTCACAGCTCTTGCTGTCTATGTAGGCGAGATGGATATCCTCGACAGTTTATTTTTTAATATTTCAGGATAGTGGCTCCTGGAAAATAATAGAATGTTTTCCCATAAATTAAGTCAAATTGGAAGCATTTGGCAATGACATTTCCCTTTGCATGTGTATAGAAAAGCTTTTTTCTCCTCCATCTGGATGCTATGGGTATAAATTACTGTAAATTAGAAGATGCTGTGTTCCTGTGATGGCATCTTTTATTCTTGATCCTGAAAAAGAAGTGTAATTTTCATTCATTTTTAGTGTTGTGCTAGGATATCTTATCTTCTTAACTGAACAGGGCTCATCTGCTGAAATGAAGGATGCATTTTATGTTCAGCTTGCCAGTGTGCCCTTTGCTATCATTCAGTGTGACATAATAATAGCTTGGATGTCTTTCACTTTGCCTACACCATTTGCAATATGGGAAAATTAAGAAATTATGGGTTTAGTGTTGCTTGTCAAGAAGACCTGAAACTGTCTCTTGTTTTATACCTTCACTTTTCATCTTGCAAACAACAGAGTCCTTGTATATTCAGTTCATTTTCCTAGAAGAGCAAAAATGTTTTACATTTTGAGTGAAAGTGTGGCATAAACCAGCATTTAGAAAAATGCCAACAAAGCTTTTTAAACACAAAAAGTTTAAAATAATGTATAGAGTTTTCATGCTAAAGAAACTTGTAGTGTGAGTTATCTTCTTAAACATAATTTAGGAGTCTACAGCAATTTAGAAGTCTAAAATTTGAATTCTGAAAGAGGAAACATAGTTCAGTGGTGGTTTATATTTATTCAAGAGGAAGTGCTAACTTTTTGCAAGTTTTATGGGACATGTAGGTCTAGACTCTCAGCAGCTGCCCATAAACTCACATTGTCTGTCTTACAGATCCCTAAGTACCTCTCCTCTTGCTTTGTCTTTTAAACCACTTTGCTTAATTTAGTCTTTCTAAATATGCAAACAATTGCCATCTGATTAAAATAGTTTTATGGAAAGAAATTAGTATTGAATTATTCTGAGGCACTCTCATGATTATTTATCTGTGAGTAATATAAAGCAAGAAAGTTGCACTTATGCATAGTTATTTAAATTTATTCTGAGAATTGGACCCAAACCAGTCTCCTAAATCCAGTCTTGAAATTACGCAGTAGCTGGGGTGTTGATCTGCAAACTGTAACTGGCTCAGACTCTCTGGGGTTATGTTCAAGTGCTGAAGTCAAAGCCAGGCTCTTTGCTGGAGGAGGGAGTGGGCGTAGGGTTGGACAAGGCTCTGAGCCTCGTGATGCCAGCTCACCTCTCCTCCTTGTGTGTGCTTATAACGAAGATTCTCCTCTAACCTGAATTGTTCCAGCAACCAGATGGCATTGGTTGATTAGAATAAGTGTGTGCTATTAGTGTTGAGTAGTATACAGGCTAATGACAGCAGCTGGTCCAAGCCAGTCCATCAAATTGATCAGAAGTAAAATTTTCAGTAGCTTTTCTGGATAACACAAGTGTGTAGTAGTTACTAATTTTACATATTTGTTACTAATTTTATGTATTTTTCTCAACCTTTTAATCTGAGATCTAATAGCTCACCTTCCTGCATTATAAATGTCACAGTAAAGTAGGCAAATGCTTTTTGATTTCTGTTTGTCTATTGAAAATAAAGCCTATGTAATAGAGAATTAAGTCCCAAAGATCCTTTTTAGTATGTTTTATAAATTACTGATTGCCAGAGCTGAATGTCATGCTGAATTTAACTTGAAACAGTCTATTCCACTGTCTTTATGAGACAGGAGGATGGAAAGTCAAAGCAACGGTGATAGTGAGCTAGACTTGGAATAACTACTCAGACCCTGGCTTATTTTCAGATTTCTTCTCTGGAATTCATGGAGTTACATAGAGCATGATCTTTATGTATCTAGGTAACACTACAGAGGTCAATTCTGTGTCCTTTACCAGATATATGGCCACATGTATATTCCACGCAATTCTCAAAAATGCTTTTGTTTAAAGTAGTATGTGAACATGTTTTAAGGTCTTTTGGAAGTCAATGGGATGCAAACGTTTGCTTAGATTTAATTTGTTTATCTGAAAAGGGAGTAATGTTAATCATTATTTTACTCTTATTCTGAAACAGGGACCTCAGTTTATGATTTCATACAGGAAGGGCCTGCCCACTAACCAGGAACCTGTTTATGCGAACTTTGATACTATAAGCATCTTAACTTCAGCCTGCAGGAATTAATGTACCACAAGGAAGAAAGGACGTGCTGTTTATTGGTCTCATTATCTCTGTAGAGTCTTGTATTTTCTTCTTCCTTTCTTTAAAGTTCAGAAAGTCAATAATGAAGCATCTTTTTGAGGAAAAGATTATCTGAAATTAAGATAAATATGTTAATACAGGCAAATCTACTCGTATCTTAAAAATTAAGAGTGCTGTCTGAAGATGTCAAAATATGACAATATTGCAGTCACATTAGTGACTGCACCTTAGTATTAGGTATTTTTTGGTATTGCGTCTGAAGAGTTACCTGTAAAGTACTGACGCAAAATTGATAGTTGTTTACCTGGAACAGGAGGGAGTTACTTGTGGTTTGTGAAACCTCCAGAAAATCAGGAAAAAATTGTCCTAACCTGTCCCTCTTTACCGTAGTATATTCAAGAAAGAAACCAAACCCTATCCTGTCTATCCTGAGGTTAATGTTTGAAGGCAATGAAAAGTATTCTTTATTGTGATGCTAATATTCCAGGTAAAAGTGGCCCTTCCTTTTTTAGCCCTGAAATGCATCTCGCTTCTGCTTCTCAAATAACTAACACTTTTGTCAGGAATTAAAAACTGTTATGTAACTCCCCTCCAAAAAAGGAGGCAGATTTGGAGGCCTTTCTGTTTTGCCAGTTGTGTATAAAAGTGATCTTTGCATCCGTGTTCTCTGCAGAGCTTCATGCGTGTCTGTTAATCAAGCCTGGAGAATGCCTTGTGCTTGTTACAGATTTCCCTGGTGCCTGAGGAGTGCTTCCTTCCTGCTGAACTGCCTTGCCTAAGTAGCTGCTGTCCTAAAATCTGGGGTTTGGAACAAGCCAAAGTAGGCTTGCAACAGTGCCCAACCAGGTCTCCATATTACTGTGGTGCCATCTGATGGCATGGAGATGAAGTTAACCTTGGCATGCCCCTCCAGGACTGTGAGATTTTTGTGAAGGAGTTGTTTTTAGCTGTGGCACATATGAATGATGTGAATGTGATGCAGTGATTAGCCATTATTAGAAAGAAGATTTTTCTCCATTTCTGGATTTGTTTTAAAGAATACAGGGTTCAGATCTATCCTGGCTATTGCTGACTGTTCGACAAAAGAGTAAAATCAAAACGTGTCTGCATAAAGTAAAACAGAAATTTGATGCAGATATGTAAGTAGGTAACTTATTTATAGGAACACCTACTGGACCTTCAATAAATTATTTTAATCTAAACTTCATTAAGTTGAATCTAAAATCCAAAACACAAAATCTTATGTCTATTTTGAGATGCAATTGTATGACTTTCAAAGCAGTTTAATTACATGGCTATTGCTGGCAATAAGAATAACTAGCTGTATTCAAGGTTATAAAATTTAACATCAAAACAAAAAAGTGTTTTGATTTTCTGAATTGTTTTAAAATAAAGGAACAGTAATATTTGACTTATATGTCATATAGCTCAAAGTGTGAAAAACATGTTTAAAGCTTGTGCATGTGCATCAGTGTGTGTGCATGCAAAATCATAGAATCATAGAACAGTTAGGGTTGGAAGGGACCTCAGAGATCATCCAGTTCCAAACCCCTGCCATGGGCAGAGACACCTTTCGCTAGATCAGGTTGCTCAAAGCCTCATCGAACCTGGCCTTGAACACTTCCAGGGATGGGGCATCCACAGCTTCTCTGGCCAGCATGTTCCAGTGCCTCACCACCCTCAATGCAAAAAATTTCTTCCTTATATCTAATCAAAATCTACCTTATTTCAGTTTAAAGCCATTGCCCCTTGTCTTATCACCATATACCCTTGTAAAAAGTCCCTCTCCAGCTTTCTTGTAGGCTCCCTTTGGATACTAGAAGGCTGCTAGAATATCACTCTGGTGCCTTCTCTTCACCAAATTACTCATATTCTTTCAAAATACAGTACAGAGCAAGGTGTATACTGTTGCTTGTATAGTAGGTGTATTAGAAAATCACATTTTGGCTCTAAAATTATTAACCATTTTAAGTGGGTAACTTTGTAACTGGGAATAATACTAAACTTATTTTTATTGCATACTTGAGTTTGGATTATGTAGGCATATTTCGAATCAAGCATGTGCCCTGCCAAATGGCTAGTACAGTTTGCTAGTCATGTGGAAAAGCAAAAATCTCTATTTGATTAGGTGTTGACAGATATTTACATATATATTTCACCATTTCCAGATATGTTTATGTAGTTGTAAGCACTTCTGTGTTTATAAAGCTAGCTCTTACTGGTTGTGCAGAACTGTTAATGGTCCAGATTCAAAGAAACTTAAATCATTTAAGAGTGACTTGGGAATTTTGTTGCTGAAATGCTAAACTGAAATCTAGCAAATATTTTCCACCATATTATGAGATTGCCAGAATGCTGCCCTTGTTCATGCAAGGCCTAGCTCAAGGCTGGGAAATGAAGCACGTCTTCATCTAACTGTACTCAAAGGCCTCTCATACCTGTTTTCCGTGCCTGTGTTTGCCAAACAGCAATAAAATAGGTCTCCTCAATAATCCCATTGATGATCTTTTTAGTAAGCAACCAGTGAAAGTGGTAGCAGTAGCACCTCTTTTCACAACAGCAGGGTGGGAGGGATGCTGGAAGCCTGTGATTTTTGTCCTTCTTGTACCCAAGAAAATTCAGACCCACTTCTGGTGACTGGGCAAGTGGCTCATGAAGGCAGGAGGCAAATGCTGTCTACTCCTCCTTTCAACATTGTTCCTCTGTGCAGAAAAATGTCCAAGATTCTTGGTTCAGAGAGAGAAAAAAAAACAAAACAATGAGTATCATGTGAGTATTGATGAGTGTGATTTTGCGTTGGTCTTTGTTAACGCTTGTCTAGGGGGGAAAGGTCTTTTTGGTTTTGGATCCAGGGACTATCTCTATTTAGTGCAGTGTATTTTATGTAAATTATGTTCTTAGGAATGGCTAACATATTGAGAAGAGTTACTATAAAAATACTGAAGTAATTTAATTCATTGCAGAAATTATTTTGGATCGCTGTACTAGACTAATGTGGAAAGCAGACAGCTGGCTTCAAGTAAAATGTTAATATATTGGCATTGGAAGTTAATAAGCCTTTTTCAGTGAGATGAGTAACAAAAAAGCAAAAAATTCCTCAGAAATCCAGTTCTTAGAAGAACAATTTTAAGTTCCCTATTTCCTAAGCAAGGATCTTAGAAACTGTTATTTTGGTCTGTCTTGCCTTCCGGTTTTCCCTTGGCACTTCGCTAACTGCGGGTCATGTATTATGAACATAGTCTAATACCTAAGTCAGGATCTCGACTTCATTAACTTCCACCTAAGGAGAGATGCCTCTAGCTGATACGCTCATTCATTTGGCAGTTTCATCAATTCTGGGAGAATTACTGCTTTTTCTCCTGGTCTGAAGCATTAAATTGGTCACTGAAATTGAATCTCAGGTTCCTAAAGAAGTGAAAAATATCCCATAATGTGTAGTTTCTGTACTAACTGGCGGAGATTTTGTCATAGCCTTTATTTTGATGTAGTAGTGATATACAGGTTTTAGGAAATGGACAACTCACAGGACTTAAGGTTTCAATTTAATTGACTTGAAGTAGGAAGATAAAGTAATATATGCATACAAATTTCTTGAAGAGTCTCCTCACTTCCCCTCACCAGGAAGAGTGAGAATCTATCTTAACTGTGCACAACTTTGCATTTTCAGCATCAGTTCTCCCCTACTTCTTTATAATCCCCTTAAGCCTCTCCATGATCAAATGTGAATCTCCATAGCACCTTCTCCCTGTTCCCCAAGTACACACTCATTTTGTGGGCAAAAAATGTATGAAACCTGACAGTACTGTACTGGAAACCATCCTGCAATGCATTAAATACAGATGCAGAGGCTGTCAGTGGAATTTCTAGAAGTGCTTGGCATCAAGCAGAACTGAAAAGAAGCAGAAAGCCTCCCTTTATGGTCTGCCTCCTGAGTGGCCCTGTGCTAAACCCTGTGATTTGAAACTCATGGTTCCTCTTACTGATCTGATGTGTCCTGCCAAGGGAATCTGTATAGTCCACAGTTCCTAGGAGCGTTTTCTGTGGAAGCATTTGTTCTTATTTTTATTGATTTTCCTCTCTTGTTCTAAAGCAGATCAGTTTTAAGATCAAGTTTCTTGTCTTTTTTATGTCCCTCAAAGCTGCTGGCAGCAGCTTCACTCTCTCCTTCCTTCCCTCGCTGCCACTGCCCCTGTTTTGTTCCCATAACCTGGAGGCATTTACTCATCTGATGTATAGTTTTCCCCTCTTCTATCGATCTTTCTGTTGTCTTATTGATCACGGTTATTAAGGTCACCCTCCTTGACCAAAGATTGACATGTGTAAGCATTGTTAGATGTCCACTGAAAAAGACCTATGTCGTTGAAAGAAATAAAATTTCCTTTTGCTCTGTTGGAAAACTCTACCTTTTCTCCAAATAAGGTTTCTGGTGAAGATAAGGCATTTTCTTTAAGTGAGTTATGGAATGTTTGGGGCATTTGCACAATTAAAGTTACATTGCTACACAGCTGTAGCGTATTTGGATGTCTTAAAGAAAAAAAAGTAGTCTAACTACAATTACATCATTCGCTCTGCACTCTTCTTTCCAGAACATTATAAGGCTTTGGTCTTGACAGTTCAAGAGTGAGAGGAAATGAAAGCTGACCTGCCTAGGAATTGGGGTCTATTTCTGTAACTAGTAAAAACTGGGAAGTCTTATGACTGTACTGTACTTCAAAGAACAATTAAAAATAATAACCATAAGCTATGTACCCTAGGATGTACAATGTGTAGTAGGAATATGGCAGTAACATATTTATATGTAGAAGCCAGATTATAAATGCGATGCAAATGTGCTTATGTAACAAGAAAAAATGAACCAGAATGTTCATTATTCTTTTAAGGCAGAGTCAAGACAATGTCACATTATACATTAGTTTGGTCCCATTATTCGTTTGGTATATGAATTATGGAAGTTATGGAACATATAACTACACATTGTCATGCATTTTGATTATTTTTTTAATGATTATATATGTTGTACGTGTTCTATAAATTGTGTGTAGGCTGCAGTTGTCTGAGAACGCTTACTGATCCTGCTTGCGCTAGGGAAATAAGCTAAAATTTCAACATTTATAGTAGTGAATAAACTTCAGGTAGAAAGGGCAGGATTATTTCACTCTTTATAAAATAAATGAATTTTCAAAACAAGACACAATTTAAAAGCATTTTTGTGTGCACAAGTTTACAGCTAACAGCCGTAGGGCCTGATCTTTTCATTTTGTTTTTATAGACCTCATGTAATAATGTTATGTCCGCTATCCAGTCAATTCTTGCTGCTCTTTCAGTGCATCAAACAACAGAACCTTGTCAACATGCATTTGAGGTCCTTAGTTGTAAAATTAGTTTTCAAGATTTCTATCTTGAAGTATGCTGGTGAAAGTGAGTGCTGATTCAGTTGATGAGTTAGTGAAAACACACTTTTGCACTTTCATTTCTTTAAACGTCATCATTTTAATGTTTAGTTTTAATACATTATGCTCCTTAAATAGTTACTTTAATTTTAATTTTTCATGAGGAACAGCATTTTAAGTCTTTGGAATTTTATCTATATTATTTTCATGTTCCCCTTCATGATTTCATGTTGCCAGTCCATTTCACTCAAGTACAATTGGCCATCTGTCTAGATACTCTCCCTTGGAATGACGCTCAACATTGCATCCACTTTGGACATAGTTCCTTTCAAATATTATTTTGTTGTTTTCTACAGTGTAGCTGATGGTGAAAGCAGACATCTGTCAATTGAGGCTTTGTCAAAGATCTTTCCAAATAAAGAGGGCCTATTCCAGTCTTTACACAGCAATTCTGAATTTCTTCAGCTCTGTAGATTCCTAATACTGATTTTTTTTTTTTTTGACATGGTGCAATATTTTTGTGAGTTGCCCTTGACTGACTGCCAAGTGCCCATGAAGCTGCTCTGTTACTCCCTCTCCATCAACAGGACAGAGGGAGAAAAATGCAATGAAAATCTTGTGGGTCAAAATAAGGGCAGAGAGATATCTTACCAATTACTGTCCAGGTGAAACAGATTTGACTCAAGGAAATTGATTGTGACAAAGTAGAATAGTGAGGAATAAAGCAAAACTAAAAATACTTTCCTTCTATCCCTCCCTTCTTCTCAGGCTCAACTTCCTCCCAACTCTTCTTCCTCCTCCCCTCAAGTGGCATGGGGGGACAGGAATTTAGGATTGTGGTCAGATCATTAACGCTTCTTCTCTGCTGCTTTTTCCTTGTCACGCTCTTCCCCTGCTCCAGCATAGGGTTCTTCCCATGGGATACAGTCCTTCACGAACTTTTCCAGCATGGGTCCTTCTCACGAGCTTCAGTTCATCATGAATTGCTTCTGCATGGGTCCTTTCCACAGGATGCAGTCCTTCAGGAAAGGACAGCTCCAGTGTGGGTTGCCCAAGGGGTCACAGGTCCTGCCAGAAACCTGCTCCAGTGTTGAGACCTCCATGGGTGGGCAGGTTGGATATCTGCTCTGATGTGGTCCTCCATGGGCTGCAGGAGGAAAACCTGAATCACCATGATCTTCACCATGGGCTGCAGGGGAATCTCTGATCTGGCACTTGAAGCACCTCCTTCCCCTCCTTCTCTACTGGCCTTGATGTCTGCATAGTTGTTTCTCTCACACGTTCTTACTCCTCCTTCACAGCTGCTGCACAGCTTTTTTTACCCTTTCTTAAACATGTTATCACAGAGGCAGTACCAGTGTTTCTGATGGGTCTGGCGTTGGCCAGCAGTGGATCTGTCTTGGAACCATCTGGAACTGGCTCTCTTCTACGTGGGAGCAGCTTCTTCAGTGCTCCCTTTCTACTACCAAAACCTTGGCATGTAAACCCAATACAAGTATTAAAAAATCAGGATGTACGATGGAGGGAAATACCATATTAACAACAATATTAGCAGCTACAAACAGTTGGGGGCAAAGCTGTTTAATTAAAAGAATCAATGCTCTGCTGCCTTCTATAAACTTTTTATTTTCATATGGAATTTTGCTTCAAGGTATGAAGTGTCTGGAGCTTGATTTCCTTTCCTTCTTGTATTCTGTTTTTCTCGCCAGCCCTTTCCCTTCTTCCCTAGGACATTATTGTCAATTTCTGCATTTAGGAACTTCAGTCAGACTACGTACTACTCTTGACCTTGTGTCAAGAGTATCCCTAAACACAAGTCAGTGATGGAATGGCTTGTGTAGAGCCTCAGACTAAGTACACACAGCTGTGGGTTTCTATTTAATATGATATTGCACCCCTTGTGCAGGTATGTATGCTGAATTGTGCTGCATTTATTTCTGTTATACAACTAGTGTGGCCTGTTGAGCAGGGAATTTTGATGAAAGAGAAGTTTCTAAATGGCTTTGACATCACTGAGAAGTAAAGTATTTTTTTAATGTATTTGTTAAAAAAGCTTTGACTGAAACACCTGTCTTAACAAAAATATTTGTGCTTTTGATTTGTGTCCAAGACACCTAAAACCTGAATACGTGTTCCTCTCACACCATCCTTGAAATTCACAACAATTTGAATACATGCTTATGGCTGGCATCAGCAGTTGAAAGCAGTGGAGAGAGAGACTCCAGGACATTGGAACTTGCCGTAATGAAAGCTATTTGTGGTTTTACCCTTTGTGTCAGTACATTTTTCAGACCTACCTGCATCATGTCAAGAAGTCAATAGAACTCGTTGTTTTTATGTTGTAGTGTATTTGTATAGAAATTTTTTATTTGGGCTATTTGAATAGGTTCTGCTCTAGTGGTTAAGTACCATTAGTGTCTAACTGAAGGGGGAATTTTTAAAAATCCAAACTTGGTGGGAATGAGGATGAATTATGAGAAAAGGGCTCTGCTGCATCCATGACCACCCAGAATGGTTGGAACACGGCTCTGACCATCCCTGGAGAGTGGAGAAGAACAGGAGTTTTACAGTTTGCAAGAAACGGCTGCCAGAGGAAAGACTGCCAAGCTCTGAGAGGAACCATGCAGAATGCCATGCCAAAGCCTGAGAAAATCGGTGTGATTGCAATATTATGCAATATTAATTTGGAAAGAGCTAAAGCTAACTAATCACCCTTTACAAGTTAAGGCTGCACACTTCATGTTAGCTTTACAAGTACCTAGATTTGCCGAGATGAGAATCAGCATGGTCCTCCTTTACTGCTTGTAGGTTGTGTGTTTGAGTTTGGGATCTCAAAATCTGTCAGCTCGTAAAACTTCTTTGCCATACCTGCTGCAGAAGAGTGTGACATATCATTAACTATCCCTAACTACTTCTTGAGCAAGCTGCTTTGTGAGCTGAGCAGGAGATGAAGGGGTTGTGCTTTATAATCCCTCCTCTTTGGTTCTTTTCTTGTCCATGGCAATTCAGGGGAAGATAGCAGTGATTTAGTCTTTCTACTTAGAAAATACCAATAGCTTTAGTTATCATATTAAAATTTTCAAAATTCAGTAAAAAACATCCCAATATCTTACAGAAAACTCTAATGCCCTACTGAGATAGTAGAATATGAAAGTATATTATCATGATAGCTGTGTAGTAAATATGTACTGCCTCTGTATTTCTCATTTTCTCCACTCAGCCTCTTAGTTTACTTTAATTCTCTTTAGCCTGTAATCTCTGTGAAATACTTTGTTGTCAGGGAGAAACTGTTTATATTATAGCAATGTGTTTGCAGTGCTCTTATTGTTTATTTTTCTTGGTAAGCTCTTTGTTTATGGTCAATGAGCAAGTGATTAAAGCAGATAAGGGTGAAAGACTGAAAGAGTTGGGGCTGTTCAGCCTGGAGAAGAGAAGGCTCCGGGGTGACCTTATAGCAGCCTTCCAGTACTTAAAGGGGGCCTCCAGGAAAGCTGGGGAGGGACTTTTTACAAGGGCGTGTAGTGACAGGACAAGGGGCAATGGATTTAAACTGGAAGAGGGGAGATTTAGATTAGATAAAAGGAAGAAATTTTTCACTCAGAGGGTGGTGAGGCAGTGGAACAGGTTGCCGAGAGAAGTTGTAGATTCCCCATCCCTGGGCAGGTTGGATGAGGTCAGGTTGGATGAGGCTTTGGGCAACCTGGTGTAGTGGAGGATGTCCCTGCCCATGGCAGGGGGGTTGGAACTAGATGATCTCTGAGGTCCCTTTCAAGCTTAACCGTTCTATGAGTCTATGAAAGCAGGTTGTGTGGGTGAAGCTCAAATTTGAGATATTGGCAAATATGAGATTAGTGCCTGCATCAGCCATGGAGTCTTTAACTCTTGGGCCATCTGTTTACTCTTTGCATCTTACTGTCATAGACTGTTGTGAAAATGACTGAATTGGTCTTAGACTCAATTATCCTTGTTTTTGTTATACTGCAGTTAGCCCTGTCTTAATCAAAAGGATAACAAGTAGGATAAGGGTTATTGGTTCTGAGTCTCTGAAATACTTACAGACAAGAACCAGTAAGTGCTGGTTAGCTAAGAAGCAGTCTGAAGGTATTTGCTCAATTCAGTTGTGGCATAAGCAGCTATTATTCAGTTTATTTGAGTTGATATGTGTTGATTAGGACAGTGAGTCTGGCACACTCTCTCCGTTTCCCTGGCACTAGCCAAGAGTGCTTGAATCTGCACCACGTAATTGATACTTGAGCCTAAATCTTCATTTATCAGATCTGAAGGGCTGCTCAGACATATTGTAGGAATCAGTCAAAGGAGAAAGACTTTCAGGTCTTTGGCTTCTTTTCAATTCTAAACTTACCCTCTTTTGAGTTCTTCGTTCCTCACAATTTCTATGGGGCAAAACCAACAGGGCAGCAAAACCTCTCTCAAAATCTGTGATTTGTGCTATTTTACTTGACACTGCTTGCTATGAAGGCTTACTGAATTAACTTTGATTTTTTTCCTTCCTTGACTTCTTTTGATTCTGCAAAAAGCCCTGTAACTTCTTGATAGTCTGCAAAAAATACAGAAATAATTCTACATATTCTTTCATTTTGATTGCAGACTGCTACTAATTCTTTCCCAGTTTCTTTGATTCCCTGCAGCTACCACTAAGGGGGTAGTTCATCTTGAATGCTTTTTGCTGAAGTTGTATACTCATTTCAAGGCAGTGAAATATAAACCTCATCTTAAATGAGAACAGCGTATTAATATCCCGCACATCTGTTATATAGACCAGTTCAGAGAGACATCTGCACTTAAAAATATGTGTGCAATGCCATGCGTAAGTGGTATATATTCTATCATGGAGATGCTAAAGGTATTGTGACAAATGTCTCGGGGAAAGAAAGAAGAGAGATTGAGGAGTATTTTTAGAAGAAAATAGAAGGTTTATAGACAAACTTTAAAGCAGTGTTACATTGTCTTTTGTTTTACTTTATGTTGCTACTTGCAAAACTGAGGAAATGTTTTGCTGAAAATCATTCTTATACTTGCTGGTGTATCTGATTTTGGAGGAGGGTTTTCTTAGGATGCCAGTAAAATGTCTGAGAAGAGGTGCCGTTTTTTAGACAAGAGAGTTAGATTCACCATTACGGTGTTTTCCATTTGCATAAATTGTGAAGTGAAGGCAACTTTTGTTTATGCTTTTAAGAGAGATGGCACGAATATAACGTTTCTTCCATGCTACATGCAGTCAGGTTTTTGCGTTGTTGGTTTTTTTTTTTTTCTTTTTTTGTGAGCTGTGCATTGCTGTTTGTAGTGTAAGCAGGAGGATGGTGGTTAGAAAAGGCAATATGCAGGATTAATCACACAGAAAGCTAGCACCGTGATTGTATTGTTACCAATAAGTATTTCTAGTTCTTCTGCTATAAATGAAAACCATAGCTTTAGCATACCCATGGCAAACAGACTATATGTTACCAAGTTGTGAGGTCTGCCTGAGCAAAGAAGCGTGTGAACCACCTTGAACTGTGGTCTGTCTGCCGCAACCGCCATCAATCTCCATCACTTCCCTGGTGCCGGCTTCCTTTCTGTCCTCCTATGTCTCGCTCTCTCCCCAGTGATGCTTCCAGAAAGCTTGTCACTTGGGAATGAAAAATGATGCGATCAGGTGAAGCTTTGCTTTCCAGCCAGCACAGACCTGAGACTCTGAGCCACCAATAACACCATCTGGCTTCGGATCACCAGACAAGTCTTGATAGTAACCGCTTTTGTCTTCGAAAGGAATCACAGCCAATCTCTTTTGTATATTAAAGAGCAATGAAAGAAAGAACACTTATGATGCTGAATAAATGAGCCTGTTAGTGACTCCTGAATAATGCTAAACTGTAGTAGACAGAGCTTTATGGTTGTTGTTTATGCTTTCACAACATTTATGTATCTTTTGTGAGATCTCTCGAGGCTAGTCTTATTTATTTTGCCCACATTTTGAGACTGAAAGAACATTGTCAGATAGTTGAGGTGTCTACGTAACTTTCCAACACTTTTTTTTTTTTTTTGTGAAATAGTGGCTTTGTAGGAAACAAGCAGGGGATATTAGGACAAAACTGCTCTGTTTGCCATTATTGATCTCAGGGTCACCAGTAATAAGGCACAGGGGAACTTCAGTACACTGCTGCCTTTTCCCCGGCTGCCCTTCAAACTACAGTCTCTAACTGAAGGCAGCATTGGTGTCTTTCCATACCAACCCACGAGAAACTGCTATAGCGTTTCATCTTCAGAGAATTTCCTCCTAAGTTCCCAGATGTGCATCAGAAAACACATTCTATATCCCATCAGATAAGGACAGATAGCTCTGCTGGCAGATGCAGCGGGCACGTTTTGCTTCTAACCTCTTTGTACATGTAGTGCGTGGTTCTCAGAAATTTCCTGTGTCTCCTGCCTGCTCTCTCACAGCAGGTGCCCACATTTGTAGTTAACAGTCAGTTACTTCAGCAGTCAGCGAGCACAACTGGAACCTGAACAGGTTGTGTTTTTTTTTTAATACAGAATGACTGTCTTGAATATTCTCCTTGTAAGTAGGTGTTGCATCCAGTATGTGCTACTGCAGTTCTAGGTGATAAAAGTCACATGTCAGTCCATATACTCTAGGGGTGATGCGTTTGTTGAAATTTCATGTTAAAGTTTTTTTCTGCTTCCATGAATTTCTCCCTACGGTTCAATTCAGGTGAAAGGTTCTTTATTTCCCAGTAGAAACTGTTTTGTATCATACAGCAAATGAACAGTTTCCTCTCACTGGCAGCTCACAGCTATTCCTTTGTGGATTTAGTAGCACCCAATACAAGTTTAGTAGTTCAATGGGCTAAGTTGTATGGTTTTTGCTTTGATGGGTTACTGTTTTAGATAGACTGCCAACATTTTCCCAAGGAATGTGAAAAAGCGTAGAGAAATTGTACTTTAAAGTGGTTTATACCTCAGCAAGATTTCTTGAGACAAAGAAAAGCCAATTCTTCAGTTCAAGGCTGTTTTCTGCACTAAATATAAAAGACCTGCAGAGAAGAGGGTGTGCATGAAAGCTTTGAAGAAAAGGTCACGGGCATTCTTTATAATGAAAAACATTAGGCAGGCTGCCTGTAGGTGTCATTATAAGCTGTCTTGTGTGTTCCAGGAGGCCTAATCTTCTAAACAATTAAGTGCAGACATGTGAGTAACTTTAATTGTTCTCTTGACAAATCAATAAGAAAAACGGAAGTCTTTCAGCATTTTTAAGAACTTTCATTTACAGGTTTCCCTTCAGCTGTTAGAACAAAACCCTGTAAATGAAATTTGGGGAACTTGTCTAATACAGGTTTAGTGTTATACTGCAAGATGCTGAAGAGCTCTTTTACATAATACTTGTGCTTTTTTGGTTTGTGATCTCAATAGGATTATGTTGCTAAGCATATCAATACCTGGACAAATAGTTATCATGGTTTCTGTTTTCTGTTGCTTTCTGTGATATACTTTTTGGTCTTAAATTGACACTTCATTTGCTTTTTTGAGTTTGGAGAAAAGATTGTAATCCATGTTCATATGTATTATAATCTAAGTGGTTTGCATATAATATCAACGCATTAACTGAGAGAAAAAAAACAACAGTGGGCTCTGCTGGGAAATGAAATTGATCTATAATTACCTGGTTAGTTACATTTGTCTGTATATTGCACTAGACACTGTAAACTGTCTCACAAGACATCGTATTTCATCTGTTTTATCATCTATCTTATAGAATGCTCCTGCAGGAAAGTGAAAACGCTTCTATTGCTTTGTTTGAACGTCAGTGGATAGTGAAGCACACATGCTTCACATGAGTGTATGTATTGAGAATGGATAGACAGACAAACAGATGGCCATGGTTTTTTTTATCAGTCAAAAAAATTGTATGTCAAGGTGGAAAGCAGCAGTTTCGTGCATTGATGTAGTCTGTTTTAATTTGGTTTGGTTTGACTTTCTTTGTATTAATTCTAAGCACATGAAATGATTTTGTCCTTCATTCTGGGTAGTGGCTTGGGCTGATTTCAATGCTTATCTTTATTTTATTTTATTTTGGCTTTTTTTTTTTCTTTACTAGTAGATATAACAAGACTACAGTTACATGCAAAAGCCCTGTTAGAGCACACGCATGGAACTGTAAAAGAAAACTACTGTTATCTAACCAGGAATAGCAAGACCTTTCTCTTTTCTTGTATGAGTTTCTTCTTTTTTGGCCTCAGATTGTAGTTGGTGTAGCACTCTGAAACAGGAAAAGGCCATCCCTGGAACAAACTAAATAATAGTGAGGGTGGTGTGTTGCTTCATTTCTTGCTGTTTTTTTTTTCCCCTTCAGAGAGAAGAAATTGTGCATTACTTTCTTCTACCTCCCTCTTCCAAAGAATTCCTTTCTTTTGACACTTCCATCCTTCTCTTTGTTCAGCCCATATCAAGATCCTTACTCGATCTTATTCTCCAGTCTCCTCACTTGCCCCAGTCAGCCCACTGTATTTCAATTAGCCTTTGTCAGAAATCCTAATGTAAATCCTTTCGCCTACTTGTCCTCATCAACCTTTTCCATGTCTTACTTGTCACAAGACAAGCCTTCTTTAATGTGTTCTGTCTTAACTGAAGACAACTTTGGTACCACTTTAATGACTTCTTTCAGATTTACTAAGTCCTCTTAGACTGTGCTTAGACTTCTGCTTCTCCAGTCCTACTCTTCCTAGAGTCCATCCTTCATCTCCATTGCTCAAAACCCTTCAGTTTCTAATGACTGTTTCCTAGCAACAAGTTACAAGCAATATTCCTTTCCCTTTATTTTAGACCCAATCACTTATGTCGAAACATTTTTCTTTAGGTCTTCTCCTTTTTGGCATCAGTGGGTATTTGACTCTTTTGCTTCTGATTCTTTGGTGGTTTCTTCAGTGCAGCATGCCCTGACTCTCTCATCAGCATGCTGTTGGATGCCATCAATCGCTTTCGTGTCCTTTTCTTCTTCATTCACACATCATTGAATTATCTTATCTGACTACATTAATCTGTCGGATAAAATGTTAACTCAGAGCTTTCATAATCTTCTCCAGACATGTTTCATTTTGATCAAACTAAACCTGAGTAGGTCCAGAGATAAAACTCCTGTATAGTCACATGTGATGGTTATTGCCCTCATATCAATATCAATCCAGCCTAACTATACCTTGCAACATACCTCTGAAATTACTTATGGCACTGTTGTAGTTTCTTCTGGGATCAATTACACTGTTAAGATGCTTTCAAGAGTTTTGTTATTTATTTACAAAGTTATGGAATTAGTTTTTATGTGCAAAATTGCCTTGGTAACATTTCCACATTGCTGAAGTGGCATTTTTTGACCAATTTGAAAATGCATTCAGACACTATTGATAAACTGGGTGCATTTGGCTTCCTGATTTTTCACCCTCTCAAGAAAATCTTCCAGTAAAATGCCTTAGTTCAAAGTTCTTCTGAGTGATTCCTCATTTCAGGAGCACATCTCATCACAGCAAACAGTTCAGGCATCAGCTGAACTGAGGCCATAACAAAGACTGTCTCGTTAATGTTTACATTTAGAAATATAGTAATTCCTCTTTCTTAAAACAAAATATACAAAATCTACATAAGTATTAATGGAAATCAGATACCAAAACTCTTGTTGATGATATACCACTGGGACTTTTTTCAAGAATTGTATTTTATTGAGGCAATCCTTTAGTAAGCTGCAACATTTTTTTTATGTATAGCATAGTACTTTTCATGTCAGAGACTTTACCTATTGAAGGCTTCCCTTCCCTCCTCCAGGCTGTGTTGCTCATTGGAAATTAACTGCAACTGATGTTTCTTCTTATGGAGACTTCCATATGTGGCGTACAAATGGATTTGCACAAAAATCATGCGTCAGAATGCAAATTCCAATCACTACAGTAGAGTAAATTATCAGATACAATTGTTTTTTCCCCACTGCCTGCAAAGTTGTCAGCTGTCATTTAACTGGGTGAAAATCGAGTCATACGAGGCTTTAGTCGTACCAAACCTTACTCTGAATGTATACATTATTATAGAATTGATTAGATAGTGAATTGTACAACATGTTGTTCCAAAGAAGTGTTTCAGCCCCTGCGTAATCATGCTTAGGAGTTTTGCTATGTATTAATGGCAATAGACACTTTGTAAAGGCCAGGAGGATATGATAATTACTGAAAATAAAAACCCCAAGTATCTCATCCTACATCAGGACTGTAGATCACTGCAGGATCACTGAAGGTGACAGACAGACTCATCCACACATTGGTGATAGAAATTCCTGCTAACACCATTTTTTAAATGCAGTGATGATTCACTATGTGAAAATGATCTTCTGTATCCCCTGGCAACCAGAAACAAAATGTATCCCTTCTTGTCTGATGGCCTTCAAGAACACAGTTGAAAAGTCATTTGTTTCGCAAGACAATCAGGCGACATTAGAAGACCACTCCCACCCATTCTTCATAAAGAATTCGTCACAAAGAGTAAACAAAAAGTAGATCTCTAGAGTTAGTGTTATTAATCAACAGTTTATTCTAGCTCTTGATCGAGTTGTAAGGCAATTTTTTTTGTATGATGTGAATTATTTCACATTCCATCTGTGACTTTTTCATGCATGAAAAACAATACAGTATTTTATGCAAATTACTCTTAACATTTAATATACAATGGAAATCTGAGAGATACGACTTTTGTCCTCAGAATTTCTCAGATTCCTATAGCAACACAATATCTTATTATTTTATTGCTTGACATACTGTTAAATTTTATTCTTTAGTCTGACTGCTTAGGATAAAGAAAACAGATTCTGTATTTCACAAAACGTGTAAAAATATGGAACGTTTCTTTTAAACATAATACATCAAATGAGTGGTGTATCTTTGTGTAGGTAGCTGAGATTCAGTAAGTCAAATACTTTAAGGCTCGTGTCAAAATAAGCACAAAAGACATAGGTTCTTTTTCTCAGGCTTGTTTTTCAGCATTCACACCCTGTTCTCTTTCCTCCCAGCATCTAGCAATTGGTGCTATTTTAGGAAATTTTTCTGATAATAATCACTCAGCAGACTTTAAGCTGAGTTGTTACGAGTACAGTACTCTTAGCTGGAGAATTGCATGATGATATACAGAAGGCTTTGACCTTTTCAAATCTCCAGTTTTCCTGTTTTGCTTTGTAAATGTAAAACATGAGAAGAAACTTGGGATTTATCCAGAGATGCTTACTGCACAGTTACAATTTGCGTTTACAGAGCAATGGGTTTCTCCCAGTTTTAAAATAGAGTTTAGTTATATTTCACACTGGCAATTGTGTGAAGAGTTTTCGTGTGGGAAGTTAGACCAGAACAGATTATTCACTGAGTATGTTCATGTCCTAACCAACTGTGTAGTAGCATCCTGCCTGGACAGTCCATAGGGCAGAAGATACTTTAGTCAGGGAGGAACCGGCTGTAAGGTGAACATAACATTTGTGCACCCGAGGCACAGATTTTAATGAGAAGCAGCAGAAGAAAGCCCTGTTTCTCTTGAAAAATATTTAAATGATTGTGAGAATTGAAATTTGTATTCATTTTCTACTATAAACCATTAATTCGCTTTAATTCTAAATTAATTCAAATGTGAATGTAGAAGTGATCACATGTCGGGGAAGTTTTCTGGCTGCTACATGGGCTGAATAGAAAGCACCTGTGCCTCATCAAGACAGGTGCTGTGAGTCACGTTGGTCAGCCGGAGACCACGTGACCCATGGGTGGTTAAAGGTGGGCCACTGCCTCCTGGGAGTGGGGCAGTTCCCTCCTGGAGATTGGAGAGGTAGGAGCCTTGGGAGAGCGGTGAGTCAGAGCTCTCTGTTGGATAGGCTTTGATTGGGATTGAGCCCCTTAAGAATTGAGATAAGAGCCTTCTGATGTACGAGGGGAATCACAATGGCCTTTTGAGTTGTGATTCCTGAAGACGAGATACCAGTGGTCCGCGACAATTGGTGACCCCGATGTGATTTGTCGAAACGCGAACCGTCTGGACCGCAAGGTGAACTGCGGTGGAGTTCAAGCTCAGCGAAGCTGGAGAGCAGTGAGTTGAAGCTCTCTGTTGGAAAGAGCCTTCTGATATACGAGGGGAATCACAACGGCCTTTTGGGTTGATTCCTGAAGACGAGATACCTGCGGTCCGTGACAATCACACTGCTCAAAGAAGAAAATAAAGTTGTCAATGCTATTTTAATGTTCATGCATTTTTACGTTTTTTCCCCACTTAATTTTTCCTTGTCTTTTCCCATTGGTGTTGATTTCATAAATTGAACTTTATTAGCTGTGATCCACTACTTCAGGCCCCAATTCTACATGACACTCCACGCAGGCAGTACCCTTCATCTACCTGAAATGGCTTGCAAAACAGGAACATCATTCACTTAAATTTGTGACTGTTGGCTGTAATTCACTGCTATGTGAATCTATTGAAGGCCAATACATGTGTGTCTGATGATTTGGCATTATATGACATCCTACGTTCAAAGAAAAACTCCCTTTTCTCGCCAGAATTGTTTCAAAAGGTTTGTTACTTTTGCTGCTCAGTGGAACGAGTGTGTTTTCAAAATAGATTGAGATTATTTGCTTGTTCATATAATACTTGGACATCTTGTGCATTTTTTTCTTTTCTAATATTTAGGATTGGTTAGAAATCCATGTGGAAACAAGACATCGGGAAGACATTTGTAGGCATTTGGAAGCCAGTTTCCAAACTGGAAACTGGGAAGGGAGGTGTCTTCTGGGGCTCTAGCAATCGTTGAAGAGCAGTTTCCTTCTGCTAATTAAGCTTTAAGCTGTGCTAGCTTCCCCTGAAAACAGTTTAACAATATTGATAGTTGAGTTCAGGTTTATGATTTTTCTTACTTTTACTACATATATTCAATACATGTATTTGACCTAGATTCAGTTTGCATTTGGTGAGATGGTTCCTTTCTGGCATGGCCGGATCATAATTCATGAAGAATGGCATAGTCCATCGTTTTCCTACAAAATCCATACAGTTGTATGTCTGGGTGGTTTTAGTTCCTGGTTTTGGGATGCTGGATATCATATTTTCTAAAATAACACAGTCTGACTTTCAGGCAATTAGGCTCATTTTTCACATGTTCCCAATATAAGGGTTTACTAGTGATGTTTTAAAAACAAAATTCTTTGCTTTAGGAAAGTTGGGGTAAACAGATGGAAATAATGGTATTCATTATTTTCTAGTTTGTGTGATGTTGTAGACATGGAAAATATATGCCTGCAATTAGCTTTCCTAACTGGAGTACTTTTACCTAAATTTAAGTTTAGGTACCTGCCTTCAATAACCAGTAGAAAACATTCGGCAATAGTGCTATGAAAATTGTTGTTCTCATTCATGAATGAAACAATGAAAATTTTCTGTTGGATTTTTGGATGCATCCATTAAAAAGCTACAGAATGGCATTTTTTTTCCCTTCTTACTAGACATGATATTCTCTAACTTCTTTGCAGAAAACAAATGAGAAGTGATGTACAAGCCATTTATATTCACTGTTAATATATTGTCTTCAAGAGACATCAGTAAAAGGTGCAAATTCTCCTTATTTTGAAAAAGTGTAGTAATGTAGTTTTGTTTAATGTAGGATTTCCCTGGACTCCTGGTACTGAACTCTGTGTCACTGGCTACGACAAGGGTTAAAACTGCTTCTGGGCACCTATCCATCACCCTTCTAATACAGAAACCAATTAGACTTTATACTACTGAAGGACAAGCATAACTGAGTGAAAGAAATAGAGCCATTAGAATAGAAAGGATTAAAACCTGACAGCAGAAATTTCTTCTGATCCTGTGGGCAGCTTCCAGACCCTTTGCAACATCCCAGTGTTGCAATATGAGTATTGTATGTTAAAGCCATCATCATGTGCTCTGACTGAAGCAGAACTTCTGGCAAGAAAAGCATGTGGTCTTTAATCGAAAGGTATAATAAAATAGATGGTCATGGGTGATAGCAATTTCAGCATTCCCTCAATATTGATGTCTTCTGTTGAAAATACGGTGTTCCATAACTACGTTTTTGCATCTGCAGTGTATGTGCTAAAAGTTTCTTATATTTGATCTGTTCATTTCCTGTATTCCAGTGCAAACTCTTTGCCAAAAAACCTTCGTGTCTATTCTCTCGGAGCAACGTCCTTTCCGAGATTGTCCTTTGTATGCAGTATCTGATGCAGACGAATAGAAAATTTTCCCAACTTTAAGAGGCATGAAAAGCAGACTGATGGAGTTTTTGTACTGAACTTAGCACCCCTGAAAGGTTGGGAGCAGCAGTAGGATAAGAGCCAGAGTACAAAAGGAATAACATGAGACAGGCTTTTCAGCCCAGCTCTGCTGAGGGACGTCGCTTACACCCAAAATGTGTCTCCTGCTTGCAGATCCTATGATCTCTCTGGGTGTTGTTTTATATCCTTTCAGATATCAATTTCCCTGGGAGTTCTTGGGCGTTTTAGGAAGAAGCTGGGGAACTAGCTTTTGCTTATAACTGAGATGACAGCTCAGGCCTGGGACGAGGTAGTCACGTGTGGTTTGCTCTTCACGAGCTTGCCTCTGGAAGCAGCTGGTGCAGTGAGAAGCACACAGCATCCCTGCGGCAGCCAAGTGGTGTTAGCACCTGCCATCACCTCTGTGGTGCTGAGGAGTGAAAGATGCAATGACGACGCCAAGAAAAACTTCTGTTTTTACTGTAACTGAGCCTACAGAGATTCTTGTAAGCAGTGGCAGCTGCTGAGAGCTAAAATTGTAGTGGAGGATGCAAGGGGAAGGGAAAAGGAGCAGATAAAAGAACCTAAATGGAGCCATGTAGAGAGATTGCCGTCAGATAAGCCAGGGTGCCAGCTGCTTCGTGGAATAACATGAATGTGAATAAACTCCTAGCCTGTAGCTTGAGCCTTGGAGTTTTCTGACATGCCTCCTCATTTGCTTTGACTCTTGCTGATTCATTTTTGTGATAGTTCTACTGAAACTATTTCAAGGAGTACTGATTTATCACATTGGTGATTGAGCCAGTACCTTAACCTTGCTTTGTAGAAGTACCAAACTGGAAAATAAATAAAATCGATAAATAGTGGAGATGCATGTAACAATACTGCCAAAGAAAACAAAACAGTATTTCATTTTTTTAAGTATTTTTTCATTTTAAAAGCTCTTTATATTTTATTTTAGTTAAATGTATGTGAAAGGTGTGTTCAATTTTTCTCCCTGGTTACCCTATTAATGTTGAAGGGTAGGAAGAAATTATACTCATTTGTATTCCTGGACATAATATAAATGAAAAATGAATATTTTATTGCTAATGGCTTTATAAAATGCTATTCAGATATCTCAGCAAGTTTAATATATAATTCCATTGCAAATATCTCAGCAAGTTTAGTATATAATTCCATTGCAAAACACAAAAATGAAAGAAAAATGCTCAGCTGAGAGCTCTAAAAATAACAATAATGCAATGCTTAAGTACTAGTACAGGCAACTTTAACTCCACCATTCCTTTGCAAGTTGCATCAGTTTCTTAAGTAACACACTATGGCCTCCCCAGACTGTACAGAGCTTGAGGCTGAGAAGCTTTGTCAAAATGAAGGTTCACTGAAAAGAAACTTGACATATTTTTCAGACGGGCAGTATTTGACCAGCTTCACTGTGTATCTTTTCAGTAGCAAACCAATTGTATGGCTGCGGCGTCACAGCAACTACATAAAGAGATTCCTTCAGTTAATTTTCTGTGTGTTTTTTTGTATGTAAATAGGTATTAAAATATATAGTAATAGGTATTCCATGTACTGTATATATAGATATTAATATTATGTATATCGGCCTATATATATGGGCTGAAGGGGATGGGCATGGACCAAAAAAGGGGAGAAAGGTAGAGAAGGTGGGAAGACTTTCAGGTTCAGATGGATGGCACAACAGGAGTAGTACTGGTGAGAGGACGGGTGCGGGAGTGGGAAGCATGGTGAAGAGAAGATGCTGTGCAGTTACCCTGTGAGGTCAGAAAGAGGAGACAATCTTGACAGATCTTGATTTGAGCGGGTGGGAAGAGAAGTAAATATTAGAGTGGGGAAGGGAGGAAGAGCAAGTAGAGCTAGAAAGACTGGGGAGAGCTTACTGCAGTTGGGGTAGTTTCAGTTGAACCCTCTGCCAAGGCAGGAGTTAAAGTTCCCATTGTGCCTTACCCTTCTTAATCTTTCCCTTCAGAATGAAAGCTCCTGTCTGAAGGTAGAAACTCAAAGTACCACATATTTACAAAATCAAGGGATATTTGTTCTGCCTTGGCCGATGCCACCATGAAACCCACTTGCTGAACCAAAAAGCAAGCTTAGCATGCTTTGAAACTGTCTAAGGTAATCAGAATTGCTACATTTCAGAAGCTGCAATATTGCCTTGTTTTACACAATGGGATTGCACTTGCTAAAAGCATTAAAGAATGTTACTATAAAAAACACTGTGAATCAAGTAATATGGTAAAACTTATGTACTGATTGTTTACCTTTTATTTCTAACAACATCATACAGAAGTGCTGCAGCCAGGGAAAGTGTATTTCAAATTGTTAAATGTCACTTGCTTCTTTTCTTGCAGTGGGGAAAAAAAAAAAAATCTGTCTGCCTTGGTTTAGCAGCAGACACATACAGATGTTTAACATCTTTCCTTTAAGCTGTTATTGGGAATTCAAGACAGTTTTGAGAGTGAAGCCTCTGCATCAAAATAAGTTGAAATACCCTGTCAGAAGTGGTTCAGTGCTGAAATTGTAAAAACTCTTCTGAGAACTAATGAAGAAGTGAGAATAATTGCAGTCACAACATTTAGAAAGTGCAAAGTGGCTTGTTAAAACCTCAGTGAAATGCATAGCAATTGAAGGCATCTGAAACTTTGAGATATGCAGAAAAATAAAGCATAGCCTCACATTTAAAACCCCAGTGTGAAAATCTAGTATTGTTGTTCGTGATGCTTACAAAGTAAAACAAAGGTAAAAAACAACTGGACAGTTGAGCAGCAAATTATTAATCAAAATCAGGCTGGCTTCATTATGTTCACATTTAAAAATAAATTTTATTACTGTTATGAAACATTGTCTTCATTCATGTTAAAAAATATGTGTTCTGGAAACTGGAAAGGAAATTGACCACAGTTTTGCTTGAGATATCACTGATATCCATACGTAAATATGGGATAGGGATGTACTGAACAGTAAAGCAAGTGTTGTTTTTTTGGACATGAGTGTAATGTATGAGAAAATGTATACCTTAAAGAATAATATTTGTTAATAGCAAATGCAAATAGATGTTTGTCTCGAAAGAATTGTGTCTTTCTCTTGTAGACTAAAAAAAGTTGTTACACAGGCTGTAGGGAGATCATAAGCATCTTTTAGAGCTTCATGGAAAACAGTTAATTGTATGAGTATGTGAGCATAGGAACTGTTTTGCTGAAATTGGCGCCTAAATCCATCTCTAGCTTCAACAGTGGCCATCTGTGGATGCTTCAGATGAACTTACAGAGCAACCTGTTTTCAGGAGCACTTTTTTCCTAACACTTCAAGACAGTTATTTCCACATATCCAGAAGCACATGTAGGTGTATCCTGTGTATGTTTTTATCCTCTTAATTGTAATTGTAGGTGCATCTGTTGTTTGTATCAATATCTTTTTGGCTCCAGCTTATATCTCAGTCTCAGTATGTTGTAAGTAATGATGCAGAACATGCATGAACATGTAAGGGAGAGAGAAGGGGCAATTCTATTATTGGATTTGATCCTTCTCAGTTTAATGAATTGTTTACTTCTTTTCTAAGTGTTCTATTTGGAAAGACAGAAAACTGATGGATCTATATGCAGGGAGATGTAGGAGATACTTTGCTGATAGACTCTTTGAGTGGATACAGACATTTTCTTCCAGATTCAGGCTATGGCTGTAGTATGGAGTATCAGCGTCGTTACTCTTAGTGCTGTGATGCAGGCTTTGGAGAAAGAAAATGTCTTTGTGACTGGAGTTAAAAAAAAAGTCACTGAACCTGCTGTATAAGACAACTACGTCGTGGTTTAACCCCAGCCGGAAACTAAGCACCATACAGCCACTCACTCACTCACTTCTTTCTTGGTGGGATGGAGAAGAGAATCAGAAAAGTGCCCATGGCAGGATGTTGTAACTCGGAACTACATGATCTTTAAAGTGCCTTCCAATCCAAACGATTCTATGATTCATGAGAAAACTTGTGGATTGAGATAAAGGCAGTTTAACAGGTAAAACAAAAGCTGTGCACGCCAGCAAAGCAAAACAAGGAATTCAATCACTGCTTCCCATAGGCAGGCAGGTGTTCAGCCACCTCCAGGAAAGCAGGGCTCCACCATGCATAATGGGTACTTGGGAGGACAGATGCCATAACTGCAAATATCAACCCTTCCTTTTTCTTTCCCCCAGCTTTATATGCTGAGCATGACGGCGTATGGTGTGGAATATCCCTTTGATCAGTTGGGGTCAGCTGTCCCAGCTGTGTTCCCTCCCACCTTCTTGTGCCCCCCAGCCTGGGGTGTTGTGAGAAGCAGAAAAGGCCCTGACTCTGTGTAAGTGCTGCTCAGCAGTATCCAAAACATCCCTGTATTATAAACACTGTTTTCAGCACAAATCCAAAACATAGCCCCATACTAGCTGCTGTGAATAAAATTAACTCCATCCCAGCCAAAACCAGTACAAACTGTCATATTTACTAAAACACTGAATGCAGTTTGAGAAAAAAAAAAAAAGTGTATATTTGAACCTGAAAGATCTCCTGCGAGGAGAGAAAAGCAATTGAAATAGGCAGCCTGCAGATTAAAATCCCAGGAGAGTACTTGGTTCTCTCAATTGACTGCTGAAAGAGCAGAAAAAGCTGATGTTATATGATATTATTGGGGAAGAATATACAATAACAAAATGTCAAGGCTGGATAGTATAGTCAATGAAGTATGAAAGAAACAATAGAAACTGAAGAGGGAGTAGAGTTTTGCTCAAGGAAATCATTTCTCCACTGTGTTGTCAACAAAGCGTTTGCATCTGCTAGAGAAACCCCCTGGTTTTCATTAGGGTAAAAATATGGCTGGAGTTGCACTTAATATAATGTGTCATAGTAGCAGTCCTAACTCACACAGTGACAGTCGTTGGTGATCCTGTGGTACTCGTCACAAAGACATGTTAACCCCAAAGTCGTTGTCCAAATTACTTTTGAAATTACATTCTGCTTGCGGATAGAAGTGAAGGGAGTTTTCAGAGATAAACTCCAGCTGAATTTACTGTTTGGGGAGGTGAAAGTGGTTTTCTCCTACATATGAATGGACCCTTCACTTAACCTCTGTGTGCCGGGGAGTGATCTGACCAAGGAAACTCGTGTCTCTGTTTATTATGAGTCTTGTGAAGCAAAGTGGGGAATAAAGACCAACTGGAAGGATGAGCAATGAAAAATCAAGGCGAAAATAAACAGCAGAAAGGAAGGGACATTTGCCATTAAATAAATCTGCTAGTTATGTAGTGATATATATGTCATTTTCTATTATGAGAAATGTAACATTTATATGCTTATAAAAACAGACCATTTTTTTCCCTCTCTATGTACTCAATTGCAAACCAGCAACCTCCAATTCTTGAGCCTCTATTTAGAGGCTTAGTTCAGCTTTCTACTTTGTTTACAAGTTTAAAAACATGTTTAATAAGGTGTTGTCCTTATGCCAGCTACCAGATGTTTTATATGTTAAGTGTTCTCATATTGCCACTTTTAGAAACTGAAAAGCAGATAAAAATAGCAATTTGTGTCTGGTACTTTGGTATTCTTACACTTCTGCATTTAATGTAAGGAGAGGAGAGATATCTAGCTTAGTAAATTTAAATATTTAAGTAAATTAAATATATATTAAATTTAAAGTAAACGATGTGAAAGTATAATCTGAATCTAAACTATTTCAAACACTGTAGCCCTGCAACAAACCATGGACTGGTTATACACTCTTTATGTTGCTTGTTGATTATGGCATTTATAATTAATTTAGCCTAATTAAAAGGCTAAAAGAGCATCTTTCCAGCTACTTTTCAAAGTAGAAACAAATAGAAGTCAACGAAATATCCTTCATCCCGATCCCTCCTCACTGAAAAAAATTATTGTGCCAAATATTACATTTAATGTGTTTGCTCGGAGTTCCTGAGAACTCACTGTCTTCTAAAATAAACAGTACGAGACATACAAATGCTGTTCAGTGACAGATCAGCATTGTATCCTAAATGAGGTGAAATTTCCTGCTGGCATTTGACAGCTCAGCTGATTAGTTTTGCTTAGTTCGTAAGAGGAATCAAGGCTAATCTCTCTGCCTGTAAAGTAAGTGCTGGTTGAGAACCAGTAGATAATTGAACTACTATAAATTTATTTTGCTACCCACACCTCATGTTCTAGCATAAAAAGAGGTAGCAAGAAGCAGTAATTTATGGTTCTCCCCTGCGACTGGAGCTACAGTAACTAAGGTCAGATCCAAGACTCCCGCAGCCTTCTAAGTTACGGGATCTGCAAGCCCTGGGCGATGTACCGGGCAAGTACCTGAAAACAATAATCAAATGTCTCAGCTGATAATTGCACATAGTAGTGATTAGTAAGAATAATTAACTATACTTACTAATAAAAGACACATAAAGTAGGTTTATGAATAACCACCTGGATTGTATTCAAATGTGTTAGAAAATAGGTCTAAACACATTGTAAGGAGGCACTTCCAAGCTTAGTGAGTGAGAGTGAACATATTGGGAAAAAAATAACTAAAATGCGGAGGGGGGGGTATGGGAGGTGAAAGCTCATTTAGTGTGTCTGCTATTTTTAGTTACCAAAATTAATTTTGACTTTGCTGGCCTCAATTGTTTACAGTAATTTTATTTACAGGAAGTGTATGTATCAGCAAAAACTCTTTATGTTGTTAAATAATATAGAAACTACTATAGAAATCACAGCACTCCAAAAGTATGCAGGGGAGCATTGCACACTCTACATGAACAACTGGAGTGCTTAGACTTGTGAGTTCCTGATTTCTATCTTTGTTTCTAACAGCCCTTCATAGCTTTGAGCAAATCACTTTGCCTTCTTTTTCACTATTGTGGATAAAACGGGATAATAATATTTAAGCACAACATTTCATGAAAGTGTTGTGCAGACCCATTAATAAATCCATTTGCAGGCCATAATTACATTCAGTATATCAAAATGTCACTGAGTTTGCGGACTGCACTTATTTTAATTTCCTAGTTCTACTCAACTTTTAGAATATAAAATGATGCTTAGTGGCATAACTTATGATACGACTAAAACTATCACCCTGAAAGTTCAACACTCATCCACTACTTCTTAGGAGAAGCTATAAAGTACACAGATTGTCTTGTCTTTCCTTTTCTTTTCTTCAGTTATTATAAAGATTTATTTGATCTCTAGCTCTAATATCTGCTGAAGGTTTTCTCTGTCAGTATTAACTTCTTAGATCAATAAATTGCGATACTGATCTCCTGAGAAGTCAATGTCTGCCAACTATCATTGCAGTATTTACCCTTGTTGAAAAGCAGTTGTAGTGAATTAAATTGGCTTCTGTCAGTGGGTAATATACAGTGGATGGTCCGTATTTTATGGTACAATTAATGAAGGTTGATAGATAGGCCTCTTCCTAGAGAAAATCAGATTAACAACAAGGGTTCGTAGCAAGAAAAATCCCAGTTTGTGAGGTGAGGTGAATCTGTTTTCATTTAAAGAACAGTTGCTGAAGACTGGAAGATGACTATTGTTTTCAAAGGAGCATGGGTTTAACAATGTGCATTTATATGTACGTGATCTTCTGTATTGCTGGAAAAACACTGACTACGTTCTCCGATTTGCCGTTAGACAATTTACATCAGTATGCAGGTTTATGAAGCATTCTGTTTTGAGGCAGGTATACACAACTGGAAAAAAAGAAAACAAAACCACGCCTGTGACTACTTTAAAACAGCTTCAGAAAGAGCTGCCTTCTCTTTGACTGTGTCGTGGGTTAGGTTGAAAACTTCCTCCCCCCAACACACAGCCAGTCACTCCCCCTCCCCCACCCCCAGGAATGAGGAAGAGAATTAAGGGATAAACGGGAAACCCGTGGGTTGAGATAAGAATGATTTAATACAGATGATTTAATACAGTATAGATGCTCACCACCCCCTCGTATGCGAAGCTCGTCTCGTCCCAAAAACTGCAAATCCCGGACGAACGTGAGGCCCCGAAATAGAGAGGGGCTGAGAGAGAGAGAGAGAGAGAAGAAAGAAAAAAAAAAACAGCAGAGCAACAGCGCAGCAAGTGCAAAAGAGCAAAAGTGCAAAAAAAAAAAAAAAGCAAAAGCGCAAAAGCCCTTCTTCCCGGCTGACCCTCGCTTTTATACTGGGCATGACGCTGCATGATATGGAATACTAATTGGGCAGTTTGGCCCTCAGTCTTAAGTTCCACACAAATCGCAAGGGGAATCGTGTCCCCCTTGTCCCAGCTATGCTCCCCCCTTATCCCGCTGTGCTTCTGCACTCCGGCACACTGAAAAGTCCTTGGCAGCTTGTTATCAGCGTTCTTCTCAGAGCGAGCCTCTGAGTAAAACCAAAACATGGAGTTTTTCTAGCTGTTAAAAAAAAAACCTCTGTCCCAGCTAAAACTAGGACAGACTAAAATGATGGGAATCTGTCCTCAAGCAGGATCCTGATCCTTGGTCTCCAAACAGGATGCAGAAATGGGAAAAGTTTTTTTTCTCTTAGACTTCTTTTCTTCCTTTGCCCTGTTGTCAAGAAATTTCCTGATAGTTAATCATATTTGTAACATTAATCTTGAAGATAAATGATGAGCATGGCCTGGTAGTGACTCCATGTGTCATAGTTTAACCCCAGCTGGCAACTAAGCACCACGCAGCCACTTGCTCACTCTTTCCCCCCTGCCCAGTAGGATGGGGAGGGGAATTGAAAAAAAGTAAAACTCATGGGTTGAGATAAAGACAATTTAATAGGACAGCAAAGGAAGAGATACTACTACTATTACTACTATTAGAATATATCAAACGGGTGATGCACAGTGCAATTGCTCACCACCCGCTGACCGATGCCTAGCCCATCCGCGAGCAGCAATCCCACTCCCCCCGGCCAGCTCTCCCCGGTTTATATACTGAGCATGGCGTCATATGGTATGGAATGTCCCTTTGGCCAGTTTGCGTCGGCTATGCTCCCTCCCAGCTTCTTGTGCACCTCTTCGTTGGCCAGAGCATGGGAAGCTGAAAAGTCCTTGATTTGGTATAAGCACTGCTTAGCAACAACTAAAACATCAGTGTGTTATCAACATTGTTCTTATTCTAAATTGGAAACGCAACACTATACCAGCTACTAGGAAGCAAATTGACACAATCTCAGCTGAAACCAGGACACCATGGTACGTGTTCAGTTGTGCAATGAGGATGATGTTTACTTACTCTAGAAATTAGAAGGAAACTTAAGCATTGATCATTGTAATCACGCAGCAATTATTGGCAAAATTTTAATAATGTCCATTTGCTGGATTTTGACAGCTTGCTCCAAATTAAAAAATGGCCTAGAAACACTGAAAGCAAAGCTCACAAGGTTGTTTTTGACATGGGCAAGACACTATTTTCTAAACTGTTTTTCTGAGAAATACTTTAATTGCCTGCTATTCAGACATATCAGAAGTGGAGTTTAGGTGATTAAAGCTTTGCAACATTCTGTGTCCTCCAGAACACTCAGAGGTTTCCAGCGATACAGGGAAAAGGCTCAGTCTACAAAACCCAGCTATGGTATCTCTGTGCATCAAAAATACATTTTAAAATTTTACAGTTGCATCACAAGGTAGTGCAAAATTAAGAAATGTCCTAATTTACCTAATTTTGCCTAATATGTATAATTATGGTACAGATTATGTTTAACATCTACTACAATTTGTAAGATATGATTATAGCTGAATGGTGTAGCATCTTCTAGTTAATTTATAACTAAAATCTATCAACTTTAAGCCAGACTTCAAGTGAATGCTGCTTTTATGAGAACAGCGTTGATTTAGGCAGCATCAAATAAAAAGTCCTTGTTGGGTGAATTCATCACAGAGGTAGTTGGTTTTTTTTTTTTTGTGTATAGGGGGCTTTAAACTGCAAAGTGTGATTATGACAGATACCCCATGGACAGTAAATTTAGGTGGGAGGTGTGATGTTGTTTGAAATTGTTAATATGTCCCTTCAGGAGGGCAAGCTGACAACATCTCTCAAAGCAGTGATTAGTTTGCAAGGTTATTTTTAAATAGGTTGAGAAACAACCCTTTTGGTACTGTCTCACTAAATTCTCTGCTGTAATAAACTGTTAGCGCCACTGGATTTAATTAATTTACAGTGAGAGAGAAGCTGCTCTGTATTTCTTAGAGAGGAAAATTACTGAAGTTGTCAGAGGGGCCACTGAGGGTATGTATATGTGGACAGCTGTAGCCCGACATGGGCTCTTCTGCCAATGCTCCTATCTGGCCAGACACAGACTATTTGCATCCAGAAGTTATATAGTCATGATGCCCCTACTAATATCCCCCACCTCTCAGCAGCCTTTCTAGTTCAGGCACGGTGCCACATCAGCGTGGCGTCCCGACCTCGGCTGGCTTGTGTCCAGTCATCACGGTAGAGTGGGTGTTTTCCTGAGGCCGTCATGTGGATGTGCCCTGAGAAGTTTTGTCAAAGCAATTTCATCATCCTCAGAGCTGTTCGACATTTCTTAGGTTCCAGCTATCACTGAAGAACTTGCAGCTCATGTAGCGTACAGGTACTGATCTCCTTTGCAGATTTTCATACTGGTGCTGTTTCAATGCTTAAAAGATTGGACTGCCTTCCTGCCACAGGGCACTTGATTTGGTTCAGAAAGCAGCTACTTGTTGGTTTTTTTTTTTCGCTCATAGGTTTATTCTATTGTGTGTGAATTAAAAGATAAATAGTCCTCAGCTGAACTGTTGGCTTTTGAGGCAGAACCTTCTAACAGAGGAGGTCTCCAGTTTTGTCTGCACTCTGAGTTTAACCTGAGAGCTATGTGTCACTTCCTTTTAGTAAATATTATCAGCCAATTTCCTTGATGATCAAATGCAGGAGTCCGTGTTAAAATCTGTAGTGTTTATGAATACCAAAGCGAGGGATTCAACAGGGATACTGGCTTTCTGACGTGTTATAATCTCCCTTGCTCCTCAACAACTTCTCTGTGTTTCATAGGTTATAAATTACCTGCCTCTCTCCTTCCCTTAGGAAATAATTACCATGGCCTCTTCCTTTCTCCTTTACTTGCGTCCCTTTTATTTAGGAAGTAACTGTTGTCTTTTCTTTCAGGTATGGTGTAACTGATATGTATCGAATTAAACTCAGCGATTTTCTCAGAGGGTCTTAACTTTGAAGTCTGTGCCCTCTATTTGAGATCTGACACAGGGATTTTGTACCCAAACTTTTGTCTCAATTTTCATCCTGTACCAGTTGGTTGAATAAAATATGATATCTCTGCATAAAAATCTTCGGATGAATGAACTGTTAGAATTTCTTGGGTGGAGCAGTATTCTTCACTTGCAGAATTTGGGCTTATCGAAGGGGTCATAATAGATTCATAGCAATGCAAAACCAGATATCTGATTAGTTAATTGCATAATTTGAATTCATTAAATTATTCTGCATTGCAATGCCACAGTGTGAAAAGGAAGTGAACTTCTGGCCCATGCAAACTTGTTTTTTTTATATTCTCCATTACATCTTTTCTGTTTTATTGGTGGTGGTGGGTTTTTAAATTTTAGCACTTAAGGACTTATTTCCCAAGAAGTATCATATATTCTAGTTTTCTCCAGAACAATCTTGGTATTGTTTGTGTATTTTTTTTAAATCCAGATTTTATTATTTTAGTATTATTAGCATTCCAAATTATTTAGAGTTTCCACACTTCTTTTCATATCTGTCACATCTATAGAAGTAATGACCATGCTAATCAACAGGTTACTGAAATACTATCTAAAAAAGTTATGTAGGTTTTTAGATCATTCTTTCAAGCATTTTGACTGGATAGATCCATTGAAGTATACTGACTTATTTTCATTAACTTTGTTGTTCACTGTTTCTTTTCATATAGTAATGCTCATTTGTAAGATATATTGACTCATATGAAAGTGATCTTTTTTTTAAACTTTGATCCAAATACTTTCCTGCAATATATTTCTTACCTGTTAATTTTGCCTTCAAACTTTACTATTGGGCCATCCAATAAATAATAAAAATTTAAAAAATATATATATCATAGTTTATTCTATATGAACAAAGTTTTGTGTTCTCAGTTATCCTCTAGTATTACTCTTGTAGACACAGCATGTTTTAGTATTTGTGCATATATTTCAGTCTTTGAATGGGGAGTTCATTTAAAGTGAAGAAAATGCAAAGTACTTGCTCATTAGTGAAATACTTTTGCTAATTGAAGTTGCTTTGTCAGTCTAATTCTGTTGGATTGTCAGTGTTGGTTTTGAGGTTGTTTTTTTATTTTTATTATTTATTCCCCAAAATGTAAAAAGATGTCTGCAGAACTTGATTGGAATGCAAACTCCTGTGTGCTTTTCTTTCAGAGTACGGACATGAGTCCAGCTAGTAGTACCACCTCACTCCCTGTTAGCCCTCTTCCTGAGGAGCCATTATTTTTCAAGGTACAGTTAATTAATTTCATAATAAATATTGCATATGAATTTTGGTTTATCATGTTATCTGGCATAGTATGAAGTATTATTATTGCTGCTTCCTTTTAGTTAAATTACTGTGATTTCAGCAGATGTTCTTATATATATACCATGCGTTTTGCAATAAATACCTAGAATAAAACATTATTGGTATTGAGAGGATTATTTTTCCGGTAGACTAGAGCTATAAACCATTAATAAGACTGTGTGTATCCATCTCATCTGTTGGTGATACATTTTGATGTGTGCATTCCTGTATATGCGTGTATGTAAGTTTCGGTCAACAGATTTCTCTTTATGTTGCATTTCAAGTACATGTTTTAAGAAACAATGATTAGTTACCAGAAGGATACAGGTGATATTAAAGATGTGTCAAAGAACAGTTTTGATTTAAATACAGTGTAAACCACAGGCCTGTCATTGCAGTTAGTTTTAATAATAAATGATGGGACAATATCTGTAACTTCGTAAGGTTAAAGCTGTGAGAATCAAGTGGTGGCCCTGTGTCACTTTTTCTCTTGACTTCACGGTATGCAGTGCCAGGACATTCAATGGCCTTAAGCAGAGCCTGACTCTTGGAAGAGGTCTCCTGAGGCCACCTGGGTATTCAGAGTGGTGCTGCGGCTGCAAGCAAAGTGGTTTCCTTGCCAGTTGTTTGCTCAGACAAGGAAGAAGGAAGTTGGGTTTTCAGCTCTGTTGTCTTAAATGTGTGTCATAATATGGACAAAGTTACACTCACAGGAACATCCCTTTTAAAACTTGCCCTTTCCCCAGTAACTTTCCACCTACTGTATGAAAACAATTCGTAGCTCGAGTTTCGTTTTCAGTAGCTTTGTGGTGACACTGAATTAAGGCTGAGGAAGTAGAATTAATGAAGTTTGATAATGTAAAGTTTGCATCTCTCCTGCACATGCATCCAGCACAGAAAATACCAGCCTCCTTCAGACTGGGCCAACCTCGTTAAAAAACTTTTTTTTTCTTTCTTCTTTTTCCCATATTTGTGTGATTCCTGTTACTAGAACGGTTAAGGACTGTGCTTGCTCGATGGGTTTCATCAATGGAGATACAGGTGATATATCCGTGGTCAGCTGTTCACTGATTCTTATACCACTTTTGGGGTTTAATGTTTTCAAGACCCCTAGCTCTCAATCAGATATGGCTGAAATTGAGCAATTGTGTGCCAAGATACTAGAGCCCACTTGTCTTTTTTCCTTGGGAAACCCCATTAAATGCACACTGAAGTCTACTCAACATTATAAGGCAGATCCGGTAGTTACTGTTTCTCCTTGTGCCTGGGATACCCCTAAGAAACATCACATACAAAGAAAGAGGCTGCTCTGCTCAGGTAAAGGTGTAAGAGGTACGAAAATCTAACTTGAAATAGTTACAATAAACTCTCATGCTTAATTTATCAGCTGAAGTAAGTAAACACTGTTCTATTTGCATTAGGAGCACTCTGACAAATACACCATAGAGCCTTTATTTATTTTTAAAGGAAATGGTGGTTGTATAACTCAAATGGGTTGTAAATTACTTCTTTGAAGTGGAATAGCTGCTCTAATACAAAAAAACGGAGGTATGGCTTCATATTAAAAGTCTCTTTCCTTTATATTTTATAGTAGAAAATGGTATAAGAAACTGAAAAAAAAGGGCAGGAAGCATTATTTCATCTTTCGGTTTTGGTCAGTTTTCAAAACGGGAAACATTTTCCTTTGGAATTCAAATAAAATGGAGGCCAGACCAAGAAAAAGTCAAATACATCTTACAGCCAATGCCCTGAAGTAGAAAGGAAAGTAATATAAAATGTAACAGTTTCTGTTATTTCTCCCCGACTCACTCCAAGAGAGAGCAATATTGTTCCAGAAGTAATGTGAATGACTAGTTTTACAAGCCATAACCCTCTCCAAATACTGTCAGTCTATAATATTGGCTTTTGATGACGGGATGATGCATTTCCCTTAGCAACACGATAATAACCTTTCACACCTCCTTGCTGTAGAAATGAAGATTGAAAACGAAATTCCATTCTGTGGTTCTGAAAACACAGATGTAACGAAGCAGGGCAGTATAAACGCTGCGTCTCTTTGGGATAGTTGAAGATCGCTGAGCTAATGAGCTTTTATATTAGACTGTGAAATGAAATCAAGCCCCTGTTCTCAATTGTACCTGGTTTTATACAAAGAAAAAGAGCTGTCCTTTCTTGGATTTTATCAATTCGTCATCAAAACAAAGTCTGCATTTCTGCATAAAGAATCCAAATCCTGTTATCATACTCTTATTACATCCAACTTCACTGAAGCAGATGCTTATGATTTTTAATCCCACAGGGTATGTGTTCTATAAATATGAAGGAGAACCTAAGCTTGTTCAATAACATTTTTAAGATTTTGAATTTAATCTGAAAAAAGTCAGAAGCAAGATTCTCATGACAGTACCTGCATGTTGCATCTTAGCTCTGGTAACACTGAACTCAGCTACTGTTTTCACAGTATATTGTGCATGCTGTGACATGCAGCACTGCCAGAAGATCCAAATCATCTGAGACCGTACTCGGGAATATTTGAAAGAAAGTCCTTTCCAGTACAGCAAGAGATACTCCAGCTTAGTCCATCGTATACTATTATATTCATGGAATCTTTATGGGGTTTTTGTGTTAAGATGGTACCTTTAAAGGAGTGTCAGTGCTGTCCAGCAAAAGGAGTAGAAACTTTTGAGTAAGAAATAAGAGTAGCCAACTCCAGTGCTATTGAATCCTTAAAGCAACCCTGAGAAAATGAAAACATAAAAGTACCATTAATGCCATTCAGCAACTTTGCTCCAGAACTGTTATAAATAGTGAAATAGCAATGGAAGTTGATTTTCCTTGAGGAAAAAACAACTTCACACAGTACCAGAAGTATAAGCAATTTTTCGTGTGGCTTCGGGTTTCTTCCTCCCTGTGGAGTTGACGACACGCACGCGTTAGGAGCAGTCTTCCCTAGCTGTGCTCTTAAAAAGCTTAGAAAAAAAATCCCGTTCAGACATGTATGCAGACAGTGCACTTTTGAAAAGCTTTTCTAAACCAATTTTTGATAAAACACTCATAGGCATTTCATTTTAGTGAGGGTTATTTTTATGTCAAATTTCAGCTTTGAATCCTCTGCTGTTTTCGGTGGTTTAAGCTATTTAAAAAAGCAAGATCTTTTTCTGTATTATGGGAAAAGTTTATTTCTTCTCTCACAAAAGAACATCTTCTTTGTTAGTGGTTTTTTACTTAAACTTTTCTATAGGGAGGAAACTTCCTTTGAACAGCACTTTATCTGTCTGTCCCTGTACAATATTTTGTGAAGAATTAGAGCCTTATCTTGGGGCAAAAAAGTTATGTTCCAGTTGAAAAATTTCAGAATTAAGAATTTGAAATGCAACAGAGCAGAATGGTATTTGTGATGCAACCTTAATTCAAGTGTTATTCTACATTGTAATAGCAAAACTGTAGCTGGCTCAAATGTGGTGACTTTTAGTTACGACTACTTACATCTATGCTCATAAGATGCAATTAAAAGTAATCTTGCCTTTCATTTAGAAGATGAGTGAAGGGGAGGGCATTTCTGAAATGTCAACTTACCAAGCAATGTCTCATCTGTTTTTTAGAACCTGTTCCTTTCTCCTACTCATTATACTGTGCTTTATTATAATAGTATTTTTTTTTATATTATTCTAAAATATAGTGACAGGCACTTTTAAGAAGGTACCTGTGACAGCCATTTAGTGCATAAGGTATCTAATGTTACCTAATTATACATTATCTGTTATAATGAGCACAGGTCTCACTGGTTATTAACCACGACCAAGTTGTAAATAATAACCATAATAGTAATTTATTGTAGCAATGTTTAATTACATTTGAATTCCATGATTGATCTCAACCAGGCTTTACTAATTGGCATTAAAGATAAGAAAAAAAATCCTTACATTCTTTCCTTTCTACTTTGAGGGAGCTGAGAATTTCCTTCAGCATTTATTATCTTACTGTGTTCTGCCTTCTGTAATTAATACTCTTGATGCCAATTCCCTGAGTAAGAAATGGAAGTGCTGACACAAGTAGCAAAAGCTAACAGACCTTAGCAGTGTTACCACTGCTGTAGGTCTAATAAGGTATAGATCTCTACTAAATTAGGCCTGTACTAATAGTTCTGCTGTTCATCCTGTAGCTCTACAGGCTCCTTAAACACGGATCTTTGCAGTCAATAATGGGCATGACTCTCTGGCAGCTGATTACATTTGTGCATACAACTTTAACAAGAGAAAAAATTTCTGTCTAGTCAATAATCAGATGAATATTTTTAGGGCAGATGTTTGGAATAATCAATATGACAGTCACAGTAATGATTGCTGGTTGGCCAAGGCAAGTTATTGTTGAGACTGTGACTTTACATATCTAGATAGAGAATGAAGTCTTGTCCGAAATTAGTGAGCAATGATGACAGCAAATTGCACCTGTAGTTCAAAAAGCTTTTTATACTAGTTGACACATAGCCAGCCTATTTACTCCCTCTTCCTTAAATACATTATTTCCAAAATTTTAAGTATTTGCTGGCACTTCTTTGAATAAGACGATTTGTTTTGTTTCGTTTTGTTTTCAGAACAGACTGTAATAATCACATAGACATTATGAGTCATGGGCAGATACAGGTTCAGTGATCCTCCTCCATAGGCTGGAGGCCTCATTAACTCTTGTCCCTCTCATTCCACCCTGCATGTGAGTTTCTGCCTCCACTGAGTAGCACGTAGGATCGGAAACCTCTGTGGGTTTTGTTTATTATAGAAATTTTTGTATTTTTATTAAAGTGTTATAGGAGTATGGAGTTATAGAAGTATGACTCAGTCAACCCCACCTCTCCTAATCTACCCGCCCTGATCTCCAGCTTATTTTAAACCAGTCTCATTGTTCCTCAGTGGTTTAATCGATTCCTCCCACTCTTACTTTTATTTCCTGTATCAGTATTCACTTTTCTCTATGACTCCTTATGTCTTACTGGTGTAGCACAGACTTTCAAAAGTCACGTCATCAGAGCGGCTTTCTGCCTTTGATGAAAGCCTTCAATTTTGTAATTTCTGGGAAGACTTACACATCTGATTTTTTTCACAGTTTATCATTGTAGTATATGAGATCTGCAGAAGCACTGAATTTTTTCTGAAGGTAGGAGTGAGAAGTAGGTATTATGGGTCCTATTGTAAGAAGCATCTATGCACCTATTTGCTGTCTTTTCCTTTTGCTCAGCAGCTCTGTGCACTTTTCCTAAGGAACAGGGCTCTGCCAGCAAGTCTGTCTTGAGTAGAACGACATCACCTGTTTCATCAGTAATATTTGGATCAGCTCATCCAGCAGGCTGGGGATGTGGCTGGGAAATTCTCCTCCTGAGCTTTGACTCACCTGAAACAGAGTGACAAAGAAAAACATCATCAAAACAGAGCTCAATGGAAGCTTTAAAAAATCATGTTTGCCCAGTTTTCCCTTGACCTAATAATTTCTTTCAAGTCTTGTTTATCCTGGCCTGTAAATTGAGTCTAGGAAACAAGTTGTCTCTCTCCCAACAGGCCCTCTGTCTGCTGTTGATTCTGACTTCTTGCTCGTGTTGAAAATACACTATGTTTGTGGCCAAATTTGAACACATCTGTATGTACCTTATAAGTGTCCATTGAACAAGCTGTCCTGTACACTGTGGAACCAGAAATGTCTATCTCTTCCTGCAAGTTTTGAAAGGACGAGATACAGAAGACAATGGAGCTACTGTATAATCTAAAAATACTGCTATACAATTTTAGGAATACTGTATGTGAGTTAATCATTCAGGTAATGTTACTGCTTAACTATTTCAGTTTAGACTTCCCTACGTGAAAGTATTTGATTTACCTCTCTTAGGGGAAATGGGATGAGCAAGAAGAAACAAATAGACTAAATAAGTTATCTCCCAAGGCAGAGTAAAGATCAGGATGGAAGATTGCCTCCAAGGCTGGGGCTCCAACTTTGTTTGGTTAGTGGCACTAATTAACCAATCTAAGTGTAATGAAGCATTAAAAACCAGACTGTAGAAGAGAGTGAACACAAAGAACCCGTCAATGGATATTCTTTTCTGAATGACTGACTTATAGTTAAGGAAGAATTTATCACCAGACCAAGACAGAAGTTGTCTTGAGTGCCTGTGGGTAACTATACCTGCCAGGTTTCATGTATGGAGAAGACAGACAAATATTTACACATTCTGAACAGAAGATGCTATTTCCTGAGATTACCATTTCCTTCAGGGCTTGCAGCTCCAAGTTAGGTGGAAAAACAAAATACACAAAGGGAGGTAATAGCTGAAGGCCCTAACACCCGAAATGCGGGATCATTCAAGAAAACCTGTGTGAGCTCAGAAGTACGTTTGTCCTGGTATGAGGACATTTTACAAGATTTAGCTTTTTTTCCCCCTCTATTAATTTTCTTTTTTCCTTTTTTTTTTTTTTTTTTTCAAAAAAAGTAATTGTTGTTGCGGGAACTGCAGGTACAATGTATGTAATTTCCCATTGTCACTGATATAATTACTGAAAAAATCAAGAATGAGACTGGGAACTACGCCTGAGTTGCCTGATTTCTTTCTGCCTCTATTCCTTGATCATAGCTGCCTGCCTTTCCCGAATTTTGTGAACATGCGTTCTCTTTTATTTTAGTAAGTTTTCCTTAATTTATTGAAACTTTCTTCTTAGAGTGAGGATTCGTTCAATATTTCAAAATTGGAAGCCATTGGCTTACGCAAAAATTGATGCTTTTAATGCTATACATTTAGTTATTTTCTCAGCAAGGCACATACAGAAAAAGGAGTAGTGTCTGTCTTACTAAAATCTCCAAAAGCAACCAGAAACTCAAATGATACTTCAACCAAAAGCATGCAGAGTAAGTATCATTACTTTTTTTTTTTTTCAGTTAACAGGATTTCCAGCATAACTTAAAAATTAATGTAATCAGTACTACAAAATATTAGGTTCATTGAGGTTTCTTCCCTCAGGCAGACACACAATCACACAATGAATTCTGATACATATCTGCAGGGTAAGTTTTTCCTGCTGAGTACTCTAAGATTAAAAAGTCATAAAACCTGTAGCATTATAGGTTGCTGAAAACATGTTATCACTACAACTATGAAAAAAAAATTTCTTGAAGCTTCATGGAAGCTCAGGATATCCCCAGTAAGAGCACTTAAAAGTTCATCCTAATAATCTCAATACAGATAGTAAATCCTCCTTGGCTAGGGACAGATATACATAAGTAAATCTGGGAGAGGGCATTGGCATTTGGAAAATGTGATGAACATTCTTTTAGTGAGCAGAATTATTCCAATGGTTTTGGAGAGAAATTCTGTTTAAATCAATGGTACAGTGCCCACTGACTACAGTGGCATGTACCTTCGGGTCATGAATTATGTCAGAAGCATTGATTACTTTAGAAGTGAAAATGTAACTCTCTACTGACCGTTTTAACCCCATCAATTATTTTAGAGGTGAAAATGTAAATCTATATTGACCATTCCAACCCAAGAGTATTTTTATGGTTGTATTTTTGTAAATAAGATAAAATTGGAGTGTTCGAATAAATGTCATTCAATACAATTAAAAGGTAGGACTGTTTGCAATGCAAGAATTTATTTAATAGTAATGATTCAGTTTCCAATATGTGTTAGAGCGATAGATATTTTCTTCCTAGACTAAATAAACAAGCCAGGGACTTAAAAATGGATTTCCTACATCTCAGATAAGTATTCTCACAGGAACAGGTGGTCTGGTCTCTTTCTCTCTTTCTGTCCAGTGATTGCATTTTCCACCTAGAAAACCTTTCAAAAACACTTGCATGGAAACTTACCATGTTTTTGGGAAAATTAAAAAATCAGCTTCATCAAATAAAAGTTTTCAAATGGAAGACATCTGTTAAAAAGTTCCTTGACTCTTCTATTAAAACAGTATAAACAAATTTCTCAGTGTCTGAATAAGTAATGTTAATGATCCAGCTACATGTTTTCAAACATAATCCATTACTGTGGGAAATACAGGTTTCACGTTTTGAAATTCTTATCAAGTTAGATGTCTCAAAAGTATGACACTAAAAATTACTGACTGATTTTGATAACGCTCTCCTAGAGTTTAGAGAGACAGATATTTTGGTGAGCAATTTAGACTGCCATTAAGGAGAGTGGGATATATTCTGTTAATTTTAATCACCTGAAATTAAAGGCAAGATTTAACTGCTGAAGCACAGACACCTTGTGCCACTTCAGAAATGCAGCTAGATCTTGCTTTTTCTTCTGCTGCCTCTTTAGTAGAGCAGACAAAGTATTGAGATATGGTGAGTGCTGCATTGCTATAGTTTGATTTTTGTCATGTTCCTGTTTTTTTTTTCCTCTTTGAGTTTGTCCCTTGGTTATGCTGTGTCTCTTGGTAGGTTATAATCTCTGTTGCAAGCCATGCGTGTATGCTGGGCTATTTAATTTTGCTTAGGAAACTGGCTTGTATGGGAGGCTTTGATTGTGTGATACAACTGATCTAGATGACTTACAATGCTCGGTTGGGACTTTCCAAATGCTTTTCCTCTTCCCACCAACCTTTGTGTGGTTGTATAATGTTGAAGCTAATTTTGTGGGGAGAAAAAAAAAAAGTCTCTGTATTTAAATATTAAAAATATAATATGATTCTGGTATTATTGGGGTAAGTTTCTTGTTTCTGAAAGGTGTGATGTACTCTGATTTTAACCCATAATGTGCATTTCATTTACTCTCTGCCCTTTTCTTTGCTTCCAGTACAGTTCAGTACACTGATGATTGGTAGTGAAATGTATTTGTGTGTTTAAGGTGACCTTTCCATGCCTCATCATTTTTTTTTGAGAATCATCAAGTTGTCTTTTGCCTTTTTAACACAATTTTTTTTAAAAATAGGACAAGTAAAAGACATTTTATCTGTTTGTTGTAAGGTTCTTATATATGGCTGAACGATCTGGCTCTTAATAGTAGTCCAGGAAAGACTCATCAGATGTGTAGAATAAGTAATCTCTTTATTCAGGCTTCTTCATTTATCAGAGATTGATAAGAGTCCTGAAAAATATTGAGGATGGAGATAATGGAAAGTGTCAGTTTTATTTCTTTGTAAAAGGTCGAAAATCTAGTCTCTAGGCTGTGGGTATGTTGCATTGGTGTCATGGGGAACATGTATAGGAAAATGCCATTCCTACTTCAAGAAGCTTACAGGTAACTGACAATTTTATAAAATACTGTAATCTTTAGATTATATACATTTCTAAACACTTTTTTCATAAACAGGTGTGGATATGATTCACTTACAAATTGCTGTTTAAAAGAAAGAAAAAAGACCAAAGGGAAAAAAAGAGCACTGCCTTTGTGGTTAAAGGAGTTGATAATGGAAGGGTTGGAAAAAAGCCCGTAAATGGACTAAGTCACTTGATTCTGGTCAGGTTATTAAGGAACAAAATATTCAGTGGATTGTCTGACATGAATTCATGAGGAACACATGAACCAAGGAAGAATTTTTTTTTTCTCTTTGATTTGATATTTTATAGGAAGGATGAGTCCTATAGATGAGAAGAAATAACCCAATTTTAATTTGGATAAGGCTTTCTCAGTGTTTTAAACTTGCACAGCTATGAGGGGAAGAGCTGTACACTGTTACGCGTAGCCTTGTGATAGATTTTAGAATTTTAAATGAGTTCTGGAAGATTAAATTAAGGCTAATGAGGGCTTAGTGGAAAAAAGTTCTCTTTAGGTACATGACAGATTGTAGACATGTCTGATTCCCAGATCTGTATCTGTAAAATTTGATGTTTGTTTGTTCTCATAAAAGGCACTTCATAGGATAATGAATATTTCACTTCACAGGATCTAGCTTATAATTTCACTTCATAGGATCTGGCTTTGTAGTTAATTCTGAACAATTTTTGATCTTGGTTTGAGCAAAAAACAATGAACATTTATCTCAAAATAATTGTAGCTTTTAATGGGATTAAGATTAGTAAGGACATCGCGGATCAAGATGTATGACCAATGAATGGATAGGTATCCTTAAGTACAGAACTGAGGATTTGAAAAAGGATAGGAGAAATGTTTTACCATTGGTGATGAGTAGTTCAGTTCAGTTCCCAGGCAGCAGATAATGAAGTTCATCACTGTCAGCAGCAGGGTTGCTGTGTGTTAGGAGTTGGGAATGAGAGGGACCTCCTCTGCCTCCCTGCCAGTTCTTTTAGTATTTACTCTCAGCAGTATTTTTTAGTCCCAATCATAATTTGATTAAAGTCACCTTAGACAGTGTTTTCATCCCCTAATGGTTTTGTTTCTTTGGCGTCTATCTCCGTTGCTTGACATCAACATTTCTGTTTGCTGTAATTGGTACATTTCTGGATGTCATCAGTAACCAAGAAAAGAATGAAAAAGCATGATTGGTTTTATTTATTTTTATTCTCCCTTCCATATGGCAGGATCCTTCCAAAACAGAGTGAAGTTTCATATTTATGTGACTTTATAGAGCGAATCTTTAAACCAGTAACTAGAAGTATGGTTCAGGAAGAAAATTGGTGTATCTGAAAACTGAACAAAGGGAAGATTGGGTCTGAGGAATAAAGAGGTGTTTTCAAAGGCAATTAAATATCTTTTTTTTCTTTTTTTTTTTTTTACAAGCAACATCAAACAAATACTATTGCTGAAGTTTTTTCTTTACCTTTCGCTAAAATTCCTGGACCCTCACCTTTTACACACGCACAAATACACACACATGCACAAATTAACTTTTTTTTGTACTATAAAAGAAAAATTCTGAAGATACTAAATATTGTTTTCATGCTGTTATTGCAACTGTGAAGTAGGATGAAGTTAGGATACTGTTTGAAAGGTGAGCTCGGAATGTAGAGTTGGCTTGTTATTGTTTCTGTGTGATTGTTTGGATTGCTATAGGTCAATTTTCTTTGTTTGATCGAATTTTCAGTGTCTTTGGACATAAAGTAAGTGTTCCAGTATTTGCAAGTTCGATAGCCCAGCGTCTTTCTGCAAGCAGTTCTGGATATGCATTCGCTGCTCTGTCCACAGTGTGCTCTGCTCACTGAGAAGCACTAAGAGAAGGGATTTTGCAGAAAGGAAAGGAGTTTGTCAAACCTGACCACTTGAATTCTAGTCGTCATATTGATATAGAATTAAATTTGGAGAAGAAACGTTTTTTCTGTCCCATGGAAATGTCAGACACTTCAGACGTTCTTCTGTTTTGCACAGGCATGAAACAAGCAGATTATAAACTAAGTTGTTTGCCCACCCTTAGTTATAAGCGTCAAACCTTTTAGCTGTGATAGTAAGGTATTTGTCATAATTGGAAATGACCAGAATGGTACTTGTGGCTTCTTCGTATCTTCATTGTTTTGCTTAACACTCTGCTATATTATTGAGGACACTCCTTTAATTGCAAATTTGCATATTTGATGTTTATTAGTATGCTTACAAGCATTTTGAATGAATAATATATACAGGCCTCTAAGTTATTCATCCTTTAAGCTTTTTGCTTCAGTCTCCTCTTTTGACTATCTTTATTCTCTCTCCCTCTACAACCACAGAATGGTTGATTCCAGTAGTCTTCATCTGATTTCCATAATTATTCTCAGTGATGTGATGCATAAGGATGAATGCAAATTTGTTAGCAAAATGATAATTCCTTATCATTACAAGAAAAAAAAAAACAACACCGATATCTGCCAATAGATTAAACCAACATTATTATTGGGTTTAAACTGCTTTATAAAGCAGTATCCACTTATATCTGAGACATAAAGAGGTCCTTAGAGTAAATGAAATTAATTGGGAAAAAATTAACAAATGTTATGAAGCTGTCTTTTTTTTATATATATCAGTACTGCAATCATATAAATGCTACTCACATATCACCTAGATATCTTCAGCATGCAGGGGACTGATCATCATAAATAGTCATTAATTCTGAGGTGTTGAAGCTCTTGCAAGAGCTAATCCTCACAACAGTCTTATAGGATGAAGAGGCGTTATCTTCCTTTCACAGAAAGAGGCTCGAGGTATTTCCACTATTTTGGTGATACTGCATGCTGTCCTGGTCTCAGGCTGGGAAACTGATTCTGTTTTTCCCGGTTTCAATTTCCAGCTGTTAGTTATTCCTCACTGAACTGTATCTAACTCAAAGGGCTAATCTTCCCACTTAAAACAAGAATTCTGCAACTCCTTTGCTACCCAAACAGGGGAGCCAAGCCCTCTCTGCAAACGTATTTTCCCATTCACAATCATATGTAGGAAATGAGAATTATTCTTTAAATAAAGAAGTGGTATGAGAAGGATATTGATTATCATTTAAGATAACTTTCAATTCAGTATGGCATTAAATAGAGAAGTAATTGGTACTATGTGACACGTCTGTTCCCTGTATAATACTAAAAATGCTTAAAGGAATTGAAAGATAGCTTGTAAAAACTCTCAAGTTTGCATCATATTATTTGATGGGAAATGTAGAGTGTTAAATATTCCTTTGTACAGTTCTTATTATTTTCTATCTACAGAGTCCTTCTCATGTCCTATGGAAGTGAGTTTCATATTTTTTTCTGTTTTATGTTGTTTCTCCTCTGGTCTGTACACCAAGGGCTTTAAGTGTGGAAATAAAAATGGCAACTATTTGCTAAAAAAAATTTAGTCACTTTTCTGCCACAAGGAGATGAGATGAGGTATAAATGTCCAATTGTATTCAGTCCCTTCTCTAATATTTTCATAATTCTTTTTTTGTGGTTTATGGAAGTCATAATTGCTCACCTGTTTATAGGAATATCTTGCATACCTCCATGAATCATTCAGATCAACAGTGCAGGCAGCTTTGTGATGCAGTTAGCTTAAAAGAGTATTCCCAGAAGGGTGCAAAAAGTCAAAACTAACTGAATCTGAGCAAGAGCATGCCTCACCAGGGAACAGATTAAGTTAAATTGGCTTATGCTTATGATTTAAAGTGCATCAAATGTTCTTTTGTGATGTATCTAAGAAGCTGTTATTTGACTGTCCAATTGCAGCAGCTTCATCCTTTCAGGCTGTATTGGCAGGCTGAAAAATATGACTAAACATGTTGCGAACCAGAGTGCAGCTGATCACTTTGTCAGGTGCTTGTATCACTCTGATTGTAGGTGACTTGTCAGGACAAAGGTAAGAAATATATGACTGCAAACGAAGGCAGCATTTAATGTCAGTGCAAGTCTAACGGCAGAGAAACAAGTAGTCAAGAAATAGTGATGTGACTTAAGTCAAATAGAAGATCAGAAGCAAACGAAGTGCCTGCTCTGTGTGTTTGAAGAGCTCGGTATGGTGATTCTGTAGGCTCTTGCAGGCCAGAGGTTTGAGGCTTGTTATTTCACTTAGCCAAAGCCAAAGGGAGTCCAAGTCCTGCAGTTGCAGGGTTTCTGGGCAATCAGTTCTGCCAAAAATGCACAATTCAGGATGGATGGATAGATGGGTGAATGTATGGACAGATGGGTGGATGTTAGATAATGTCAAATGGATCGTGCCACTCTCTCCTGTGTAATGAAGGAATGATGCCTCCCAGGTCCCTTCCAAAGCGTAATATGTGCACTGTGGGACACCACTGACGTATAGTTTGGACCAGTGACTGAAGCAGCAATTAAAATTACCATCCTACTCAATTTGACTAATGTTGTACTTTGTACCTGCATTAAATTAGTCTGAAGGCAGATTAATGTAAAAGAGATACTTTTAACCTGACTTTTCTGCATTACAAAACTTAGAGTGCTGCTAGGGAAATTCATCAAAAGGTTCAGCTGGAAAGATATCCCTGCAGATATACAATATACATAAGCTGTGCTATTCTGCTTTTCAGCCATACCGGCCTGTTATCAGCAATTTTTTTTTTTTTTTTTCAGTTGAGATGTAGTTTTCATAGGCTCAATTAAGGCTTAAGAATGATTAAAGGAAGTTACCTACGAGTCTCTTGGGTTAAGGAAGTACATTTTCTTTAAATGAATCAAGTAACATCTTCATTCCTTGGTATGTGGATGTTATTAGAATGGAAAAAAAAAAAGCAAAACCACCTGACTATCATGCTGTGGCTAATGGAGCATTAGGCTGTTGAGCAAAACCAAGAATTTGGCAGCATAACCAAACTGTTTACAACCAAGATGTTTAGTGGAATTTGCCAATTTTTAGGTTAACTCAACACAGAAGCCATCTTTCTTTGCCCTGCATGAGTTCTGTTTATCAGGTGACTCTTTCCATCTGTTTTTTTTTTTCCTATCTTGTCTTAAATAACATGTTCATCATTTCACCCTCTTGACTTGGTTTTGACTCTGTGATATCAATTGTAACAGAGCAAAATTATTGCATAAAATACTACATGACTAGCACCAGAAAAGCTCTCCCCTATAAATATTTTACCTAAAAAAAAGGATTCAAATACAGTTTGTGATGTGACAGTTGATGTTAGTCCTGTTTATAAATAAAAATGCTTATGCACAATATGATGAGAGAGAAACACTGCTTGTATGCATAGAGGGGAGGATTTCTTTTGCACCCCTGGAAAAAAGAGATCATGAGAAATATGAGCATCTTACGAGATTTTACTCTGTCATACCAGCTTCTTGTAGATTGACTCGTACTCCTTTGCAATCTTTTAGGAAATTAAATTTTTAAAAGTAATGATTTGGGGGCTTGTTGGGATTTTTATGGAGAGACAATTATATTTCAGACTGCAGTTCTTTGGGCCACAGTGTAGCCTTTTTCCCGGTGGTGTCATTAGGATTCTCCTGCAGAGGAGGTTGAACTCCACTTGTTACGGTATTGTTCAGCAAAGAGGAACATGCTCACTGCTCTTGACGAATTGTGATAGCCATTTCTGATATTAAAACCATTTGGCATGAAAATTAGTATTTACTGGTATCATGATGATATAAACAAAACAGCAGTAATGCAACAGACTCCAAAGAAACACCTTACAGAAATTATGGAAATTTATTTAAGCTGCAACTTTATCTGTAAAATCATTTAAAAGTGCTGAATAAAAATCTGATAGATAAAATGACTACAAAGTAGCTTTAAAAAGGTACAAACTCCTAGTCAGTTATCCAGGAATACATTGGTGTTACAGCCTTAGCAAAATGATATACTTGTAGGGATGCTATTACTTTTATGACAGCTATCATCTCACTGTGAAGAGTCAACTGAGGACACCCATTGTCACTTTAAAATTCAATTTAAAAGTTCATATTGTTAACTGTTTCATTCCTAATCTGAAGAAGGATACAGCAAGCATTACTGTACCTGCATAATTTCCTACATGTTTTTTTTTAGGAGTGTCAACTGTTATTTATATGCCAGATAGGAGCATTATAAGAACAAGCCGATAAGCCAAGAAAAGCTAAGAGACATATTCCGATGGGCAGCACATATGGTCACTAGAAGAAAGCTAGCATGACGTGACAATTTGTCCTAACATGATACTCATTTCTGATTTGTCTTTTGTATGCACTGAAGTTCCATTTGGTTGAACTTGCTAATTTACTTTTCTTGTCAGAGACTGAAAGAAGTCGTTATTCAATGAATTGCAGACAAACAAGAATTATCCAGGAAAAGTAAAAATGCGTAGTTTTAGGGCAACAGATCTCTTGCATTTGTGAACCAAATCAATATATGTTATTAGGCTAGAGCTTATTTAAATAACTATTAGGCTACAATTATTAGCCTTGAAGTAATTTTTTATGTTTTAAACTTCATGCACGTAACAAATTTAGGCAGATTTTTTGATGTTCTGAGTTCTGCTGAGCTCTATTCAACAGTGGATGCTTGGTATGTGAGCAAGGATCCTCAGTTTTGTGAAAGACCTATGCTGTTTTCTCGTAGAGGTGGAATATGGCTGCTTTCTTCATTGTATTTGAGAGTTGTGTGAAAAACATTCTGAAAGCATATATAAATGTGAAGGTCAGGGATTGATACTGTCCATTATAATTTGAACTGCGAAGATGACTTAATCCAGAATAGAATTTGATAATCCAAAATGACCTTGTTTTAACCAAAAAAAGTTGTTAAGAGGAGGAATGGAAGATACATCTGTGTAGCAGATGACCTTCAGAATGAATCGTATGCTTGCCAATCTTTATTACAGGTGTGAAATTCTTAAAAGTATTAAAAAAAAAAAAGTCACCACAACAATGTATATATAATACAGATTGTCAGGTCTGCTGTGCTCTGTTGGGCAGGCATGAAGTTGTTGAATGTTTTCAAGGTCATAAACCACTCAGGAGGTGTGAACTTCCCTAGTTCTTTTCTTTAAAAATAGATTATCATTCTTTGATTTAAGGGGGAGCAGGAGTTTGAAAATTCTCTAAAGTAATAAAGCAAAAGGAGAAATTACGCCACAGAGCAGTGAAGAAGTGACTTAAACAGCTTGTCAGTGAAAGAAAATCCACATCTCATGATCTTTCACTTTGCTGCTTGGTGCTTCTCTAGTTTAATCTCATTTCAAACTTGGTATAATTTCAAGCTCCCAGAAGAGGCAGTCACATTCCCAGCCTCACTTCTCTTCTGCCTTCACACCTGTTTATATGTGAGCTCCCTGTTTTAATTTGACTCTACTTGCTTGCATACAGGTGGGACATGAGCTGGGATGAGGAAAGGGCAGGACCGTGTCTCTTGGACGCAGGACCTGCTCTTTCCAGTAAGCTATTAATTGAACTGTAAACCCGAGACAAGTCACTTACAGTAAGTGGCGGTCTTTTACGTCATCAGTTAAACAAGACTTTCTTTTTCCTTGTGTGACAAGCTTGAGCAAAATTATCTAAATGAAACAACTTTCAGTAACTTTGTAGGTGACAATGACCTGGTCTGGTCAAGAAAGATCATCTAAGCATCCAGCTTCGACTAGAATATGCTCCCAGTGTAATGATAACCAATGGAGAGCAAAGATGCCAGGAATGAGAATGTAGTTTCTCAGACAATGGGACTCTGGTACATAAAGAGAAGCCCCAGAAGACTTACCTGAGAAGCATTATAGGTGGCAGGACTGGACTAGGCACTGAGAGTTCAGCTTTGCACCACTGTCACTGAGCAAATGCAATGTAATAACTAAGTGCAGGAGGTAGTCGAGTGTTGTGTGAGATGACTGATGCTTTTCTGCTCAAGAAAACAGAACAATTTTTACCTAAGTCCATATAAACAAATAAGCATTATACAGGGGCAGATGAGGAAGGTCGCAGGGATCTGGGGGCTATAGTGAGGGTGGCCAGCTGGCCTCCGCAGGCACTCTTGGGCCGCTGGCCAGCAAAGAGGTAAAGATATCTCCCATGGCATGGGGGCAGCTGTGAAGTGACTGTGGTTTCATTCAGTTCTCCCTAGAAAACTCAGTTTTCTTGTCTTGAGAAAATATGTGTTCTTGTTTCAATCCTAACAGAGCCTTTGGGTTGTGTGAGTTAAAGGCCCTTCAGACCTCTTTAGGGAGTTTTTCAGAAGTTTAATATAAAGTTTATTTTACTATATAGTTTACTAGCAGGCTCACTTGCGAGCTGATTTCGCTCTGATATATACCCACCCACAGATACAGGTTTATATTTCTTGCAGAAGTACTTACTATAAACATGCTGTCAGTTCCTAGGCTTTTTTTTTTTTTAATTACACCTGCTCTTATTCTGAGCTGCATCTGTGTAGCTCTTGATGAACAGCAGCCTACTCATCCTCTCTTTCTCCTTTTGATTCATGAGAGAAAAGGGCAATAAAGGAAAAGGGGGGAAAAAAGTAAATCAAATGTCAATCAAAGGTTCTTATCAAGTGCCTCAGAAGAAGAAAGGACTGCATTTACCTGTGATTTTTTTTTTTTCAAAAGTAGCACTGGATTTTTCTTTCTCTTTCTGGGTGGACAAAAGGGAGAAGATTGCAGGGGTGGGAATTTTCCTTTGTTGTTTACAAAAATGTGTTTAAATTGCAACGAGTGCAAGCCTTGTGCTATTTTAGTAGATTATTTATAGAGAAAGATGGCCTTGGGTTTAAGGTACAAAAGTGAAAATCAGAGGATGTGGAACTTCTGTCCCAGAAGCTGCATGTCTTCTTAGGGGAGATAATGTAGGTGATTTAATTTCTATCTGCAGAACTGCCAGAGTACGTTTATTCTTTTTAGTGGCATAGTGAGACTAATTTTATTAATCCTTTGAAGTGCTCAGAAGGCAGCTGTGGTAGATGTGTAAAATATTAGTACTCGCAAATATTCTAGATGCCAAAAATACGTAAGAATAGGGCAGTGAACATGATACTGCAGGCTGCATACTGAAAACTATGGGAGTGCTGATTGGTAATAAGAACATTAATTCACATCAAATAGTCCAGACTGGCATCTGCCTGTTTGGCTGTTGTGAATGTTGTGATTTAATTACTGCTTTTTGGCAGGTTTGAGCATGTTCCATCAAACTGGTAAGATTAGATCTGGTGTGCATGAGAGGGATAAGCAATGTCTTCTTTAATACAGCTATGTCTTAATTAGTTCTTCCCTATCGTGAACATAACAGAGCTTCAGAAGGACTGAGACCTTACATTACAGGAAACACGGAATCACCTTGCTCTAGTTCTTTTTAATCTCATGCATATGATGAGAATAAAAAATCTGCCTATTTGACAGGTTCAGTGAAAATTAGGTTGTTCCCTGCTAAGTAGCATTGTCCCCTCATGAATACATTTAGATCGAGAGCTGCTTTAAATAACATAAAATGAATAAATTTTGAAAAAAGACTGCTAATCTTAAAATTTTTGTTTATTAAATTCTTAGTAGTCATCTATTACATTATGTACATAAAGTCTGAAAGTTTAGGATAAGAGTCTTTGTTGTTTAATACATTTAATTCTAAGCAACATTTCATTACCAGTTTTTCTCTCTTCGAGTCTATTCCCCTTCCCCTCATATCACAAGAGGAAGCAAACACTTCTCTCCATTTTAACAGATAATGATAATGAATATGAAATTCAAATACAAATGAAAAATCCATTAAGCAAATTACTGGTTTTATCCCTTCATTTTCCTGTCACCCAGGTGGATGAGAGGCTAGGAACAGGCAGAGGGGTAGAGATGTCACATAATAGTAAGGATGACATATGGTTTCATCTTTCCAACAACTTCATTTAAAAAAAAAAAACACAAAAAAAACAAACAACTCAAACTTGGTACTATTTATTTTCAGTAGAGAATAAGCTTGGAGCTAATGCTTTACTCAGAAGTGAAAAGGAAAAGATAATTTTTGTATGAAAAGCAAGAGTACATCACTAGACAGATGAAACTGCCTGTGAAGACAGCTAGATCCATGTTCAAATTCTGTTACAGTGACACTAATTTCTTACTCCTAAATATATCCATCAGATTTCTGCAGCGTGATAACAATGTTTCAGTTAATCAGGCAAAATTAAATTTTAGTAAAGCAATTAAAAAGATAGAGGGAAAAAAAGAAAACTTTAAATGTGTCATAATAGAAAGATTACAGATATGAGGTGATGATACACTACATAAGGCATGAATGTTTTTTTGAGAACAGCAGAAAGATATTAAGTAGCAGGAAAGCCACATGGCAAAGAGTAGTAGCAGATACCTAAATTAATGATAGTCACCAAATGGCTGATGAGCTGTACTGCACCTGCAAGGAAGTCTGAACAGGGGCAGGAGAGGTCAAGGCTTTGGTGTTCTCTTGCTAGTTGTCAGATCTGTATGGAAATGGCATTGCTTAGCAGTTCGATAACGCTGGTTTGACTGACTTGTATCTGTGGACTCAAAGGAGCAAGATTAGTTTTCTGATGCAGAGTTTCGTCCATATGGGAAAGTAGCTGTCTTGCTGCTGCCAAATTCCCCTCTATCCAGGCTCTGTTGTGCAGGGACTGGTAGAGACTGGGCTGGGCTAGGGAACCCCTTCAGGCAGCAAGGACTAGATTTGGAGAAGGAGACTAGTGAGAAGCTGCTGCATGGGTTGGAGGGCAGTGTCACTCAGAACGGTGATGCAGAGGCAGTTTTACTCTGGTCATTTCTGTGGAAAAGAATGGCTACATAGGAGATGCTCCTGCGCTCGGAGCAGGATCGTTCCAGCTGGGGGTCTGTATTAACATGAGAAAAGCACTCATGGGCAGAGGGTTGAGCAGGGTCCCTGAGACCTCCCTGAGCTGCAGGTTCTCTCACTGATGGGTCCTGTAGTACCCAGTATTTTCTCCATTACTTGGAGTATGCTAGACCTACTTAATATTTTGGGAAACGATAGGTTGTCCAAAATTCACCTGAACATACAAGTTGACTCCAGAACAGAAGCTGGCCAACCCTGATCTAAGCAATCAAGATTAAAGGAGAAAGATTACTTGACGTGAAGGTTTCAGCTAGCTGCAAAGCCAACTGCTGTGTTTTTCCTGGGTTCATCAACAGCATACTTGCAGCTGTCTTTTTCAATTCTTTTCTTTGTGCTGATGCTAAGGGAGGAAGAATTCTGTCTTTCCATTATAGTCACATCAGCTTGCATCTATTAAATTCTTTGAGTGGAGAGTGACACTAAATAATATATCCTCAGCACTTTGTCCATTTCCAGCCAAATTATTTGGGATATTCTTTTCCCTAATAAGAAGATAAACCAAAATTAGTTCAGTGTCCCTTTCCAAGAGCTTTTAGAGAGTAAGCTTCTGCAGAAACATTTGTTTTCTCTTGCTCTTGGGAAAGCATTGTATTTGAATTGTGAAATTCTACCTGGGCAAAACAGGATGCATCAGCAGTGTCTACAAAAAAGTTCTGCCCAATCATATGAATATCACTAAATTATTTTCTAACCTGAAAATATACTTCATCATTGGATTTTCCATGGGGGAGGAAGGGGCAGAGAGACAGAAGAGTAACTGAGTATTTAGAGTCAAATATTCAGTTCAATGCTAAGATAAATCAGAAGAATATAGCTGTGGCTGAAGTTTCAGGGTTATCAGAATTAAAAGAAATACATGAGTTTTTTTATTTTTTTTCTCACAGACACTCCACCCCCATTTCTAAGTGTGTGTAAAGTGAAAAAGTTTAGACAGGAATGGTTTGCTGATTTCAAGAAGGAGATTCTTTCTTAAGTGTAGCTCTTCCAGATGTAGTTTTGTTACTCAAAACTGTTTTTAGCTGAAGTTCTCAAGAGTGCCCACTGACGTAAGCTCCTTACTTTGTGCTTCTTAGCATAAGACATGTAAAGAATGGTATTTTGAGTGCAAAATATCAGCACTTTCTGCCAGTCAGATCTTTTAAGAATTGCTGGTACCTAAAATTAAAAATTAATTAAAAGTCACTGGTAAGCATCTCCTGTACAAAAAAAAAGACTTGCTCAAGTCCATATTCATTATAGTTCATGTATTTTTTTCCTGATTTGTAAAGCCATCACAATATGTAAATCACTTTCTTCATTTTACTGAATAAATTTATCAACTGAATTATAAGAGGCTGCTAGAAATGTCCATATAACCGTGGTGTCTTTGTCAATATATTGATTTTAGAGTAGTTCCCCCAGATGTATTAATCAAGTAACCTTCAATTTTCATGAAAAGTTATTTCTATACCTCTGATGTCTTACTTAAAACATAAGAAGTTTTCTGCACATGGTCTTTGAAGACACTTTGACATACTACACTTCTTCAATTAATATTTTTAAAAATGTAACTTCAACTGCAGTAACTTCCTTTCGTGGTCTTAAAAGTAGGTCTAATATAAGCATGTGCTTATTTTTGCGCATATACTTGGGTTCATTAGTGCTTACCTCTGGCATTTTCAGTGCTGGAGAAATGAAATTGAAGAGTCACTAAAAGTGTGGTCTTCAAAACAAAAGCAGCAGCCATACTGAACAGGAGTGCATTCTTGAGGAAGAGTCCTAATAATTGGAACATGATACATAAAAGCAGATTTCACCAGCACTCAGACAATTCAGCAACTAAAAATCTTTTACATGTTTATAATATAACAATATTCTGATTGTAAGTGTTGTAGTAATAGTAATTATTTCCCTTAAAGAAAAATGGATTATCTAGCATTCCTTTATTATATGGCCATGCCAAATTCAGAAGAAAATGTGATAATATGCCATCTTTACTGCCACTATCTTTGTCTGGGAGCGCTATTGTACAAACAGAGCTTAAAAAAATAGCAGTGCTGAAGTGGTGTCATGCCCTCGGATATGTAGGGAAATAACTTTAACAAACTCGATGTATCAGAATGAATAGCCATAACATGGCAACTAGACAGTTTGGATATTGTGCATCTGCCAAGCGAGTGTACAGTAATGAATGTCTGCTGAAAGAAAGCGCAGACCTGTGATCCCAAAAGGAATGTTTGATGAATATCAAGACCATCCTATTTGTACTTGAAAGATAAATCTGTTTAACCTTTCTGATAGGGATACAACTGCAACCTAATATTTCAAAAAAGATACATGTTCCTTTTTAATTCATGAAAAGTTACATGATTAATAGATCTTTGGGATACAATATTATTTAATTTGAGTAATGCATAACATGTATTTTACACCCTGGGAACGTAGTTATACAGATAAAAGATCTGTCAAATCCTCATTAATTTCTAAAGATTTCCAAAAACAAAAATTAGATTCAAGAAGTGCTTGACTTAACAGTATAAATGAGCATAAATTGTTTTAATTTAATGCTGATTAGAGTCGGGTGACTTTGACTAAGAAAATACCCTGATTTTTACCAAACTTTTTCAAAATGATATCATTAGAGATTGATTCCTGTTGCATTTGTTCACATATGCCATACTGGCATCTCCCTATTTTGATCCTCTGTTTATTATGACTTTATTAGCCAAGGTTACATAGCATTAATGCTTTTTGAAAAGTTGAAATTATATATTGAAATTATGTATTTTAAAATGTTTTATTGTGCAGCTGAATTATAAAGTGGTTTTTACATGTACTTTTAAGAACAGTTTAGCTGTAGCTCAAGTAATGAAAGATCCAAGTTTTATGGCTGCTCATAAACTCGTTATTTTTAGAAATTAGTTGTCATATCATATATCTGACTGTATTAGCATGTAATCCAGAGCATCCCTCACTGTGAGATGGCACTGCACTCAATCTGATCTGCATAATATTATCCCTCAGAAGTTTACGGAAACCCACTCCACCTTCAGCGTGAGTCAGTCCCTGAATCCTCCTCACCTTCTAACAAGGGCTGCTTTCCTGACAGGTAAAAAGCTCCTAGATCCATGCTGAAACATCAGGAACTTTGTGGACCTGTCTTTCCGGACCCAAGTTCCATATCTTTGTAAACCTCTTATCCTTTTTGTTGCAATAAAAGTTGCCACATTTTTTCTGTGAAGGGAAATAAGCAATTGTACCGGCCTCCACTGTGAGCTTTGAGCTCTGGAAACCCTAAATACCAAGGCGTGTAGTCTCCCACGCTTAACTGTTTTCAGGGTTACTTCTGTTTTTGAAACCTGGATTGCCCATTGGCTTTCTTTCTGGACAGAGTAATAATAGTCCTTTTTTTTTTTTTTTTTTTTTTTTTTTTCTTTTTTTTTTTTTTTAGTACTGGACTACTGAGCTGCCTAGCTAGTTCTCCCATGAAATAGGAGACCACCCCTTGGATTAATGTCGTCCCTTGCTCCCTGTTCTTAGCTGCCTGTGTGTTTTTCATGGCTGTGCTCCCTTTGATAGCCCTCCCTGAATGACATCGTCCTGGCTTTCAACAGCAAAAAGCTTGAGAAGGGAATAAAATGAGGTGTAACCCCCTTCTTGCTTTCTAGGCTGAGCATCTCAGCATTGTCCTCTGATCAGCTAGATTGCTCTGGCTAGTCTGTGTTTAAAAGTAAACCAGATATCTTATAATAGTTTTGCCAGCATTAAAAGAAAAAAAAATCAATATTTTAATTTATTTTCTATCAAGAAGATTATTATAGTGACATAAAGCATAGATAGAATATTTTTGTCGGTGCAAAAATAATACAATCTGATATTTAATTTTGATTATTATATCAAGCTTAGAGTAAATTTTTATTATTTTCTGTCAAATCTGTCTCAGGATATACACATTCCTTCATTAAATCACATTCATTATGATTACCATTCTGTTGATACTGAAATAGGTACCATATAAAGCCATAAAACATTTATGAAATCTCAACTAGTGAAGCTTGTATGAGATGGTGATCCATCCTTTTTGTCTTAGGAGTATGAGCACAATGCACGACTATTTTAAGACACGGGTTGAACTGAAGAGGCATAGGTGAAGAAGTGCTCTGTGAGCCGTGTGTGGGGCTGACTTTTATCTGAATCCAGAGACTGGAAATGATACAGAAATAATGTATAGTGATCATGGCATTGTCTGGGGAAAAAAAAAAAAAAAAGACTAAAAAGTGTTAGGCATATTTGCCTTTCCATCAAACCTCACACTTTTCACCCAGCATCCAGTGCTATGGCTGTCTCACCTCCTCGTGCTGCCTCACTTGCTCTGGGCCTTTTATTTTCTGTCTGTATTTCTCAACTTCCCCCAGTGGGAAATGATTCTTAGGTTATGTTCCTGTCCAGATGCGCTGTCAACTCAAGGTCCAGTTGATTTTTGGGTTGTTTTTTTTTTTCTAACTCATTAAAGTCTTGTCTCTTATAGTTTGTAACATCAAACTCTTTCTTTTGCTGTCTTTTCATTGATTTGAGGCTCTTTTCCTGCTGGAACAGCGATTTTCCAGTGGGGCTGCCTCTTTAAAAATTATTGAATACTCAGAATTTTCCAACCGTGGACATTTCTCGACGTAACCCTGACTTCATTCCTTAGGTCATTATTTCTTCTAGATGATTTCCACAGGATTGCCTTTCTTTCCAAGGCAAGAATGAAAGATGAATACTGCATACAGTCTTCCAGCAAATTACTTTTTTAAGTATCAAAAGTTTGGACACTTGATAAAACATTAATTTTGGGTTCTTGTACAAGAAAATTATATTCTGCTTATACATAATAAGGCACTATTTACATTACTGTATAGGTTTTGGTGTTGATTATTATGAATTATACCTGAAAAAGTTATTTTCAGATTTTCTGTGGCATTTATTCTTTGTTACTCTTTTTTTCATTTAAATCATGTTTTTTTATCAAAAGATGTAAGATAAGAGTAAGTTAAAAAAGGCAATCCTTACTTGATGCATCTTTTGTCACCTATATCCAGTAAGGAACTGCATGGACTCTTTTTTTTTTTTTTTTTTTTATTGGAAGAAATGTAAGATTTCAGTTACAACCACTGGAGAGGATTGTCTACTTCATGTCCGCATTCAAATGCATAAATTTGTATTGTATATAACAGGTTATGCTCTGTAGAAATAAGCTGGTTTATACATCTTTTCTTCTTCAGTTGCCATATATATTTTTTTTTCTAATATGTATTGGCACCTTCTTTATCATTGAGAAAGGTGATTGAGTCAGCAAACTTGCTGTGCAGCAAATGGTCAGCAAATGATTCTTTTGCTAATAAATTTGAATTTGATTTACTTTTGGTGACTAGAAGTTTAATGCCTTTTGATCTCATTCATATTTAATGCATATATGCTACTTTGCTTTTAATGGACTGGATTACAAAGGCTAATAGCATTCCTAAAGCATTTTACAATAGCTGATTTTACAAAGCTGATTTGTATTAGTGCAAAAGGATTTTCCCTGTTGTGAGGTTTAGTAGAAAATTGACAATAGGGTTAAACAATAAATAACTCATCTGATGTTTTATGAAGAGTGAAATAACTTCATCCTTTTGTTGACAGGTTTGGCTACATACCAAGAACTTTAAAAGTTGGGGGGGTGAGAGTAAAAAACTATAACCCAGCCAGGCAATAAGATGCCTAGTAGAACACACATTGCTCTTGTAGAGAGCAAAATAGGGGTTGCCCAGATTGGTTTTTACGATAGCATAAACCATTGTGTTTCTCCCATAAGTTGCTTCTTTCCTTTGAATCAAGAAAATCTATGCCTGTGTTTTAATGGAGTTCTGCTCTGGGGTTTTCATCCTATTTGATATCTCTGCAAAATCAGTCTGGCTTTTTCTGTTCTCTGAAGTCATCTCTCTGCAGGATATAAAAAATTACTGCTCACTTCTGTAGGTGTATAACACAGGCTTACTACTTTGCATACTCCCATTAATTTTTGTAACACCTAGTAGTAAGTACTAAGCCTATTTTTACTGATTCAGGCTATCAGTGACTGAAGTTACGAACAGCTCTTGGGCAAATACGTGGGGAAATCTTCCATCTCCATACAAATGAGGAGGTATATAGAGGATGAGAATCCAGTTCCATGAATATCATGGCAAGGGTCTTTTGATGGAGGGGAGAAGGGTGAATTTTGTGCAAAAGTAATTGTTTTGGTTTTTGGTTTGTTAGTGACAGTGCATGCAGCAGTCTTTATCTGGGCAGGATCTGCTTCCACGTACATGGAAGGAAGGCTGTGCTGCAGCACTACTGGTATTGCATGAAACTACATCTGTATCTGTTAAATGCACCGGCAAACTTGTTTAACTGCAAATTCTCAAGTTTATTAAAAAAAAAAAAAGTTAAAAGTTCATGACTTTTGCTTGGTTTTGTATTACGTAAGCTTATTAGAACGATAGTAAATTTTCTAATTTTTTGCAGTTTGGCTCGAAGTGTGAGCATGCCCCATATCAGATGTAATTGGCTTCTTTGTTATAGACTCCAGATGTGGTGTTACTGTTTTCGTAGCTTTTTGTATGAGTTCTTGTTGTATATATGGCAGGCAAAGGAAGCAAAGCAGTGTCTCTCCATAGAGTAAAGGAGATATTCTTTGGGGTACTTTTAACATGATGAAAACTTCCTGTGAAAATGAGTCATTCGATCAACAATGACAGTAAATTCTGACGTTTGCCTCAAAGATTTAACCCATGAGATAGAGTGCTTAATACCATCTTTAAAGATCAGGACCTCATTAGGACAGGTGTTTAATCATATATATAGATATGGAAATCATCTCTATCCCTAGTTTATAGCCTTAATTAAACTCCTTGTCCACAATCTGAAAGGCACTGAAGGACAAGATGTCCAGGACTACATCATTTTTAAGTCATTCTGTAATTGTTGTCATAGGATTTTCACATACATAAATTCCTTGGAGGGGGGAAATAATCAGATGAAACTATGTGTATTCATGTGTATTTCCACAGCAGTTTTACACTCAGATGATTTTCTCTGCTAATTTTAGTTAAAACTTCTGTTATTTTGCTGCAAAATCAGCAATTTTGTATTTTCAGGAGACAGCATTTGGCTTTTATAGGACAAAGTTAATTCCAATGGTGCATGAATATAGCAGCAGCTGAGAAAGAATAGTTCAGTCTAAATTCTACTTGCTTTTCTGTCAAACTGAAGATCTTTGAATACCCAGTGTTCGAAGCATTGACAATAGCAGATACACTCTCAGGAACAGTCTGCCAGCGTCCATCGGCTAGAGTTAACCTGAGAGCCATCATCTTTCGTTCGTATTTTTGTTTAATCTCTAACTGAGAAGGAAATAACCCTTTCTTCCATTTCTAACTTGCTGACATTAGGTAATTGTTGTGTGTAATTTAAATTGAGCAAGACGACAGAGAACTTTTAAGCCTGAAAACACATAATTAGCTATACAAGTCAATGCTAAAAGTTGCTAAACATATGTGCTAGAAAAATCAGAGTTTAGGTTAAAAGGCTGCACTGATTTCAACTGGGATGGAGTTAGTTTTTAGTAGGTGGAAGAGCTCTGTGTTTTGGATTTAGTATGGGATTTGTTATGCGAAGAATGTTGGTAGCGCACTGATGTGTATAGGTAGTACTGAGGCCTCAAGGACCTTTCAGCTTCCCAGGTTTTGCCAGTGTGCAGGAGCACAATAGGCTGCGGGAGGAGCATGGCCGGGACAAAGGGCCCACAACTCCCCCGATGATTTGAATTGAGATTTAGGATTAAGGGTTTAATAGGCCAATGGAGTATTCCATATCATGTGACATCATGCCCAGTATATAGATGAGGGTTGAGCGGGAAGTTGGAAAACTCTCTTCTGTGCGACACTCTCCGTCTCTCTTGCTCTTGCTCTTTTTTCAGACCTCTCACTCGTCCAGGATTGGGGTGTTGGGATATATCTGTTTCGGGATTACTTGCTGAGATGGGACAGGTGTTGGTCAGTGATTGATGAGAAATGACAGTGTGCATCACTTCTTTGTATATGTCATTATATATATTCATATATTATTATTATCATCGTTATTACTTTTATTTTTATATTATTATAACTATTTCTTTTTTTCTTATCTCAACCCCTGAGTCTCCTTTCCTTTTCCCCTTTATTTCTCTCCCCCATTTCCTGGAGAAATGAGGGGATGTGTGAGTGGCTGTACGGTATTTAGTTGCTGGCTGATTTAAACCCCAACAGACCTTTTTGATGTCCTGTTGCAGGGCACTGAAAGGTCCTTGATGTCTCATTACCAACTATAAACATCAGTGCGTCGTCAACATTCTTCTCATAACAAGTTTCATACTAAATTCCAGCCAAAACCAGGACATAGGCGTAATCTGCTTCTTATTTTAGATGCATAAATATGTGGTCATACTAAATATGTTACTCTCTGCCTTGTTACTGCTTTTCAGGGATGGGACTGGTGCTTGGGTTTGACCTTTTTTCAAAATGTGTGTAGAAAGAGTATGAAGTATAGGACAGTAAGTACTTTTTCTTAAAAATAAATAGCGGTGAATGACTGAGATCTTGCACATCTTTGAAGTGGGAGTCCCAAAGACTGAATTTGACAATAGATTGATGAAGATCACTGATGTTATTGGGGTAAGTCATTTGTCATGAACCGGTTATACTGATGAAAAATGTAGGTTTATTTTTCCTCCAAGGAGAATGGTATGATTGATTCCATGGCTTTCAATATGGATTTTAGAAACACATGCTATAGAAAATATAATGAAATAAACTACAGTGAATAAAGTGCTAATAACATGCTGAAGGAATGTGTTATCTTTAAAAGACATTGAAATTGGTTATTAAAGCTAAATAGATCTTGAGAAACAGGGAAATTTAATTTGTGCTTTCATTTATAATTGGTTTTAAATGAGTTGGACTGTGTTTCTTCAAACAAATATTTATTTTTACGAACATAGTAGTTTGATTAATACAATTGGTCCAAACACAGCAAAAGTCACCATAATTTTCAGTGACTCTTGCTTATTCACACTGAAGATTTTCAAGTGTTTTCTCAAAATTGGAGCCCTGTTTGGAGTACCTGTCAGGTACTCAAAAAGTGAAGGAACTGAAATTGTACATTTATTTTGAAAGTGTAGCTCGTGTTTTGGTAGATCCATGTATAATTTTGGATATCTGAAGAATCCCATTGCTATTAGTTTTTAAAACTAAACTAAGGTTCTTGTGTATGTGGCCAAGTACTTCAGCAACAGTTTTCGTAGCGAATGGCACAAGTATGACTGTACTCTTTCCACAGCCAGACTGGTATATGTAGAATATTCAGAGACGACAAAGAACAACATGAGCATCATTTACAGATTCAGTGACCGGTTCAACAGGGATTTTCAAAGTATTCTCTTCACAAGTAAACAAATTATTTTCCTACTCTGTCTTTATGGTGCATGACGTAGTAATTTATAAAACATCTAAATAACAGGTTTCTTGTAAGAATTTTAAGCATTAGCTGTACAAATAGGTTTTGGTGTGTAGCCTTATAAAAAGAAAACGGAAGGCATTCAAATCAGTCTTGTAATATCTCAGGGAAGTGCTTTAAAATGGTGTTAAGATAGTATTATGGTACAACAATAAATAAAGCATACTTAGTAAAGAAAATGAAACTTTTCCAAGTATTTAAACTGTAATCCAGAAGGATACAAGAAGTGTCCTCGCTTGCATGCAGTATTCCTCTACTTCTTTTCTCTCTTTACTAAATAAATAAATAAATAAATAAAATCTCAAACTCCAGAATCTTCTTAGACTTTTTTCCACCAAACGGAGCCTTATTCCGATAAGTGATAAGCCTTTTGAGTTAAAAGGCAAGATAATCTCCTTGCTAAAGAAAACTATGAAATCAAACAAAGAGGTCATACTCCAGAGCAAACACAACATTTTAGTACGTTGAGTGGCTTTTCAAACAAACAGACAAAAACCAGCCTTTACATTAATTTTGTCCTGTCAAGGGCAATTGTACTTCATAGAGAACCAACTCAAAGCAGCAAGACAGAACTGCTCTGCAATGTCTCTTTTATATTACTGCCTTGCTTCGATTTGATTCTTAACCCCAGTTCCACTCCACAGCTCCCGGAAAACTGCAAATAGTCAGTATGTGATACAAGTGAGAACGAGGTGAGATGACAGTAATTTGGCAGTCATCAAAATGTGCAGAATGATCAGTCTGCATGGATTAGTTAAGCTACAGTTAGCGTTATCCTATATACATAAACAATGGTGATGTTCAACAAATTTTACTTGAATAGATGAATTTGTTGTATCTTGCATTGCTGAAATTACTCTTTTTTCTGTAGCTCCCATAAATCCACTGCATACAATTGTCAAATGACTATGCTGAAATCTGCTCAAATCCTCCCACCTAGATTTGAAAGAGGAGTGGTATGTTGGGGTGGGTTTGTTTTATTTCTCTTTTCACTGTGCCATGGCTTAAACTGCAGAAGATGTTTCTCCTTACATTGAACTATTAAAATATAAAATGATTCTCAGTTCACATGTTGGACTAGGTATTCCAGTTCAGTTGCTAAGGATACTGTTGAGCCTCAAAAAGATTATGTACAAGAGGACAAAACATGCAAATACTAACTGACTGGGAAATCAGTATTTATCACTTCTGAAATAAAACCCACAAAAATCCCTCCATCTGTTTCAACGATTGAAAGTATACCAAGGAATCTTATTGGTAAATATTTTGTTTTGGTAGTATTGGTTCATCCTACCCACTCTCGAGTAACTGGAAATTTTTCAGGAATATGAAGTCCTAGGCTCAGAATCAGTGTGGCTTGGAAAAAGTATACACCCTTAATTATGCCTAGCCCTGGTGTAATACAAGGATAAGGAGGATTAAGGGGTCTGAGAGCAATAACAAGCAAAAGAGAGAATTGAGTTATGATCATGGCAACAAATGGAAAATAAAAAACTCAAGAGTTTTATTCAGAGATTTTTCATCATCCTTTTTGTTCAGCTTCCCCTTCTGTAAGATCATAACAACAACCTGTGTCAGAAGACTTTTGTAAGACTTATTTTACTAGTACCATGACCCACAGCTCAGTAGCAAGGACAGCCCTTAAGATAATAGCACACAGAACTGCGCAGAAGACATAACAGAAATCTGCGTGTTTGCTATCTGTCTTTGTTAACCCTCCTTTTGTGATACTTGTATGTACCATATTTCCAATAGGAATGTGAAAATATCGGACAGCCAGATGCTGTGGCCCTGTCAATCTCAAAAGCCTCATACTCAAGTAATAACCAGGGGGCCTGCTTGCCAAGGGAAATGTTGCAAAGCCCATGCAAAGGAGCAAGGTGCCAGTGACACGTATTTTCTTACAAGTAGCAAAATAACAGTGGACTGATGTGTAATCACAACAGTTGTTCTGTTGTGTAATCAGAATTAAACCTGCTCTTTTGCACTAGAAAATTCAAGAGTAACCAGTGATTTGTTTGTGAAAATTTGAGGAGAAAGAATGGCTTTGAGGTAGTAGGTGTTTGGAGCGGCTGAATAATGCAAGTTGTGAAAATACAATGTTATGTTTGAGAACTGAGATGACTTTAGAAGCAGTTTTATTTTACATTCTTTAGTTACTTCATGTATTTGGGGGAGTGGGAGGAAAGGAAAAAAATCTTATATTATGCTACCCTAAAACCACCTGAAAATGATCTCAAAGTGGAAAGAATTCCTATCACTAAAGATATGCTCATCCATAATTTGCCATACTTCATTATGATCTACTATTGAGAAGTTTGATCATCCATGATCTTATCAATGACCAATTTAGATTATAGTTCTATCACCTTCTTCTGCTCATGAATAGAACAGGGGCATTTGTAAGTATTCCCTTCACATTTGTATTAAAACCTGTACCTAACTCTTGTTAATTTATAGAGCCTGATAATACTAAACATTATATTCAAAATACAACTAATCAGGAATTTAGGGTTTAGGAAGATTTACTGTTGCTTAGAGTGAAAGAGAGTGTAATTAAAATGACGATAAGGTAGTCATGATTGTAATAAATTACTGAGGTTACAGAGATTAGACCTTAAACCATTTGTGTAATGATGAAGAGACCTTAAATGTGAATATGTTCTAGGCCTTTAAATGTTGAAAAAATGGATCCTAGAGCATAATCCTTTCTTCAGTCGGACTTTTGCAGACCAAACAAAGCTCTTAAGCTAATTTTCCTTTTCTCTCCATCCAAATCTACTATTATTTTACCTGTTTTTTTTAATCTGTTGTTATCTGCAAAAAATGTTCACCTGTTGGTTACCTGCAACTTACAATTGTCAAGAAATGTGTGGAAATGTGTTTGCTAATCTCGGGGATGACTGAGAAGAGGCCCACATATTTCTGAAGAAATTCCAGTCACCAATTAACATTTTCATTAAAATATTTGAGTCATAGTTAATTTGCATTAGGATTTATTATCTGAGCAAACCTGACCTATTAAACCTTCTAAATGTATTACTGTCAGCTAATGTCATGATTACAGGAAGAGTACACGGTGTGCCATAGCAACACAGCTGTTCCACCAAATTTTTAACTTGAAATCACCATTGTGCTGTGTATCACTGAATTATTAGACATGATAAATTATTTCATGCTAGCCACTCTCATGTCTATCTTTTTAATACTTTCCTTGTCATTATAAGTGCCTTTAGCCTTACAGGCTAATGAAAGGTTCTCGTATCAAGTCTGATTACCACTCTAATGTTTTCCAGGCATGCTTGGTGATGAGCTTGGCATATGAAACAATTTCCTGCAGTAATAAAGCTAATTAAAGTGGGCAGTCATCCCCACATCACTCTTTAATGAATTATAATGAGCTCATTAATCTGTCCGGTCTCACTCACCACATCTATTGGCTAAACTTCTCTGGGCGTATGTCGGGATAGAACTCTTGTTCAGGAAAAAACGGACACTGAAATACATGTTTTCCTTTTTTTTTTGTAAAAAAAAAAAACCCAACAAACAAACCAAAACCAGGCAACAGCAGAAGTCTGCTCTAAGTGGAATATCGTTTTTAATGGTCAGCATGGGAAAGGGTATATAGCTAAGACCCTGCCACGGTAGCAAAGGAAGAATCATGCAGGAACTTAACTAGGTGTAGTATTGTCCTGCAAGTGACAGCATAATTCATGCCTCTATGGCACACATAATTAACTTAAAATATGACTTACAAATAATGTTATAGTAACTGGATCTCTGGGAGGCTGCCTAAAGAAAATAACATCAAGCTCGGTTTTGGCTGAGTTTCTTGGCATTTTTCTTTGTTTGTTCAAAATGAGCAGAGAAGAGGTTGCAAGGTTAGGCTTCCCAATTCTGTAATGACAAATATTAAAGAAATAAATGGTAGGATTTATGAGAGGAAAGAGATGACTCATATGAATATCCATACAGAAGTACCACCTATTTTTCTTAGATTTTAACCCTGCAACTTTCCCCATATGTAGAAGATCAAGTCTAGTAATAGCTAATCACAGCTACCCACTGGAATTAACTAGTTCTTATTAGCATTTGGATGCTTTTAATTCAAAGCCCACAGGCATAATTACAACGTTATTGCGAGGCAAATTAATCGTTAGTTTACCTCCGTTCATTTCAAGTATTTAATATTAATAAAAGGTTCTGCAAAACATATGCTCGCAGCATATGCAAAGAAGTTAAAATAAATATGCTGTTCCGCAGCAGAGGCAGCAGCCATACGTAACACTAAACTTCCATCGGTGTCTTCACCACTGCAGACTCAGCGCTCTTTTCTTCTCTGTAACAAAGAAAGGCGAAGGTGTATACTTGAAATATTCCAATTTAAAATATGCAATGTAGAGCGATCTAAGTATAAAAAAACACCCCAAAACCAAACCAAACACACAAACAAAACCTAATCCTTTCTATTTCAGTATTATTCTATTTTATGAATAGAATTTGTTTTCTGCTTGGTATAATGCAGTGATGTCTCTCCATACACAGTAGCTCAGGAACATGAAGAGCAGTTCTGTGTTAGCATGTTGATTATGCCAACGAGTGTTGTACTGATTAGATTGTATTGTTTTCTGTACTGGCCAAACTAAGTAAATATTTATAGTTGGTACTGTATTCTTTTAACAGACTTAAATTTTGTAATTGTCCTGTGGCAGCATAGCTGTCTTCTCATAGCTGAGTTTAGTGTGTCTCAGTTATCTAACAAAACCTTTTTTATTTAATTTTAGCTTAAAAACTCATTAAGATAAAGACATCTTTTCTTTTGCAATGATTGTATTGTCAGTCCAGAAATTAGATTTTCTATATGTGTACAAACTTGGTGGTATTTAAAGATTGATACAGCTGCATGAAAACTACCAGCAAAATGTCACAGTGGTTCAACAGAGGTTTACTCTTGAATAAAAAATGCATTTTTCAATTAAGATCAGTAAATAAGTAGGTATGCAGTTTTTGAAGGAGTCGCACTGAATGTATAATCTAGTTAAGTCTTCTTAGACTTTTGTTTTAATTTTTCCGTGACCACCTAGATTGAACATTGACTGGACGTGCAAAATAAAGGATTCTCTTTTCGAGAATCTAAGAAGCTGATGGATATGTAACCACTTGAAGTGTTTAAAAAAAAAAGGCAAAATATTTCATTGAAAGCATCAAAATAATGAGTAATACGGATAGTTTCAATAAAAATTAATCACAGCCAATTATCCTTTTTTTAAGATATGTATTGAAAATGACATCCTTTCATTACCATGAAATTTTCTTATATATGTTTATGTATGTGAGGGGCCTAGTGATTGACTTTATACTTCTGTACTCAGTGAGAAGTATGTTCACTGTAATTCAAAATCTACTCTTGCCTGCCTGGTAAGAAAGGATAAAAATCTCAGTGCTTTTATAGAAGAAATGAATGTCCAAGACCTCCAGATACTAAATGGCAGTAGGTGAAAGAGGATTTGTCAATAATTTGTAAAATTCCTCATCTAGAGAAATGAATACAGCTGTGTTTAGCAAGTGTGATAAAGGCAGGAAACAATCTTCATGCTTTATACCTGCAAGTTTTACATAAAGTGTAGCAAGATGTTCTGAAATATCAAAATCATTTACTGATTTGCTCACCTGCTGTGCTTCATTTTCCTATTCACTCCTATTTTATTTAGTTGGTCAGTAATATTATGTAGTATGTTTATTGATAGAATCATACATTTGATAGTCTGTAAGCAGTAGCAAATTATAAGTATTATATATAGTTTGTGGAGAACATGATGTCCTCTCTTAATGCCCCTTATATGATATAAAAATAAACACAGTCTATGGTACTTCTGTACTCTCATTTTATCTAAATATGAGGGTCTTTTCTATGTTACCATTATAGATCTAGGAAGCCTTTTGAAATAAACGGAGTTAGACTGGCATGAAAGTACTCTAAGAATTGCCAAAGAAAAGCTACTATGTTTTGAATTTTTTTTTTCAATTTAAATGAATGTGCCCATAAGTAGACATGTCATTAGGCATTAACACGAATTCATGTTTACATGGTATCTCGTGTGATATGAACAAAGAAGTTGTTTTTGGTAGGCACAAAGCTCAGGAAACCTCTCACCTATTGCAAGTTCTTCTGGGTACCCCAGGCAAACACTTACCTCCCTTTTGTAAGTCTGAATTTTATACTCTGAAAAAATATAAAAAAAATGGGAGTGGCATGATGCTCTTTGTATGGAAGTTATCTGGAATCTACAGTACCCATAGTTCAAAATATTGTATACATGGGAATTGGGAGGCAGAAGGGGAAATGAAGAAGCAATTTGTAATCCACTGAAGTGTAAAAAAATTACCAAATTGACTATACTTAAAAATACATGGCTGCCTCAATACTTGCAGTATTCTTTTAACAGTATAAGAACAAAAACATTGCACAAAGTGAAATAAATATGCTTTTGAAAATTTAGTTTATATTATGTGTTATAAAGTAATTTTTGATCTATTCATCCTTTAATAGGGCCCCAATTAAGGAAAAAACCCACAAACCTACGACCTTTTTAGAGGTACTGATTTCTTCAAATTTGGTTTGGGTCACTGCTCCAGAACTTGACTGTCTCTGGAAATAAATTGTTTTCAGATTGGACACACAGAAATAGAGTTTTGCTGGATTTGATGCCTTTTTTTAAATTGTCAATCTTGCCACTAGTTTGATCTCATTCATAACATCACTACTCTAGAATGCCTATGTTAGTCACTGAAATCACAATATTTAAACTAGAATGCAGGAATTTACACAGGATGATTAGTAGAATAAAGTAAGGGGAAATTTTTAGGTGTCTCTTTTAGTAATGAAATAAATATTGGTTCCTATAAACATTTACCAAAGAAGATGCAGAACCTTTGTAGTCTATTTAATAGTAGGCTTATTTTCATCCTTTTCTTGATGGACAATTTAAAAGCCACTTGGACTAAAGGTGGTCTAAGTACAGTCAAAATAAAAGTTTTATTCAAAATTACAAATGGACATGTGCCTACCTACAAAATAGTACTATTCTTTATATATAGTAGTGTGCTTAACCTTGATTAGGGAATAGATATTTTCTAAATCATCTTTTTCCCCAGTCTACCTGCCAGAATAGAGGTGGTGTTTAGAATTAATAATTTTGATCTCTTAATATCATAAAGTATTAGCAGTCAAATGAAACTTTAGAGTCCAAAATAGTGAAGGAAACATTGAGGTTAATATGGAGTAAACTTTTTATTTCCAAAGTATATTTGTGTGTCCTCTGCTGTTCTACTAGCGTATATATTCTTTAGACGCCTCTTTCCTCAGAAGTTGCATTTGTCTGTGTAGCATATTTTCAATTTTATACAAAGATAAAACGTGATGCATGAAAAATTTCTAGTCTTTCTCATGAAAACATCTTACTTATATAAATTGAAGACTTCGTAGTATTTGTAAATAGGGATAATTAATAATTTTCTTAACTACATGGCAGTGAACCAGGTACCCTGCCACCATGAGCTTTCACATTCTTCTCACTTCTACTCCAGACCTGCACTATAAAATATATTTAGTCTTTTGGTCATTGTGCACAAGATGTTTTTGTCATGTTTTTCCTCACAACTGGAAAAGCTGAACTCACTATTTTTTAAGGCTTGGCTTCTGTTGAAAATTTTCTTGTGATTCCAAGAAGCAGGAGAAAGAACATCTTAAAGCATAAATGTTGAACTCAACATAAGGTAATGGAAATGCTGTCACATTTTCAAGCTGATGGTAGAAGACTACAGTGGACTCGGGTGAGACCTACTCAGTGGCCTGTGCTATGCTGGAGCCAGAAGGAACTTTGCTGTTGATCTCCTCTCAGGAGAACCAGGGTCTAATTTGGGCTGAGTCTCTTTCCTTTTAGAGAAATGAGATTTTGTGTAGAGCATTATTCTCTGAATATGAAGAAATGCATTTACTGGCTTGGTGGTAATGGAACTTTTACAAAAATGCAGCAGTTGGCAGATATTTTTACTTTACTTCTTGGCGTAAAACATTTGTCACGCTGCTTGGCAGAAAGAAACTGCGACATAGCAGTGAAAAAGTGGCTGCGTTTCGATTGTGAGTGGAATTTTCTTGTCATGGTTCAGGCCCAGCCGGCAGCCAGGCACCATGCGGCTGCTAGCTGGCTTCTCCTCCCGCAGTGGAACGGGGAGGAGGAAATACAACCGAAGGGCTGGGGGTCGAGACGAGGACAGGGAGGGATCTCCCACCAGTTACCATCATGGGTGAAACAGACTCGACTTGGGGAAAAAATTAATTTAATTTGTTACCTATCAAAACAGAGTAGGATAATTAGGAAGAAAATCAAATCTTAAAAACACCTTCCCTCTTCCTTCTTCCTGAGTTTAACTTTACTCCTGAATTCTTTACTTCCTCCCCCACAGCAGCGCTGTGGGATGGGGAATGGGGGTTGCGGTCAGTTTATCATATATTGTCTCTGCCACAGCTTCCTCCTCAGGGCGAGGACTCCTCACACTCTTCCCCTACCCCAGAATGGGGTCCCTCCCATGGGAGACAGTCCTCCATGAACTTCTCCAATGTGAGTCCTTCCCACAGGCCATAGTTCTTCACAACCTGCTGCACTGTGGGTCCCTTCCACGGGGTGCAGTCCTTCAGGAACAGACTGCTCCATCGTGGGTCCCCCGCAGGGTCACAAGTCCTGCCAGCAAACCTGCTTCAGCATGGGCTCCTCTCTCCATGGGTGCACAGGTCCTGCCAGGAGCCTGCTCCAGCGTGGGCTTCTGGTGTCGCCAAAGCCTCCTTCAGGCATCTGCCTGCTCCAGCATGGGATCCTCCACAGTCTCAGTTCAGGGTAGTGACAGCCCCTGATCAATGCTGGGACAGCCGCCCTGTGATCCCGCCACGCAAACCCAGTATATGTCTGTAGAAGGTTATAGATTTTTATGGATATTCTTTGGCGTGAATCAGTCTATATGTATTTTGTGATTAAGGCTGTTTGTGTGTAAGAGTGTGAAGGGGTTTTGGTTTTGCTGATTTGGTACTAGGGCAGAAAAATTAAATATGAATAGGATATTTTCCCTTGATAATAGGAGTTAATAGGAGAATATTAAATTGTTGAACTTCATGTTTACAATAAGCAAGGCCAAAATACTAAAACAAGCAACAAAATCCGCACTCTGATTATAAAAGGTTTTCTTCAAATTAGTAAGTGGCATAATGTCTTCCAGAGAATTTGCAATGCTGAAAGGTAATTGTTGTGTAGGGAACAAGTCCTGGCTAATAAAGTTATCGTAAAATAAACTTCCACATAAGTAGATACACCAGCAGCAATGGGATAACTGGTCTGAGAAATGAGTGTTGAAATGTCAGTTGAAGATAACTGAAAATAGAATAGAATAACATAGAAATAAGAAATCTCTTGTGCCAGCTACTCATTCAAATATGCTAAAGAAACTGATACAAGAAATCGTTGAACTACTAACTCTTGCCCATTATCTGTTGTTTAAATGTTCTTGTTAGTGAAATGACAGATAGAAATAAGAGTTGAGGGTGTGGAGTTTTGGTAGGGATATTTTGTTTAGGTGGAGATTTTTTGTGTGTTGTTTTTTTTTTAATGTTCTTTTAATTTGGCTTCATTACCAGGTAAATTACTAGTTAGTGTTCTGGAAAACAGATTTAGTTGGCCCATGAATAAATATAATAAATGGGGAAGAGCTGACTTGACTTTCTGAGATTTTAATCATACCTCAGAAGTCTGCTGGAAGAGTCATTAGCATGTGAATAAGGATGATCTGTTTGTGTAGTTAACATAATTTCCAAAAAGCTTTCAACAAGGCCTTTCATCAAAGGCTTTTAAAAAATAAGAGGATGAGTGGGGAAGTCTTCTCTCGGATTAATGGCAGATTAGGTATAGAGTACAAAAGATGTGAGTAAGTAGTCATTTAATAAAGGAAGAATTTTATTTCCAGAAGGGTGTAGAATAATCAGAATTAAAATGGAGTGTGAAACATTACAGAAAGATCTCATCATACCAAATGATTTAAAGATGAAAGGCAGTTGTGATTCAATGTCAGCAGACACAGAGGAATACACATGGGGAAGAACAAACCTGTTTTTCTAAATGAGGAAAGAGATCTTTCAGACATTGTGGATAGTTCCCTGAAAACCAGCTTAGTACTTATTAAAATAAAAAAGGTGCATACAGCTGAGTAGTTATGCTTAATTGTTCTTCAAGAGCTCTTGATGAATTAGATACAAGGACACTGTTCCCAAAGCCTGTTTGTTCTGAAGTTTGTGACCAAGATTTTAGTTTTACAGAAGGGCTTGTGATGGAATTTTTCCCTCTTCTTTAGAAAACGTAGATGACATGGGTTTTTTCTTTAAATCTAGGCCTTAATAATTATTTTGACTAAGTACTTAAAAATGAATACAAACCAAAATATCATAGTGCAGTTCTGTGAATGGATGGCTAAGCCACTGTTCGAGTGCCACGTGGAATCCTGATTACCCAGTTCGAATGAGTGATATAGTTCAACTAGAAAAGGTGGATCACAGGCTTTGCTCAGGGATACAAGGTGGTTTATGTGAGAAAGATTATATAGACAACGATTCTCAAGCTTCAAATGGAGATGACAGGAGTTGCACAGTAATCATGCAGACATGTCAAACTATGGGAGACACAGGGAAGATGAATAGGAAACACTCCTGCCTTTTCTTAGGATAGCAAGAATGACATTGTTCAGCAGTGTGTTTGAAACAAAAGGAAGGTTTAGGGAGTTGGGTTTTTTGTTTTGCTTGCTTGGTTTGTTTTCTTTTCATGAATGTATAATTTTTTTAGAAATATCGCCAAAGAAGGCTTGGTACTGTGAATCTGAATTCTGGCTCAGGAAGAGCCGTAAGGAGAGAGTAAATGGAGTGGTTATATCTGGAAAAATGGATTTATATGTTTGCCAGACGTTTCCGCTCCTGGCTGCCGTTCACGATCGCTGCAGGTTAGATACATCTTGGGCTTCGCTTGGTATGATCATTCAGTTTTATGTTTTGCAGTTTATTGATCAAGCTGCACTCCTTTAAACTCCATGGTTTTTTTTTTTTTCATTGCTGCTGAAGAGAGCAAAATTCAGCTGAAGCAAAAAAATACCTGTTAATTCGCTCTATCTGTATTTCACAGTTAACTGACAATTGCATCACTATGAAGAAAACATTTATGAAGAATACATTTGTTTAGCTCTGTATTCATAAATATCTGAGGCTAAGTAGCATAGCCTATATAGTCTTTTTGAGTGTTACCTTCATAGTAAAATATCAGTTGAATTCTAGCATTCATGGATATAGCCTCCTTAAATTGTTCCAGTAGAATATTTATTGACGTATTCTATGTAATTGAACTTAGGTAGAACATGATATAGAATTGCAATAAGGTTTTATGATGCTTAATCACCCTTATTTCTCATCATAAGATCATATCCTGTGCTCTCCAAACTCCGTTTGATTTCATGATCAAGAAATGAAACATAGAGCCGTTCCTTTAGATGTGTTGTTTGAATGCTGTAGTTGCATTGAAAAACGATGTACGTAATGCCGTCTCTTTCTGATGTGACCAAAGCTTCCAAAGCTGATTCAGGATTTTATTGATTTGTTTTGTTCCTTTGGAAAGATACCCAGTAGTGAGACTCTGTTTTTCTTGAGGTGGACTTGGGAGATTGCTTTTTGTTGCCATGTTATACTTTAACGAGAATTTCTGAAGCGTGGACTTGCCCTCGCCCTTGTGCTGGGCTTGAGCAACAGCTGGCACGGCAGTGTGAGGTGAGAAGCAGGGGAGTTAAGTATGACCATTGCCTGCAGTCAGCGGCCACTCTTTGGGAGCCTTGTCAGGATTCCAGCCAAGGCTAACTGGACTGGCACAGCACCAAAACAACAGATGAGCCAAAGAAGAAAAATCTACGTGCCTTGCACACGTGAAGCATTGCAGCCAGCCAGTTCATTTCTCTCTTGGTATGATTGAAAGGAATTAACATGACAAATATAAATTGGTACAGTGTGTACAACTAGAGCGAACATAGAAAGGGAAAATAAAACACTGAGCAGTCACACCGTGTATATACAATAACATGGTGTAAATACATCAGGGGCCCATCTCTCAAAGATGGACCAGTGACTTCATTTTGACACCTGAAGGAAATTATGCAGCCTCAGGTTCTTTGCCTCATGCTAAAATCATTAAGACTGTCATTAAAACAATAATCAATAAAACTACTCATGATGTGACAAAAAACCTGTTTCTGAAAACAGTCTGTAATATCCAGAAGTCTTCTCACATGAGTAATCTCAAATATGCAGATGCTTTTCCTTTTAATAAAACTCTGTGTGTCAACATGATACCTATTAACACAAGTGGGGAGACAGATAATGGTGCTTCTCTACAAATTTCATGCAAGAGCCACAAAAGCACTTGGGGCTTTTCAGATGCCAGGTGGTATAAAGTAAACCGTAGATGACATCCATAACCCTGTACGTAGCCTAGACTCCTACACTGCTGGCATAAAAATCCTGCACATTTTAAAATAACCTGTGTTTTCTTTCAATGTTCTAGGTAGTTATCCAGAAATTTATTAATTTTGCTGTATGAATCTTCTGCATAACTTAAAGGAAGCTTCAACTATTATGGCATTTATGTAGCTTTCTGGCCCCGATATTCAGTTTTGTTTCTTAGTTTGCTTTGTTCCAGGATGATATTTTTAAAGAAACTACATTCTAAGTAATTGCTGGTTCTTACTTTACTCTAAGTTGGTAAACAATCTGCTTCGCGTCTGAAATTCAGCACATTTATCAAATGAGTTTTATAAAATTCTAATTTTATGGTACCATTTTGGCAGCATATTCTGTTTATCTGTTATCAAAGTGAAATTGCAGAGAATTTATCTTCCATAATACTTGTTTAGTTCTGTTTATAGCACTTAGATTACAGTAAGCACAATATGCCTATTTGTTGTGAAGTATGAAGAGGTATAAAGTAAGTTTTCAAAATGGAAATGATTATGCTTTTTGGCACTTACCCATAACCTGCTGCAGCTGTCTTCACACACGCAGTACAATTTGTCATCTTGTGACCCGATCCGATGAGAAACAGATTTGCTATTATGTTTAGCATTTTCCCAGATGGACAGAATTAAAGTAAAATAGGAAAATAATAGCACTGAGACATAGCAATTGCTGTCATAGCCAACAACTGAAAGTAAGTAAAAGGGTGATAATTTGAAGAAGTAAAAAGATGATTATTTGAAGAACATTCTGACCATAAACATGTACAATAATAACAGCAGATCTGTAGTGAATGTGCAGCTGAATCCTGGAATTTTTTTTACAATATCAGATACTATAAGTGAGGAAAATACAGTGGACATTTTGGCACGTCTGCTTTTGCATTTTTATGAAGTACAACTGGAATTTAGGCTATAAACCTTTTTGATTACCTCCATTTAATAAAAGAAAGTAGTTTAAAGACACAGTATTTTATTTACAGGGTATGCTGTGTCTAACAGTTCTCTTTAAGAATGAGCTGTTAATTAACTTCTCTTTTTATCAAGTATTTCTAGAGTCTTGGACAAGCCTGTTATGAACATGCTCACTGCAATGGAGAGCCGAGTTCTTACCTTTCTGATCAATGCAAATACAACAATAATTATGATATCATTATAATACCTAGTGCTATATGTAATAATTTATTAAGCAAAACAAAATGGCCTCAAAGCTATAGTGTATGCAAATACCTTATGGACACATTTACAGAGCATAGGATTCAATTATTTGCAGTGGTGACTAATATTTTTGTAACATCCATATTCTCATTGGACTGATAGGCTTGATAAAACGTACAGGTGTAAACTCATTTTGCAGAACACTAAAGAACCAGAGTGTCCAAGGATATTGACTTAGTAACTAGAAATGGTAAATGTTACCTAGCAGAATTTTACGTCTATGATCATATAATTGATTCTGGATGGCACTTGAACTCAGCTATACTTACATGCTAATATGATATTCTCTTCTGCTCTGTAAATATAATATTATAAGGGCTACAAAAACATGAGAAATATTTTGCATATGTTATCATAACCAGCATTATAAATAATGGGAGACAGTCCTCCATGAACTTCTCCAATGTGAGCCCTTCCCACAGGCTTCAGTTCTTCACAAACTGCTCCACCGTGGATCCCTTCCATGGGGTGCAGTCCTTCAGGAACAGACTGCTCCAGCGTGGGTCCCCCATAGGGTCACAAGTCCTGCCAGCAAACCTGCTTCAGCATGGGCTCCTCTCTCCATGGGTGCACAGGTCTTCCCAGAAGCCTGCTCCAGTGTGGGCTTCTGATGGGGCCACGGCCTCTTTCAGGTGCATCCACCTGCTCTGGTGTGGGTTCCTTCACGGACTGCAGGTGGATCTCTGCTCCACTGCTGGCCTCTATGTGCTACAGGGCCACAGCCTGCCTCACCATGGTCTTCACCACAGGCTGCAGGGGAATCTCTGCTTCAGCACCTGGAGCACCTCCTCCCCCTCTTTCTTCACTGACCTTGGTGTCTGCAGGGCTGTTTCTCTCACATATTCTTACTCCTACCTCCAGCTGCAATTGCATGGTTTGGTTTTTCCCCCCTGCTTCTTAACTATGTTATCCCGGAGGTGCTCCCACCATCGCTGATGGGCTCAGCCTTGGCCAGCAACAGATCTGTCTTGGAACCAGCTGGCATTGGCTCTATTGGACATGGGGAAAGCTTCTAGCAGCTTCTTGCAGAAGCCACCCTGTAGCCTGTCCGCTATCAAAACCTTGCCAAATAAACCCAGTACAACTATAATTCCCCATTGGACTGTGTCTCCTATTCCTCATTCACTTTTAGAAACTTTTCTCAACAAATGTCTTGTTCACATTTTGGCAACAGATAGTTGGTTCTGTAACATTTTTGATTTATTTTTTGTTCTGCTAATATTACGTTCAGACAGATGTATGGGATATTGAAATCACCCTTTCTGCAGTTGAGTACTTTTTTCTCTTTTATTCCTTTGAGTTTTTCCTTGAAGGATATAGTGCAAGTCCTGGATTTTTAGTAAACTTGAATATTTCAGGAGATCTGTACATAATACTGAAGTAGTATGTCAGCAGGTTCATTATCTGTGTGCCAGAAACAGTATTTCTTTTTATTACAGTTGTAAATATTTGGGAGTTTATATGTTCTTGTTTCTTCTTCCAATTCTGTTAGAGTGGATGATGAGCAATATAGTTACTTTGAAAGGTAATTATTGTAACTGAACATTTAACTGAGGAGAATGGATTTCTACTTTTTTGTCTTATATTTGTGTGTTCATTTAGAGTTATAAGCACATTAGTACTGACAGAATTTATCAGACTGGTTATACCCTTTTGAAAGCCTGAGCTCTTCATGGTCTGAATAAATTCTGCACTTTTACACTTGTTATCTGTTAGCTAGAGGTCCAATTTTCTTGTTTTTAAACTAAGAACAAAAGCGTTGTGCAAGTTTGGAAAATAGCAGTACTCCAAACCAGTCTGTTTCCTAAACATTGTTAATATGTCTCTGTACAAGAAGGATGTAAAGATACAGTGCTTCGTTTATAGTTGTACGACCAGCCAGTTGGCTGCTTAGTTTTTGGGGTTTTTTGTTCTTCAACAGTTCAGTCATTTCATTTGAGTTTCTCCTCTTGGATGTTTATCAAAACAAGACAAAAATATGTGATTGACATTTCGTCTCCAAATAAGGTGTTTAGACTTACATGAACTCACAAATTGCCTGGGGACAACTTGCAGGGTGTCTCATGAACCTGGGTTTGGCTACAGCCTTAGATATTAGGTTCGTTTTCATGCAAGTCAAACTGAGTTATAGTCAATGGTTATATTGCCAAGTGGTAACTATTTTCTTTCCTCCGCCCTGTTAATACCAGAATTGCTGCTGTTCTGGCTGATGTGAGACAAAAGACATATGCATGGGAAGGGTGCTTTACTTTTTCTGTGAATTCCTGTTGTGCTTTCTTTTCATCCTCTCCAAGATCAAGAGCTCTACAGTAATGCTTCTAAATTGATATTTCTCCAATATTGTTTTGTATTAGTAAAATTATAACATTTCATAGCCGTTTCTTAACTGAAAAGGAATGACCTGATAGGATCTTCAGTAAAAAGACTTCAAAGATTCAGAAAATAATGAAATGGACTTCTGTGCAGGGAGCTATTCACATTTCTATGTAATGTCTTTGGATGCATTAATTTGTTTATGCAGCAACTTAAAATGTTGTTGAAAATACCACACATGACAAAGGAGAATTGAGTTTCATTGCTTGAATGTAATTATCTCACGCTATGTGAAACAGCCTTTTCTTGTCAACAGCAAAATAAAAGCATTAAGTCTATTATGTCTTTTGATGTTTTTATAGGATGGAATAAAAGATGAATGCTCGGTCCTGAAGCTGCAGCTGAAGGAGAGAGATGAACTCATAGCCCAACTTCGTGAGGAGCTGGTAAGCAGAAGCAATTTTTATTTTTTAACTTCATTTACCTGATAATGTCAGTCATCAAGAACAGAAACTAAAGAAATACAATTTCACACCCGCTACAGAATAGCTGGCCTAAGGCTATGTTAATCATTTTGATAAACACTGATAACACTGACTGTGCATTTCCAGGGACTTGTCAGCCTCTGAAGCGGCTACCATCTAGATGCATTGCTAGTAGAAGTTTCTTTTAAAAGATTGTGTTGACAGTTGTCTTGCAGTATCAAAGAGGCAGAGAGGTAGCACAGCACTGTATGCATATGCTAGAAATCTTGAAGGGCCACACACATGTCCTGATAAATTGTGAATACTTCTCCCATGAGCTGCTTTTCACATCTACAAGATTGTTCAGAAGAAAATGAAATACTTTTTTCTCCATAATAGATGTCTTTAATTTAAATAAAAATAATATTCTTATGCTTGCTGAACCTTTCCTTAGCATATGAGCTACTAGTGCTTGAGTAGTACCATTTTAAGGATAGACAGAATATTCTCAAGTCACTGAGTGAGGTAAAATATGTGACGTAGCAATTAAAAAAACTAAGCACATGAAAATGCATTTTAGTTTGCTGTTCAGACTGTACTAACAATTTTAACATTGCGTTTCTGATGGAACATGACTAAAGCATGTATGTCTTCGGTATTCTTAATTAAAGGAGGGAGATTTTTCCACATCCTCTCTTACAAACAGAGAACTTAAAGACTCTACAGAGAAAACATTTAGAGTTACCACATTCGGGAAGGCATTCAGCACGTACATTGCTTCCATGGAAGTTGCAAGTGTGCAGGCACCTAAGATTTTTATATAAGCATCCTTTAGGAGGTGGTTTGTTTCCCTGATTAGATCCTAATTAGCTGACCCAGCTCAGGGGCTTTTTGTACCTTTCTGTCTTATGCCTGATGGATAGCTCAGAACTTGGGCAGAATGAATTCAGGTGTATCCATTACTGCATTTTTTATATACTAACCAAAACCACCAGTATATTTTTGCATCAGCACAAATAGCTAAGTTTCAAGTTGCTTGGGAAAAATGTAATGCTGCTCAAGGATGAAAGATTCCTTTGCTATATTAACATCTGCAAAATAAATACAGGTCATCAATATTCTTTGTTTCATATTTGGCTACATTAAGAAATGATATATTATGTAATTACTATCTAAAATTAAATGACAAAATGGGACACCGGGAACATCAAGCTTCTGCACAGTCCTAGAGCATTAGTTTTATGTCAGTCAGGTTCAGAACATATGCTATTTGACTGGTCAACAATTTTGTCAGTGTAAAATTATCCTTATTGATACAACGAGCTGTAGCTCATTTGCTGTTAACTGCTGTCAAAGTTCATCTGTATATGTCAGTTACAGAAAAAAATCCCACAGGGAATTTAGTTCTTGTACCTCATAATAGACGGAAAAGTACATCTTCCTAGGGTCGTGAAATAAGGATTTCCGTATGAGTGAAAGTAAGTATCATGGATTTTATCAGTGATTACCTGACTTCAGTTTTTATACTGTAGGACTTGTAAAAGAGAGGATGGATGAGAGTCTTAAGACCATATCTAGTCATTTGAAATTAAACTTTGAAAAGACTCAGTATATCTCATTTACTTCTACTGATGTAAATAAAGCCAGATTAGGAGGTGAGTATCACAGAAGCTGGATTTAAGATTATGAACCTTATTAAAAAAATAATTAGTAGGTGCCCACAGTATTGGAATAAAAGATTCTTGTGTGTGAGGTGTGTAAGCATGGAGTCAGTACGCTAGCTTCGTCCATCTGTGTACTCTTTAATCTCTACTGTGTATTCTTCTGCAATACTATTTATCTGTAAAAAGTTTGGGAGCTGGTTTGTTTAAGAATGCGGTTTTGTGAGAGCTGCCAGGGCTTCTAGAGAAGATAGAATTAAAGTGTCAGTCTAGTAAAAAAGCTTCCTGAAACACACTTGGAACTTGTGCCAGAACTGAACATTTTGACAATCTCCCCACAACGAAGCAACTGTATCGCTTTGTCAGCGTCCAGGGGATCACTACACTAAAGTTTACTTAATCAAGGACCTTGGCAGTTGAACAGGGGAAGCACCCACTCATCTTAGGCTTCTCTGAATTTAGGCAGCTACAGAACAGCTCTTTCCAACCATGGTTTTGATCTTAAACATATTAAACACCTAAAAAGACTCAATATGCTTATAGGGAGCCCCTGTTGTTTCCCTGGTGCCCATAAGAAGCCTGAATGAGGCTGAGGATGCAACTTGAAGTCCTCTGAAGAGCAGCAGGGCTCCAGTCCCCCTGGCCACCACCTCTCACACTGCGCATCCAGTGTCCATGAAGGTGCCCTGGGCACTGCCACTAGGCGCTACTGAATATTGGGACACACCAAAAAACACATCTGGGGTTCCCTTTCTCTGGTTTGCTCTGGGGTTTTTGCAGGGCCCCAGGCTCTTGGGGGAAGCCCCTGCTGCAGCTTTGCCCACCATCCTGCAGGCTATAAGGAAGCCACTCCAGGTGCCAGGTGGTTGTTGCAATCCTCTTTTAGCGTTTCTCTGTCCTCCCAACAGGAGCTTCTTGCAGTTTGCTCCTCATTGCTTGAGGTGATTTAAGGAGCTGGATGCAGTGGACTATTCAGGGAATAGAAGCTCTCTACTTAGAGCTATTAAGAATGAAGTAAATTTGAAATGACTGCTAGAAAACGCTGATAAAAATGTTTTCTTCACTTCACTGATAGAAAATCAGCCAAAAATTCTTGCAAAACATACTTTAATAAAGTCCTACAGTTATTTATGTGTTTGTAAGACTGTAAATATTAGGAAAGTGAATGTTTACAAAAGATAAGTAAAACAGTAATTTTGGCTAACGAAACTATATGCTTCTTCACTTAGCTACAATATACTGTGGATATAGCACTTGACGGATAACTACCATTTTTATTCTTGTATCTTAGGGCAACCCATGTTCAGAAAGTTGTCATTTTGAATACAGAAATTTAGTAGTTGTAAATACAACCTGCCTGCCTTAAAATCTTGACATCACGATGTTAATTCAGAGATAGCACTTGGACATAAAAATCAATTTGTGTGGGAGTCGGTTTTGTACTTCTTGAGAGAGGTATATGAAAATCTGTATTTTCCTTGTGGTTTTCCTTTAAATTGGATGCTTACATGTAGATTTAAAATGCTTGGTTAATTAGTTTTCTGCAGGACCCTGCAACTAACCTAAAGTGAACTTCAGGTAAGTTTTGACTCTTCAGGAGCTTTTGTTTGTTTCTCTTCTCTGTTTTTTTTCTAGAGTTTCCTAGCAGTATTTGCCTCCCTCCTTTGATCTTTTTAATTTTCAAATACTTTTTAAAAAGTATTTCTACCACATATGAGCGCATTTTGAAAGAGACCTTGAATGGAGCTCAGGGTGGAATACATGGATGGAGTGTGAGCTGGCTTGCTGTAAGCTGATGAAGTTGAAGAGCACCTGAAACTGTTCTGTCTCCTAAGTAGAATCATAGAATCATAGAATGGTTAGGGCTGGAAGGGACCTTCAAAGGTCATCTAGTCCAACCCCCCTGCAAGGAACAGGGATATCTCCAACTAGATCAGGTTGCTCAGGGCCTTGTCCAACCTGGCCTTGAACGTCTCCAGGGATGGAGCATCCACCACCTCTCTGGTCAACCTGTTCCAGTGTTCTACAACTCTCATGGTAAAAAATTTTTTCCTAATATCCAATCTGAATCTATCTCCCTCTATTTTAAAACCATTACCCCTTGTCCTGTCACAACTGGCCCTCCTGAATAGCCTCTCCCCATCTTTCCTGTAGGCCCCCTTGAGGTACTGGAAGACCGCTATAAGGTCACCCCGGAGCCTCCTCTTCTCCAGGCTGAACAGCCCCAACTCTTTCAGCCTGTCCTCATAGGAAAGGTGCTCCAGCCCTCTTATCATCTTCGTGGCCCTTCTCTGGACCCTCTCCAACTGGTCCATGTCCTTCTTATGTTGGGGGCTCCAGAACTGGACGCAGTACTCCAGGTGAGGTCTCACGAGGGCAGAGTAGAGGGGAAGAATCACCTCTCTCGACCTGCTGGCCACGCTCCTCTTGATGTAGCCCAGGATGCGGTTGGCCTTCTGGGCCGCAAGAGCACATTGCCGGCTCATATTGAGCTTCTCGTCCACCAGTACTCCCAAGTCCTTCTCCTCAGGGCTGCTCTCGATCCATTCTCCGCCCAGTCTGTATTTGTGCCTGGGATTGCCATGACCCAGATGTAGGACCTTGCATTTGGCCTGGTTGAACTTCATGAGGTTGGTACGGGCCCACCTCTCCAGCCTGTCGAGGTCCCTCTGGATGGCATCCCTCCCTTCCAGCGTGTCGACAGCACCACACAGCTTGGTGTCATCGGCGAACTTGCTGAGGGTGCACTCCATGCCACTGTCCACGTCACCGACAAAGACGTTGAAGAGGGCCGGGCCCAACACGGACCCCTGAGGGACGCCACTCGTGACCGGTCTCCACTTGGACATCGAGCCGTTGACCACTACTCTCTGAGTGCGGCCATTGAGCCAATTCCTTATCCACCGAGTGGTCCATCCATCAAACCCATGCCTCTCTAGTTTAGAGAGAAGAATGTCGTGCGGGACAGTGTCAAAAGCTTTGCACAAGTCCAGGTAGATGATATCCATTGGTCGACCCTTGTCCACCGATGCTGTCACCCCATCATAAAAGGCCACCAAGTTGGTCAGGCACGATCTGCCTTTGGTGAAGCCATGCTGGCTGTCACCCACCACCTCCTTGCTCTCCATGTGCCTTAGCATGGTTCCCAGGAGAATCTGCTCCATGACCTTGCCAGGCACAGAGGTGAGGCTGACCGGCCTGTAGTTGCCCAGGTCCTCCTTGTTCGCCTTTTTAAAAATGGGGGTTATGTTCCCTCTCTTCCAGTCATCGGGGACCTCGCCAGACCGCCACGACTTCTCAAATACAATAGCCAATAGTGGCTTGGCAACTTCATCCGCCAGTTCCTTCAGGACCCACGGATGGATCTCATCAGGTCCCATGGACTTGTGCACCTTCAAGTTCCTCAGATGTTCCCGAACCTGCTCTTCAAGTACAGTGGGCGGTGGTTCATCCTCACAGTCCCTGCTAGTTCTTTCCACAGCTTGGGCAGTAAGACAAGAGGCTTTATCAGTGAAAACTGAGGCGAAAAAGTCATTGAGTACCTCAGCCTTCTCTATGTCCCGGGTAACCAGAGCACCAGTATCCTTCCGGAGGGGGCCTACGTTCTCCTTGGACTTCCTTTTGTCCCCTACATACCTATAGAAGCTTTTCTTATTGCTTTTTATATCCCTTGCCAAATTTAATTCCTTCAGGGCTTTAGCCTTCCTCACTTGATCCCTGGTCACTCGTACTACCTAACTCTTCAAGGGAGAAAAGGGTAAATCTTTGAGGAATGAAAACAGGGATTTAGATGTTCAGTTACAAGACCCAGGTACAAAAGATAAAATGCAAAGAGCCCTCATCTACCTCTGAGCAAACAAAGATGACCTTAGAAAAGTACTCCCTCGACAATTTTTTTTGTTTGTTCTCTTTTTAGTGATAATTTTAGATTGACTGCCTTGGTCATCAGCAGTGTATCTGTCTTCTTTGAAGGAATAAATATAGGTAGACAGAGTAGTGGGATTAATTCCTCTATTCTCTCGTTATCTCCTGAAAATACCCATTTCAGGAATTGGTGGAGAGTTTGACTTGCAAGATGTCAGACACCCAAAACTGCTCTAAATTTCTTTGGAAATGATGAACCTGAGCAGGAACTTAGAATTTGGGTTCAAAGCATTGCTTTGTCTCTGTGCTGTACTTGTTTGTGAAAAGGTCCTTTTATCCAGAAGATCAAAGAAACGAAGTAAGTCCATTCTGCAGGGTTTGGTGGTAGGAGTCATTTGCTTGCTCTTGTTCTCTTTTTTTTCCCCCTAAAATAAACAAAATAAATGGAAGTCTCAGTTTTCATTGGATATAGAAAGACGTTTGAAATATCAGCTGTCTCCTACTCAGATCTACCTGACACTGCATCTTTTTGTATGTTTTCCAAATCAATCTTTCCCCACTGCAGTGTGAGCACTTAAAACGAGTTTAAGCAGAAATATTTTCATGGTATAGTGACAAAAATAACTGAGTGCTGCTTACAGTAACATTTATTCTACTGCTGTCATTGGAACACCGACATTAGCACTGAAAAATGAGTGTTAACAACATTATCCTTTCAGCCTTGATGTCCCTGTGTAACTTGAGTCATATGTGTTGTCCTATCGAAATAAAAAATGTAGTGAGATGGTTTGAGTAGATTCTGAGTGAAACTGGAGGCAAAATAAGGTCAGGAAATGAATCCGCCTAATAGCCCAGCTGTTGAAGATATTTTTCTGCTGTGGAGGTGGCTTTTTATCAAATGTTAGACTTTTTATGTTTCTGGAATAGCTAGGTAAGTGAGCTTTACCTCAAGCTGTAGAAATTAGTGTGTTAGGACTAGATAATCTGGATCAGCTCAGCAAAACAAAATTGTTCTTTTTTTTCTTTTTGTCTTTTTTTTTTTTTTTTGTCTGCATATCATAAACAAGTTCTACCTCCTTGTCCAAAACCTATGTTAAATGATTTGTGGGGTTTGGTTTTGGGGTTTTTTTTGGTTATGTTGGTTTGGTGGGGTTTTTTTGTTTGTTTGTTTGTTTGGAGGGGTGTTTCAGAGTTTTTTTGTGGTTTGGTTTTTTTTTCCCCTAAATATAGTGTATTCCTGGAGGACAGAATGATGGCAAGCATAGCTCTTTTCTGTAGGTTGATGTCAATGATGGGCAATTAGTCAACTGCTGCAGTTTAGAAGTATTGTGAAGATGAGTACTTGTTATCCAGCTTTGAAGTGCAACAGAAAGCCTGAAATGCGCTTGTGTCCTGCTGATGAACTGTTTATGAAAGACAGTTGGATTAAGTGTAAAAATCACCTTGAAATGTAGTTATGCCCGTATAGATGCCTGGAATTGTGTAGTCCTAGAATCACAACTTGTTTTGTTTTGACAATGAGATTTGGAAAATTAAATCAGTGAACTTATGGTGAATAGCATTTTTTGAATTGTTAGGAAAAAGAGAAATTTTGATTAGTCTAGTCTATTTTCAAAGTTTTAAAAAAGTTGTCCTTGAAATTTTGAAGAAATGAGGTAATTCCTAGTTGAAAGGAATAATAGTCCTTATATTAAAGACAATACAAATTAACAGAATCTACATAATCTTTACCCACTTGCTCTACATTCTGCTGATTTGTAGCTATGTTGGCTATTTTAAGAGAGGATACTACAGACCCATGGATGATTTACATAAGAACAGGCAGTTGTTAATACTTTCAAATACCCTTTCTTCCTCATGTTTAGGAAAATTAGGAGCAGAAATACATTAGGTGTACTGAAACATTATTAAAGTGTCAGACTTTTTTCCCTCCTTTTTACAGAAGAATTAACTGCACTATTCCAGAAAATGCTTGTCTGAGCTGTAATTGTTCTCTGAATCAGTTCCACGACACAGACATGGAGTGTGCAAGTAGCAATATCCTATGACACACAATGGGGCTTAGGCTCCAATTCCTCCTCTACACCAGTCCCTCGATGAGAAGCTGCCAGTCAGATAGCATCTTTAGTATTCCTTGGTGCCTGTGGAGGTCATTCTGCCTATGACTTTAAGCCCCTACCACAAACCATTGTCGTATCATAATGTTTGGCCTAGATAAACTATTATGTCGTTGGTGTAGAACAGTGTCTTCCTGATCTCACTAAGATTCTACTCCTGAGTATTTCATAAAAATAACACTGCAGAAACGAGCGAATCTGAAATACAAAATTTGTCCTAAGTCTCCCTTGAGATACAGTGCTGAGGCTTATGCTCCTTTAATAGTAATGCCCTGAATGTGCTTGTCTTTGGCAGCAGTGTCACTTGTAGACTGCTGGCTTCGTGAGACATGTAGCATTTTACTGACAGGTCTTTTAGTGCAAGCAGGACTTACTCTGAAATCTGAGAGAACTTCAGGTTTGGGTTTATATGAAAGACAAAAAGAGGTCTCAATGTCACCATTCCTTTTTTTACTTTATTTCTTTTAACCAATTTTAACTTTAATCAAGATATAAAGATACCCTACTACAGATCAATGTTAGGACAAATGGAAATGGCAGCATCTTGGAGGCATGGTGGGAAGGAAGACTTTGTATGTTGTAGTTCATTGGCTTTGTAAATGTTACATACATTTGACTGACATATATTTTTAGAGACTGAAATTTCTCCTTAGATGAATGATGGTAGATTATATTTCCTATGAAGCAGCATATAGCATAGTGTTCATTTTATACCATGACTGTGTCAAGGTCAAACTAGAGCATTAACTCATGTCCTTGGAGCTCTGTGGAGCTAAGTTGCTGTACCTTGCCTGAGGGGCTCACTGGAGCAGTTCTCACCTAAGACTTGCAAAAGGAGTTTTCATGGTGCAAAACAGGATTTGTACCAGGGCTTGCTGGGTAATTGAGGAAAAGGAAAATCTGTGTTGTGTTATAAGTGCTAGGAATAAAATATATGAAGAAGGCAGCAAAGATCCAGTGTGTTTTTTGTATAGTTTTGATTGCTCAAAATCCTGGATTTTTAAAAAAATTCAGTTTCCGTTTTTTGTATATACACACGTGTGTCCACACACGTATAAATATGTATAGACAGAAATAGGTATATATAGATACACAGAAACATGCACGTGTTCACACACGTGTGCACTGTCTCTCTTATTCAGTGTGCTTCTTGGTAGTTACTTAAGAATTGCAAACATTTTTATGATAAAGAAGGTTATAAAAGGAAAGTTGGCTAAAAATATGGAAATTTGCTGTTACTTGACATGGCCCTAAATTCTGGATATTGGAGAAATTCTCAAAGAAGTACTTAAGAGTTTGGCTTGCGTGAAAATGGCTTCTGTCAGTATCATCTAGTGACGTGCTATTGTGTTATGTGTGTTTATACAAGCAAAAAGAAGAGTAATGTTGCTTAAAAACAAATGCACATATGCTGGAGAGCTTGTTCTGCTCCTGAAGATCAGCGGTTTAATTTGTATGACTTCACAACTTCAGTATGTTGTTAAAGGCATCTGTGTGACATTTTTACTGTAGTCATCTGATGTGGATGAGTTTCAGATTAATAAATGCTTTAATCTCAGCTCTACGCAGCAATGTTTAATGAATCAACTGGTACTGTTGTTTCTTCTAATAATTAATTTTCTGGTTGGGGAAATATTTCTGCTTTTGAAGATGTGGGGATGTCTGTCTGTGCAATTCACTAGAGATCTAATATAAGAATAATATTTTGCTTACCTTTTTTTTTTTTCTTTTCCTCGGTTATAATTTAGTGTCTTCTCCAGTTTTCTTTGCTGTACGTGGACATGATTCACAGAAAAGTCTGTGTATACATGTTGGTAGAGCAAACATCACAAATAATGAATCATCTGTATCTTAATAGCAAAACATCATTTTTGTTTGCGTTCTAGTGAAGTTCTGTAAGGAAACAGCAGTGTTATACAGTTTTCATAATCATTTTTTTTATATTTTGTGAAATATTTTTTCCTTCACTCACAGTATATTCTAGCATTTAAAGACAGTAAATATTTTTTAATATTTTTGTTAATAAATGAGAATTTTTAGAAAGAAAATTAGTAAACATTTATTTGTAAATACTTTGATGTAAGGACTGGGAAACTTCTTAAGACACTGAAAAGCGGAATGCAATCTCTGTCCTTTCCTAAATAAATAACCTAACAAGAAATTAGCTATATTGAAGTATTTGTTAAATCTCACTAATATTGCTTCACAGAAGCTGACTCCGTAGATTCTCTCCAAGTTTTGTATGCTTTTTTGTTGTTCTCTTATTACTTAATTTCAGTTTGTATGTAAAGAATAAGTATTATTTGAGATGCAAGAGATTTAAGAGTTTTCATTTAAGCTCTGTTTCAGAGACTGAGCACTTTATGACTGAAGATACTTTTTATACTGTGGCATTATGAATATTGCATGGTTCAAAGGGTGATCGAACACTTCCTCAGGTGCTCTGCTTTCTTTGAGACACAGTCTTTAGTGATTTTAAGTTGTGTTGGAGCTGGGATGTGGAGTTTTACTGTAACTTTCATAGAGGGTACTGCTGTATACCAAATTTGTCTGTGTGAAGTCTTAACTCTGAAATTGAGAATGTGTTTTTGTTATGTCCTTTTCCATAGCTGTTTTAAGTTGATTTGGTCTAGAGGCCAGGAAGTGGATGGAGTGGAGAGATCAAGGTGATACATTTCCCATAAGTGATAGAATAAAGTGTAATTGATCGCCTAGATTTGAGTAGCTAATCAACATCTTGGATGTCCTGTGTTGTTTTTGCTAAGATGGGAGAGAAGGATGCTGATGCTAGATAGCTAGCTACTGGAAGTGGTGCCATTTTTTTAGAGAATTTAGATAAAATCCTGTGGGTTTTGTGCATAGTAGAAATCTGACAGCAAGAGGTAGGTTTTGGTCACCGTGCCAAGCCTCTGTTTTACATCCAGCTCTTTAATGCTTCACTTCAAGTCTGTCTTTCGCTGGTTTGATTTCCTGCGTCTTTCTTCATGTTTTGAAATATTGTTTCCTCTTCCTTCTATAGAAACTACACACGGTGTGCATTTCTTTTAATGTCCTTTGCATGTTTTATCCATTGTTTGAGAAGTTTGACTTGATGCCTGATTCTGGTTTTAGGGTGGAGGTTACTATTATTTTCAAGCTCTGTCATTCAGGTTGATGTTCAGCTGTAATACCTTTGATTCTCGATGAGATTTCACCAGTATCCAAATATAACAAGAAGGGGATAGATTCTCTGGCAAAGCTTTCATAAATGACCTGCTTATTGCCCTGTATTTAAACTGGTGGTTTGGTGAGATAGACAGTGGTCTATACAAGTGTTTCACCACTCTTCAGGAAGGAGGCAGTTGACCGAAGCGCTCTAATGTGTTCATGCTGAGAGGTAATAAAAAGTGCCATATGGGATATCATTGATAAACAGCGTGTTACAAGAATATACAAAAGCCTGACTAGTGTTCTAGCAGAAAGCTAGCTTGCAAATTTCTACTTCCATTGGTAAATTCTTTCCAAAAAATATTGCTCAAGTAATCTCCTCTCATATTTTGGCTCCTTTGACAGTTTAACTGGATGAGCTTTTTATACTCCTTTCTTTCTTGATTTAGAAGAAGATAGAAAGGTAATATATGGACATTGTTAGAAAATCAAATAAAAAACAGTTATCTTACTGACTTTTAACCATATATTATGTTTAAATTACAAGGAAAAGAAAATAGGTACTGATTAATAGTAAATTAACTTAATCTCACTCATTTTACATTTATTTGGTTTATCTGGAGTGTTCAGTTTTGAATATCTTTTCATTAGGTTGTTCCCTATGGCTAGTAAAATAAAAGCAATAAACTGTTTCTTACTATTCATTGTTGAATTCAGAATATAGAGTGAAAATACTTTTTTCCAGGTTTGGTTGTTGTTTTTTTTTTTTCTCAGAGCTATTGTTTATGAATTATTCAGTATGTTTGAAATGTACTTAACATATTTTGGAGTTTTCTAGTAATAATGCAAGACGTTTATCTTACATTTCCCAATTTGATTTACAGATGAGATTGTTTTTCTCAAAGGGAGCTCTCATGATTTACCAGAAGAGCAATGGAGTTTGCAGGCTGTAATATTTATCAGAATTCACCGATTATCAACACAGTCTCTTATAAAATCAGACTTTCTCACAGTGGGATATTTGTAGTCCAGCTTACAAATGAAGGTTTCACCAAACAATGCTAGTTGGGCAATAGGATACTCTATTGTTATGGTTTTGGAAAGAACAAGTGGAGCTATTGTGCTAGTAATATGGTGAAGAGAAGGAAATATAATTAAACTATCTTTATGTGAACTTGCTTCAGTGTGGTTGGTGTGCTTCTGGAGGAGTTCAGATTAATAGGCTGGAAAAATAAAAAGTGGTGCAATTAAAGGATGATCTAAAGCACCAGGAGACCTCATTTTATTTTTCAGCTGAACTGCCTATATATTGTATTACTTTCAAGAGCAGGGTGACTGATTCTGAAGGGAAGGGTGGTATAGAGAGGACTGAGAATTTTCAAATTGTCACTAGACCCACCTTTTAAGATCACTGCAAACAGAGGTGTGCTCAGCCTATAGAACTTGCTGTGCAAATGATCCTTTCTCACTTAGCCAGTGTGAATAAGGAAGCTTAGATCAGTTTCTGGAATCTTCTGGATTTTATTTTGTTACATCTTATTTAATTTATGGAAATGGAATTAAGATCTTTGCCTTTTTTCTCCCCTCCAGTACAGAAACACTGGAATGATGTGGTTCATCAGCTCCTTTCTCTCTATGCTTCTCTCTCCCTTTCTTTCTACTAGACAAGTTTAAGACGTCTTCTCTAGTACTGTTTGATTTTTGTTTGTCAAATCAGAGCTAGTAACCTATGTCAGTTTCTCTTGATCTTTAAACCTAAAATTCACGGCCCATTCTACTTATCCAGCAAAATTTGAGAAGTATCCAAGCAGAGAGCTTTTTTCATGTATGTTATTACCAAAATAGTTTTTTCTGCAAAATCGTGTAAACAGATTGAGGAGGGGAGAGAGAGAGTGCTAGTTCTTAACTAGTAAGGTGACAATTGGGAAGTGCAAAATATACATAACCTGTGGGGAATTGGGAAGCTACACATTGCATGCTCATCCAGCTATCTGTTTGTCTGCAGAGAAAGAGAGAACCCTAAAAGAGTGGCAAAGCTGAGGTAATGTCTTTAATAATGCCTAGAATCAGCAGGGAAACACGTCTTCAGAAAAGAGGATCTTAGAAAGTGTTTTCTTAAATTCATTTCAGCTTTTTTTTTCCCCGTTTTTATTAATTTTTGGTACTTTATTTTCATTATTCATGAGTTATTAAAACCTCCTGTATACATGAAGTCCCTGATAGGGAATTTAATGAAACAGAGAGACTGGTCTGATAACCAGTACATAAAATCCAGCACGAGAAGAAGTAGATACAGGAGTAGCAGTGGCCATATTGCCAGAGAGTTGTTAGTACAGGCAGTCTGTTAATTTGCAGTTCTGCCTGTGAATAGTGCCGAGCTCCAAACATTTAAAGTTTGGGCTGATCCATCTTTTCCCATGCGCTATTTGTTCAATTACTGTGTTCAGTTGAATATGAATCCTTATCCGAGGCCTACTGAGATAAAAAAATAACATAAAAGAAAACCCGCTGTTGCCCAGGAAAACCAGTCGCAGAACATAATAAATAGAAACATAAGGCAATTTATTAGCTCTCACATCTTCCAACAGCCTCAAATAGCAAATTCTAAAGTCCAGGTCTTCTGATGTTCATTTTTTTACCTCTCTGTCATCTCGCTATTTATTGGTACGTTATATTGTATAGCATTTAATACTCTGTATGTGTTGGCATAGAGACTGGAAACAGTGTTTCAAAAATGTACCAAAAAAACATATGCAAATAAAAACTGTGTGTATCCTACCACACGAGCTTCTTAGTAGAGACTACTAGAACAAAAGCAAGTAACTTAAAATGATGGGTAATTTAGGTGAGAAGAACCTCAAGGGTGCTCTAGTCCTACCTCCTGACTCAAATAAGGGTTCACTTCAAAGTTGGACCACGTTGTTCAGGGCCGTTTCTAGCCATGTGTTAAAATTCTCCAGGGACAATTCTGCAGCCTCCTTGGACGACCCATCTAATCAGTCCTGTGAAGATCTTTTTTTTTTTTTTCCTTGTGTCCGTCAGGAGTTTCTGTCATCGTGGCATGTGTTGTTGCTCTTTGCTTTTCTGTACGCTCATTTGGGAAGGATCTGACTGCTTTTTCTCCATACCCTGCTTGATAGTGGAAGAAAGCGAATAGATAACCCTTTAGACTTCCTTCTCTGAACTAAACATACCTAGATCCCTTAGCTTCTCCCTGTATTTCATTTGATCCACCATCTTAGTGGCCTGCGCTCTCTCCAGTTTGCATCCACCTCTTATACTGAGGCCCTCAAAACCATGTGTGTTATTTTCCGATGCAGCCTCCGCAACACTGATTAGAGGGGAAAAAATAGTTCGAGCCATTTTCTGGTTGTGTTCTTGGCATGGTAGCCCAGCATACTGTTAAACTTCTGGTCCTAGAGTCTGACCATAAATCATATTATTATTCAATATCATAATCAAATTATTATTTACATTACTGTATTTGAAGGAATGCTGAGCTAATTGAAATCATGATCTTTCTCTTGTATGGGTGTTATCTAAAAATCTAACTATTTATCAGATTCCTAGCATGTCTTCTGATGATATCAGATGTCAAACTACTATTTAGGAACTTACTATTTAAGAAATGGCAAAATATGGATTCAGGCCAGGATAGGGAATTGAGACCATGTGTGACGTATTACTGAATAACATTTGCCTGTTAATGGATAAGGTACTTTCTCTTTCACTTGGGAAAGATGCCTGAAATCCAGATTAATGTTTAACTGTGAGACTGAGGCATTAACATCTCCCAGAAACAATCACCACAAGCACCACCTTTTCTACCAGATGCCATAGTGTTTCCTTCTCTAAATAGATTCATGTACTTTAACATAATGAAACAAACACAGAAAAATGAAGACTTGAGACAGGCCTGCATTCTCCTATATGTACTGCTGTGCCTGTGGAAAGGGTTAAAAGTACAAAGTGTTATGATTGTTAGATATACGGTTAAGTAAAATAGAAAAAAGAGTCTGTCTAGAAATATAAATAAGCCCTAATAGTACAGAGCTATTCTTTCATGCATATGTGTTCAATATTAAGATCTGCTTTAAAAAATACCTTATGAAATGATCAATGGCACATCAGAGAAAATTTGAGTAAAGAGAGATTAAATAATGAGAAAGGAGTTCTGCTTCAAGGAAGCATCTATCAGTTGTATTGATTTGGTATTTGTGCAAATTTTAATTACAGTTGTATTTTTAGCTCTACTTAGCCATCCAGATGCCTTTGGAAAGTAACGAATATAGATTAAAAAAATCAACCTGTTTATCAAAAGCACCAAAAATTGTGTCTTAATTGTGTTCTCTTCTGTCTTTTTCTATACGGCATTATTGATATGACTGAGCCCTGGACTGAGGATTATCACCCGACATGGAAGAGTCAAGTCCAGCCTGCTTGTCCATTTAATCTTTCATCAGGTTGCTTAGGCTGTATGAAGGGTGGACATTAATGACAAACGTTGATTTGGTGGTGATGCCTGCCCAGTAGGAGCAGGATTTAGCTCGTTTTACATGAGGTAGTAATCATCTACTAGATAGTAAGGGCTTTGACTCACTGTGGGTTTGAGCTAGATTTGATTTGATGAAGTACCGGTGAAATACTTCAGTGTTTCTACTGTCTAGTATTCTACCTCTTAAAATGTGAGAAACTTACCCATGGAGAAGCTTGTTTTTTATGTCCAAGGCCAGGTTGGACGAGGCCCTGAGCAACCTGATCTAGTTGGAGATATCCCTGTTCCTTGCAGGGGGGTTGGACTAGATGACCTTTGAAGGTCCCTTCCAGCCCTAACCATTCTATGATTCTATGATTCTATGTTGTGTTACGGGGTTTTGAGGTGGTTTTTTTTAGTTTAGTTTTTTTTTTTTTTTTTCCTTTCTCCTCCTTCTTTCTGTCTCTTTTAAGTGTAAAAAGGCTGGTGAGCATCAATTTGATTTTTCTTAAGCAAGGACTCTTAACTGTGAGTTTGAGTAATTCAGTGAACTCCAGTTTGAGGGTAGGCATTGTAAGTGAATATCCCAAGAAGACTATATATATATATATATATATTAAAAAATCTCTGCACAGACGCTGGCCGTTGGGCTAATCACACAAAGACCTAGTAGAAGGTGTCCTATAGAGCTGAGAATCCATCATCGCCTCTGTTTAGTTTAATCTTCAGGAATGCCTGAGTAACTACAGTATGCAGCGTTGAAATGGGATATATCTTTAAGAAAATAGGATATATTTTTAAGAATAAGACTTTGAGTAAAATTAGTTTGTGGAAAATATTTTTCATGTCAAGGACATGTAACAGTATAAAACTAAAGTAGATGGAAATAATAAAAAAGAATAAGAAGGAGGAAGGGGAGGACTGTATTACAGTGATTAGTGATTACAGCACAGAATTTCAGAACTACATGGGACCATGCAACTCAGATAAGCAGCAGGCTCAAGTTGCCCTGCAATGCACCAACTAGATGTTTCTGTGCTTTGTTACAGTTAAACCAGGATACAATTACTCCATAATTATTCCTTCTTAAAGTAAGGCACTGAAGGCTTACGGGATCCATTTTCAGGACAGACTTATTCTTACTTTCTTTTTCCACAGCTTTGACCAATACAATTTGTAAAATTTGGGGACTGTTGTTGATGTTGCTTTAATTTTACCATTTTATTCAGTATGTATAGATAGTTATTAATGCCCGGCTCAAAAAAATGTTTTTGATGGTTATGTCTTGCTGTTACAATTTTTGTGATCAGCATCATCCATTTGCACAGAATGCTTTGTAGTTTAATCCTTTTTTGACTTGACATAATGTAATTAACAGAAGGGACATCTCATGCTAATAGAGTTGATCAACACAAAGAAGTTGGTTTAGAAAGATAAGAAGTTATTTACCTCTCCCTGGAGAGTCGTTGCCCAGGTAGCTACTAGTACACGGGAAGAGGCTTTTGTGTGAGGTAACTTTTGGAATACTTTTCAGGCTTTTATGTATACTTGCAGAAGTGTGCATTAAAAGTGTCAGCATAAAATGTTAATAAAAGTTTGCTCATTTAGTTTGCTGAAGATCTCTTCGTAACAGTATTGTACCATATGTCTAACTTTTGGAACAGCATCTTCAAAGGGGTCTTAAGGGCCTCACATTTACTCATCACATGAGTTTAGTTCTGTCAATGCTGCAGCGTTTCTCGATCAGCTTTCTTGGTAATTACTTCAGGCTGCAGAATTAGAAGTGTTTATTGGTGAAAAATGTTAAAAGAAGTGTCGAATCCAGTTAATTAACATTTCCTTAGCATTTTCACTTTTTTTGGTAGAGATCTATTAATCATTAGCATCTCTCTTCGTGTTTTGTAGTGCTAGAGTCCTTATACTTGTATACACTGATGTGAGTAAATAAAGCACAGAATCATGTTCCAGAGCCCCGTAATGTTACTAGTCTCCCACTAGACACTCAGTGAAGTGAAATAGCTCCTGAATTGTGCTATAAATAGTGCTATACTTCTCAGAAGGCATGGGAGCAGAATTTTATACTTATGACTAATTAATGCAATTGAGAGTGATCATGTACAAGGAGACAACTTTCACAGCTCATCTGTTTTTATGCTAAAATAAGGGAAAATAACTGTCCTTCCTTTTTCTGTGAAATGTTGGCTGCTTTGATTTTTCATATGTAATTATTGTGAGAGAATTGCATGGACAGGCTTATCCATGGTTCTTTACTGTTTAAAAAAAATAGCATTTAACAATTCCAGTTGTCAACTGTGTGTCACCGTGAACATTGAACTTGATTCCCTATTGTGTCTGCTTTGAACTTGAATGTGGTATAGAAAACAAGTTGATAGCATCTCATTCATGTCTAAGGTTAGAGCCGTGTAATCTCTTATTCCCTTGTAGGACTTGAAGTAATAATGCAGTCTTTTCCTCATTCCCCTGTGCCAGCCTCAGAGTAACTGTTTTCTGTTTCTCGCGCCATGTTGGGAAGCACCTGAAATCGTGCCGTGAAAGCTCTTGTGTGTAGGCTTCATTTCTGGCAACCGTCTTTGGTTGCATTAATAAACACATATGTTGTTTAGCAGAGGCAAGAAGTCTATAAAAAAATAGGCAAATAAACAAAACAAATTCTAAGTGAGAGTCTGTCTACTGTAATCATAATTGAGCCATTTTATAATGTAGAAAAAAATGTATTTTTTTTGTGACTTATGCTTTTTCTCTGCAAAATTTCAGTGTGAAATGATAAAAGGAAAAAAATCTTTAATTTCTGTGCATGATGATTTATGTGTCAATAAGGGCTAGGTCTTTAGCGGGCGTGCATAAACGGAGCTACTTGATGTGCTGATGAGCTGTGCTGATTTACAGCAAGTCCTGTGGTATGCCTAGAGGGGAAAAGTGTAAGTGTCCATTTTGTAGGAGAATAATAGAATCCCTAATTTACTTAATAACATGCTTTTGATGGACAGGTATATTAATGTAATACCTCACATGGTGAAGATTTTTGGCAATTTACTTTGTCATTCATCAGATCAGATTGTGTCTTTTGATTTAAAGATGATTTGTGTATTGCACTGGAAATAGATGAGTGCAAAAAAGGCCACTGTTAACTAAGTTGCATGTCTTCCTTGTGATTAATGGTGTGACCTCCTTAACCAAATAACCAAAAGAACAAGGTGTTATTTTTAACATCAGCGTGGAAATGAAGAAAGGATAAGATTGATTATGCCATATGCTATCTCACATGCACCCCCCTCCCCTTAGCTGTTTAGAATATGGAAAGCTAATCTTTCTGAAGTAAAATAACAACAGTGTGTCTCAGACTTCACATGGTGAAAATGAAGACAAGAGAATAATTTTGAAGGTTTAGTAATTCTTTTTGTTTTCTGAGACTTTTTTGTTCTATGGTAGCTGAAGTACACAATAGCAGCTATAAGAACGCAATCTCAAAATCAAGGAGAATGGCAGATGGCCTTTAGGGAAGATTTGAAAAAATTGTGCGTGAACGTTGGAGAAAATTTCTCTTCTATTCACAAGGTCATCTGTTGGAGGTGATTATTACTGTCCTTTTTACTGCAACTGCTGTGAATCCTGTAATATTTTTGTCACCAAGAGGAATCAGAAATGCATTAAAACACATATGAGCTTTAAGGAAACTTAGGTAGGAAATTACTTGGAGTGGTTTTTAGACACCACTTAGATTTTAGACATCAGCTTAAAGGGATGTTTCAGTTGTACTGAAAAAAAGGTTTTACCAAGTAAGAATGTTAGCTTTGACAGAGGGGTTACTAAAGAGCTACATATGGTATGAGATTTGTTTTTGTGAAAAGAAATCAGACACTACTTTTATTGCAGACTCTCTTGATGAAATAGGAGAATTACATATATTTATGTCCACTGAGGCTTGAGGGAGATTAACAAGAATGAAAGAAAGAACATTTGTACTCTTTCATATCTCTAACTTTCCATGGTCATCCAAAGGAGTCTCACCCTACCAAAATTGTATTACTGTCTTCACAAATTTGGTAGACTGCAATTTTATTTTCGGGGGGGAGGGAAACCACACAAAAAACCCAAGAGAGATTTTCTCTTGGGGCAGAGACAGTTAAATCACTAAGAGCAGAGTACAGTTTTGTAGTTTAATAGGTGGCATTTTTTGTATATATACAGAATATACTGTACTGAGTACCTAGAGAGATATAAAGCTAGCTTTGTAAGGAGAGGTGTGCAACACGATGTCACAGGGGTTTAAAACAGTACATTACCGTTTAAGCTTTAGAAGACGAGTTCCAAATGATCATCAGAGAAGCCCCTACAGTCTATTTAACTCAAGTATTTTTTATTCCTTCTTAAAAAAGTATGGCTGAACATACCATGCCGTTCAGGCCATTCTTTTAAAATACTGTTAAAAATAGTGGTAAACTCCATTTAAACCACTGTGGGGACTTCTCTTCTTCAGCAGGAATGAAAGTTCAGCAGTTCTAGGCTTTTTGTGTGCAGTTCTACAGGGGTTTAATACTTTTCTGCAGATGACTTCTGAAAGTGAAAGTGAGAAGTTTTTTCTTTCCCTGGTGTCATGGCACTAGATTCTAAAAAAATTAGTGCAACCTTTTATGCAGTAGACAATTTTTATCAAAAATATTTTTTTATTGTCATTTTGAGGGTTTCAGAAGGGCTCACTTTCATTCCAAGTAGAACCAGAAAGAACTGATGGTTTATTGGGCCTCCTTTGTAAGGCTATCCATTACACGCTATCCTTTTTTTTTAAGGACTTCTATCACATTTCTGGGAGTATGTCTAAGTTTTGACTCTGCTCAAATGAATATCCAGAAGATTACCTCCAGGTCAGCAAGGGCAAGGCAGGTCTAGTGACTTGAAGCATCTTTGGTTTCACTTCTATGACCAAATTAAGGCAGCTAATTTCAGTTTAAAATTCTCTTGAAGGTCTCAAAGAGGAAAAACTTAAAGATTCAAACTTCTCTTATTTCAAGACAGAAATAATTTGTTAGTCAGAAATGGGATTAAATTCCAAATCAAATTCAAGGAAATGCATTTGTGGTTTCTGTTTGAAGTTGTTTGAAAGTTTCAGAATTAACTTCGGTAGCACTGTATTCTTTTTTCTCATTTTTTAAAAACCTGACAAAAGAAAAATGATGCTAAGATACAAAGACTTCTTAACATAGGCAGCATTGAAATCACTGTTTTTAGAACAGTTATTTGTAGCCAGGGAAGTTGTCTGCATTGCTTATCTCATGAGTCTGTAAATATCTGCTGTTTCTGTACTATCAGGTAGTACTTACCAGCGTGAGTAGGAATGGATCTGAAGATTATAGCACTTGGTTCTGATGATCCAGTATCCACTCTATGCAGTTTCATGGAGTTTCAATCCTAAATCTAGTCCTCTGGATCGGACCCTCATTAGGAGTTGAAGCATACCTAGTGTGTTCCTCAAGCACAAGTTTTTTTTTCAGTTTGATCTGAAAGGAGTTGAGTTTGTGCACTCAGAGCCTATTATCTGTCATGAATCAAAAGTTCTTAGGAGAGTCCCTATCTGAACTTGAATGTCTATATGGATGCACCCCTAGATGGGTTCAGGTTTTGGTGATTTGTTTTGTGGGATTAAGCTAAATGGCTTGCATGTGATTCTGGATTTGGACTAAGTATGAATCATGGAATAAAGTGGAAGTGGACTTCTACTGACTCTTAACCATGAGGATACTATGGTTCCTGTCAAAAGATTTAAAGACTACAAACTTTTCCTCTCATCTTGGAGATATGATATGAATTGGATATATTCAAGGGCCGCCTTATATGAGCAGCTGTTTAATCATAGAATCATAGAATGGCATAGGCTGGAAGGGACCTCAGAGATCATCTAATCCAACCTCCCTGCCATGGGCAGGGATGCCTCTCAACTAGATCAGGCTACTCAAGGCTCTGTCCAACCTGGCCTTGAACACCTCCAGGGAGGGGGCATCCACAACTTCTCTGGGCAATTTATTCCGAAGTCTTACCACACTCGTACTGAAGAATTTCTTCCGAAGATCTAATCTATATCTGTTCTCCTTCAACTTAAACCCATTTCTCCTTGTCCTATCAGTGGACACTCTTGTAAAAAGTCCCTCCTCAGCCTTCCTGTAGGTTCCCTTCAGGTATTGGAAGGCAGCTATTAGGTCCCCCCGAAGTCTTCTCTTTTCAAGGCTGAACAATCCCAGCTCCCGCAACCTGTCCTCGTAGCAGAGGTGCTCCAGCCCCTGGATCATCTTTGTGGCCCTCCTCTGAACACACTCCAATAAATCTGTGTCTCTCTTATGGTGGGGACACCAGAACTGGATGCAGTATTTGAGGTGGAGTCTCACAAGAGCAGAGTAAAGGGGGAAAATCACCTCTCTTGACCTGCTGACCACGCTTCTCTTGATACATCCCAGGATGCGGTTGGCCTTCTGAGCTGCATGAGCACACTGCTGGCTCATGTTGAGCTTCTCATCTGTAGACACCCCCAAATCCTTCTCTTCAGGGCTACTCTCAACCCACTCTGTGCCCAGTTTGTATTTGTGCCTAGGATTGGCCCGACCCAGGTGAAGGACCTTGCATTTTGACTTGTTGAAGCTCATGCAGTTTGCTCTGGCCTATTTCTCAAGCCTATCAAGGTCCCTCTGGATGGCATCTCTTTCCTCAAGTGAGTCCACAGCACCACACAACTTGGTGTCATCAGCAAACTTACTGAGGGTGCACTCAATGCTGTCATCCATGTTGCTGACAAAGATGTTGAACAGCACTGGACCCAGAACAGACCTCTGAGGGACACCGCTTGACACTGGTCTCCATGTAGACATCACACAAATCTGATGTCTCTCCATTTTAGAGACAAGAATGTCATGTGGGACAGTGTCAAACGCCTTGCACAAGTCCAGGAAAATGACATCCGTTGCTTTACCCACATCAACCAGTGCTGTAATGTCCTATGTAGTTATATTTCCTTTTTAAGGTGGTCTGAAATGGATTGTTTGCACAACTTTAACATGTCATGTGTGACTTCGGTAAGCACTAAAAATGTTATTTCTTTGATATTTGAAGAAAGCACCATGAAGTGTTCTGTTAGTGTTTTGAACTCTCCTCTTTTCTCTAAGAAGTGACTGAAATGTTCACTTGAATTCCATGTTTTGCTGCTTTTCGGTGACTGTGAATCACTGAAAACTGCACAGGTTACAAGTGGAAAAATTGTTATTCCTCCCTTACAGCACCTAATCAGTTTATGAAAGTCTTGCTAGTCCCATTATTGTGGCATTTATGCCATTGTGATATCATCAGTCTAAATCTAAAGAGAGAATGAGGTCTTCAATGCAGAATGATAGCATAAAGTTTTGCTGTTAATGAATGAACTAGCACAGAATTCATTTAATTCTCTCTGATTATCTCTGAATGATTCATCATATTAAAAACCTCTGCAGTTCTGCAATTTCAAGCAAGCAGATATCAGTCGCTTCTAGAAGTTGATGACAAAATTTCTGTTATTTTTGATTAGGTCAGATTTGTCCCATGTGATTATGGATACAAAGAAAACAAATTGGCTGTGGAAGAGGTTGATGCTGCTATTTTGTGATGATTATTGGACTTTGCTCCCATTTAAACTCAATTTCCTGCAGATAGCTCTGTCTTCTGTCTCACTGAATGTTGTTTCTCATTGTACATTTCCTCTAAATATATTGATTAAATAGATCTTTTTGTATCTCTATTCTGTTTACATCTCTCAGAAGTTCAAATCTGATTTCTGTATTTATACTGAGTGATGCTTACTTCCAAAATTGATACTGTGTGTAGAATATGTTGCTATACAGAATAAATTTTTAAAGCTATGTGTTGAAATTATAATAATGAAAACAAATTAAAACCTTGAATAGCTAAACATTGCTTAGTTTGATAGAGGGTACTTAAAAATGGGACGTCCAAGTGTAAATGTCTGCCTTCAATCTTTACTTCGCAGAGTGAACAATCTCTTTAAGATAAAGCACAATAATTTTAGGGAAGTCATTGAGCCTCTCGCAGGCATTATATTTACTAAAAGTTTGGGGAAATGACGCATCTGGCAGTTAAGTTTATTCCACCTGGGTAACTTTAACCGAATCTGCAGGCACCTAAAGAGCTTTGTTGAAAGTCTGTCTCTCACTGTGTTATTCTCAGCTCTGGAATGGGAGGTCACACTCAGGACAGGTTATGCTAAATCTTTGACCATTTTCTCAAACATTACAAACTTTCAGTTATGAAGAAAGTGAAATCACTTGTGTGTTAATAATGAACAGGACAACTATGTCCTAATATCACTTATGAGACCTCCATATGCTTTAGTCCAATAATTGAAGGAAGACTGAGGGAAGTGCTTCAAAATACAGTCGTTTTTGTTTCTCACGTGCATTAAAGACATTAGCATAGTTTTGATGTTCTTGTTTTTGATGTGCCATTATGACAACTCATATTAGCCTAAATAAAATTCAACAAAATTTTCAGAAATGTCCTTTGGATAAGCTTTTTCACTTTTCCCCAAGATTTTGCAGTTATTGTCAAAATACTTGTGTAGCTATGAGTTATTTCTTTTCATAAAAGGTTGAGGAAATTAAGTTTTCTCCTTAATCTGAAGTGAATTGCTGATTGTTGTAGAATTATTTTTTTATGCTATCCAGGATTATTAATTGCCTATTTCTTCTCAGGCTATAAGTATGGTTATGGAGGCATTGTCACTATATAGTGCTATTCTCAATCCTGTTCTTTGAAGCTGTTATTTCGTATTGTCCTTCACTGGAACAGCTTGAATGAAGCTGTAAATGCACTCCATATATTTTATTGAAAGGTTAAAAATGGTATCTGTGTGACATGTAGTACCTGCTATCACAAGCAGGAAATATGTGATTTTCCAATTGACATTAGATGGGAAACTGTTAATGACAACTGTTATTAAGTATGTACAGTGGTCCTGAATTACTGCAAAAATGAGTTAGTGGGACAGAAAATTGTCTTCTCATTAAGTAAGATTTTCCATTAAGCCACCTGTTACAAAACAGAGCTGACTATCATCACTGTTCCAGTGTTTAATTTAATGTGTAAAATGTAAGATGTTCACTTTGAGATTGCAAATGTTTTTCTTTGTTAGAATGGGAAGTAGCTTTTTTTTTTTTTTTCCGCAAAGCTTTGAATGGACTGTTTCATTATGAGTGAATATTACCAGGATGTAGCCATATCTGGAGAGGTTCTGGGGATGTGCTTTTACCTAGCTCCATAAGTTGAAGGGCCATGATTGTGGAGTTAAAGTATAGCAAGGGCATCAGAGTATAACCTTAGTCTGTGTTTTGTGTAGATCTACTCATCTAGTTCAGTCAATTTAAGTTCAAATTGGTGTACCCTTAAACCCTTCCAGATGTGTTTTGCAATATAGAAGCTACAGTTGCTTTGAAATTTTGTTGTGCTTCTACAGTTTCTTCTCTAAAAAATCATTAAACTTAATTTTATACAATACAAATCCTAGTTCAGATCCATTTACTGCTGTTCAAAAGCTCTTATGCCAGCAGAGCTTGCTCTCTGAGCGGAGCGGTGTTTGTAGCAGAGTTTATTTGTTGCAGCATGAGTGTGCAGAAGTCTCTACAGAGTACATCTGAGAGACAGAGCTGCTGGATGCAGCTGGCTTCTACCTACAGCAGCAAACTAATCGGTGCTTTAAAAACAACCGTTGTTCCTTTATGTTCCAGGTACACATAAGCTTCACGAGTGCAGGTTCTGTCAGCGGGGGCTGCCTGCTGCTCTCACTATGGTATGAGTTATACAAATTTTATGCACCCAAACGAAGCAGTTGGCTTTTCTCATCAGGGTAAATGCAGTTGTAAGAAAAGCCACAATATGCAGGTTTGTCTGCTTCAGTAAGAAGTAGGTTGCCTAACTAACACGCTGTGTAGGTGAGGAACAGCTTAGTTGGTTGCCGCTGAATTTTTAACCTTGAAGTTTTTGTGTCTCTTCTAATGTTCCCATTGACTGGGATTTCAAATAGGATTTCAGAGAGGTGGCAACTAACGTAACAAGCAAAGAAAGTGGAATAATTTTTAAATTGTTTTTGTTTGCCCGATATTACTTCTGGTTTTCTATGCATCGGGAGAAATTTCCTTATTACAAGAAATGTGTCTAAACATAGCACAGAATACAGATTGTTTATAGGACTTAAACGCTTTCAGTAGCTGTCTTCTGCTGGTTCAAAGGGAAGAGCATTTTATAGCACTGAAAAAAAGATATATATATTTTTAAGGACACTTTTTATGATAAAGTACCTTAGGGATTAAGACCTTTTAGTATACTCTACACAAAGAATTACTGTGGAAATTGCCTATGCATGACAATTAATGTAATTCATTGGTGACTCTGAAGTCCTCAACACAAGAAGGACATGGAGCTGCTGGAGCGAGTCCAGAGGAGGGCCAAGAAGAGGATCCGAGGGCTGGAGCACCTCTGCTATGAAGACGAGCTGAGAGAGTTGGGGCTGTTCAGCCTGGAGAAGAGAAGGCTCTGGGGTGATCTTATTGCAGCCTTCCAGTACTTAAAGAGGGCCTACAGGAAAGCTGGAGAGAGACTTTTTACAAGGTCATGTAGTGATAGGACAAGGGGCAATGGATTTAAACTGAAAGAGAGGAGATTTCGATTAGATATAAGGAAGAAATTTTTCACTCAGAGGGTGGTGAGGCTGAACAGGTTGTCCAGAGAAGTTGTGGATGCCCCATCCCTGGAGGTGTTCAAGGCCAGGTTGGATGAGGCTTTGGGCAACCTGGTGTAGTGGAGGGTTTCTCTGCCCACAGCAGGGGGATTGGAAGTAGATGATCTTTGAGGTCCCTTCCAGCCCAAACCATTCTATGGTTGTATGATTTATGAAATGGTAGCATACAGATGTTTAATGAATACCATGTTCAGTTTTGAGCCCCCCATTACTAGAAAAATATTGAGGTGCTGGAGCGTGCCCAAACAAGGGCTATGAAGCTGGTGAAGAGTCTGGAGAAAAAGTCTTATGAGGAGCAGCTGAGGGAACTGGGGTTGTTTAGATTGGAGAAAAGGAGGCAGCTGAGGGGAGACCTTACTTCTCTCTACAACTACTTGAAAGGCCGTTGTAGTGACGTGGGGGTCGATTTCTTCTCCCAAGTAACAAGGGACAGGACAAGAGGAAATGACCTCAAGTTATGCCAAGGGAGGTTTAGATTTTTTTTTGCTTTTCTTCACTGAAAGGTTTGTCAAGTACAGGAATAGGCTGCCCAGGGAAGTGGTGGAGTCATTATCCCTGGGGATATTTAAAAGACATGGAGATGTGGTGCTTAAGGACATGGTTTAGTGGTGGATTTGACAGTGTTAGGTTTACCGATGGACTTCATAATCTTAAAGATCTTTTCCAACTTAAATGATTCCATGATTCTGTGATATAAGGGAAAGAATACATTGGAAATCAAGATACAGCTGATCTGTGTTGGAAATCAAGATCTCTTTCTTGACTGTGGTTTGTACAGATGAACACATGTAATTATGTAGTTCTTGGTTTTATTTTTTTTCCTTATTTTCCTTGTTTCAGTTGTTGGGAAACAACTTCTGAAATGAAAATCCATGTTTTGAAGCCATAAATTTTCCCATTTACTGAACAACATGAATAACTGTTTTTATTAAATAAAATAACCACAGCAAAACTATTCAAATAGGTTTTTCAGAAATTATTGTGTTTTACAGTGGTTTTACAAGCATCTAATCTTGTTTTTGCCAGCTTATCCACAGAAAACTTTGTTATTATCTATTTGTGTTACTTTAAAAGGGGCGATCTAAGAGTAGACAGTGTGTTAGAGTGCAGACGTGCAGCAATCAACAGCCTCTATTCTGAGGAGCTGAAGCATCAGAACTCATTGTTTTTGCCAAGGTGTGCTATATCTCTTTCAATTACCCTATTTAAAGGCTTACCCAATTATGGAAGTTTAATAAATTACCAAATAGGATAATTAATGGCCAGTTAAGTGTGATCAAACTGATTTTGAAGGGAGGTATTTGAACATCTCCTTATTGTCTTAACGGGGATAATAAAGTTACTGCCATGTGGGGAAGGAGAGTTTATAAGACCATGAATGAGAGAGCAAATATACTTTACCGCCGAGAGGCGAGTACAGAAACACAAGGAAGTTATCTAGTGAGTGTGTTTCTGGGTACTTAAATTTCTTACATCTCTGTAACTCTCCTACCTTTTTGTAATGTAAAGGAAAATAACATTTTGATGTTGAAGACCTTATTATTATGGACCAAGCTAAATAACCTCCTTTGAAACATACAAAAGTGAACATCTGTTGTACTAGCTTATTCCTCTTCCGAAGTGGAAGTACCTACTTCCAAGCATGCATTAATTATAGAATCATAGAATCATAGAATGGTTTGGGTTGGAAGGGACCTCAAAGATCATCTAGTTCCAACCCCCTGCCATGGACAGGGAAACCCTTCACTACACCAGGTTGCCCAAAGCCTCATCCAACCTGGCCTTGAACGCTTCCAGGGATGGGGCATCCACAACTTCTCTGAGCAACCTGTTCCAGTGCCTCACCACCCTCTGAGTGAAAAACTTCTTCCTTATATCTAATCTAAATCTACCCTCTTTCAGTTTAAAGCCATTACCTCTTGTCCTATTGCTACATACCCTTGTAAAAAGTCCCTCTCCAGCTTTCCTTTAAGTACTGGAAGGCTGCAATAAGATCACCCCAGAGCCTTCTCTTCTCCAGGCTGAACAGCCCCAACTCTCTCAGCCTGTCTTCATAGCAGAGGTGCTCCAGCCCTTGGATCATCTTCGTGGCCCTCCTCTGGACCCGCTCCAGCAGCTCCATGTCCTTCTTATGGTGGGGACTCCAAAGCTGAATGCAGTATTCCAGGTGGGGTAAATTTCTGCTCTTAGAAGCTGCAGGCTGCCTAAGGTTCTGTTTAACTTGAAGTTTGGATCTGATCAATTCCTTATCAATGTCTAAGAGCTTCTTCAGTCTTGCTGGCAATAGAGATTTCCCCCATTTTTGCTCACTGAGAAGTGGTTTTCTTTGTATGTTTTGTTAGCCCTGTCTTTAGGAGATGGCACCAGAGAGACCGGTTTTGTTTAAGCACAGCACACTCATAATGTGAGGGACCAGTAAGACTTCATTTTCATATTACAGGCTACATAGGAAATGCTATCTTCCAGATAAATAGCCTAACTCTAACCCCTTTAAAGACTGACATCTGTAAAATGACTATTTTAACGATATTAGAACAAATTTATGCATTTCATACTCTCCTTTAATGACTTCAGTGATCCCCCTTTATCTTTATTAAAAAGTGACAGAAATTACTGGGTTTAGTTTTCAAAAAGCATTAGTGGTGTTGTCAGTATGTTAAAATTGCATCCCATCTCCAAGACAGTGACAGAGTCAATTGTATTCAAAAACTATTCTTTATAAGAAACCAGAGGTTCACTGAAAACTGAAAAGTAAGGATGGTTGTGAGCAGTTTGAGACCATCCTCTGGATCATTTTCCTGCTGCAGCAAAGTGCTTGAGCATTATGTGTGATTTAAATACATAGGGGTTTTCAAGTGACCTGAATTATACATGACTTTAAAATTAGGCATGTGTTTAAATGCTTGGCCAGAAATTAGGCTTTAATTTTTCTGAAATTTCATTGTGAGCTATGTTGCCTGCTCCGTTGTAATGCTTGCAGCTTTCTCCATAAGGTCATAAAAATATAAGAATTAAAGAGCAATCACTTATTTCTAGCAATATGAGAACCATCATCAGTTTGTTCAACTGAACCGTTTGTCTCACAGAGTCCTATCTCTAATAGTGGTCAGTAGCAGATGCCTTGCGAAAGACGCCACGCTACCGCTTTTCCTAGCAGAGCTTCACATTTTACAGTAATTTGCTGGATTTGAGCATTCTGAGTTGAAGTTTTATCTTTATGTTTTGTAAACACTGATGGATTTATATTTTTTTCCTTCTCCAAATCTGCCAAACAAATCTTTGAATTAATCTACACTTTTTACATCCAGAATATGCCCTATCCATGAGTGACTTTGTTTAGCAACGTGTGTGCAGAAATACCCTCCTTTGCATTTTGCTTCCCACCTGAGCCTTTCTCCCAATTTTTGAATGGACCAGGGGTTGAAAGAATAATATCCAGTCCTTCCAAATGTATCCTTGGTTTCTGTAGGTATCACACTTCTGTCAGTCAATTTCACTGAATCTGCAGAATCTGCTTCTGCGAGGAGTGCCTTTGCGCATTTTCCTTCTTCCTTTCCAATGTAAGGGCTAGTAACTGAACAGCATTGATCTGAATATAATGGAAAACTGATCTGACAAAACCGAAATAAAATAAAAAAATAAATAAAATAAATATTATGAGTTTGCTCTCACATCACCTCATCAGATGGTCACATAAGTGCTAGATGGGATGCGAGAGATGCAGTGGAAATGAGCAGCTGGACAGTGGAGGTTTGAGGGAGGAGAGGAAGGATAGATAACGATGCCTCTTACAGGTTAGGTGTAATGTGAAGTTCAACCATTAGTCTGGCTAATACAAACTTCAGATTTCTAGAGAGAATAAATTCTCTGCTCCCATATGCACATGTATGCAGCCAGTATTAGCATCTTATATTAGTATGACATTGACATTTATAGATTGCCAGTCTTTTGTCTGAAATTTGGATTCGACCAAATTGGTATGTGTCAAGATGCTCCTGTGCTTAGGAGAAATCTTCAACTCATGGTGTTTGTTTAACATTCTGGATACTGAAGAAATTGTCTCTTTGTTGAGGTCACCTTTCAAGGTCTCCAGTATTGTCTCAGGTGAATTAGAGACTTTTTAAAAAACATTTTTTTGTCTTAAAATTTGTTTCTAGATATATTCTTTGGAGGTGTCTACCAAAATAAATTAGAAAAAACCCAACATTCCTGTGGTAATTTCACTGTTTGTTTTTGCCTAAGACAAAAGAAAAAAAAAAATTAGACTTCTACTGACTGAAGATAATGTATTTCTCTATTTTGAGCATAATAGAATTAAATACAAACAAAGTTCATTTACTAAAATATTGACAAGGTATTAATATTTTATAAGCTGTATAAAAGAAATCTAATTAGTTCCTTCCTTTTGGATCCTTCTATCTATTATATTGTTAACTTAGATGTGGATATTTATTTATTTACATACATATGCAAATATTTTCAATATTACTTTATATTCCTACCCAAATTCCATCAATATTCAGCATGACTAATTTGTGTCACTTACCATTTCCTTGCTTCCATTAACGTGGAATTAAGAAATTAACACTGACTCCACGGGTAATGATATGTACTAATATGTCTCATAAGTATTCATATGTTCTCACAATAAAGTTTTAATCTTCCTTCAGATGTGTAGATGAGAATAAAATATGCACATCAGTATTAGCAATTCACTGTGATCTGTCTCTCATAGGCTGATTAGGCTGTGCATTTAAATTAGGCTTGGAAATGTCTATTATACATTGGAGTGCCAATGTTTCGTGTGTAAAACCAACACTGCTCGTGTCAGGGCTTGTGAGTTCTGTTGCCCTCTTCCCCAGAAGCTTGCTGGAGGTCTCCTAGGCTGTCCCTAGTGAAGCAGGGAGCTGATTCCCACTCCTTTCCAGAGCTTTCTTGCTCTCCTTGAACTAGAGAAAGAGGAAGTATGACACACTGGCCAGTAAGAGGTCTTGAAGCTTTCAAATCCTTTTTCTCTAGAAGAGTAGGTGCTTTCTGTGTTTGGCCATATGTTTCTGTGTTTGGCAAGCCACTTCTGCAGTTGCTGGCAATTATTGACTTGATGTCCAGAAGGGCTTTTCAGCCATGCAAATGAAACTTGCCATGAAGACAATGATTTTCTTCAAAAAACATTTTCCATGCCCACCAAACAGTAGCCTTCCTTGTAATTAAAATGTAATTTATTAATTTATTGAACAGAAATAAAAGCCCAATGACAAGCAAAGCTTTTATTTTGAAAGTGAGAAAATACAATATTTCCATTATTCTGTGGGTCTTTTTACTGAATGTACAAACTGCTTAAGTACTTTTGCACTTGGTAGTGTCCTGAAACTTTAGGATAAAAGGGATTTTCCTTGCAGGAATTTATTCGGCAGGATACAGTTCTAAAGCTGTAAATCCATGTGTGTGTCTGCTTGAAAATCCTGTTGGCCAGATTTACATGAGAGTTATTAGGAATTACTAGTTTCTTGAGATTTTCTACAAAAACTTTAAATGTGTAGATGTAAGATTTTGTTGAACACAGCTCTAAGGTGTTTTAGAAAGAGATTGTATGGATTATGATATAAATAATTTCAGTTCTGATTGTAGTATAGTCCATGGTGAGAAAAGGAAATATTTTTCATATGAATTTACCCCAAACTCTTTGACTATGTAATTCTTGGTATTACCAGAACTTACATTTTCATGAACCATCCCTGTTGTTTCACGTAAAGCAGGTATGTTTTGATTAGTGGAAAATCTAAGTATTGCCACCCTCTTTCCCTTGCTGTCTTCCCTTCCAAAAATCTTAGGCTCAAATCTTAGGTGTTGATATTTAATAGTTATCCTTACAAAATACCATGTGTATTTTTTTCCTAATTGGGTTGTCAAAAATAAAAACTTTTGAGAAAGTTGTATGCATATGCTTAGTAAAAATGAACGTCAAGGTAAATCTTAAAAATTATAAAAACCCTTGTCTTTCTAGAGTGTAAAAGAGAAACAGAAAGGGGGAAAACACTGAACTAATATATCAGGGAATAGTATGTAGGAAACCCGTAGTCAGCAAAGCTGCTACAGAGCAGAATGCAGAACATTACTGTTCTTTGATAGGTAATACTTTAGTAAAATATTACAGTAAAAGTTGCAGAAGATTAACTTTTTCCAGAAAACTTTCTTGTGTGTTTTTTTCTGTTCCACAAGAACAACTTGTATAATACTGCTTTTGCAGATATATCAAGACCCTTGAAGGCATACTTCTGTAGCATTGTCCAGTCTTTCAAACATGCATCTATCAATGTTGGCAAGTTCTCAGTTGCTTCTGACAGAAAATACCATTTTACACACTATAATGTTGCTGCAAAATACAAATTCAAGTGATACTCCACCAAGTTCACCATTTATTAGCAACACTTAAGTGTTACATGCTGCATGTATAATTTTTGATACACAGAAGTGAGATTTACATTTTCAAATGCTTATCCCTGCAAGTTCCTCCAATTTTGGTCATCAGCATAGATGAGGAAAGATAAAGTTAACTCTAAAATGAAATTCAAGTGATATTCTGGTGTATGTTCATGTTAATTGTTAAACACATGCTTTATTACTTTGCTAACCTGGAATAATAAAGTAGTAATATTTGTAGGAACTCAATTACATGGATCAAAAAATAGAGCAAACATCTGAGCAATTATACTGATGGATGGGAAGCCACTAACTCAAAGAACACTGTCTAGTCGTAGTAGCAAGAGTTTAGCTCTGCATGCAACAGTCTTGCACATCTGAATTCCCAGTATGGAATAAAATAAATTGTTTTCTCAGCATGCGGGTAACTATGCTTACATTTACCTTTTTTATTGTAGTATCTTTGGGAGAAAATAGTAGAAAAATTGTGGAAGCAACAGCAGTCTCAAATCATTCATGGTCATCTGTGGACAAGACTCTGGTTGAATTTTAAAGATGCCAGTGTCTCCAGGAAGTGTCTAACACAGCTGGTTCTTAGGGAGAGAAATTGGCATTGTTGTTTCAGTATTTTTTGCTGATATTCCCATGGCTACTAAGATAAGTGCTACTGAGGTTGAAATACTGTACAATAACTGTTAAAAGCATAACAAAATCACTCATGATTAGCATTTCCTAAGTGTTTGTTAAGCATAATAAATTGCATTTTAAGACAAAATGCTTCAATGTGGGTGTTTTTTACCTTGAAAACTGTAAATTATGGATTCATTTTCTGGGTTGTTTTTTCTTTTTTTTTGCAACTCTTGTTGTAGTGTATTCTTGTGACAGAATTTGAAGCCTACTTTTACAGTCACTTGATCTAATTCACTGTTGCCAGAGTAACATAAAACTCTGACTTCAGTATTTGGCAGGCAAACAAAGGAGGAATTGACTGTCAAGTATTTAGTGTTTGAGTGTAATTATTGTGGATCTGTGGATCTTTGTTTTATTGTTTGTTGGGTTGGTTTTCTTCCTGTCTGGGTTGTAACTAGTGTCTGCTTGAATGAAAGACTCTAAGAAGTCTGAAGAACTGAGGAGATCAGTTGAAAATGTTGTAGATATTAGACCTATACCTTCCAACATCTTGTATCTACAAAGTACTTAGCGTTTTCACAGTTTCTAGTTCTCACTGTGAAATTATAGTGCTTGTTTAAAGTTGTACAGATGGCATATGGTTTGCATAATCTTTTATATGAGTGTTTTAATGATTGTCACTTCATAATTGTGTTATTAAAGATAGAGCAAAGTATTCAGCAGCAGGTTTTCACTTTTAAAATCCTGTAAGCAATTGTTTAGAACACTATAAACCACCTTAGGCTAAGATTGACTTTTTTTTTCATTTTGAGTTTTGTGAGTTTTTTCCTGACTCTTGAGGAAAGACTTTGAAATATTGTTGTGGAAAACAGACATTTATGTTGTACTAGGTAATATCCAGTTTTCAAATGATAATACAGCAAACTCTTCTGATTCCAGAGAGGTATCAAACATCATATAGTTGAAAGCAGCAGATTCTGTGCTTGCTTTTATCCTTCACTAGATCTTAATAGTTTTTATCACAAGGATGTTGCAGTAGCAATCAGCTTTCAAACAGCATGGCTTTCTCACTTGCGTGACCCTTTGATGAAATTGCTAACTGCAATCATGCAAGATTGAAATATGGCACGGAAGCAGGGTGGTGATTAAAATGAATTTAGAAAAATTAAGAAGTGAATCTATTTTATTAACATGTATTTAAAATTTCTGGAAGTTTCTGGATGTTAAAGATGGACACTGTCTCATTGTTCTTGCAGTAATAAGAAAAATAGATAATAGATAATTTTTTCTCTTTTTTTTAGTCGAACCAAGTTCTACTAGAGATATTTTGTTGATGTAGTAGTAATTTCCCAGTTTCCAGTAAGGAAAGCTGCACTAACCCACATAGAATGAATCTACAAAAAGCTTCATTTAATACATTTTGATTTCTTATAGCTGCCTGCCTTCATATAGGACCTGTGCTAGGAAAGAAATAACTAGAGGCTCCAGTGCACCCCTATGGTGGAGCTGCGTCCATTATGGAACATCCTTATACTGGAACCTCTTTGCCCATGACATAACTTGCTACCAGAAGGCTGCAGTAAGCACAAAGATCTTATCTTTTGTTTTGCTGATATTGTCTGGGTGTTTTGACTCTTGCAGAAGATTGCTAAAGTCAGTTGTAACTAAGAAATCAAAATCAAGGAAGATCAGCTTTAAATTTACTGGAGGCACATTGTCGTTGTCAATGTCAGTAGGAGTTATCAATGTATCTTTCTAGTTGGAGCATGTGCCTTGTGTATCCTTTGTTTGTAAACCGTCACATCTATCACTTACGCTTTTTAAACAAACAGCCAACTCCTGCAAAATCGTAAGCTAGTTACTATGCATGATGGTTTTGCCATATATCAATATTCTAGCTGACTTTTTTCCTCTCTAGACAGTTAACCTGAAGTTTCAACTTCCATTACATTAGCTTTCGCACTCTTTTGTGTCTGATATATAGCCATACCTTAGTTTTTCTCACCTTTATTAATCTCTCAAGACATTCCAAAAGATACCATTACTTAATCATTCGTAAAGTGTCATTTGTTTCTCCTTGTATACATTGCCATTGTCAAGAACAGTACAATGGTTTAACCATTGCTGGAGGGGATTTTCTTTCAAGAGTGCTTCATGGGTAGAAAATGCTAGGAGTTGCTTGTTGGTGGTGGTGGTTTTGTTCCAATTATTCAACTCTGTACGGTATCTGTTTGGACAAAATATCTGCTAAAAACGGTGCATTATTACAAAGTAGTTAATGCCTTTTCCTAATTCTCACTTTCTCACAAATGGAGAAACTCCATTACACATAATGAAGGATAAAATATAGGAGTAATCTAACAACAACAAAGGCGGCTTTGAATCTGTGTATTCAGCAAAGGCTAGAACTGGGTGTTCATTTATTCTGTATAATACACAGGTTCGACTGAATGCTTGTGCTCTTTATAGACCCAAAGCTTAAATGACTGTGCTCTGAGTAAAATGTGGGGAAGATTGTAACCATTTTGTAACTGTATTTAGTTTAGTAACATGAAATATCAGTTATTCCCTAAGGTATTGTGTAGTTGTAGATCATAAACTTTTAGCTTAAATTAAACATCACAGCTGGTTGCCTTAATTTGATGCATTATAGCACAAATGTTTCAACAGCTTGACTAAAATGAACCATACTGCAAATTCAAAAGAAGAGCGAAGGTCAATGCACATGGTGCCTAGTGATTTGCAAATTTTCTTTATTTGGATATATTAAATGTATTCTGTGGAACTTATCTTAGAGGAATAGAATTTGACAGAGTAGAACAGATTAGCAAAGGATGTTCAATCAGTTTCTCTTAAAAATAATACAATATAATAAGGAAGTACAAAATAGTATAGCTGTCTCAAATTTTCAGAAGGAAATTAAAACCAGAATATCTTCTGGATAGCCAGTCCTTCTGGATTTTTTCAAACATGTTTGTATAGAAATATGTATTTCGTATAATTTATCCCATTCAACTATGGCTTTTTAAGAACAGTCTTTGATTCTGTAACATAGTCAGTATGGCTGCTATCCCATCCACATTTAGGGGATTTCTTTAGTAGAACACGAGAAATCTAAGCATCTAGAGGTATCTAATCTATAGCTGTGTTTCAAGCTGACTGAGAAAATGCATCATTCTGTATTCAAAAAGGCCTGGAATGCAAAGCAGCTGCCATTGCTCCCTATCTATTCAATGTGAGTCAATGTTGAGAATTCATATCTATGTAATAGAAAACATTGTATTGAGCTACCACAAAGGAAATGAAGGAAGTCTGGGCATCCCTCAAAATACAGGATGTTTAATACTTATACTGGAATCCTCTGTAGACTTTCTTTTTAATATACACCCAAAATCCATATAGCTGGTAATTCATCTGTAACCATACTTGGTGTACATACCTCTACAGGAAGCTGAAAAACACTATCCAGCAGTTTTCACTCACCTAAGCAGCAGATAATTCTAACTTTTATGTGCTTTAGGAGTTTGATCTGGTTTATACCAAAGGTAATGACTTGTCCTTTGAGAAGCAAGCCCTATGGAGCCTTTAGACTGAAGAAATACTGTTAGAAATCTGTTGGTTCAGTTTGCTTGTCTGTATTGTTTTTCATTTGGCTACTACCTTGCTTGTCTGAGACAGAAACTGAGGCTCGTGCTGGTGTTATTTCTTGTAAGAAATGTATTGTTATACATTTAAATGAATTCAAATTTTTTGAATATCCAGTTAAGTTACTCAGTGTTCTTCCTTCACCCAACATCAAAGTTTTAATCATGCCTTTCTCATTATATGGTCTTCTGATCTAAATTGTCGGTGTTCTTGCATCTATGATACATGTATTGATCTGTGGAAACATCCCAGTTCATACAGCAACTCTTTATTACTAAGGAAATTCCATACAAGTACTGTTGCTGATAGGTTTTCTGCAGTTAGCAGCTAGTGTTCTTGGTAGAATACATTTATGCATTCAGTTAATAAGCAATAACTGTATCTCCTTCATTACCATCTTCCATGGTTCCCTGAATTTCCAGATATGTGCTTTAATAATTTTGTAAAGCTTTTTTTCCTATACCGTTAAAATGGCTTTTTTTTTTCTCTGCTACTTCTGTACTTTATTTCAGCTTTCTCATTTTTCTGCTCTTGCATAACCAAGTATGGTTTTCCTTTTTCTCCAGATATGTCATCTTAAAAGGAACTCAAGAAAACACTAAAATCATGTGATTAGCTGATTAATGCTGTGTAATAATGCATAGCAGGAATAATTATTGAGAAACTAAATCCCTCTGACTGTAAAGTTAAGCCTCTGTTTATTAAATTGCAAGTCCTTGCAAGTTTATCCTTCCACTTTAATACTGATGTCATATTAGGAATATGGTCCTTAAATTACTTGTCACCTGTGTGAAATGAAGCATACCTTTTTTCCTGTTTTACACTTAAAACTCTGGTTGTGATTTAGCGATTTTGATTCATAATGTTTGGATTCATACTGTGGTGCCCAAAATCAAATGTGGTGAAAACTCAGTATTTATAATATGTTAACCTTAATTAGCTTCAACATTTATAGATACAAGACTTGTTGCCATAACATAAATTAATGACCTAAGGTAATGTGGCATTAAAACATTTTCATTCTGTTTCTTTCCACCATTTTAATCATAGAGAATTTCATTGAAAGTTACTGTCTTAATAAGAAATAAAAGGTACATTAATTAAGTAATTCTTTGATTGACTTCGATCTATAAAAGAAAAGTTACATACCTCTAATAATATCTCCTAAATATTTACATAAATAAAAATAAACAGCCTGTTATATTCATTAGAATTAGTTTTTCCACAAAGCACCTCTTCTGCAATCTCCAGGATATGGTTTTCATAATATTTTTTAAAATATCCTTCATTTCCTGCAACTTAATTTTTTGTATTCATGTTTATTTTTTTAATGGCTCTACTTCTGTGCTAGTGCTTCAGGTTTTCATTTAATTTAGCCTTACTTGACAAGTTGACAGCAACAATTGTTGCTCATTTGAAAACTTAATTCAGCTGGTGACAGTATGTTGTGCTGTGAATATGTAAATGTTATTTTAATCTGATGCTGTAGAAAGTAAAGGACTTAAGTCCTCTTCTCTTTTGGTTTGAGGGCATGAATTTGTCATACAGCCAAGTTTCAGAGACTAAATGGGTTTTTCATCTTTTTTTTCTTCTCATTAAAGGTAGGCATCTGGGTCCTTACCTTGAAAATTGCATGAGTCTTTGAATGCAAATGGTATTTGAGAGTCTCACAGAAGTCAGTACTAACCATTGGGTGCTTCCAGCATGTGAAAAAAAAGTTTGTTTATGGGCTTAATATCTTAATCTAGAGCTGCATTCTATTAAAAAAACACAAAACACAACCCCACAAAAAAACAACCAAACAAAAAAATCCCCACGAAAATTTGTGAGTATGTCAGCTGTTAAATAAAGCACTTCAGAAGTCTTGGTGCAGATGTGGATGCTTTGGAGAGCTAGTGGTAGACATCCTCATCAGGAATAATAGTTTAGTTGACAGTAATTCATAAGAAATAAATTTTAATTCTATAAAAACTGGTCTCTGAGACTGAACATCAGTATTTTCTGTGCTGATCACAGGGAAATATGATTGAGAACAGTCTGTTTTCAGTAATAGGGTAAAGTGATCACCACAAATTTGTTTTTATTTAAAAGATCAACAGTTACATTAGGTAGTTGTTGAACTACAAGCAAGTCCACCAACCAGATATATGAATTTCAATTTGATATAATCACTTTACAATGAAGAGAGCCATATTGTTCAAGAAGCTCTGTCCCAAGGAGACATGTAAAAGCTGTTTCTGAAAGCAATATTGGAAAGCAAGGATATCCTATTTTCACTTAGTTCTGCCACATGTTTTTATTTTAATAAGCCAGCTATTACACCGATAAGTGAAAAATTCAATTCTGCTCTTTTTATGGGATAAAATTAAGGAGAAGTACCTAAATCATAATATTGTTTATATGACTAAATTATGGAAATATAATTACAAAACCTTGAAGGAAAATGAAGGCTGCAAAATAAAGCGCTCCCGTGGGAAGTACCGCAGTGAAGATTGCCTTTGTTTCTGCTCATGTTCCTGCTGGCAGTGATAAAATTTCCAGTTACATGAGCCACCTTCCTGCCTCCCCATTCCTCACCCCAGCCCCCAAAAGAGGGAGAAATTAATCTTCTGATGAGAGTTTATTGCTTTTAATGTAGTCATTGTTTGTTATGCAGCTCAGGTTTTGTTTCCTCTTTTCAGCCAAACACAAAATTTATTTCCTTGTGAGCTAAATCCTTGGAATAGCATGTCTAAGCCTTGGAAATTTCCGCCTTGCTGCCAGAAGTTGCTGCTGAAGCGTGAAGGCCTTGGAAATCAATCAAAAAGTTATATTTTACATGGATTAATTTTTGATAACACATTAAACACATTTTTTTAGGTCCCAAAACAAAATATCTGGTAAGAGAAACACTGAGAAAGTTGAACTTCAGTGAAGGTATTGCTGAGGAAAAATGATCTCTTTTGAGATATAGCAAAGATTGCCCAGCATTTTGTAAGGTTGTTACTAGTAAGGAAAAAATAAGAGGGAAATATGTGTTTATATGGTGGTGTTCAATTAAAAAAACAAATCAAAACCTGGATTTAGAAAGCAGTGATCTCTATAATACTAAAAATTCTGTCCATCACCTACAAAAATCTTCTTATAACTTTCTACAGTATAAATGAACTTCTTCTGTTTAAAAAAAAAAAATTACTTTTTGTTGCATGTAATCTTTGTTACCTGATTCACCAGGATATTTCATGTGAATTAATGTCTGACTATACTTGATTGCCCACAGGTGCCAAAGCATTTTAAGGAACATGTTCCTACTACCACATTGCTATGAAAGAGTTTCACAATAGATTACAAGGCCTAGACAACTAATTTTGTGACATCCTGAATTGTATAAATAATTATATTTATTCAAGCATGCAGGAAGAAGTTCATGTTTTTCTCCAGATTTTCCACAAATGTTTTTAATTTGATTTTGCAGTGAAGTATTCTGTCATTTGTGCTTGTGACTAAAACATGATGTTGTGCTCATGGTTCTCATTTGCAAAAGAAGTCTAAAGGGTATATGTGATTTTGAAGCTTCCTTTTTGGACAGGGAATGAAGTGATGAGCTGGATATGCTAACCTGGCAGATTGTAACGACACACTACACTTGGGGAAATCAGAATTGTTGTTCTTTGCAGAATAGCATCCTGATACTACCAGTCAGTAACTGTAGGGAACAGAAATTCAGAGATGGATAGAGAAACCATCTGTGTAAAGCAGTCAGTCAAAACACAAGAGCAGATCTAACAGAGGGGAGTATATGAACTGTGTGACCTGTACTGCAAGGCAATTTGGTAAGAATCATTGGTATAGAACATTGAATTTCTAGTGACTACCTTTTTGAACTGCAAAATGAATGAAAATATAAGAGGAAAGGGTGCATGAGAGAAGTACAGTACAGCACAACTCCCTCTTTCCCTTTCGACCTTGGATCTCATTATGCCCATTTTAAAGATTTCCCTGGAAAGGTAGCATCAAAGCCAATGCTTTGGAGCATTTTTTTCCCCCCTTGAGAATGTACTGCTAAAAACGTATGTTAAGTTAAATTTAAAATCTTTGGGCTTTTCCTAGAGTGCAAAATAGATACTTACACTCTAGCGAGTGTAACTAAAGTAGTTGAGACTGTTGTAATAATGATGTTATGTTCATATAAGATTTTTCAACATTTCTTTGGCTGCAACTAAATTTTCCAGAATTCTAACCTCGACCAGTAAAGGCACAGTGCAGCAATACACTTTTGTCCTGCTCATGCATTCCACTTGTCCAGAGGCACTTCAACTGCAGAGTGTATCTCCTGCTGGCTCATAGTGACTGAGTAATTAGTGACAACAAATTTTTCATCATGTGAGAAGGATGCAAAACTGTTGAAAGCTAAGGTCATCTTGCAATACATATGCAACTGGATTGTCTAAGGGTGTCTTTGCAGCTGAAAGAGATTTGGATTGGATCTTTTCAGGAGTGGTTTTCTCTTTACATTTGGTTATATCAGGTACAGGAAGATGTAATGGTGCATGACTTTGATCAATGTAAGGCACTACCCGTCACCCGCCATCAGAGGGGTGATCTTTTTCACCTGTGTTAATGTACATACATATATATGTATGTATTTAACAAAATTTTATAACAAATTTAATCCTGTCCACTCTGCACCATGCAGGGTCAGCACGCAGCATAGAGCTGTATTTTTTCTTGCCATGATAAGCTAAATTTCCCTTTCACAAAAAGCATTCTTACCTGTCTCTGACAGCCCGCTATGTTGAATGTGCCAGCTGTGGGGATGGCAAGTTAATGAAAAGAGTCGTCTTATTTTCTCTTTTGAGAACTTGGTAATACAGGTGTGTGTATTGACAAGTGACATTAGCTATGTCCTCCACGTTCACCTGTCTAACAACCCAGTCTTTTCAGCTTTCCTGAGCTGTCTGGGCTGCTTTGCTGAACCAGAGGAGTTCTGGAGGCAGGGAAGGTGTAAGAAAGTAGGGTGAAGACTGGTGCCATGCAGTGTGGTGAGGCTGTACTGCTCTGCCATTAGACTGACTAGGAAGTCCTGTATTCTAGGTGATTTCATGGAGTCCCAGCTACAGAAACAGACTTAGCTGCAGCTTCACTGTTGGTTGCAGTGCAGCCAGACGGAGAAACAGAAACATCCTATGTGAGACAGTGTTTGGAAGATGAAGCAGAAAGTGAGAGGCATCATCCCACCCTCTGGAGGATCGCTGACCTTGACTTAAAAGTCTAGATGAATATTTAGGATGAAGCAAGTGTATGCAGTTTCTAAGTTATTCTGTGATGGAGAAAACTAGTACTTCCCTAGCTGTGAAGAAAAAAAAAGGTAAAGAGGTTTAACAAAGATGCTATATATTTGTATTTTCATGTGTCAGGATGTTCTAAGGCCATAAATGTATCAGTTCAAAGATTAATTTTACAGTGAAGTGAGTTCCATTTTTGTCCTCCCTGTGACATCTTTTCTTCTTCAGTAAGAACTCTGAAGAAGGTACCAGCCCCGGCACTTTAGCAGCCAATTGTTGTGAGTGCTCCTGAACCTGGAGTTGTTGCAATGAGGAGAGACCTTGGATCATGCGTGTTGGAAGCCAAAGTCCAAAGGGAAGAACAAAATCTCTCTGGCAGAAAAAGAACAGAGATTCTTAGTCATTCTGTAGCAGGGAAGGAAAGGACCAGAAAACATCTCACATAAGGAATAAATAGATCTACTAGGAGAATATGTGAGTGGAAAGGAAAGAATGCAAAGGTGGTTATCTCAAATCTAATGCTGATGAAGAAAGACAAGAGGAGATTAACTTAGCTGGATAGAACTGAGAATTTTGCTTCAGAAGTTTCGTTTTGTAGTGTTTGGGTCGTATTCTTCGCTATCCTGATGATAAAGAAGTTGTCTGGGCAATTTTGTTTGACTTTTTTATGTTTTGTTTTGGTTTGGGTTTTTTTTGTCTTTTCCCTATGAAACTTCCTGGTTCATATCAGTAGTGGAATAGACTGCACTATTGGGTTACTATCTATAGCCAGGTAAAGATTACACATACCATTTCCAGCCTAAGCAAGGAAAGCTTCAGTGGTACCACCTGAGCCTCTGGGAGACCAGCCATTGGGCTAAAGGTGGTCGTTTGGATGTAGTCCTCTTATAACCTCAGTTTTGATATCCGCTGAGACATTAATGGTCCCTTCATGTTGCCTATTTCCTTTGCTGTGTGTTTTGTGTGTGGGTACTTTGGCTAGGTGTCTGTGTGGTGCGATTTCCTTCTAGTTGAGAGTCTATGTAGCGACTGCCATCAGGACTGATGAATATAAAATAAACAACTAATGGAACATTATAGTCTGAGCAGCAGATAAAACTTTGCAGATGAATGGAGCTGAGCTGACTATATCAGACCAGATGCCATGGAAGATCTCTGTAGTGTGTCAGGAGAACAAACTAAGACTAGGATATAAATTAAATGCACTCAGAAGAACACAAATGAGGAAAATTTATCTATTTGTAATGTCTACCATAGTCCCTGTGGTAGAATTGGAGACTTAGACTGCCAAAAACAATTAAGCCTTTCACAGGTTTGGTGCGGTTTTGGCACTTCAAAAAAATAGTGTCTGTCTTTCTTCACTTTCACTTGTGTGCAAATTCTGATAGGAAAGCAAATGCTGCCTCTCTAAGTGATGCTAGAAAAGTCAACGTATACAGAATAAACTGAGCATCTCTTCCTAAAAATGTTGAGCACTGCATCACTTTTCAAGAAGTTTGCCACTCTTTTGACATAGAGTGATGCTTGTGAATAACAAGTCAATTTTGACTGCAGTATTTCTTGAATATATAGCTAGGATAACCTGAAAGTTTAAGATGACCTACTTGAGAATTTCTGTGGAACTCGTGAAAAACTCAGCTATCTTTCCATAAAAGACAAGATACATCTACCAATTCTGATAATATCTATACTTTGAAATTATATTTTTTCAGTTCTGTTTTATTTTTTACTTTTGTATTTCATGTTTTATGCAATTTCAAAATAGACGTGATGGCCTACTGTAAATGTATCGTTGAATTCGGAGGAATGAGGCTTTTTGTTACCGTGAATGGAATAACATGCCCTAAATGCTCAACATGAAGACTGCAAACCTTCTCTGATTATCAAATATGCAACAATCTAAACCAGTTTGTCAATATACACCTGATTGAGAGCTCAGTGATTTTCTGAATTGTTGAGTCTGTTGAGTCAGGTTCAGTTACAAGAAAATGTATAGGAAACTGGGAAACAATGGATTGATGTCCTAGTAGAAGGAAAAAACCAAACACAAACAAAAAAACTTTGTCAGATTTACGTTCTGCAAAACCTGTTTAATGAACAGAGCAAAATGGGATTTTTGCCTTATTTGATTTTGTTAAATAAGCAATAAACAAAAATGAGGGCTGAGCTTTTTGCACAGCTTATGCTTGATGATGGTAGGTGCTGTCTGGGTTACAGTGGTTCCTAAATCCATGGATATCTTGTTACAGTGGACACTGCAGGAAGTTTCTGAAGAAAACAGAAATCCAAGTAGCAGAAGTCTGGTTAGAGGCACAGGTTGTTACCCTACTCCAGGGTGTCACAAGTAAATTCTAAATTGCTTTTGCCACTAGTTTTAGAGGCTCTTGTAGACTTTCTTCTCACTTCTGCATTAATAAAATGCCTGTTTCTTTAGCATGTTTTATAACTTTCGTTCAGTTTGAAATTTTGAAAATTAATACAAAGAGTTGTATGTTAAAATAAGTTGTTTAGGGTTTTTTTAGATTAAACAGATGTTTGTTGTTGTATTCTAAAGGTGTTAGCAAGTACTTATCCCTGGATATTGTTGTGTGATTTCTAAATATTTATAACTCAAGTTCAAACCATCCACTGAGTGTTTGAGTGTTTTTATGATGATATAAATAGTATTAGTTTTGACAGTCTATTTTTTTTAACATGACATCATTTTACATTGGTAAAATCACCAATGGATTATAACATTGACTTAGTACTTTCTCACTGTACGTTGCCATTAATTTTGGTTTACTGAAGTGTAGCCTCTTCCCTTCCCATCCACAACCCACCACCTAATCATAAAATACACCCTTATCTGCCACATTAGTCTTTGTTTCTGGTAATCTTTAATTTTTTTTTCCTATGTTTTTAAGTATTCCTGATTTAAGCTCTGGATTCTGGATCTTCAAAGTATAGTCAGGTTTGGATTTGTATATAAAAATATGTAGACAAGGCTTATTTTCCAAAGTCTATAACACCGTGTAGACTATTTTTATAATGTCCAGTTTGAGAATATATACCATTGTTAGACCACGTTGCAAACATTACTGAAATATAATCACAAAGATTACCATTTTCTTTGAGCTTACATTAGTTCACTACAAAGTTCTCTCCAATATGTGCCATTTGGTAGCTTTTGCTCATTTTTATTTTTCCCTCAGCTCCTAGTTTTACAAGCTTAACTGAAGGAGGGGGATAACTCTACACGAAGTATCTTTTCCTTATTAAGCAACAAGGAATAACTGAATGTTATTATAAGCAACCAGTTTTCCTGTCCATTGAAATAGTGTGAGCTGGGTACTTGGGAGGCTGTTATTGCACTATTTCAAAACAGGGTGGATTTGGTTTAGACTTTAGAATATGAAATAAGAAAAATTGTACCAGGTCCGTGCAAGGGTTTATCCAGCCCTTGAGCTGTCTGTCTCCACTGGCAGCCACAAGCAGATTCTTGCAAAAAAGCTGGTACATGAAAGCACGTGATATTTTCCTCAATGCTTTCCCAGTCCAACACTTTGCAGTTCAAGGAAGCTCCTGATCTGCTTGTAACCTGTTAATTTGTTAACTCCCAAAGTATCTCTCCTGCTCACTTAGCTGATCCAATTTTACAATGGTTGTAGTCTTATACCTCCTACTTCAGCCATTGGTTGCATCTTTTAACAAGCCCAGTTTCAAAGTGCATTTGTTTCAAAGCTGACTTTATTGGTTTACACTTAGAGATCAGAGGGAGCCGTTGGTCTCTGGATTCAGCTCTCTTCTGGATCTTTAAAGCATACTATAGGATGTAGCATGTGTTGAGAAAGGAGGCATCTTCCTAGGGAATGCTGGCTTGTCTAAAAGCAGTGTTTACAAACAAATCCATTTTTGATAGTAGGTACACATTATGAGCTGAAAAAGCACTGGGGCAGCATTAAAGAACACTTGTAAAAATTTTAGCGCAAGAATTTTATCAACAATAATGTGCCAACAGGCTGATTATGAGCCAATAAAGAGGGTTTATTCGGTACATTGAATTTATATTATGGTGTAAACTGACTATTAATGTTTCTCAAGTGCCATAGGTTCAACTTTATCTCTTTTTCACTTTTTGTTTTCTAAGGCAAAATTAGAATTTATTCCTGTTTTGTATGAAAACTCTATACGATAGTATCAGAGTATCTCTTTAGACTTGTATAACATAATTCTTATGCTTTTATGAATATATTATAGTTTGAGTTGTTATTTCCCCTCTTCAAACAGTTTTATGTGACAACTGGTTGTGGTCACGATTCTAAGTCATCTTTTTGATTCCATTATAGCAATAATCAGAGGACCATAGCAATGTATTTTACTTATGATATATGTCAGTGGGAAATAAAGGTCTAGTCACCATTTCCTTAGTGAGAGATTGTATTTTTTAAAGGGAGAAAAAAGGAGACATTTTTTCAGTACTCTTTAATTAAGATCCTGTAATGCTTCTAGAAATAGTAAGAAAAAAACTCTCTGAGCCTGTTTCACTGTAATTCTACCTGCTCTGCTTTCCCATACAGTCCCTAAACATCCTTCTGGCCTCCTGTTTCCTACAGAAATTTTACTTTTCTAACTCTTTTGCTTGGACTAGTTAGTGTTGACTATTGTATTAAAAAAATATTACTGAGAAATAGATGGACAGGCAATCTGATCACTTCCAGTGCGTGCACATGAATATGCACGCTGAACAGGCTGCATATGAGTGCCGGACAAAAGCAAATGACATAGTTGTCCTGTTCTGGCAGTGCTAAACCCAAGCTGATGATTGTATCCAAAATACTTGCCAACACGTACAGATAATTTATTGAGTAATTGGCATTGTGTGACACAGGGACAGCTCAAAGAATGGCAGGTGTGGGTTGTTTTCAGTATTGCTAGGTAAATTTACAGTGATACAGGGATCGTATGTTGTTGATACCAGTGAATATAACTGCAGCCTTATTACTCACAAAGACTGGGACGTGGTTTTCGTTGATTTCTATAGTGGCAGCAGTTATTTGATTGCTATGATTTGGGGTTTTTTTCTATCCATTTGACCAACAAATGATCAAAATCTGCCCCACGCAGTCGTTGCTGGGACAACTTGAAAAGGACTCTTTGGTTGTGTTTGTAGTATACGCTTCTAATGACACAATCATGAATCTCATTGCTCAGGACAGTGATCTGTAAAATTATTGTAAACACTTAGCTGTGTGAGGTTTAATTAATGCCAGAAGCCTTCAATAAACATCAGTTGCAATTTGGAATGTGCTGAGTTAATGATTCCTGCACTCTGCCTAATGCACGTGCCGTTAAATCTGTGTGTAAAGTGGCTGGCGCTGACATTAATCACGTCTCACGAATGTCCCTGCGTGCGCAGAGGGAAAGGAGACCGCAATCCAACAGAAACATTTGACAGGCAATGCACTTAAACGTCTCCACTTAGGGGCCTAAAGGACAAAATGCCTAAGGTTATCATTTCACATGGCAGGGAAGAAAAACATAACAAAAAGTTAAGGAGTGCCTTTGATAATTTTGAAATTTAATGAAATAATTTCCCTAAGTAAAATTTTGTTTTAAATGTGTTGCAGAATCCTCTGTTAGTTATTGCTACAGGATTTTTATATGGCTGTTATTTTGTAATGTGTTTGTTTAACCAGAGAGTTTTTCCTTCAATTGATGTTCACCAAAAAAACATGGAAAAAGTCACGGAAAGAAAAAAAGCCTTCCAACACAGATGTTTTGGAACAGACTGGGAAATTCTGTTCATGTACCAATCCAGAACGTGGCAGCATTCAAAATAATGTGTGCTGTGAAAGTGATAAATGTGGTTGCTCTAAAAAGGGATAAAGGAAGGAAAAAACCCAGGGTTATAAAAACTGTGTGCTTCCTTTGTTTACCAGAGTTATAGGGTTGTGTTCCTTTTCATGTTAGTGTTTGTGTGTCAGCACAACTCTGCCGTCTGAATCATGAGCATACCGACTAGAAGCGATGTTGTGGCAGTATATCTTAATGAAAGTAGAAATGCAGGATTAATTTATTTAATCCACTTTCTTGGAAGAGTTAATTCTAACTATACTATGAAAAAGGTAGTGTGCTACTCCCATGAGACAAATACTTTAAATAAAAACGTTTATATCCTCATTTAACATTTAAGATTGTAAATTTCTAACTTGTAGTTGTTTCTGAAAAAAACTGAACACAGGTTTGCTTGGCTTATAAGCAATTTAATTAGAGACTTTACATGTCTCATCTCCATTTTCAGTTAGTAAACTTAGGAAAAGCACAACTTAAATGAGGTAAAACCTTGTTATTCTTGATGATCAAGTATTTTACAGCGTGCGGGTTAACAATTGCTGTGTAAAAGAACAGTAACCAGTTTCACATCTTCAGTGGGGCTATTTAATACTGTATGGTCAAGCAAATGAGAGCTCTAACTGAAGAGGATTTCACTGGTGTCTGTGATGTCCATTGAGAAAAAAATGCTGAAATATTATGAATCGAAGGTGTTGGAGTTGGGTTTTTGAACCCAAACGTTTAGTCCTGTTTTGCAGTAATCTCGTACATAATTATACTGAATACTGCTCACCGTTGTGGACTCTGAGAAGAGTCCTGAAATTCATATCTCTCTGAGCCCAGAAATTCATATCTAAAGTGAATATATTGAAGTTTAAAGGTATGAGAAAGACTGTGTTTGTGCATAGGACATAAGACTTGGGCTGTGGATCTATGCAGCATTCCGTAAGTGTGCAGGTGACTTCATGCATGACCTTGAAAAATAAATCACCTGTTGACTGTTTTTCTTCAAATATTTGTAGGAAGATCAAGTCAATAGCGCTACTGTTTCTTTGTGTTTTGCTGCTGTAAGGCTTAGTGTCCCTACATCACAATTTCTGCATTATCAAACTGGGATAATATTGTCTCCTAGACTTGTCTGTTGGATGTCTTCCATTTTGGGACAGGATTGTATTTGTCTAGGTGGTCCTAGCAAAGCTGTAGCAGTCATAATCTAAGGACATATAGAATCACGGGTTGAGAGAGAGCTAAATCTTTATTAGACAAGCTAGTGTAAGACTTAGGATGTCTTCTTGGACTTCTGAATATAACCATAACAGAAATTAAGACTAGCAACACTGCTTACTAAAAGTTCAAAACTGTACTTGCAGAAATAATTTCTGCAGGAATGACTACACTTGATGTGTCAGCCTTTCGACGGTTTTCGTGGCTGCACTACTGCTTGTTTTTTCTTCCTTTTCAATACCTTTCTTTTTTTGTTGTTGTTGTTGTTAGGAGAAAAAGGGTGTTAAGATTGGCATCACTTGTGGCCGTATTATTCATTGAGTGTGACCATATAAATTTTTTTATTGTATTGCATTATTCAAAGCATGCATGGCCATGTCTGGGCTGTATATGAATATGTGACTTGTGATTTTTTTATTTCAGAGATTTGATGACTAGAAAAATTTCCTTTATATTTTCAGTGATGTGTGTGCATAATCTTATGTCTTACAGTAGTATTGATTTATTATGGGTAACATAGTCAGTAAGAATTGCTTGCTATACAGCTTTACTGAATGAGTGAATGACAGTAATAAACAATAACCAAATGTTGCTTTAAAATATAAATTATAAATTGTAATACCACCTGGAAATTGAGTCTTTTACTTTCTGTTGATGCAAAAGATAAAACAGGAAATAATTAATCAAGATACATTTCTTTTTTGAAAAAATTCCCCTAGTCCAAGAAATGCAATGTTATTTTTTTAATATAGCATGAACAGATATCTGCCATTGTTTAATGCTATAGCTTAAAGCATCTTCTAAAGATGCTTTTAAAAAATAAAGTTAAAAGCTCAGATATGTTTACTAAATCCTCATCCTGAAATTATGTGGTGGTCACACGTCCCTATAAACATTTAGTTTTAATTTTGCAATACATACACAAGTGGTAATGGTAATGTTTAGGATGCAGCATGGTCTGGTCAAATAAATGGGAGTCAGAGGATACAATTGTTAAAGCTCTTTTCCTGTCTGGCATTCATCAGCTCAGCGGACTAGGAGATTCACTTCTTCGTGTTTCCTGTTCCTGATTAGTTAGCCTGTGCTCTCAAAGCTTGGAGTCTTCTTTTTATTGGTAAGGTCGTACAGCACTTGGCAAAACAGAATTTTTCTCTTATAGAGTTTGAGGATGTTAAGTTTAAGAAAATACTTGGGATTATAAGGATTTCAAAACTTAAGAAAAAGTCATAGTAATAAACTTCTCAGGCTAGGATCTAGTAAACCTTTGCGTTACTGTGAGTAAAGATAGCTGGCATCGCTATAGTGGGACTTGCAATTCTATTAAGATTTGCAATCTTCCTAAATATTGTTCATCTTCTAAAAGTGTCACACTTCCTCGTAGCTCTTTGAAGTTTTTGTTTTGTTTTTTTTTTTTTATTAAACGTATTCAGACTTTGACAGTAACTAATTATTAAAGTATTGCAAGCTACTTGGAGACAGGCTTGTCTTAGTCTTTTGTGATTCACACCTGAATATGTGTTTTAATAGAAATCAAAGCAGAAGGGGACATGGTCTTTCATTCCAGATGCCGTACTTAGCATATGCATGGGACTTTGCTTTTGTGTTTTTCAAAAACATTATAATATAATGACTGAAAAACTATTTTGGTTTGTATAAGAGTCCTATGTGAAAGCTATGAAACGTTCACTGAAATTCCATATTGTTTTGGTCTTTGTTGTTTACAATGGTTTGACAGAACTATAACCCTCATGGAAACCTCTAATTGGGCATACCTGGGTACATTCCCACCAAGTTCTCCCTTGTTTTTCTCCATAATGATTGGGTAGTCCCCTTGGGGATGGTTGCACCCATTCACCACTGTGACTTCAAAGTAATGCCTTAAATTTTGTTGTGGCTTTTTAGCACCTTAGTTCTTAGAACTTTATCTGTTGAGTGTTGGACCATGCTGTAGCTGCTTTCTTAGCCTGTGCTCAAAAGACAGCTGGGCTCTTTGCTGGGCTTCACAAAGCATTTTCAAGTGTGATGTGGTTCAGCTGTACCACAGCTGATCACTAGAGTTATGCTATATATGTTATATTTTCTTCTCAAACTGAGATTCAAACCAATAGGGACTCAATTTCTATGGAAATAGCTGTCATATAGTCAATTCTGTAGCTTATTGTAGTCTGCAAATTAGATAGAATAGATGTTGGAGAGCAGTTTTTTTTATGCTACTTGTTATCCCCTTGCTCTCACTACTTAACTGCTGCTGTTGGTTAAATTTAAACCCAAAGCACATCAGAATTAAAAGACTTAGCATTTTTATAAGTCTTCTGAAGAAAGGCTTTTCTCCCTGAGTTCTGTCACAAACATAAGTTGTTATTTGCAGTGGGGTAAATGCCTGAAGCAAGGGAAGCAATTGCAAATAAATTGTAAGTCTGACTGCAGTGCTGATGCAGACACTCGTAGCTGTTTTGAATGTATGCTGAGAGAAAACCCACACAAAACAGTTTTGTCTTTATGAGGTCATACAATAATCTGTACAGACTATAGGAGTAACACAAAAAGTTACGTTGTGAGATTTTTTAAATCTAAGTAAGAATAAAGGTGAAACAGCTGTTAGAAAAAAAATAATCTTTGATATGTTATCAACTAGAAAAAATAGATTCCTTGATGAAAGCCACACTGTACTAGCTAACAGACTTCTGATTCCTCCAGTACTGCTGGAATGGTAAGTTTTGCTGTTTGATTTAGTATGACTGTTTAAGGTAATTTTCAAGCATTTTCTTTTTGGAATTTGCAATTAAACAAAGCACCACAAGTGGTCACCGTGTTGTCACTGATGGGGAACTGGGTAAGAGAATGGTCACAAAAAATAACTTTCACCTGTTTACAGTCAAAGCTATGAAAATTGTTTTAATGTTCAGAGAAGGAATGTTGTAAAAAGCCAGTCATATGTACTGACGCCCTAAATATGTGTAGTCTGGTATTAACTGACTCCACTTTTTGTCTACTAGCTGTCTTTCAGTGGAAAAGACTAACCCCATTTTTAACTTACTATTTTATCTTATATTTCACTTACCTATTTTATCTGTAATGTTTTTACACACATATGATGAGCTGATGCCTGCTATCTTCCTATTTCAGCACCTCTCAGTGACTTATTACAAATGTAGTAACAAAATAATACGTATATAAATAGCGACACTCTTGTACTATTGGTGGTTTGAGATATAAACAGCGTGTGAACTTACGCCCATGTGGAAGACTGGCTTTATTGATCATGGTCTAATACTTTTCACTAGATACTTCAGTTAGTAATCTCAGTAATTTAAACAACAGCAAATGATGGAGAAAATGTCCTTCCACATAGCTTCTAGCTCTCTTCCACCAATACACACACATACAGCAAAGAGGAGTTACGATGAATGTTGCAAGCAACATTGCTGTGAGTTATCTGACTTAAAAATCACCAACAGCTCTTCTTGCCTTTTCACTAATGAGGATGAAACCAGGGAATGAAAATTTTTCATGCTGTTATCCCTGTCACCTTGCAAGTGTACTCTTAATGCTATTTGTTTTAGTCAGAGGGAATAGCAACACACAGAAGAGTAAGAAAAGGTGTTCGTTTATGCTCTGTTTTTAAAAGTGGCCTTGGAAGTACTTTGTTTGTCTGATTTTAAAAATCTAAAAGTATCTCATAAATAAATTATTTGGTCCCTTCTTGGTCTTTAGAGAGATTCCTTTCACTGGACCTCTAAGATGCTTAGGGGGCCAGACCATATGATGTTACAAGGAGAGGCAAAGGCACCTGTTTTGTTTACCCTGAAAAGAAGGAGGATAAAGAAGGAACTTTTTTTTTTTTTTTTGCTGTCTAATATCTTACAGAGAAGGTGGAGCCAACTCTTCTCAGATATGCAAAATCAAAAGACAGAAAACAGGAGGATGGGCTACTTAATCTTCTGTGATTCTATGAAGTATCTCAAACGAAAAATGGGAGCATTAAGGAAGCACCTATGCTGCATTTTGACTTTCTTAAAATCCTTACATTTCAACATAGACTTATGAAAAAGTTTTTGGAAGCTTTTAGTAGTTGAGAAGGTGATACGGTGCAGCATATGCAGTTAGTACTATGAAGACTGGGTCATGTATGGAGAAAGTCACTAATTATTCAATTTCACTAGGAACCATCTGAAAGAAGGTAACTTTGGTGTTTCAAAATGGCAGGCAGGTCTCGATGAAGTTTCAATACTTGAAAAATTGCTTTAAAATGTCACTTTATAATAGTAACTGTCTCTAGGAGTAGTGATGTGATGGCAAATTAAGGAGTATATGTCCAGGTAACTTCTTTGTTATGAATTGATGTTAAAGCGTGCTACTTGTAAAGATCTTGTATTTGGCTGATTTGCTATAATTGAGAAAAAGGGAAAGGTTTTTACTTCCGAAAGTCCTTTTCCAGTATCTGGGCACCTGGAAGTTTGTCAGTCTTTCTCATTTGCTTTCTTAGTTAGCTTAATAAAAAGCAAATAAAAAGGATTGCCTTCCTTTTCAGATTGTCTCTTGCTTAGTGCCACAGGCTGTTGCATTCATGGCAGCACTGCTGGGTTGCTGCCTGTTCCAGTGCCGAAGACCAAAGTAACTGTGTGGACTCAGACATATCAAGCAGCATACTAGGCAACACATTTGCAGAATCAAAAGTAATTGATACCTGGACATCAGTTCTTTTAAAGCGACTAGTCTTAGTAAGATTTTTTAAAAGAAAGTATTTGGGCAAAGATGCAAATCTCCTGGAAGCAGTCTTTGTTCCTTAGAAAACACAACCTCCTTGCGTTGGAGCTAGGAGCTGGGATTCATGTCTGGAGTGTTGTCCTGTACATGCATAGGAACAGTAAATCTGTGGCCAAAAGCAGACAGTTTTGTAAATATCTAGCAGATGTTGCCAAATATTTACAATAGTTTATTATGTAGTAAAAAAAAGTCTGTTTATACTTTTTTTTGGTGTAGAGTAGGTTTAATATGATTTTTTATGTGACAGTTTTACAGAAACAGTTACACTGAAGTTTCACATTTATCTTGCTTTGTATAGTATGCTATACTTTATAGATTTAAAATTCACATTGTAGTGTAACTTTTTTTTTCCAGCATTTTGCCACCTTAGTTCATTATAAAGTGCATTGATATAATCAATGCAGCATGAAATTATATTTAAAGTACCAACTTATAATTTTAATAAGTGTTTTTATACTGGAAAGAACATTTTATAGTTGTTTTTGATATCTAATACCTTTAATACTACTAAAATTATTTCATAAACAAAGGTATGTCTTTTGGAACAGCTACTTTGACAAAAAGAATTCTAGAAATAAAGTAGTGCAAGTTAGAGAAACATAACTGAGATAAAGTTGAATGACTTTTAAGTGTAAGTAGCCTCTTCTAGTAGGATGCTGTTTCATGACAAACTGTAATTTGTCTACATTACCGCATGAAAAATATTTACCTCCAGGATTTTAAACTTTTTGCAGATTTTTGCTGCATCACTGGAAATAAGATAAAATATACTGTATTCTTATTACATTTAATAATTTTGAAAATAAGTAATTCATACTATGAATATTGTGTCATATCAACACAATTGAAAGTATTCTTTTTGTAGAGTAAAGAGAAGATACTACTTGTCAACATGGATATGTTTAACTTCTTCTGGTAAAGATGATAATGTGAAATCAGAACTTGGATGATTTAAAAAGGAATCTCACTGCAAATACACAGTTAAATGAGTAGCTCACAGAAAAAAATGGTTTGGTTATTCCAACCTTCCTAGCTTTCCCAGTTAATTGGTTGCCTTAATGAAGGTTTTGATTTCTGGTTTTGTTTGTTTGGCTGGTTGTTTGGGGTTTTTTTGTTGGTTTTTTTTTGTTTGTTTGTTTGTTTTTCCCCAGTTACTTCAAAATATATATTTGTGAATCCACAGAGAAAGTATGCAAATGTTAAATTTGATCAGATACATAGTTTAATACTGGTTTTGATCCAATCATAGTGTTACATGAACATTCAGTCTCTGTGAATGTCTGGGTTTGTAACTAGAAAATTTATGGAGCTTCCGAGCAGTAAAATGTAATTGTCTAAATAAGAAGGTAGATATATAACAATGTCTGTTTTCTAAACGTGTAAAAATGCTGTGGGCAGTGGACTAGTAAATTCAAACCTTGAGAAGATGAAGCTTTTCTGTTGGAACTGAGATTACCTTTGCTATGAATTCAGTTTTAGCTCAGTAGTTACATCAGCAAGTTTGGGCCAACTGTCTCATACCAATGAAGTGATCAGTCTGAATTCAACATGCCTCCACCCCCATATTTGAAGAGTTGAAATACAAGAGATAGAGTCATTTAGGTGTTTTCTTCTTCCTGCTGTTTACACGCTTTTGGCCAAAATTCACTTAACGTGGTATGTGCATATTGCCTTGAAATGAATAACATTTGTTTTTTAAAATACATAGAGGATATATTTATAAAGGAAAACACAACTCAGAAAATAGCTGAAAATAATAACATTTCTAAGTCTTTATTTCAGTAAAAACTGAGTTTCATTCAACTGTAGATTCAATTAACTTGAAATTCAGTTTACACAAATTCTGTTTTACTTTAATACATATGAGTAACATTGTAGGTCTTGAGGAATTTGAGTCAAAAGTAAGAATTTTCTATGGATATAACTGAAAAATAAAACTGAATCAGTAGATAGGAAACCATAAATCAGTGTAGTAAAGGACTTTGCATTCTCTATTCATGGAACCTCATGTGTGCCTTTTCCTCCCTTATTCCATGTATTTACAGTTGTTTCATTGTATACTTTCTCCTGGATAATAATATCGTATGTGTAAGGGCTTGGTGGGAATCAACATTTCTACTTAGTGATGAGTCTCAAATGAAGTATCAAAATACCTTTTTTTGGTGAAGCGTAATTGTGTCAAAGCATCCAGATTTCTTTGCTCAAGCTTGTCTCAGAGATTCCACACCACAGTTCGAAAAATGATTGAGGTACAGAGAGACAAGGATGGGAAAAGCAGAAGTCAGTACAATACCCAAGGAATGTTTAGGCTTTGCTAATGTGTTTGCATCAGGCCAGGGGGAAGTCATCTCAGTGTTGTGATCTGTGGTGGAGTTTGCATGTTCCTTAACGTTTCTTAAACAGGTGGTTTATTTGCTGTTGAAACAGTGCTGGTGTTTGCAAGAGTCACTGCTGCTGCTCAGTGCTTTGTACCTGTATCTGCTGTGGAAGAAGATTGCTTTGCATCACATTTTAGTGGTATTCTTCTTGTGGGCCCAGCTCTACCACATAGTCAGGCTTTTGGAGTCCACTGTCTAAAAGAAAGAAAAGATGATAAAAGGACATAGCAGTAAGGAAATCATCCTCCCAGTGAGAGCAGCACCATAAGAAATCTATTTTGAACAGCTCTCCATGCATAAGTTTTGAACTCTGGAAAGCCAGTGAGAAAAAACATGACTCACCTGTGATATGTTATTTTGTTTTGCAGGAAAAGGCTCAGTGCTTTCAGAAGGCTCTGGCTTCCCAAGCAGATAAATCCACGCAGACAGAGCTCGTCGGCCATGATGTAAGTAGCTGTATCGAACAATACTTTTTATCATCTTTGTGGGTCTTCAGACTTCTGTCAGCCTGTCTGCCTCTGCTGCTGTTGTGTCCATGCTTTGGTTTAGTGGGACTTACTGGAACACCATTCATCCTTTGCTCTTAAATGATTCTATAATAACTTCTGAAACATGAGAAGATAATTACAACTACCTGCCAACATACCAATGCTCTATTAATTTTAAGCTTTATAAAGAGCTGAGAATTAGCCTAAGTGAATGTGGAGGATATATATTAGTGGATTGTAATTTTTTTTTTTTAGTATTCATTTACACACTTATTGACAATTTACTGAGATTATTATGTTTATAATCACCATATGCTGTCCAAACAATATTTGAATTTTGGAAGATAATGGAATAAATATCATTTTGTCAAGTGATATTAAAATTCTGTTTCCTGAAGAGCATCTGTCAGAATTTCTGCTAGAAGGTGAATTGATAGTATGTATCCTCATGCAGGAACGTAGTCAAGAAAGATTCCTTAACTGTAGAAATACATTTTTTTTCTCCCCAGTTTTTTTAAATGAAAGTATTCTGTCTGTGAGACATTGGTTGAACATGTCTGAGAGATTCACTTGTATTGTATGAGCTTTCTTGAGTAATCTTTGATTAAGAATGCCACGATGTGGAATATTTAGCATGATTCTGTTCTGTGATTTGAGTAAAACCTAATAATAGCTCTTACCAAAGACTCTTCTGCGAAATAAGGCAGTGGTTCTGCATTGGTGTGTATGTATCAACATGCTGCTTGAAATTTATAAATAGAACATAATTAAAGCAGGTTTTGAAACCTTCCTTTCAGGATGTTTTGTATCATTGGATCATTAAAATTTTGTCATCTGAGTCTCTGGATAGTCTTCTGAAAATAAAAACATAAAAATGTCACATTTTAATCTGAAAAGTTCCTGAGAAAAACTACACTTTGGTGTTTATTCAGACTGTCTTTTAAGATGGTTCAAAACAGGAGTACTAACTTTTTTTTAAAAAAGTAAAACACTTTAGAGAAAAATGTAGTTATCATTATTATTTTTTATATCATTACTCAACACTTGTGGGCTGTTTTGGATTTTTTTTCTTTAGAATTTTTTTTTATTTTGGGCAAGTCAGTCAGTACTTTTACTCGGTGCACCTGTCTGCACTAATTTCTTGTTCATGGGCCGCCAAATATGAACCCTTAAATTCTACTGTGTCTGTGAAATAATGTCTATTGGAATTTACTTAAACTGTGAGGTGCATATATTAATGGTGAAAATCCTATGATATTCAAAAATACTTGAAAACGATTTTGTGTGTTGCAGTGCTATATCCCTTTCTTTTGGGACTAATTATTCTTAAAACCTGCTTTATTACATCTTAGATGTTAAATAAAAGTCTTCCACTAAAAATGAGAATAAGCAATTTGTAGGGTTGGGATAATAGTAACAACAATTTTTAAAAATAATCTTCTTTAGCAACTTTCTCTTCAACATTAGTGGAACACATTTTTCAACCTTCCCTGGTAAAATGCTTCTACCATATCATGATTGCAGTCATATATTTTCTTATATAGTATAATGCAATGCAGAAGTGTGGAATGTTTTTGTGTGGAGCAACACATCCGTGTGTATTTATCTTGTACAGAGTAATTGTGAAATTTGCATTACAAGGAATTGATTACAGAGAAAGCCGAACTAATCTACAGGAATAAGACATGCTTACTATAATCATCATGATTGGAATTCAGTGAAGAAGAACATGCAAATAAATAGCAGTGACACTTTTCATAATATTGTTAAAAACTTCTGGTCACTTACTAGATTGTGTAGCTTTTCTTTAAAGGATAGCTATTACAGGTAATGATAGGTTCAACTATGTTTCTGTTGAAAACCAAGTGGCAATTACATTTGTATTTGTCGCTTTTTTGTGAGATTTTAAAGAGCAAGTTTTAACCCTGGCAAGTAGTATCTGTAAGTCATTTTATTCAGGATGTGTATGTTTATAACTACAAGAATATTGTGCTAATGTGAAATTGGATAAAACAGAAAACACAAAATAGATTAGAGAATGCTAGATAAAATTTTCCCCGCATTGGTCACACATTCTGAGAATAGCATACAATGAATACATGAAATATCTAGTTTAACAGGTAGGCAGCAAATTTAAGTTCATTCTTCATCACTACAGATTTTCTGCTGTAATTCCAAACAAACAAACAAAAAGTCACCTGTTTTGTTTCTCCTTAATGCAACTTTAGAATCTAGCAATAGTCGGATTAAAGAGTTATCAGGAATTTGCATAGCATTATTTCATCAATGTTGTACAAATATTGATATACACTTCAGAATGTAGTATTTCAGAAATCCTTCAGTTAATACTTCTGTAAATTGTTTTATATTCTTTCATATTCTTTTATTTCTCAGTAGAAACTTAATAGTTGTCTATTTTGCAATGCAAAAAAACCTGAGACAGGTTAGCCCCATAATTAAAGCACTATTAAAAATAGTCTGTTTTATTTGACTTCTGGACATTGTCTCCAGTAGTTGAGAGACTATTCTATAGCCTTGGAGTTCATTTAGATGCGTCATTAAAAGTAAATGGAAGCTCTGACTTGTACTTAGATGAGGAATTAATCCTTTCGTCCACGGGATGTACAGTAATGAAAAAAGGCTAGAGGCTAGTCTATGTTTAGGAAGGAATGAGTGAAGAAGGAAGAAATGCAATGTTTCAAAGGGAAGAGGTCATCTTGTCTTTGTGGAGCTGCTCTGAAAAGGTTTAAACAACGTGGACTGAATGTTTTGGGTAAGTATTTCGGAGGTTAACAGAATGGAAGTTAATATAGTGTATTTTATGTTAATGGATATAACATAATTATAGTCAGATTCTGGCTATCAAAATGAACAGCAAAGTTTAGATCGCGCAATCTTGTGCAATAGCTGTAAATTCTTGGATACTACTTCTGATAGATTCCTCTATTTTCTCCCATGTGGCATGCTGAGATTTTTCAACTGAAATTACGTTAAGAGTACTGTATTAGCAAGCAAGTGGAAGCTAAGGTCTATAGCAGTAAAGATAATGTTTGTCATAAAGAATTGTTTGAACTGGGAAGCACACTGCTTAATCTCTTTTCTGTATAACAACAATCTAATACAAAATTAATTACGGAATTAAAACATAAATTTTAAAATAAGGTTTGATAAGGAGGAAAAAGGTCTTCCATGATGAGAAATGCTGCAGTTTCCTTAAGTGATTAACATGACTGCTTTGCCACTTGACTAAATTGAAAGTAAAATACCAAGCCAGCTGCTGTATGTATTCAAGGGAAGACATTAGAAAGTAATCCAGGTTTCTTAGAAAGCAAATTGCTTTCAACTGCAGAATGTCAAGGGATCTCCACCTTATGATAGTTCTAAATTTATTCTGTTTTCCAATATGTGTACTGAGAATCCTTTAAAACATGTTGGGAGACTTACAGAAAGAGCCATGTGCGCAACAGATTGATGTGGCAGACTGCTAAATAATAAATGATTAATGTGTCTTAAATGATCAATGCCAATTTAACCTCCTTCACCTTCCTTTGTTTTCAAAGCCTTGTTTTAGTGAGAAATCAAGGAATAATTAATTACATGTCGATCAGGTTACTAAAACAGACCAGAAGATGAATAGATACAGTCAACTAGCATTGCAACTGGTTACAAGATCTTGTTAAATGATACAAGTCTAGTAACAGCCACTAGCTAAATAGGTGGTCCAAAGTATTTGCAATCCAAACGCTCCGCAGCACGTGCTATTGCTAATGAGTTTTCATTAAATTGTGTCTCAAAAGCAGAATTAAACAATCACGGTACAGCGTTCTGTTTCTGTCACCAAAAGAAGTCCAACTCAGCACCACTTTGTCAATCTTTATCAGTCTTTAGATGAACAGAATTTGTACTTAATTTTATTCTACACAGAGTAGAAATTCCTAAGAGCTGACAGGATTTCTACAATGGCTTTTCTATGTTTGCCTTTTGCTGATATTATAGGTTTCACATCTCAAAACTACTATTCTGTTTGTTCTTTGTCTTTCATACTGAGAGTTAAGCTGATGTAAACAGTTTCTGAATTGGTCCTTAACTCAGTCCCCATTTAAGGAGAATCCTTTCCAGTTTAGTGGTCCTTGCATTAACCATTTCAGTCTTTGCTTTGCTTGTGCTGCTGTGTACCTATTCATATCTGGATATTCAAGTTGTTCTTGGCATGCTAATTCTTTTCCCACCGCTTCCTCTAGCAATAATTTTCTCTTCTTCTCATGTCCAATTTTCTTTTTTTAGTTTACAATTTAAAAATACCATTTCAGAATCTACATGTGAAAATTCTGTCAAACTTTTCATTCATTAATAGTGAAACATTATTCTGAAACTTTTTTAATTTAATGACTGCCTCCCACCAACCCTTGCCAAACATACTGCGTCACCATCAAACCCCTAGGTACTTGCTGTTTGAATTCCACTGAGCCACAAACTCATAAGCATGAATGAATCGTTACACCTCGTACTGCTTGATTACAGGGATGAGCAGTTCAAGTTGCCAGTGCTGAACTTGCCAGAGGATGCTTGCTTGTGCTGAGGGTTTGGTGCCTATGGGACTATACAAAAAGTGATACAGGTTTTCACATAAATGAACTTCAAAAGTAGCTGGGTTCTGGGGTGGAAACTGAGACTTGCCATATGGAAAAGATAGACTTCCACTTTAATTCTGTGGCTGATTATCAACAGGTATTATACATTTAATTTTGCCATCTCTAAGAATAAAGAACAGTAAAATTTACATTCTTTAGTAGTGCTCAGTTAGTATTGATGATCTTCAGTTTTGATTTGTGGAATGCAAGTTGGCTTCTGGCTGCTTGTATAAATAAACTGCGTGCTGTTTAAATATTTGTTGTAATATGTGGCTTGATGATATAATAGCTGAGTGTCCTCATAGACCAGAACTTAATGTAACACTGTGGTCTCTGTATCTTTAAAAATATTGCTTTCCTGTAATATACTCTGCTATAACAGTGCAATAGTTTTTTTCTTCCCTGTTAAGTTTTCTTTCTACTTACTCTACATTTCTCTGTCATAAACTACTTCTGCAGTTATACCTGTCGTTACGCTGTTGCTATCTTGCCTTTAAAGTGCAGTAAAATATGAACTACTTAGAAATATTGACCAGACTTACTGTCACCAACTTTTGCTTAGATGTCTTGAGATGGGGGAGAGAAGAAAGGGAAGAAGTAAAGCAGAGTGTTTAGTTATTACTACTTATTCATCCTAGGAATTCTTTTCTTGAAAAGAGTGCTTTTCCCACTTTTTCTACTTCAGCTCTGTCACTGTCTTCTCCTTAGAGTTCTCCAGAAGTATATTTTTCCACTCGAGCATATCCATCTGGATATTTTGTCTCATTTCTTGTTGTTATTTTAATTTCTGTGTAGTAGTCATGAGTATGACTTACCAAAATGTTACTGCAGTAGTATATTTTCAGCATGTTATAGTTACATTGTTTCTATCACAAAGATGCTACCAGCCAGTTCATGACATACTCTAAGTATTAATTAAATGAGCAGTTATCCCTGGAATTAATAACATCTTTTTACTACATCCAGTCTGACCTGTTACACTAAGGATAGAAGGAAGTAGGACACTTAGAAACAAGACTTTTCAATAGGTTTTATTTGATTGAAATTAAGCAGCCATCCTTGTCCCACTAGATTATACCTTGCTGACTGTTCATGCATTATGCTGAATACTAGCAGTCTTATTTGTAAGGCCAGAGAATGGTTTGGGGATATCATAGCAGCACTGAAATATTTTGAATTTTCTTAAAAAAAAAGAACTAAGAATTTAGTAAGGTGCTTTCAATAACAATCAGAAATTCTCTTACATAGCAATATTTTGCAATAGGCTTTCAGCATATTTTCTTAAAAATGATAAAAACTTGGATTCACCTTGAAGAAAGCCACTTTATTATAAAGCAACGTATGTGCTTTTTGTCATAATGAGTGCTTTTTAATGCAGAATGATCTGCTTACCCAGTTTTATCATAATATGGAAATGTTGTCATGTTGTGTGCATGCTGCATGTAGATACCCTATATTAGCATAAACAGGCTCACTCTGATGACCTTTTCCCTGTACAGACATGGCATCTGTTGTAAATAACTGTTTTCTAACTAGAACTGTGTCATGCACAAGCTGATGAGTCGTATTTCTGTATTTGTATGCATTGTCACTTAATTCCTTGTTATGTTGATCATTAGCATGAAAGAAGCTTTATTATTACATGCTGCCTGCATGAATGCATACAGCAGAAATGATCATTTTTCATTTGACTTTGTGTTGCCATCAAACCATGCATCTCTAAGATTTCATTTCATTTCATTTTTCTCTTCTTTTTTTCTTTTTTTTTTTGTTTTTTTTAAAGGCCCTGTGGAATTCTCCATGTTCTGAAGGCTTAGTTTACAAACCTATCAGCATCTCATTGGTTCCATCATTATTAAATTAAAAAACAACATCTGGATGCCCTGCACTTATGGATTTAATTAAATACTGCTGTATATGAAATGAGCTGCAAGTTACCATTACTGGCAAAATTCTACTACTTAACATAATATTTGTATTATCGACAGTCAAACATCACTTTTTTGGCAGTAATGTCTTTATTATTAAATATGTCTATGAATAAATTATTAGCAAGCTATCTCAAAGTTATTATCTGAAATAAAACTCAATTATTCTTACCATTTTGTGCACATAATCATCTGTTGGTGATTCACTACAAGTAAGAAAATCCTTCAGTGATGCTTTTCTCTGAGACTGAAAAAATGCGTCCTCAAGATCTGGAGACCTAAGGAAACTATTAGTTTTTAAAACCTGTGTTTTTCATCTTCTGGTAATAATACTTTTGCACCAATGGTGAATACAGGGTCAGCACCTTTCAATATGTGGTCTATTTGATGAATGTTCATAATTATGTAGGTAATTGTTATGTGTGATTCAAGGGACGTTTCTGCAGGGAATTTGGTGAGCTTTTACAAGGTCAGAATTTACCCAACTTTATCCCAGGAAATAGGAGATCTGATCCTAAAAACTTACACTCTGATTTTTTAATCTATTAGAATCATAGCTTTGCTCTACTTTTTATCTTGTTTTCTTCAGCTTCTAAGAGGCATTGCTAAGACAGCACCAATGTGAGCAAAATATTGTGTTTGCTGGATGTGGTTGTGCTACTTGAGTGGATAGCTGGTTTTGTCCAAAGGAGGGCCGGGAGGTGGAGAGGAGGTAATTCCTGGTTTATGGCTTTATTAAGCGAGAAATCAGAAGCAAACTGGAGAGTTCAGCACAAACCCTGTCACCCCTCTTAGTTACTTTACCCAGGATTGACTTCATTCACCCGAGGATGCACTCTACACCCACCCTTACGAGGTAAGATAATGTGCTTGTGCCAGCAGTATTTTTAAAACTTTCCTGCTAATGCTTTTTCTTACTAACAGCAGATGATACTTAAACCTTATTACTAAGCCATTTCGATCAGGCCTCATAGTGTATAATAAGAACAGTTATTCAACTGAAGCAGCTGTTTAGCACCTGTAGCTTTGATTTCAAACAGAGGACATACAACTCTCATTTAAAAATAACATTTCAACAGTTATTCTTAAATGGATCTAAACTGAAAATAAAAGCTATCAATTAAATATTCATGCAGGTCTTTAAAGTGATTGAACCTTCTGCACAGGTGATTTGGCATTGTGTTGGCTGTACCACTTAATATGGTGTTACTGTTAATCACTCTTCATATCATTTTTCCTTATTCTGTTTGTAACAGATATCTTCAGCATCCTCTCTCGCTCTTTTGGTCAGGCTTCCTGAAACTTCGTTGCAGGTGTAATTGCATAGTTCTTACTGTATTTGTTGGAAGTATCTTGAAAAACCAATTAAGTAGCAACTACATAATTTAAAAAACTAATTGAAATAAGCATGTGAATATTATCCTTTTGAACTTCACCTTCTTTGTTGAACCTCATCTGTTACCATTCTTCTTTCTCTTCCTTGGTGCTAGAAATCCTTCTTTGTGATCATTGGCAAGCACAGAAATGTCTGCCTCTTGCTGTCTGTCATGCTTGCTTTTTTCATCACTGTCTTTATTATGGTAATATTTCCAGTCCTTGTAGGATACTGTTATCTGGAAGTTGATAGAACATTTTTCATTGTGATGCTTTGGCAGAGAGATCTGTATTTTGTTTGAAGAAATATGTATTGGGAATGGAGATGGTTGTGAAAAAACTATGTAAGTCAGGAAAGAAGAAGTGGAAGAAAAAAAATGTTTTCAGGATTCCAATGGGAAGAAAACTAGTTTCACTTCCTAAGTGAACAACCTTTTTACCTGTTCCTCCCAAGTCTGTAAAACAATACTTAAAATGCTCAAACAGCTATTGTATTTCTAAACCTGTCACCTGATAGACATGTTGCTAGCAGCTGTCATTTCCGTGCAAAACTGAATATGGCCCTTGGACTTTGGGAGGTATAGTGTGTAAGAATTGGGATTTTAACTTCCCCATGAAGTTACTCAGTTATTTCCAATACCTGTTTTGCAATTTACTAGTTTTACTTTCATTTTTCAATAACTTTACAAAACAATATGAACCAATAAGAAATTACTTAGGTTTGGTTTTTCACTCACGTAGCATTCGGATGGTCTGGAAGAAAATCATGATTGACAAGTACTATTCAGACTTCAAGGAGACATGATCAGTGTGGGCAAAGCCCACATTTTGTATGCATAAGCAAGAACTTAATGTTAGTTTAATTAAAGTCTTAACAGTCTGATCAAAGTGTGGGTTTTTTTTTAATTATTATTCCAGTTACAGTGATACTAGCACATCTAGTTCAAACAGTCAAAAATTAAATGTACATAAAGTTCCTAGTACCTACCCCTTTCTTTGATGTATTGCTCACTCTTGCACATCCTCTTGTGATCTGAAGGTCATTGGCTTCAGGGCAGTCACGGAAGTGGTAGAATTACAGTAAATCTGGTATCACAACGCCATGGCAGGAATATGATGTTAATGTTGATGATTTCTTTCTCCTCATTCTGAAATCCATTTGAGATCTCACTGATATGTTTGTTAACATGTTGTACACCTTGCTCTTTATCATTGATTTCAAGATCACATGACATCTCTGTTATTCTTAAAACTGGTTTTACCACATTCCAGCCGTTTCTTTCCTTTGATGGTGAGTTGTTCATACTCCTGGGGTCTCTGGTGCCCATAATTATTTGGATTGCTCATTACTGGAAGATTATTCTTCACAGAGTAAGTGCTTGTTACCGATATCAGTAAGATATAAATAAATATTTGGCTGACAAGGGCACCCCTTCACACTCCTCCTACCAAAACCTTGCCATGTAAGCCCAATACAGTGTTAGGCCATGCTGCTGTGAAAAGCTGAACAACAGCTGGTGCAGAAAAGGCAATGGTAACCTAGTCATTAGATAGTTGCTCCTAAGAGCTAGAGCGAATATCCAGGCAGGCCAGACAAAAACAAATCCTGATGCCTATGTTGTTAGCTTAATCCAAAGCCTGTGTCTTGTTACTCGTTACAAGCAATGGCAACACTGTGTTAACTGGGATACAGTAGTAAGACAGTATTGGCAAAATACTTTGTTCTCTTTCTGAGCATTGACATGTAACGAGTGCAGAGGTTTGTTGTTTTAACTAGCACACATTGTTCTTTCTCCGTTTGATGCTTTGCAAGTGCTACTGGATAACCTGAGTTTGCTTTCTGCGCTTTCCTCCAGGGATTTCCAAATGTGCAAGTGCAGTGCTGTTTGATACAGCGTAAGAGAGGAAAAAGTAGAAATTGAGTCACTGGATTTAAAATTAACACAGGTGTAAAAATGTTATAGCTAAAGTAAATATTCTGTTGTAACTCTTGAGAGGCCGAGAAGGAACACGAGTGAATTTAACAGTTATAAGCAGTCAGAGAGGCAGACAAGTCTCAGAAAGCCTGGGGTGGGATAGAGAGTCAGAAAGGTTACATCCTGCTAAATTGAACTGAGATTTTTTTTCATGTCAGTGCTTTTTAAAAAAAATTAATCTTCTGAAGTAATTTCAGTGTGAAACATGCAGAACATTATAAATACTGGCATATAAATTATTCTACTATACCTCATTATGCATTTGGGCCAATAAAGAATTCCTATAACTTACAATGTTAACAACATGTCTCTAAAATAATTTGAAACATAATCGTTGAGACTGTTTGAGGACATAGGTACTGTGAGCATGGTGAAAAGGCTGGAAATGGTTTTAAATAGTTAGGAGATCAGTGGCTTATCTTTTGGAGCTGAGTTTACATAGTGCTAACCAGTGTTTTTTAGGTATATGTACACTATCTGGTCATTTAGATTACCATTTAAAATTTTCAATATGCTTTTTAATTTTATATAAGCATTAAAACTGAAAGAGCTTAGGAGGAAAAAGTTAGCATACAATATATGACCTATGTTATACCAATAATAGAAAATGCCATTTCTATCCCTGACCTATTACTAATACTTTTCAATAGAAATGCAGTGAAAGCTACATCCAGGCTGTGTACCCTACAGTGCTCTTTTAGTATTCAGTTATTCATTTTTAGTAATGGAAGTTTCTACTTCTTAAGAGTCAATAGAATATTAACATTAATGATAAAACAGCAAGAAGGAACACGAAGGGAAAGGATAATAAGTGAGATTTGGGGAATAGTAATATGTTTCTTTTGTAGTAGCATTAAAGGCATTAAATTGAAAACAGAATCTACTGGATACTGGCAATAAAAGGAAAAAAAAAAGTTCTGTGGTTACTAGCAAATGCACTGCAAAAACTCTTGCAAAGATATATTTCTGTGTGCACATATATTAAATCACGCTGAATTTGAAAACACATGAATTAGATACCATATCACAACTTTATATTCAGTACCAGCTTCGTTACTTTCAGGGAAATTTTTATTCATCTGAAAACCTCCAGGAAAAACTTGGTGGTGCTGTTAATGTTAACTATCATGATGAAATTAAGTGATAGCTTTGTATTTGATGCTAAAATAGGAGGGCTTGACCTGTATTGTGTAATGGTGCATATGTTCTATCCAATATTTGGAGACAAATGCCAACAACTTCACTGACATGATACTATGTTTTAAGTGAAAAATGAGGAAAGCACAAGTGCATGAGAGGTATAGATGATAGAGGCACTATGCTCTTCATACCTTAAACATATGAAACAATTTTAAGTGCACACATCAGAGACATGAGCTTCCGAATGTGCAAATATTATGAGGTATCCATGTGAATATATATTTCTGCATCTGTGTACATCTGTATTTCATTTTCCAGTCTGTTACATGATTGAGAAGAAAAGATTAAAACAGAGACAAATGTACTACAGGAGTCCTGTCAGGTTATGAATAAATTCTTCAAAGAGGACTCCTAAGAAATTTACAAATTTCAGGTATTACAGAATTAAAGACAACACGAAGACAAGTTTTGCTGGTTAGAGTGGAAGTTTGTGAAAGGACCAGTTCAGTGGTTCTATTTGGCTCCAGTGGAGTCAGCTTTTAAGATTCTGTATGTTTTGCAAGCATCCAGGTACCCTAAAAAAAACCACAAATAATTGCAGAACATGAATAAAAGTCCTGAGACTAACGGTGAAAAATTGCCTTTCCAGATGTTGTCCCATATCTATTCATACTCCTGGTCTCACAATATTTTTGAAGGCTTGTGGAATTGTTCCCTGATGTTGGAAGGTGATTACTAGAAAAATAGTAGCCAACAAGTTAGTTGCCTGCCAAAGACTGTTTTATATATGTGTATAGCAAAATAAATCCATGAATTTTTAATCATTGCGGTAACTGGACAGAAGTGAGCATACTTTTTCTATGTGAAAAGCTCTCTGAATTGCAAAACTAAATATAAGATGAGCTGAAGCCACAGATAATGTTATTTAAGGGACTCTTTGGAAATGATGAGAGCATCTCAGTGAACTTGAGGCAGGACTATGAGATTGTTTCATTTGTTCTTTCCTCTTTTATTAATTGGAATCTGGAGCTGAGGGGCTGACTATGCTCCAGGAGCTACTCCAGCCTGAGCTCTCCGTGGGCCGCAGTTCTTTCAGGGCCTATCCACCTGCTCTAAAGCAGTGTTCTCCACAGGCCACAGTGTGGATATCTGCTCTGGTGCCTGGAGCACCTCCTCTCCCTTCTTCACTGACCTTCATGTTCACAGGGCTTTTTGTCACTTTCTTTTCCTTTGCTCCTTTGCTCTGTGGTGTTTTGCTCTTTCTTAAATATGTTTTCACAGAGGTGCCACTGGCTTTACTGATGCTCACTGTGATGTTTGTGGATCCACCTCAATGGTGGGTCCATTGTAGATCTGGCTGGGAGTATCTGTGTCTGGCACGGGGCAGCCCCTGATCTCTCCTCACAGAGGCCACTCTGCAGCTCTCCTGCAGAGAGTCGTCACATAAACTCTTTGCAAAAGCAAACAAAACCAAAGCACAGCCTCAAAGTTGACCTAAATGGGATGAATGTTAATAATCTTATAACTGTTTTTCACATTAGGAAAATACTTCCCTGGACTTACAGATCTGTTAATGTGAGGAGTGAGTATTATAAAAAGGTTGACTAGATGTGTGAATTTAGATTTGTAGCAAATTCAGAAACTGATGAAACTTAGCATAACTTTTGTTCTAAAATACCTGGATACACTGAGACTGGTGGTGTTGGTGATGACTATGTGATTTCATCCTTAGAGTGAGAGAGACAATGTTGACAGAATTTCCATTAGTGCCTCGGGCCAAGAGACCCTTTTTTTGCTACAGGAGCTGGGCATTGCATTGAGTGTGTCAGACAGATGGTCCAAGCCTCAAAAAGAAGCTTTACAAATAGCATTGTTCCTATTTAATTATATTCTCAGAACAATTAGCCTTCGTGACTTACACAAAAATTGGAGTTTTGCTTGCAAGCTGGCCTGAAAAATCAATAAATTGATTGGGATACTGTATTAAATTGCATTAATACTGGAATTCTTTCTTGGTAGTATGGAGTTAAGAACAAATGTTTTGATTAGAGGTCATTGGGTGCAACTGAGACTGGGTTAAATTTATTTGGAGAAAGTGATCTTCAATGTCAGTGTAAAGGCCTAATTTAAAAAAATACAGAAATCAGTATTTACTCCATGTTCTGTTGGGACGCAGCCTTCCCCTATTCTCATTCAAAATATTCTAGCAATCAAATTTTTTATAAATAAGACCAAATTAAAGATAGCATATTTTTAAGGTGGCAATTCTGTCCTTGTATTGGCAGTGGATTAGTGTTGCATTTAGTGTTACTGTTTTGGAAAATCTTTGACCAAGTGGTCTGCCACATCTTCATTAGCAGTCCAGGTTCTTCATCAAGTTTTCTGTTAAATCCAGACAACACTTGAGAGTGTGCACACTTGATGTCAACAAAATAGGAGTTGAACAGCAGATAGAGTTTACCTTTCAAATTTGGGCAACAAATTCTGTGATAGCCATTTCACAAGTATCTGTTGAACAATAGCAATTTCATCTGTGAGAATAAAGTACTTGGCAAAATAATAATACTCTCTTATAGAAATTTGAGTAAAATTTATATACATACATTGTGTATACCTGCTCTTATACTGCTTGAGAAGTAAGTTTTCTAATCTTTTTAAAAAAGTACAAGTGTGAACTCAGCAGTAACTTAAATAGAAAACCTTTAAAAATTTTCTTGTTACGGAATTCGTAGATGTGATTTAAGTGATCTAACTGATAAAATAGCATGGACAAGTAGTGTGAAAGACAAAACAAGAAGGAAACTAGTGAGAACAAGGAGGAAAACAAACCCTTTATGAACCTATCAGCCTGCACCTGTATCCATCCAGTATTTTCTTTACTTTTTTAAAAAAATTTCCCTTTTCAACTAATATCCAGGGAGAGCAATAGATTTTCTTCTGAAGGTCTTTGTAGCTTAATGCTCTTTCCTGATATTGACCAGTAGTAGAGAAAAGGTAAAAGGAAAATCAAGTGTATAGTGATGTTACTGGTAAACATGCCAGTTTATGAAAGGAGGTTAGGGATTTCCGTAACCTGAAATTGCTGATAGACCTATTTTTTATGAGTTTATTTCCCTTATGATTCTTTATGCTGACAACATCCTTAAAGGAACATGTTCTGTTTTGGGTTTAGTTTGATTATTTTCTTTATGATATTAATTTAATTAACATGCTTCTCACCATCTACAGTGGTGATAAAACTAGTATCCAATGTTCATGATTTTTTTATAGGTCTTTTTCAGTAGTTCACTACCATTATAGGTCTTCGTTGAACATATTTATGCTGAGAAACAGATTAAGTGGATATTATATATAATGGGGCATATATTGCCAAAAGAAGGTGCCAAATGCTTGAATCTAAGAGCTTTTTATAGTTTCCTAAGCAGGAAGGGAAGAAATTAGTTAGCTGACTCCATTCCTAAACGCCAGATTTTTCTGTCTGTCTTTCTCAAATCTCATGTTGCCACATCTGCAAATTTCTCTTACTGTTGGGAAGATTTGCAAACTGTTAGTGGTGGGGCTTTTGTTCTGGCTCATTATTTTCCCCTGCTGTTGCTCCTTTGCGCATTTCCTTTTATCTTGCTATACTGTTTTTGTTTTGTCTCCACATTACAGTCCCATTTGACTCATCTTCTCCTTTCTTTCTTTTCTATAAACATCATTTTTATCACCCATAAAGCATGCTTCTAAAACTTCAACAATAACAGAAACCAGGAAGTCACACTTTTTCTTTTAACTTCTGTTTTTCCTCAGTCTTTTTCTTGTTTTTAAATGGAAGGGAAAAGAAAAAAAAAAAGACATCTAAGACAAACTGCCCATACTGAATAATTCTCCGGGACTAGGAAGTGATATTTTTCCTGTAGTTCAGAATGCTAGCTGCTGTGTTCAAAACATGTAAAAAGAAAATAATGCCACCTTCAATTCTGTGGATGTTAAGGTAACTTTAAATAACTTTTTAAATGTCTAGAAAATTATATTGGTTTATTCCATCTTGTATCAAGTAAGAAATCTCATAAAACTTGTTTACCCACTCTTTCATTTTCTTGAACTATTTGTAACAGGTTTTGGGTGGCAAATATCAAGAGCTTGACTACGTGCTGTCAACTTGGACTGCATAAAGAACACCTATTTTCAGCTGACCATGCAGATATACAGTTTAGTTAGAATCATAGAATCATTTAGGTTGGAAGAGACCTTTAAGATCATCAAGTCCAACCGTAAACCTAACACTGCCAAGTCCGCCACTAAACCATGTCCCTAAGTGCCACACCTACATGTCTTTTAAATACCTGCAGGGATGGTGAGTCCACCACTTCCCTGGGCAGCCTGTTCCAATGCTTGACGAGCCTTTCAGTGACAATGTTTTTCCTAATTTCCAATCTAAACCTCCCCTGATGCAACTTGAGGCCAATTCCTTTCATCTTATCGCTTGTTACTTGAGAGAAGAGACTGATACCCACCTCACCACAACCTTCTTTCAGGTAATTGTAGAGAGTGATAAGGTCTCCCCTGAGCCTCTATTTCTCCAGGCTAAACAACTCCAGTTCTCTCAACCACTTCTTGTAAGACTTGTGCTGTAGACCCTTCACCAGCTTCATTGCTCTTCTTTGGACACACTCCAGCACCTCAATGTCTTTCTTGTACTGAGGGGCCCAAAATCAAACACAGTATTTGAGGTGCAACTCATTAGTGCCAAGCACAGGGGGACAGTTGCTTCCCTAGTCTTGCTGGCCACACTATGTCTGATACAAGCCAGGATGCTGTTGGCCGCCTTGGCCATCTGAGCACACTGCTGGCTCGTATTCAGTTGGCTATTGACCAATACCCTCAGGTCCTTTTCCGCTGGGTAGATTTGCAGCCACTCTTCCCCAAGCCTATAGCATTACATGGGGTTGTGATGACCCAAGTGCAGGACCCAGCACTGAGCCTTGTTGAACCTCATACAATTGGCCTCAGCCCTTCGATCCAGCCTGTTCAGATCCCTCTGTAGAGCCTTCCTACCCTCGAGCACTCCTGCCCAACTTGGTGTCATCTGCAAATTTACTGAGAGTGCACTCGATCCCCTCATCCAGATCATCAATAAAGATATTAAACAGCACTGGCCCCACTACTAAGCCCTGGGGAACACCACTTGTGACTGGCTGCCAACTGGATTTAAGTCCATTCACCACAACTCTTTGAGTCCAGCCAGTTTTTTCCCTAGCGAAGCATACACTCATCAAAGCCATGAGCAGCCAGTTTCTTCAGGAGAATGCCGTGGGAAACAGTGTCAGAATCTTTACTAAAGTCTAGGTAGGCAACACTTACAACCTTTCCCTCATCCACAAAGCGAATGACCTTGTCATAGGAGATTAGGTTAGTCCAGCAGGACCTGCCTTTCATAAACCCATGCAGACTCGGACTGATCACCTGATTGTCCTATATGTGCCACATGATGGTACTCAAGCAAATCTGCTCCATAACCTTCCCTGGCACTGAGGTCAGACAGACAGGCCTGTAGTTCCCCAGATCCTCCTTCCAGCCCTTCTCGTAGATGGGCATCACATTTGCTAACTTCCAGTCAACTGGGACAGGAATAATAATCATGATATTTAAAATACTTATAAATTCTTTTGGTCATCTACAGAAAACTTTAGACTACCAGAAGGCTTATTTTGCATTAGTGCTTTGCAGTACCGGATATTTCATAATGTAATGAATTTTCAGTAGGTTGTGCCACTGTTCTGAACACACATGCCACCATTCTAAAAACAGAATGGTTTTTGTATGTTTATCATGTGACACATTGGTGGAAGATCCTAGCGTAGTAAATTAGAGGGTGCAGAGAGAGCACTGACGTGATATATTCCTCTTCCATATTGCTAGTCTGTTCTCTTCAATACAGATCTCATAGTTGTTAAATACAAATACCTATAAAATTCTTAAAGTTGACTTTTAAAACTCTAGGTGAGTTACTGTTATGGCAAAGATAGGAGAATTTAGTATTTTAACAATATTCAGCAACTTTCCTTCTGCTGAAGACACTCATTTCAGCTTTGTTTCTATCGTGCATTGTTCCAGCTGTTGCTTGCCCTTGCTCTTTGGTTGTAGGTAATGAATGTAATGTGCTGCTTTACTTCTGATAAATTTAATTAATCTATGATTAGTACCAGTATTTCTGCTTAAGCATAAAAAACATGTTCAAAGACTTGAGGCCATGTGCTCATAAAATACTCAGCTTGTTCCTGAATTAATTTGAGTAGATTATTGCAGGACCAAATAAATATCTTATTAAATACACTTGGGAAAGCATGCCCATTGGAGATTTTGCATGGCAAGATTTCACCTTCTTTTAATGGAAGACTTTTTAAAGGCCAGTTTAAAGGAATCACTGAACTCCCTGTTGTCTAGAGAATTCTTGCCCGGGGGAAGCATGCTGCTGCTTCAGATTTTCTTAGCCATCAGACATAGAGAAAACTTCTACAAAAGTATTTACAGTGTACAGCTCAATATCTATAGCCAGGGGAAGCTGTGTTCTCATTGAAAAACAAGGAAGTGTGGACAGCCTGATTCAACTTCAATGTTCAATTTGGGATACCAGAACATTCTGTAGAACTATGCTGAGGCATTAGAGTCACTCAAAATCTCTTCTGCACATTTTCTTAGTATTTGGGTTTTCTTTTGAACATAATGGATTTTAGATTTTTTTTCCTTTTTGCTAAGCACATTGCCAAAACTCATTAAATATTACCACAACAGTAATATGACATTTTATTCTGTAACTAGTAGTTGCATAAATTTGATCCACTCTGTGTGTTTGTAAGAGATGATGTTTCAAATAAGTAGTAGAGAAACCTCCCACTACGTGACAATTATTCACTCTTACACCTCTCCCAAGACTGGAGTCTAGGTCAGTTCGTACAGAGTAACAAATACATTATTTCTGAAAAAGGTCTGCTACCTACAGGAAACTTTATTTTCATTTAGAAGAGGCAAGGGTGGAGGCATTGGGGAGGGGAGCAGGAATGAAGACCATACAATATCTTTAATGAAATGTTCATTTTTTTCATATTTTTATTCTATCTTTCCTTGAAATGTTCTCTGAAAACTTTCAGTGCTTTCACTTTCTATTCTTGCAAACTTGTCCTGTTGGCCCGTTACAGTTCCTTAAATCCCTAGTCTCTATTCCTTCCTGTATTTTTTTTCCTATTTCTTTAGTTCCCAGACCTTTTCTTTGTCAGCGCTTTGGTTTCCATGCTACTTCTGTGCTTATTTGTGAACCGTTGTCTTCTCCATCTGCAATTTTTATTCTTGTTTGAAATCTTTCCTTGAAATTTCCTCTTTTTTATTTTCTTTGTAGTCATATTGATAGTGCAGAATCAATAACTGGGTGTGCAAGTTTATATGAAGGTACCAGTGAAGTCAAAAGGGAAAACTTCTGGCTGTAGAATAAAATTTTCAATTGGAAAAAGTTATTGCTTAATTTTTACTGACATATGTTAGTAAACATCTGTATCAGTTACCACAAAATAGGCTGTATGCCCATGTTAAGAAAATAAGTTAAATCCAAGGATTGTCACAAAATCCTTAGCCGTTTTATCTTTTTTTGTCCCAAAACCAAGGCTCTTGGTTATTCTTGAGTTACTGTATCAGCTGCAGATTTCCTCAATGAATATTGAATTACTACACTAGTGTTAGTTGATGCAAGAAGCTTCAGATAGTGCATGGGCACTTCAGAAATAAGAATATTTAAATGTCCTGACACTTTTCCCTAATATTTGCTATCACTTTCACCTGCTTTGTCTTTAGAAGGCAACATCTGACTACATAGTCAACATCTGTGCCAACAGTTTTGGCTACGTTTGGCAACTAGAGGATCCACATGGCAGACCTGGGACTCAAATTAAAACTTCTACAATAGAGGTTTCTGGAGGCAATGTTTCAAATTGGTGTTGCTTTGGTCCTCAAACTATAGCGAAAAGCTCTGCCAGTTAGCCCAGTTTTTGATAATTGTATAGCTGTCATAGAATTGCAGTGTCTGTCTAAATTATTTATGATGCCTTTAGTTAGACATAGTTGGCAAACTAATTTATGATTTTACATGGCTATACTACCTGCATGAGGTTTACAATTCCATCACTGGTCGTAAATGGAAACAAAATACAAATCACAACATACCATGGAAAAGGATCTTTAAGGCTAATATAGTGTTAATGTGAAATATCCAAAGTGTTTTTTTAATATGTTTTAATAACGTTACCTTTTTCAAAAAGGTTAAGTTGCTTCCTGCAACAAATTTTAACTTCAATACCTCAACATTTTACTGTATTTTCTTGTTTCAGGAAAACAATTAGTTTGAGCAATGTAGTACACTTCTACCAGTGGGCTCGTTTAAGATCTGGAGCCTCATTTTAACAAAACGTGAAAAAAAACATCTTGAACAGTATCTTCAAAAATAATTAAATTGGTTTCTAAAACCAATCAGCACAGACATTTGTGAATAGGGTCAGATCAGTACACAGATCCTGATCTTCCCTGATGATTTTGCAAACACGTGGAACTTATTAGGAGACACCTTAATATGATAAATTTTGTAACACATCGGTCCAAATACAGAGAAGTATGAAGTATCAGCTGCAAGCAATATACTCAAAAAAAATAATATATTTTGTGGATTTGGATCAAGGTAACTGTTGGAATTTTAAATATCTTTGTTATTAAATGACCCAAGCACAACTTCTTATGCAAATATGAGGAGCTGGTAGGTTTTGTGGAAGAAATAATAATTATTTTAAAGTTTTTTTTTGTTTTTTGGTGTTTGGTTTTTGGGTGTTTTTTTTGTTTTTGGTTTTTTGTTTTAATAGAGCTCTTTTTCATTAGTGCATCTCCCTTTTTCCACCATTGTATTCTCAATTGACATAAAGAAGGTTTTCCAGTGTGAACCTTTTGTACGTGAAATGTTCCAATGTATTAGTACAATTAGTACAAGTCTTCTACTAATGACTGTTAATTGCTGTGTCACTTTGTATGAATGCATGAAATTGTTGCATCCTAGAAGCAAGGACTTTCCACCCTACCTGCCTGGAAGATATTTCACCATTGGTAGAACAGAAGTCTGCTTTGCCTTTAAAAGGTGCAGATAGGCTGTCGTGAAAGGTGTAAGAGATGGCATCTATCAATATTTTTTTTTAATAATGAGATTAGAAATTGAATATATTGTTCATTCATTTGTGAGGCATGAATAGAATAGTGTGACATTTCTTGCACATTTCATATGAACACATTTATCAAGATTGAAGTAAAAGCTATTTATAAATTGTGAGAACTACGGGGGTGGGGGGGAGGGGGTGGGGGGGGAAGCAATTGCTTGCTGTTTCCTTAGTTTAGCTCTCCAAATCCAGAAATTATTTAAAAGTTATGCCTTGCTTCTCTTCCATGGAGCTTAAAGGCCACATTCTCAGTCGGGATGAGATAAACAGGTAATATTCATTTTTATTATTCCTTGCGCTATGACAGGAGAGCAGGGGACTGCTCATTCAGAATTTAGAAAATCTTATTATCTTGCCAAAATGAATCTGAATTTTTCTACCTACAAAGCGCTCGAGGAAAACATTCAAATGTTAAGTATAGTGTGGTAACCATACATAAAGTACAATGTGATGCAGTTTTATCAGAAAGCAGTTTTCTCTCACTTTTTGACTTTTTATGACCTCTCTTCAGCACACTGAACTGAGGGATCCTGATCTGTGCAAATCAATAGCACCCCACCACGGTGTCCTGGTCCATCTTAAGCAACATGCATTGCAGTGTCTTTTGCGTGGGTATGGTCTGTGCTTTTGTGTATTTTCTTTTTACTATCAAAGTTTCTGAAATGACACTGGAGTATGTAGTTCCCTTTCTTAAAAAAAGAAAAAATTTTAAAAGGTGATACTGACTTCATTTAGTCTATTACTTGAACGAGTGTGATTCACAGTTAATCTCCACTTGCATATGCTATTACAAACACTAATTAATCCTATTTGCAAAGACAAATTATGATTAATGCATATCCTTAAAACTTACACCTAATTACACAGAATATAATCTCTAAATTTGTATAAATACAAGTTATAATTTTGAACATTGTAGATAATAAGCAATTTTCTGAACTTACATTTGCATGTGCTAATTAGGGACTGCTTCATTGTATTTACATTTGCAAACAGGTTTTGTTCTCATTACTCAACTTAGTGCTCTGTGAACAGAGGAAAATAACATCCCATTTTTGGCACAGATCCAAAATGTACATCTTAAACCTGATTTTAAATGTAGATTCGTCTTTTGATGAATTGAACTAGTTAGTGGTGTTTTACTTAGCAATCACTATTAATTCAGTTAAATTTACCTGGACATAAAAGGAAGAGGAATTCTGGAATTTCTTGTTTCGTTTTACAATTTTGATGACTATCTCCTTTTTATTCTTGGGAGGCTAAATCTTAATGTGGTAGTAAACTTGATCATGATTTACAAATAATGTATGGGTCAGTACACAATATAACAAATTTCTTGTGCTAATAATAGTAATAAATATCTTTAAGATTTTAATTGATTTTTTTTTTTTGGTCTGTTCCTATGTACGAGCAGAATTTAAAATCTGGGCAATCTAAAATTCTGAAAGAGAAGAAAATTTCCTGGAGGTTTTAATTTTAGTTCTGTTTTCAGAGGCAGATTAAAAAATACATATGCACATTGTGATGAAATATGTAATTTGTATAATGTGATAGTTTAAGCTAAGTTTTAACTTTCAACCATGATAAGCTAAAAATAAAATTTAGCAGATCTTATTTATATAGTTGGTCTATTACAAGCTACCTCTTTCTAAATTAAAGTAAAACTCATAGCCTGAAACCTAATTATTATCTTTTATTTAAATCCATTGACTACTTTTGAATAATTTTCTTTTTTTTTGTTTCCTACATTGAGTCAAAAAATGTTATTCATAAACATGTACTAATAATAGTTATAAAAGAGTTACATTACAACCATCTCATAAAATGATAGCCACTTAACAGTAGTTGGTGATTTTATGCTGCTTAGTGTAATATTTGTTGTTTTGTTTATTGGTTATACCTGCTGTCATAACAAAAAACTCACTTCATTATGACTGGGGAAGACTTGCAAATACATTTCACCTCAGACATTTTAAAAACTGTTACAGTTATAATATTTTCTACAATAGTAGTGTGAGTTTCTAATTTAAATAAGTAGAGGATTCCAGATCACGCAAGATCTTGACAGCGCTGCCACTGGGTTTCGTACTGGGATGGAATGCAGGTCAGTGATGTAACCTGTTGTCCTGGTTTCAGCTGAGACAGAGTCAGCTCTTCTTTTTAGCAGCCAGAAGAGCTCTGTGTTTTGGTTTTAGTCTGAGACTTGCTCTGAGAAGAACACTGACAGCGCACTGATGTTTATGGCTGGCACTGAGGTCTGAAGGACTTTTCAGCTTCCCGTGTTCTTGCCAGCGTGCAGGAGCACAACAGGATAGGGAGGAGCATTGTCAGGGCTAAGGGTCCACAACTCCCCTTAGGATTTGAACTTACACTTAGGATTGAGGCCAAACTGGCCAATAAGTATTCCATATCACACAACGTCATGCCCAGTATAAAATGAGGGTCAGCCGGAAGGAAGAGCCTTTGCTCTTCTGGCGCTCTCACTCTTGGACTCTTGGAGTGCTGTTTCTCTTTTTTTTTTTTTTTTTTTTTTTTTTCTTTTTGGGCCTCTGGCTCGTCTGGGATTGAGGTGTCAGAATTTATCTGTTTCAGGATAACCTTAGTTGTAGAGATATGATGACAATACGATGTTTTTCCTTGGACCGTTTTCCTGTCTGTCTATGAAGTTCAACTTAGGGATGATACTGAAGGGCTTGTAGTTATACTTGTTAATATTTTAAAAAGTGCCACTTTTATTATCATTTTTCAGGTTATAATGTGTTTTATACATTCTCCTGAATCAAAAATGAACATCAGTTGTAATGAACAGATTTACTTTTGTAGGATTTTCATGAATATGATAACTATTTACATGTATGTGCTTTTTATTTCTTCATTAATTGCTTGAAAAAAGTCTCCAAGGAAAGCTTTTGAGATACTTTCATTGGAGGGTGAGTCTTTAGATGTTAAACAAATATAATCGTTATTGAAGAGGGTGGGAAAAGAATTGAATGGATAACAGCAAAAGCAAAAACTATTTTACTTACTGAGACTGACCTGATATTTCCAGGTCTGATTTCTTAGTAGCTCTTGATCCATCTGTAACTGTTGAGGCACTATCACATTTGTGTATGCACATTATTTTTTAAAGTTTGTGATCTAATGCATCTTTGGGGCCAGAAAACGACAAAGATTCTGTATGCAGCAACAAAACATTGAGATTGAAGTAGCAAGACAAGGTTCTCTCAAATTATTTAATAAATAAATTAAATTTATTAAATAATTTATTATTTAATAAATACCGCCCCCCCCCATGGCAGGGGGGTTAGAACTAGATGATCTTTAAGGTCCCTTCCAACCCTAACGATTCTATGATTCTAATAAACTGGTTGGTTTTTGTTTACCTTTATTTCAGAAAACTTGAACTTAATCGTTGGCTTGTAAGTTTTTGTTATTAGTTGCATCTTTTTAGCCTTCCTGCTTCTTCCCTTATTTTAAGTTCTGAAATGAAACCCTTTGCTCTTAACATTATATTAATTTTCCTGGTCCATGAAAAGCATATTAATCCAAATTCATGTGTGGTGATACTGCTGTGTTGCTGAAATTTGTACAGTTTTCTGTTCAGTTGCCTACCTCACATAACGTGTATCATTTACTCAAAGTCCTAGCTTGAAAACTAAGAGATAGATCTTATTCACAGGTGCAAATTTGATTTTTAAGTACTGACGATTGTTACTCTAAAATTTATTTATTTTTGTCTGTTTAAAGATTTTCTGGAAAAAAGGTCTTAAAAAATCAAAGCATATTGCATAATAAATACAGCAACCTTCCCTTCACGGGGATTCAATTTAGATAAATTACAGTTATTCAGTAGATCCCTATTTCTCCGTTATTTTTAAAACTTAAAATATGTAATTTATTCTTAAAGTGATGTCGCTATTGAACATCAAGGACTGTCCACAAGATGTGATCCAAAGGTAATTTATATAATAACGTGTTCCAGAGACTTATGAGAGCCAGGAGCAATCACTGCTAAGGCACTTTGAGTCTCCCTGTGTGTCCTCATTTGAGGTATTCATTAGTGTTGTCATAATTACTTGAATGTCACATTTAAACATTTCATCTTTTCCAAGGCCTTAAGAAAGCAGAATGATTGCAGTGGCAACACCAGTTATCTGCAGGGAGGGATTCTGAATTACCACCAGAACCTGGATCACTACAGCGTTTTCCACCCTAGCTATTCCTCCTCTTGATAAAAGTTCAGATAAATCGGCATGATTGCATGTACCAGACAGATTTCAGTAAGAAGTCACTTTAATTTGTATATATGTATATACACACAAGTGAATCAGAAATTTATCAGTAAGACACTCAAAATAATCCTTGTTGTCCAAGTACAAGCCTATACTTGTTGTCCAAGCACAAGTACAGGCTGGACGGAGAATGGATTAAGAGCAGCCCTGAGGAAAAGGACTTGGGAGTGCTGGTGGATGAGAAGCTCAACATGAGCCGGCAATGTGCGCTGGCAGCCCAGAAAGCCAACTGTGTCCTGGGCTGCATCCCGAGAAGAATGGCCAGCAGGTCGAGGGAGGTGATTCTGCCCCTCTACTCTGCTCTCATGAGAGCCCACCTGGAATACTGTGTTCAGCTCTGGAGTCCCCGACACAAGAAGGACATGTTGCTGCTGGACTGGGTCCAGAGGAGGGCCACGAAGATGATCCGAGGGCTGGAGCACCTCTGCTATGAAGACAGGCTGAGAGAGTTGGGGCTGTTCAGCCTGGAGAAGAGAAGGCTCTGGGGTGATCTTATCGCAGCCTTCCAGTACTTAAAGGGGGCCTACAGGAAAGCTGGGGAGGGACTTTTTACAAGGGTGTGTAGTGATAGGACAAGGTGCAATGGCTTTAAACTGAAAGAGGGCAGATTTAGATTAGATATAAGGAAGAAGTTCTTCACTCAGAGGGTGGTGAGGCAGTGGAACAGGTTGCCCAGAGAAGTTGTAGATGCCCCATCCCTAGAAGTGTTCAAGGCCAGGTTGGATGAGGCTTTGGGCAACCTGGTGTAGTGGAGGGTTTCCCTGCCCATGGCAGGGGGATTGGAACTAGGTGATCTTTAAGGTCCCTTCCAACTCTAACCATTCTATGATTCTATGATTTGGTGCTGGTAAAGCCTCCTGAGATTGCTGCTGTGTTTTGGGTTTGTGTTTTAAGACCAGAAATGAATCAATTTGTGAAAGTCTGAAGGACGCAGAAAGGGATGAGCAAAAGTCTAGAAACCATCTCTTGTTCAGAGAATTTTCTGGAATCTGGATAGCTTAAGGAAAAGAAGCCATGTTAGAAACTGTTCAATGTGGATCTCTAAGCTAAGGGTTTCTACAAAAACTGTTTGCGTATCAGTTGTTTTGCAGCTTGGATACCGCATATAAGAAACGGTGAATTTGACATAGTTAATTGAAGCTAAGTGGAAAGGAGAAAAATATCAATAATTCTTTATTAATAGGAACCTGGGAAACAAGAAGATTTATTAGCAAAGCATCCTTCAATGATTCAGAGCTAAGGTTACCTGAGAAGTGTCACCCCTGGGATTCCGTTCCATCACAGAACAGATTTGTGTTCTCTTGCTGCCCCTTTCAGTGGTGCTCAACCGCTCACTCGTACTACGGACCTACATCTTAACTCTGCAAAAAGTGAACAATTTTCTGATGGATGTCCCTACTCTAGAGTTGTTTAGTGCCAGGGCTGGTGATATCGTGCAATTGGGAACAGTAGGTGATTACAGGGAAGCCTAACTCCTCCCTAAAGATGTGATTTACTCCAGCTAAGCCTGTCAGTGGCAGTTTGCAACAGAATTTGCACCAGTTCTCACCAGACAGCCTGGTGAGCCAGTTCAGGAAGGTGTTCACTTCTCTGTAGGTTGGTTGCCACTGACTGAACTCCTGACCTGGGTTCCTGAGGTATCAGAGATGTGCCAGTGCTGGTAAGAAAGGAGCAGCAGGAGGCCCAACAAGACCATTGCTGCAGGCTGCAGCTGGCTGCTGTATCACTTCAGGTCTCCATGAATGCAGAGGGCCCAGGGACAACATAGTCCTCACTGTGCAGCTTTTCTATGTTCCCCCCAGTGGACAGTGATTTTTCAGATGTCTGGGTAGTCCGTTGTCTCAGAGAGCTCATCACGCCAGTAACCTCTGACACAACCGCTGCTGCTTGCGTAAGAGTGAGTAGGGCTGCAGAACATGAACCCTGTGGAGCTGAAACTTTGACCAACTTCATGTGCTGTGGAGAATTGGTATCTTCAGTGAAGAACTGAACTCAAGCTTAACCTGATACTCTGTTGATCCAACAGGTTTTTAAATGTGGGGTCAGAAGAGTCCTGACCGTGGCTTGTGAATTCACAGGGAAAAGTGGAAACCAGTTTGAATTTTAAATGTGGTGCAAATAGTCTGAGTTCAGTCCATGGCAAGAGTATGTGCGTGCTCAGGTTTGTGTACGGGTGAGTATATATTCTTGCCAGCCTTTCTAATGCTTTAAATCCTTGAATAATCAATCTCAAAGTTCCATGTAGTGTAGTTAGCTGATAGACTTGCTTTTTTTAAATAAACAGCAGTCAAAGTAGTAATTTTTTAACTGTGTTTTCTACTGGGTCATTAAAAATAGTTCAGTTACCATATGTACCATAGTGCCGAAACCCTGAAGCTACTGAAAGGGAAGCCTTAAAGATGTAATTTGTTTGCTGAGAAAACTCAATGCTATTAATGTAAGGCAGACAAGAGATAAATATCTACTCATCAATATTTCATTTAGACAAATTTATCTTGATGTTTTCAGAAGCACTCATCCTTAGATATATTCCCCAAACTCAACGGAAGTGTCTTTGTGTTCTATCCTTAATCTAGCATCCTGCAAATCGCCACGTATAGGAGTAAGAAGATGCTTATATAGTATATGAGCTCCAAATGTTGATTTCTTTCTTTTCTTGACAGCTATTCAGTCAAGTGTTATAGACCTTATGGAATGAATGGATTTTTTTTTTTCTTTAGGCTGAAGGAAGGGAGGGAAGAGAAGTAGTAACTAATAATAGTATCATGACACTACGCTTATGGTGCTCTAACTGCAAGATGCTAACTGAAATGGTTTCTGCTTTCCATGTGGCATTGAGTATAGTGATCAGGGAGCCACAGTGTGTCAATTGACATGACAAGTGAGGTCCACCTGCACCAGCTTGTTCTGCAGCGTCCTTATCTCTAGAGCTGGCATAAAGGGGTGGAAGGATGCAAGAAGCCTTTGGCTTCTCTTTCAGTGCAGCATGCCCCTGCAGCAGGTTAGTTGTGGCTAAAGAAAAAACTATACCTTGAGTAGTGACAGGGAAAACACAGACTGAAGCAAGCTGACACTCAGCTTCCCAGCACAGTCAGCAGAGTGTGACTGTCAGTGGTAACTAACAGAGATGCTCCATGGGCAGGGTCAAGAGCCAGTGGCAATATAGGAATGAAATTTCTCACTGGAGTCAAAAGTTTTTTTCTGGTGGATGGTCATAAGCAGAATACTCTCATGTGTGGCAAGTCTTGGAGAAACATGCTGGTATACCCAGAGTTCCCAGAGAATGTGTCTCATGCTAGTGCAGACCTTCCTGGAGAGGGAATGCTGCAAGCGTGGTCCTAGAAAGCCATGCTGCAAACGTTGAGCGCCACTGATGGGTGCAACTAGTGACACACTAGCAGTTGACAGCCCACGTTCTTGATGATGTGATCAATGGTGTAAATACCTTAAGAATGGTGACACGATAATTCTGTCTGAGACATGCAAACATTAAAAGTTCTTTTCTGTAAAGTGTGATGCTTAAAAAAAACAATCCTTACACTCCACCAGGCAAAAAAAAAAAAAAAAAAAAAAAGAGCATGCACAGTGTTATTTGTGGTAAGGAAAAATAAAAAAAAAAAAAAAAGAAAAGAAAGTATCAGAAGAGGGAAAAACTTACATAGGGATACTGCAATTGAAGTTCAGTCTTGTCAAGAGCATTTCTTTTCATCTCAAAATGATCCAGAAGTCTAAATTAGCATATTCAAACAGAAACAGGCCATGCCTGGCTGGTAGGTGCTATTACCAAAGTATATCAAAATTTTCATTTTGCCATTTGTGCAGAATTACCACTCAAATCAATTGATAGCTTTTGGAAAAATGCAGAAGTAGTTCTGCATGTTAATTAGGTACTTGTTGAAGATAAAATGCGGTAATATATTTTACAACCCTGAAGGGAGCAATGAATTGATGATATCTTAATATTGATATTTTTGCTTTTTCAGTGTCATTGCCATCTTATGATGTCTATGTAGCTATAATGTCACTCAGTGTTTTGAGGATTGTTCTGGAATTTCTGCTTTACCTTTCTGTACCCACTTTTTTTTTTTTTTTCTTTTTTCATCATGGTATCATTTAGCAGTGAAACTTCTGAATTCATAATAAGAAAATGTGTTTTCTGACCTCATGCGTCCACTGATGTTCTGTATTATCTCACCTAGGTCATTTTTCCTTTCTGTACCTTGGTTTCCTTATTTGCCATTTATCGAAGTGCTTCTAATTGTCTGAAAATCAAGAATTATTCTTTATTGGGAAAATATATCAGCTTTCTTTGTTAATATTTGCATAAAATATTTAAATTTGTGATACTGCATTATTGGTTTGTACTGGTAACAAGTGTGATGGCTTTCTATCAACATTTCAAAGTAAAAATGAATGTCCATAACACAAAAGCCATTAGCTAATCAGATTGTTATTAACAGTTTAAATAGGTAATTTTAAAACCCTTATCTGTCTTTACCTAGTTTGAAAAGTAACACATAGAGATTCTTAGTGGATCATATATTGGCATGGTTTAAATGCCATTGTTCTTAATTTTATATGCTGCTACTATTAAACCGTGAAACAGAAATTGATCTGCTGTTTAGTATGTGTCACTGGACTGTACCTGTCACCACCACCATTGTCTGTTAAGAACATCTGTATCGTGCCTATACCATGAGAAGAGAGAATTACTGAGTTTTGACAGTAATGTAGTATATAAAAGAATTAGTATAGCTGTTCCTGTGTGTCCCAGTTTTAGCTGGGACAGTTAGCTCTTCTTTTTAACAGCTAGAAGAGCTCCGTGTTTTGGTTTTACTCAGAGGCTCGCTCTGAGAAGAATGCTGATATCAAGTTGATGTTTGTGGTTGGACGTGAAACTCCAAGGACTTTTCAGTGTGCCGGAGTGCAGAAGCACGGTGGGATAAGGGGGGAGCATAGTTGGGACAAGGGGAACACGATTCCCCTTGTGATTTGTGGAGGAACTTAAGATTGAGGGCCAAACTGGCCAATTAGTATTCCATATCATGCAGCGTCATGCCCAGTATAAAAGTGAGGGTCAGCCAGAAAGAAGGGCTTTTGCGCTGTGGCCCTTTCGCCGCTTTTGACTCTTTCGCCGCTTTTGGCTCTTTCACCGCTTTTGCTCTTTTGCGCTTGCTGCGCTTTTGCTCTATTGCCTCTTTTTTCCCCCTCTGTCTCCCAGTACTCCCACTCTCGGAGTGCTCTCTCTCTCTCTCTGCCCCTCTCTATTTCGGGGCCTCGCGTTCATCCGGGATTGCAGCTTCAGGACGAGACGGGCTTCGCATATGAGGGGGTGGTGAGCACCTACACTGTGTATTAAATCATCTGTATTAAATTGTTCTTATCTCAACCCATGGGTTTCCCATTTATCCTTTAATTCTCTCCCTCATTCCTGGGGGTGGGGGAGGGGGAGTGACCGGCTGTGTGGGAGGGTCAGCCTAACCCACGACACTGTGCAAGGTTGTTTGAACAAATTGGAACTTTTTGCAAAACAAAACCAAGAAAACCCTCAGTTCTGAAAAGGACAGTATTTTCAAAAATGCAGGAATGGAAGGATGAAGATAATTATTTTTCATAGAATCATAGAATGTTTTGGGTTGGAAGGGACCTTAAAGATCATCTAGTTCCAACTCCTCTGCCATGGGCAGGGACACTTTCCACTAGATCAGGTTGCTCAGAGCCTCATCCAACCCGGCCTTGAACGCTTCCAGGGATGAGGCATCCACATCTTCTCTGGGCAACCTGTTCCAGTGCCTCACCACCCTCAGAGTGAAGAATTTCTTCTTAGATCTAGTCTAAAGCTACCCTAATTTTGTTCCTTCTGTTTGAACTGTGTTGTGGTTAAACCCCAGCTGGTGACTCAGCCTCACCCAGCTGCTCACTCACCCCTCCCCAGTGGGATGAGGAAGAGAATCAGAAGTTAAAGTGAGAAAACTTGCGAGCTGAGATAAAGACCATTTAATAGGTAAAGCAAAAGCTGTTCATGCAAGTGAATCAAAGCAGGGAATTCATTCACTACTTCCCATTGGCAGGCAGGTTTTCAGCCATCTCCAGGAAAACGGCTTCGTCATTCCTAACAGATACTTGGGAAGACAAATGCCATCACTCAGAATGTCGTCCCCCCCCGTCTTTCTTCTTCCCCCAGCTTTATATGCTGAGCATGACGTCATATAGTGTGCCATATCCCTTTGGTCAGTTGGGGTCAGCTGTCCCAGCTGTGTCCCCTGCCACTTCTTGTGCACCCCCAGCCTCATCACTGGTGGGGTGGGGTGAGAAGCAGAAAAGACCTTGACTCTGTGCAACCACTGCTCAGCAGTAACTAAATCATTCCTGTGTTATCAAACACTGTTTTCAGCACAAATCCAAAACACAGCCCCATAGTAGCTACTGGGAAGAAAATTAACTCTATCCCAGCCCAAACCAGCACAACTGGAATGTTTATCAAAGATTCACATGCTATATAACCAAAGCAGTTTTTAGTGGGTATTCTGGGTTGGTTGGTTGGTTTATTTGTTTTTTGTTGATTGTTTTTTTTGTTTCGGTTGGGTTTTTTTGAGGGGGACACGACACACAACGGGGTTCATGGAGCTACATTATGAACACTTTGCAATATGGTTTGTTATTTTCTCCCTTGTAGGCAAAATATTTATTTTCTCATAAACCTAGAGGATTTTCATTCAAAAGAACATTCTGTAGTGCTGAGATTAGATCAAGCTAATACTGATTGCTGAGACAAAATTCATCTATTACAGAAAAACGAGAGTAGGTTTCTGAAAACAGAATTTATTTTGATTTAGATTACTGCCTATATGGTTTTGAATGCTTAATTTTTAAAAATTTTCATTAATGAATAAGCTGTTTCATAGCACAACAGAAAACATAGTGAATTTTTCTCCAGTAAGAGTAGTGCATGTGCAGAAATAACTTTTGCATTATTACTCAAAAAGTTCTATTGACATTTGTGACACCCATCCCTTGATTTTTAGTATGAATTACTGTTACAAGCACATGCGGAGAGTTATATAATGTTTAGAATAGTTGCGGCTTTGTGTGTAGTATTATTTTACCAAAGGTGTGTGTGAGCATGGCATGGAACAGGAATGCAGCTTGTTTTGCCTTAGTGTGTTATGATAAGATTAACTTCTACTGTCGTTGACACTATTTTGATTAATGTATCACAAAATGTGGGCCAGCTGGGCAGCAACCTACCTCATGAGCTTTATGATGTTCTCAAATTCATCATTTTCGGTATGTAATGTGTCTTATTTTCTCTGTGGGCTGCCATAGCCTACTATTGCATAGCAAGGGTGAGCTTCTAAAATATCAGACTTTAATGGAAAAGTGAGATATAACTCAAAAAGACAGAATTTGCTTGTAACCAGTGAGTCCTAGTTTTTTGTTATGGATGATCAGTCAATTGGCTTGCACTTTTCCATTTCTACCCTTCTGTTGGATTTGTGTTAAAGGTGTGCTGTTTGCTTTCTGCAATATTTCAGCAAAATAACTTGGCATATTAATTAAGAACTTTCTGATTGCAGATAGACACATTTTTGTGTTACTTTGTAAAGATTTCAGGACACTATGTTTAAATTTTGCAGGCCATTTTGTGGTAGTATTTTGAGTTTCTTTTTCCTCTTGAAGTGTAGAAAGGTTCGTTGTCTTCAAACACGCCCAACTCAGATCACACCTTCCTCAAATAGTCTGTGTTACTATCACTCCACTAAAATGCAAACACTGTAAAAACCTAAAGCCTGCGCTTATGTCTTATTGCCTGGTTCTTTTCAAGAACACGCTATATAGAGAACGGTAGGGTGTTTGGTCTCAATTTCTATCTATGTATTTCAAAAATATTTTGATGTAGTACATATCTTAATGTAGCAGCCAGTTTAGTGAGAAGTTTAGCATTTGCTTGAAATACTGTTCCAAAAAAGCGTCCGGTTTCGTTAGAACAAGCGGTGACTCTAAAACTGACCTCTGCAACAGCATTGTTGGGGATAAAGAAAATGCAGAATGCTGTGGAAAGGCAGCAACTATTTCACTTTCTTCACTTGACTTCAAAGTTTGCTGTTGTCTTTGGAAGGACCTCTACTTTTTCAGTGTGATATAGATCCCATGGTGGAGAACATGAGCTACATTGTGAAAGTGAGCCAGCAAGCTGCAAGTAAACCATTTTTCTGAGGCAGCAGATTGTTTAATTGTGAGAGATGTGCTGAATGATAGATAACAGGAATCATCTTACTAAGTGTCCTCTATTGACAAGGCTAGAAATGGTGATATCCAAAACCAGCTTGCACTGTTTTACATGTCTTGTGTCTCTCTCTCTGTACTCAGCAGTGAAGGATTGGTAAGTACTGTACTGGTTAGTCCTTCGGGTGTCTGACCAAGTCTGGGGTTTCAATTTTAACTTCATTGTGAAAATTGTCATTTCTTATGCAAAAATTGAGTTGTTGGGTGTTTTTTTTTGCAATGCGATGTCATCTTGTATAAGTGTCTATCAAAAGTCTAATTCTGTTTTTAAAGGATATTAGAAAATTAATGTTCCAACATGAGTGCGAACTTGAGCAATAAGCCGTACATAACTAATTTCTATATAATCTTTACAGAAGTATTAATTCCTATAAAATATTTTGGTCACTTTTTTCTGCTGATTTACAGTGTTACCAAGACAAGCTGAAAATACAGACAGAAATGTGGGTTTTTTTGTGGTTAATTATTTGGTAGAAATAGGTAAAAAGGTAAAATAGTAACAGTTAACTATATATAGACAGTATAAAATTTGTTTCGCAGAACAGTATTTCATGGGTATTTCAGGTTTATACATCTAAAAATACACTCTAAATTTATGCCAGGATACTGCATCGTTAATGTTTAATAGAGAAATAAATCTAGGTATCATCAGCATAACAATGCTATAATCTTTGAATCTCAGTAATGTGTCTCATGTGGGTGGGCATGAATGGCAAGTAAGATGGAATAAAATATGCAGCTTTATGTAAGACACTGTGGGGGATTGGTGAAGATCTGGATGCTATTCTTGAAACACAGAATAGTAATGTCCTATAAAATCAGAGTTACACCATAAAAGAAACAGCAATATTAACATAAAATAACATAAAATGAAAGAAATTTTTACTTCTGCTTTAAAAAAAAGGGTACAATGAAACCCCACTATAAACAGATAGCTGTTTATGCTACAGTCATTTGTTTACTTTGATCCTGTAACTTGTATTCTGTAAAGAACAAACCCAAACATTTAACTGATTGACCATATGAAAAGACAGCAATTTTGATTCATGCCAGTTGGTGATAGGTTTGTTGATTGTGTGGAGATATAGCAAGAGCCTGTCCGTATATCAGAATAGTTCACTTCATTCCCAGAAAGAAATATCACTGGAATCTTGCTCAGTAGGGCAGCATAAAAACAGCACGGTTTTTATTGAAGTTTCATTAGCTGACGATAACAATACAAATTTCTGGTGATGATAGGAATTTGAGAGCTAAGCTAGTGGTCTGTGCTGGCTGTTTTTCTTTGACTGTACCCTGTGAGTCTTGAGATACCCCAGAGACTGATAAACATGAGTCTGTCTGTCTGAATAAGTTAGAGGTGAACTAGAGCAACTAATGTTTTTCTAAACTTTTTTCCTTTAGGTGACTTGTGAAATACTACCAAATTTTCTAGGGAGACTTTTCAATATATTCCATGCTATAAACCAAGGAGCAGTCTCTGCTATAGAGCATCACCCTGCTTTTCAGTTTTCAGAATTGCTTTTGCGGATTTTGAGAGTTTTAATATTTAGGAGGAGAGGTGGTTAGCTATCGGTTCCATTTTCAGTCTTAGATCTTTCAGTGCATTGTTGATGCTACTTTGCATTTATATAGAAACATAAATCTAATGCCTTTTATACTTGTAAAGTTTAGCTTTTCTCCCTTAGAGATGTTAAGTAGAATTTTTTTTCATTCTCATTTTGGTAATTCTTACCAACATAGGCCCACCTTTTCTTTTCATGTGTCCAGCACTTAACTGTCTTCCCACGTGTTGCATCATTTGCAGATTTAATTAGTGACTTCTTCATTTTATGACTACTTGCCATAAGTCTGCTGAAATTTTAACACTCCTACTCCAGCCACTACTGGAGTAGGTTTTTCGTCTACACTAGATGGAATTCTGTTATGATCAATTTTACTGATGTTTGCCACTGGTTGTGATTAATCTAGTGATATTTTCAAGCCAAGTTAGTTTAATTTTGTTGTTAAACTTCCTGACATGATTTACCAGTCACATTATATTGCTTATTAAATGTAATAAAATGTCTCAGATCAAGAACATGAGTAATTCCATACGTTTTTACATATTTTTAAGTGACTTGTGAAAATTAAACATTTTACAAGCATCCAGTTAGACAGAAAGCAGATTAGAAAAATCTTCAAACAAACAAAGTCTAAGATCCAGTGACCCTAAACGCTGCCTTAGAAGTATTCAAAGCGTGTATCTCAATTTATCTGGTTTAAATGTACCATGAATAGAAGCAGTGTTGTCTTCTGTATTAAATGACAAAAGTAGTACTGGAGAAGAGCAGCACAAAAGTTCCTTGTCTGTGACTATGAATATATATTTATAAATTATGTTTACATTTATATACTTTTTAAGCTCTTTGTGGTTGTCAGTAATTCGAAAGTTTCAAGTAATTAGAAGACTTAATGGCCTGAATTGGTTTATTTTTAATTTGATGAATAAAGAGATTAAATTCAATTAATTTATTTTAAGAGACTCTAGTTTGGCCATCTTTAAATTTTTGTGGTCCGTTTTTGCTGTCTTAACACTAATAAGCCAAGTATTTACCGAAGAAAATACAGGAAGATGAAGAACCTCACTCACATGCTTATTTTCTCTCTAAGTATTGTGCCTTGATTCAGCCTAACCAAGTTTAGAGAATTTCTAGGGCTTTTTTTTCTCCTAAATAAAAGAAATTGGAGTGATTAAAATAGGTCTCGTTGATCCTGCATCTATGTATGGATCTTCTATATATAGTTATTATTAAAATATTTTCTCTCCTCCACTTTTTCTAACAGCTTTAGCTTTCTAAATTTGAAAGAGTTAGCAGTATTTCTCCACCTTATAGATATATGTTAAATGTTTGTCTTTCTCCAAGAAATTTGATTATTCAGTTATGTATGTAGGAAAACTTACATGAGTTGAGGGTATACACTTATCTTTGCTCGTTGAGGTAAGCCCTTAAGAAGCCCAGAGAGGTAGGAGGGGTGTCTGAAATCAGAGCCTGTAATTCAATAACATATTTAATGTATTTGTGAGCTGTGTTCATTTGGTAGAAACATAACCTAGATAGAAGTGCACACACTCTTTGGAGTTTTGTTGAGTTGGATTGGAGACACTAAACCGTCCATCCTAAGGCAAGAAAGGGAATTTATAGAAGAGCTAGAAATGTAGCCATAATACTTTAAAATGGTATCCTGGGTCTTAAGAGATAAACATCATCCATCTCATTTACTTTATTTGACAATTACCCAAGATGCACTATCCAAAGAAAAGATCTATTTTTAATTTTCTTTCAGGCACTGTGTCTTTTTACCTTCCATTTACATACTGTGAACTTCTGTCCCCAAAACAGAGATGAATATGAAATATTCATATGAATATGAAATTTGACCATACCATGCTTATAGATCTGCATCAATACTAGATTATTTGAGATATGTCAGGGAAGAAATTTCATTAATTACATAGACTTTTCTTACTGCATGTATTCTCTTCAATATATTGAAATGATAGTAGCTATTTAAACACTCACTGTAAAACCACTGTGTCCTCCTGGCCTTACAATCCATAAGTGTAAAGCATTGCTGGCCTGATAGCCTGGGATTGCAGTGCTGCAAATTCTATATGTGACTTTTTAAAAAATAGAAACAAACAACCAGTGTCAAATATAGTGACTGGTCAAATTTTTTAATTTTGCCTCAGTTGTACTTGACTTTGTAAGAATATAAAACTTTATAAGTACTTTCTGAGTTAATACCTATCATAAAATTCTAAAGGCTATTAAACAGATTTAAACTCTCCTATTTGAAGTGCGAAGCCATGTTTTTGCACACCATTAGCTGGAAGGTATGTGTAATAAAAAGTATAGTTTATTGGGCAATAATGATGAAAGAAGAAGAAGATATTTATTCTAGTTTCCTGGAAAAAGTGTTCAAGCGTGTGTTTGGCCTGTAGCCAGAGCCCAGCTTGTGTGAACCTGATTTCAGATCAGAGTCCCTTCCCAGTGCTGTTGATGTTGCTACGATTTCCTTGTCACCTCTTTTCCTCAGGGAAAGGTGGCCTAGCTTTGTCAGCACAGTATATCCCACAAAACTCTGTGTAGGTGCAGGGCTTGTTCCAGTTCTTGACATCACTTTCTAGTGGACTAGTAAGCACCCTTTGATATGGATTTGCAGTGCAGTCTTTTAGTACAGTGCATCTTGCATTCAAACAACTCTCTCTTTTATAATAAAACACTGTAATTGCATTTCCACATGTGTCCTTTTAATGTACTGTGAAATAAGCTGGCAGTGGTGTGTCAAGCATAAGAACTCATGAAAGCGGCATCCTTCAGCATGTTTTTGGAAAGGGTCTTTATTTCATTATGTTTTGTTCCATTTCATGAACATATTTCAAAGAACACAGCAGAATGAATTCCAAGGTAACCACTAGAAAAGGGTTTGAAATTAAATGAAAAGTGGGGTTTTTTTGTTGGGGGGAAAAGAGTGGTACTTCTTCAATACTTGCATTTGAGCTAGAAATTCTTTAGCAACTACAAAATAGCTTACAAAAAAATAGCACACACAAGTATATATCTGCTTATAGAGATTATTTATTTATTTAAATGTTTTTTTTTTCACTACTGAAACCGCATTAGGCAGTGTAGTAGTATAACATCTTGTTTGTTTGTTTGTATTCTCCACGCATGTAAATAGTCTCCGATTATTTATACGTGCACAGAAAATGAAGGCAGAAAGCTCCAGTCCCCGTGAATGTAATGTGCATTGTCTCCCAAAAGATCTGAAAATGATGTTGTTTGCAAAGATAAGAGTTTGGTCTAGGAGGAATGCTTTTAAAGTGTCACAGCAAATCATTTAAGCATCTAAGAGTCTTTAATGCACATTATTAATGTGTTAGAAACAATTTTTAGCTCAAGCAATAGGAAGATGATAAAGATCCAGGCACAATAGTAACTCAGGGCAAGGCTTACTTTACAATTATTTTAGAACAGAAAAAAATGAAATGCAGTATTTTTAAAAACGGGGAGATTTAATTACTTGAATTGTATGCCATGCAACTAAAGGAATGATCAGATTATTAGTATGTTTTGCAAGAAGGCTGAGCATTTTTTTGCCTAACTTGTTTTAATTTGGGATTTATTGATGACTGGGATTAAAATAACTTTATTCTTTCCATTCAGTTTCTTCAGATTATTTTTTTTTTCAGATCATATAGTGCTAGCAGATGAACACTTTATGCAGTGCTTCTTTTCACCCTTCTATACATACTGCAATGTTGTTATAATTTAGTGCAGTTGTTGGGTGGCAGGATGTTTATAAAATTTATGCTTGAGCTGTAAACACGGAGAAATAATGTACAAGCAGTGGCGATGGAGAAGGGCTGAATTTTCCAAATTGTGAGCATGGGAGTGATAATTAAAACTCCAAACAGGGAAAGAAACTGAAGAGCAAAAGGTCAGATATAAATCTGTGTTGCTCAGTTAGAGACAGCATTGTGGTGCCAGCCTCTGCCAGGTGATGCTGCATTGCTGACTGCAAGGGAAGGACAAGGACAGGAGAGTATGAGGAACTGTAAAACTGTCCTTCACTTGAAGGGATGTGAAGGAAGTTCATTATTTTTTTGTTACATGAGACTTTCTAGTATAAGATTTTTTTTATCCTGTCATTTTTGCTCAAATTTAGTCTGTCCCCTGGTGTCAGCTCGTTTCTACTTGGGGGGGGTGGGTGGTGGTGTATGTGCGCATGTGCCTGCACGTGCATCCATCCTTTTTGGAGAGCAGGGGGGTATATCTGCAAGAAATTTTGTCCATAAGCACATGAATAGTCCCTGTGTCATGAATACTGTGTGTTTGTAAAGAACTGCATCACCCGAAGTTGAAAATTATGGTTTAGGAGGTAAATTAGGCAATTATTTCATTTCAGACCTGTTTCAAAATAAAGTGGCACATGCTAGTTGTGATCTAGCAAATATTATTTTTATTCTTCAAGATGTATTACAACATGAAAATAAAAATAAATAAAAATAAACCTCTGTCTCAAAGAGAAAGCACTTCACAGGCTAGTTCTTGTTAACCTTGTTCTGGTTGAAGATGGCACTGTAAACTGTGTAAATGTTATTTAAACAATAAAAAAAAACAATAATGAAACGATGTAAACCACATCGCACATCTGGATTTTATATATCCTCATTTGAGGACTGAAACCTCAAATCCATATGCATGATAGGTGAGATCTCTTTAACTGAATACTTTTATTAACTAATGATGTATTAATGTGATGAGATTCCATGGCATGTCATTGGATTGCACTGATGCTTCAGAAAAGCATTAAAGTATTAGTTTGAGTGACTTTGTGCCAGGTCCTGCACTTGGGCCACAACAGCCCCCTGCAGCGTTATAGGCTTGGGGAAGTGTGGCTGGAAAGCTGCACTGCAGAGAAGGACCTGATCAACAGCCGATTGAACAGGAGCCAGCAGTGTGCCCAAGCAGCCAAGAAAGCCAACGGAATCCTGGCAGGAGCATGGAAGTGATTGTGCCCCTATACTCAGCACTGGTGAGGCCACACCTTGAGTACCGTGTCCAGTTTTGGGCCTCTCACTTCAAGAAGGACGTTGAGGTGCTGGAGCGGGTTCAGAGAAGAACAACGAAACTAGTGAAGGGTTTAGAGAACTTGTCCTGTGAGGAGCGGCTGAGGGAGCTGGGACTGTTTAGTCTGGAGAAGAGGAGGCTCGGGGGGAACTTATCACTCTCACCAGTTACCTGAAAGGAAGTTGTAGGGAGATGGAGGTCGGTCTCTTCTCCCATGTTATGAATGATAGGACGAGAGGGAATGGCCTCAAGTTGCACCAGGGGAAATTTAGGTTAGATATCAGGAAGAATTTCTTTACAGAGAGGGTTGTGAAGTATTGGAACAGGCTGCCCAGGGAGGTGGTGGAGTCCCCATCCCTGGAAGTGTTTAAAAACCGTGTGGATTTGGTGTTGAGGAACATGGTTTAGGGACCCTGACAGCGCAGGGTAAATGGTTGGACACGATGATCTTGAGGGTCTCTTCCAACCAGATGATTCTATGATTCTGTGACTTGATTAATCCTGTCCTAATCCTATTCTTAAGTAAGACAAGTTTAAGGATATGTTTAACTAGGGAAATGATTTGATATGTTTATTTGAATTTTTACATTTTCCATTCCAGTAGAAACAAAAAATTCTTTTTTAGCAGTGTTCTTAAGATATTTTGTTAATTCTAATAATTAATAGGCCTGGGGGAGGAAATCACTGGTAAGAGGTGTCTCCAAATAATGTGAAGCAAAACTAACGGTTAGATGAAAGGAAACTTGTGAGTATGAAACAGACAAACATTATTACATATGGGTAAATAGTGATAAAGTAAATTATTCATCCTAGATCAATGGCAGATGAAGAGAGTTCTTTATTTCTAGTAAGTTCTTATCTCTAATCTCTAGCCTACACATCGTGTGATGTTTTCTACTTCTCATCATGTAATCAAAAGTCTTTCATAAGCATGTAATGGAAGCTTATGAAAGGTATATACATTTCATTGAATCTGATGGAGAAATCAGGATTCTTTAGAAAAGGAACATATAAATTACTAATGAGGTTGGCACTGAGTCAGATTGCTACTTAGAGAACATGATCCATACTGAGAGCTTTAAAAAAAAAAAAAGTGTGGAAAAGAGATATTTAGCTATCTGTGAAACAAAGGCTGTGTTACTATAATTTGAGTAACTTCAACACTTGCTTTGATTTTCTTTGATTACATAGACTTAAACTTCTCAAGAACAATTGTATATAGTGTGACTAAATCTTTTCTAACTGATGTTTGTTGCGGCCGAGGACGGGGAAGCAAGACGCATCAATATGATGAGTAAAAAGGCTTCCGCTTTATTCTGTGACACTGCTCTTTTTATAGCATAGCTCGGTTCTGTGCACGCTTTCATGCGCTGTACTTAGCAAGCTAATTGGTCTAGCACTACTGTTCACGCGACAAGCACGAGTATGATACACACGGTGATTGGATACAGATTTCTATATTTGTTACAATATTTTAATATTTTTGCAGTTAGTATGTTTTGCTCAGAATCTTGTTTTTCATAGTTTCATCCTTCTTGTTTTTTTCCCAGGGACAGTGTGTTTTTCACAGCTTCAACCTGCCTTCTTATCTCAAGGACAGTGTTCTTTTTATATTCGCTGATACACATTCCTTACTGTTAACACTTTGGCTGCAACATCTCCCCCTCTTTTTTCAAAAACGGCGTGCGCTATAGCTGACAAGCGTTGGGTCACACATTGCATTAAGCATGGTCCAAAAAGCAAGAGAAAGCCTAACAACAAAGGAGGCCCCAAGCACGTTTTGATGAGATCTCTCACCCAACCATCTATTCCCCAGGAAGTCAACCATCCATTGATGCCATCTACCTCTTTCAAGGCATGTAGTTTGTCCTTTAGTTGTTTAAGTTTTCTATGCACTGACTCTCCTGGACCTGTTAAATTCATACAACACATTCCTTCGATCTCTTCGCAACCATGCCCATGGGCTAAAAGCAAATAGTCAATCGCTGCTCTGTTTTGCAATACTGCATGATTGACACTTTCTACATCTTTCGTTAATTCATCTAGAATGCTGGATGTTAAGTTTATCTCGTCGCGAGCCCAGCAACCTAGTTGTTTTGCTAAGGTAAGCGCTTTTGCTGCTGCTAACCCTGGGAAAAGTGTGGAGGCAACTACTCGTCCAAATTCACTCCAAAACGTGGGATTGCCTACACTGCTACAGTCTAGATCATGTAGGCTTCTTTTTCTCCTGGTGTGATTTTCACTCCATTTTCTTAATAGGGATATATTGGGATGGAATAAGGCTAGTTGGCCTAAATAACAAGGACCTCCTTCTGGTTGTTTTGGAATGCCATTCCATGCCCTGTCTCCACAAATTAAGAAAATTCCTTCGGGCAACCTTCGAGGTTCAGTAATGTTGCTGCCATTGCAGCTCGAGTATAGAAAGCGAAGTACCGATGCGCTGTCAAGATTAGAATCTAAGGTTGCCCATAGTTTCCTGTTTTTATTCAAGTTGTTTGGGTCTAATGGCAAAAATGAAAACCATCCTCCTATTTTCCCAGCGGTAGTGTTTGCATGCACACTAACAAGCAGGTCTAGTTCTTCTAGATCAGACTGGAGGGAGTCAGACTGGAGGGAAGCATCAAGTGCATGAATAAGCCGGCATTGTACTGCTCCGTCATACTGTTGAGGGGTCGCTCTATAGATCGTTGTGGTATTGAAGTTGCTATATGTTAGGTTAGTGGTGTTTACTAGCCCTCTAAAGGCTGCCACTTTCCATGTTGGTACTCCTATGAGACAGGTACGGAATGGGTTTCCAATACCACCCAGGGCTAGGCAAATTGATGACTGGTTTGTTTTGTTAGCAATGGTTACCCATATGTTGTCTCTCGGGCTAATGGAGTTGATTCCGTAGGCCATTTGGCACCACACTAAGATTCCTGTTACTATAGGTATTATCTTACCAATAAATTCCTCCATCCCTGTCATGATGTCTACACTGCTTCTGATATCTGGTACCCAACACTTGTGTCTTTTGTGCTACTTCTACAACAGTCAATAGTTTTTGTAACCTAAAAGCTGCGTGTGCTAATATAGCTTCTTCTGCACTCTCAAACAACGCAGTTAACCTTTGTCGTGACGCGTTCTCTATTCTAAGCCAAGTAGCGAATGCCTGGTATGGATTAATATCTAAAGCGTGTCTACAATCTGTACAGCCTTGCACTGCATCACGTTGCGATTCATGACATATGCGACTACAACCTCCACACTCTATAGTTATAGCCTGTAAATTTCTACATCTACCCCTACAGTGCGTTAGCGGGTATAATTTTGCAGCTTTGCGCGTGCGTATCAGACTACGGATAAAGGCAAAATCTATCTCGTCTGGATCAGAGTCGTCTAATATATTCTTTGGAAGATTTAGCACTTCTTCTATTCTTCTGCAGAAAGGTCCGAGTCTTTGGGAACTCCTGGATTGCCTTCGCCTTTCAGTTCGCGCGTTGGGGGACATCTCCCCCTCTTTTTTCAAAATGGCAGCGAGTCGCTTTACATTTTGATGGCACCGTTCAATAATAGCCTGACCCGCACTGTTGTACGGAACACCTTTTCTATGTTCAATTCCCCAATCTGCTAAAAATGCAGCACATGCTGTTCCTGCGTATGCAGGAGCATTGTCTGTTTTGATGACTTGTGGTAAGCCAAGGGCAGCAAATGCTGAAAGCCAATGTTGTTTTACACATCGGAAGGCGGTAGAAGGCGCTGGTGTTGCCCATACAGCTCTGCTGCAAGTGTCCACGGTGACGTGGATATGGCGCAGTGGACCAAAGGTGGGAAACTCAGTTACATCAGTTTGCCACACTCCTCTTGGTTGCAATCCTCGAGGGTTGGTGCCTTGCAGCGACGATGGCACGGGCTTGTGCTCGCGACAGTGCAAACTCTTTCTGAAGAGGTCGAGCAGATTGGTGAAAAAATTTGTGTGATCGATCAGTGACAGCGTTGCCCCCTTTTTTTTTTCTCGCACGAATAAAACTCTGTGTAGGAGATTGGCAATTTCAGTTACTAGCATATTGTTTTGGTACAGCCTTGCAAAAGCAGTTTCTAGTATACTACTTCCCTTTCCGAGGGCCTTACTATTTCCACTATACCCAAGATTTCGCTGAGCAGGAGGGTGTCAATCGGCAGGGTCGTTGCGGAGAAGGGAGGCAGGCACGGCACCTTCAGGGCGTCCCCTGTTTATCCACACAGTGTGCTCTGCAGCCTCCCTCAGCTCCGCTCTGAGCCATCTCTTTTCACCCTTAGCAGAGTCTACGACAAAGGTACTGACACGGCGTTGCCGCACGCGTGGCCAGTGCGTGCAACAAGGCTGCCCAGTATATGCTCTGCCGGCTAACAGCGGTTTTTGCGAATCGCAACATGTTGTTCAATAACAATCCTCCTAGCTTCTCTTTTCAAAGTTACGTGCTTACAACTAAGTCCAGTTAGTAATTCTTTGTCATTAATTTGGTACCAGTTAATTCTTTTCCTTCCAGTAGCTACGGGTGGAATCCATACACTTTCCGATCGGAGAAAAGACACAAAGCATATATACAAGCAACTTTCACACACATAATATACCTAACAATGAGAAACATAAGAACAGTTGATATATTAACATGAAATCTTACAAGTCTGTCCATTTGAACCATTCTCTTCATTCGGTGTTTCTGTGATCTCTGCTTGCTCTGCTAATTCTTGGATCTCCCCTTCTCTATTTGTAGTTTCAAAAGTCCTGGTTGGCTTTACGTTTCTTGCTGGTAACCAGTATGGACCTGTGGGAAGAACACAAACATACCCTCTTCCCCATGTAAGCAGAGGCGCAGGGCCATCCCATGAGTTGAGTCCAGCTTCTTATAACATGCTGTTGATTTTTCTGCAAAAATGGCACTGGGTTTAAAATTGTGATCCACAGCCATAGTATGTTGCCTAGAAGCAGACAAATTAAGAAAATTTAAAACATATGTGGCTTTGTCCAAGGATTCTTGCGGGGAAATATACGGAAGACTGCCCCTTTTTGTTTATCAAACATTTGTTTTAACATTAAATGAGTTCGTTCAATAACAGCTTGTCCCATAGGTGAATGAGGGATGCCGGTAGTGTGAGTCACTCTCCAATCCTGTAAAAAGGCACCATACTGGATCACTGTTTGTCCCAATTTTCTTTGGTACTCCCATGGTTTTCTTCAGTGTGAGCAGTAGCAACAACAAGGGCAGAAAACATATCAACAGTTACATGCACATATTTAGATCAATTAGACAATTGAATATAAGTAATATCAGTTTGCCATAATTCATTGGCACATAAACCTGTTGGATTTACTCCTGCTGGAGTATTTGAAGGCACAATACGTTGACGGTCAGGGTAGGCACGTACAATTTGCTAAGCTTGATTTACTGTCTGACCTGACAGAGAGCATCATCTACTACCAATTGACAAACTGTAGGCCTATTCATCATTCCTTGAAGCAGTACAATCCAATGATATTGTTGCGTGGGTCGTTCATTGTTAAGCACTGGAACTGAAAAGGCAAATCTAGGACAATCGTTAGGGTGCAAATAAATAAAAAAGTAAAAAGGTGAAATAACCCAATCTTTTAAATCAATCGCCATCAAATGCTAACATTCTGGAATCATAGTAGGATTTGGTACACCCGGTTGTAATGCACCCATTGGTGAAATGATTGTATTAATAGCTCTTAAATCTTTTAACATAAATATCCACTTTCCTGATTTCTTTGAGATAACAAATTTTGGAGTATTCTATGGGCTAGTGGAGAGAATTATATGTCCTAATTTGAGCTGTTCGTCGACTAATTTTTGAGCTCACTCCAGCCGCTCGCTTTTTAATGGCCACTGATCGACCCAGACCGGCTTGCCAGCTTGAGTCAGGGTTGGACATCAGTGACGTGCTAAAAATTTGAGGTTAGCCTCATATTCCACTGATTCAACAAATCCCGACCTCATAATGTACATGGGACATCAAAAACATATGGTTTCAAAACAGCTTGTTTGTTACCTGGGCCTACTACTAACAAGATCTGTGCACTCTGCTGTGGGATCTGTGTTCCACCTACTCCGATCACAGCTGCCAGGGCTTGATCAGAGGCCGAGAGGGCGGCCAGTCAGGATCTTTCACTATAGATACATCAGCCCCTGTGTCAACTAGGCCAGAAAAGCCTTCCCATTAATGATTACTGTTAAAGGAGGCTGTGCAGCTGTGATTGTCTGTGTCCAAAATTTTTTTTTTTGTGATAGCAGAGTGACCTTTATTGTTGTTATACACGCAGCTTTTATAGATTATTACTCTGGCCACGATGTGTCTATGCGGCCCTCACCCAACTGTGATTGATTACAAACAATAGTGCACGCACCTATTTTAATTTTACTATTGGCTATGCCTAAAAAGGAGCTATTTTTTACTTGCTAAACTAAACATCATTTTCTCACACACTCTATATCAACTTCCCAAACTCCTCATGTCAACTTCTCACACTCCCTGCACCAGCTGTTCACACTCCCTTTTCTTTCTCATCCTCTTTATCGGTGTTTCCCAACTTCAGAAAAGAGCACAGGCTTAAATCATCAAGGTCAAACCTCAACTGTAGCTGTGTGTATGATGCCACAACAACTCCCCCCTTTTTTGTTTTTCTGTGATCATTACTTGATGAACCGTACTCTGTACCGTCTGCTGGGATTGTGACAATAGGCAGGGGGTGATTATTGCTATGCATAAAAGAACTACTAGCAATATAATGTCTGCTTTATTAAAGATTTTAACCATCCTGTCAATTAAGAGCATTGATAAAGCAGAAGCTGTAGCATTAGTTTGTTTTGCAAGCTAACAACCCAACTTATTCAGTGTAGTTAACACCTGTGCCACTCCAACTCCTGGTGCAAATATTGAAGCTGCAATGATTTTAGCTGGTTCCCAAAATTTTGGTTTATAGTGTTTCGAGCCTACATTGTGACACACCTTTACTAAATCTGCAATCGTTTTTGCCCGATTTCTGATAAGATCAAGAGCTTGTTGGCAGTCTGTGTTAGCATTTTCAATGGCTGACTGGAATACCAACACATCTGCAGTAGCCGGATTTTCTGTTTATCTCTGAACTGCCATTTGTAGCTGATCAAAGAAATGCTCATAAGGTTCCTGTGCTCCCTGCCGAATGGAAGCAAAGGAAGCCTCCCCTGTCCCAAAAATCAGGGACACGTCTTAATGCTCTCGTAGCCAATTCAGTCAGCTGTTGGAAAGCTACTTGCTGTAACCCTGCCTGTGCCTAATTTTGACATGAGTGACATTTTATTCATCCCAAAATGTTTAGCTCTCAATTTAAGAGATTTAACACCTATAACACTTTAGCTATTGTTTCATTGGGAGATTTCCCCATCATTCCTCTTTCTTGTTTCAAAAGCATATTCTCCAAAGTACCATGTGCGTATTCTATGATCGGTTGCCCAGTAGGATTGTAAGAAATACCAGCAACATGCTCAATACTTTATGATGACAAAAATACATATGTCTGATAAGAAGTGTATGCCTTCCTGCGAGCGTAAACCACGAAGATTAACACCATTCACTGGTGGCAGGATCGTATTTTGACAGGTACTACACAATTGTACAATTGAGCGGGCTTGCTCTCTTGTTATACCAAATTGTCACCTAATAGCATTAGCATTCTGATGGTAGAAGTCCTGCAAGATTTTGCCTGTATTAACGAGTTTGGTACAAGAGCTGCACTCGTGAGAGGCTCAGCTCGCCTGTTCCCTTCTGCTATAGGCCCTGGAAGCGTGGTGTGCGCTCGCAGATGTACAATGGAATGTGCATGTTTACGGTTTTGCAACACTGATATTAACTGTTGAAATTGCTGGAACAAAAGAGGATTAGTTATTTCCCGCGATGCTGATCGAGACGATCCAAGTTACGATGTGCTCTCTCTCGGTACAACCTGGGCCACAGGCAGCGGCCGGGCGGGGGGGGGGGGGGGGGGGTCAGCCCTCCCTCGCCTCAGCCGGGCGGGGGGGCGGGGTGGCGATGACGACCCAGCAGTCCTGTGCCGCCCCCCCCTTGTTGTTGTCGCTGTTGTTGTTGTTGTTGTTGCTCTTGTTGTTGTTGCCGCAGCTCCGGCCGCTCGCGCTCCGTAAGCGCCGCCGCCCCCTCCCGCCGAGGAGACCATCAGCCGCGAACGAACCGGCGCAGCGGGGCCCGCCGCGCGTCTCCGTCCTTTCCAGCCGCGGTTCGTTCCTGCACACGGGCGGCAGCGCCGAAACAAACGTTGCCCGCGGCCCCGGCCGGCAGCAGCAGCGGCGTTCCCGGGGCGCCGCCGGGCGCGGTGGGCGGCGCGGCGCGGGGGTGCCGGTGTACCGACTTCGTTGGAAGAGGGGGAAAGCAATAAGTCTGTCTTTCGTTCGGGGCCCTGGATCAAAAGATTCGATGATGACTTTTCCAGGCCGGCAGCATCCTCACAGGTGGCTGCACGCCAAAGTTTAACGTCTATAGTGTCCCAAGTCCTTGTCAGGTATGTATTTGAAGAGCTTGCCTCCGGTACATGGGCTGATACCCAAACCAGGAGTACTGGGAGTTTTATCAAGTTAGAACTGTTAGTAGTGCTGGTTTCTCTAGCACTTTGTCCCAGTCGCTTACCTCCTCCTGTTGAGGCAGTTGTTGCTTTTTTTTTTTTTTTTTTTTTTTTTTCTTTTTTTTTTTTTTTTTCTTTTTTTGTTTTTTTGTTTTTCAGTCGCTTACTTCTTTTGCATACCCCCCTGCAATCAGGGGCCAATATCTTTTTCCAAGTTTTAGTCCACGCTCCTCTAAGAAGCTTTTCAACAACGACAATGCAACGTCCCATTCCATCATCTCATTCCCAGGCTGTCATTGAAGCATTCCCCATCCCGAACCAGACCTCGGTCTGCCTGACTCACCGGTCAGTCCGTAGCGCTACGATTCCGCCTCTCTCGGGTCGTCCGCCTCTCGGGCTATTCCGCCTCTCTCGGGCTATCCGCCTCTCTCGGGCTATCCGCCTCTCTTGGGCGCCGGGATGGCCGTCCTCTCTCTCGTCCGCGTTGTGGTCGTTGAAAACCCTCTTGATCACGTCGGGGTCACCAGATGTTGCGGCCGAGGACGGGGAAGCAAGACGCATCAATATGATGAGTAAAAAGGCTTCCGCTTTATTCTGTGACACTGCTCTTTTTATAGCATAGCTCGGTTCTGTGCACGCTTTCATGCGCTGTACTTAGCAAGCTAATTGGTCTAGCACTACTGTTCACGCGACAAGCACGAGTATGATACACACGGTGATTGGATACAGATTTCTATATTTGTTACAATATTTTAATATTTTTGCAGTTAGTATGTTTTGCTCAGAATCTTGTTTTTCATAGTTTCATCCTTCTTGTTTTTTTCCCAGGGACAGTGTGTTTTTCACAGCTTCAACCTGCCTTCTTATCTCAAGGACAGTGTTCTTTTTATATTCGCTGATACACATTCCTTACTGTTAACACTTTGGCTGCAACAGATGTTCTTTTTTTTTTCCTCATTAAAATAAAGGTTATATTGTGCCAAGCTAAATAGTGCTAGTGGCACATGTCAGCAATAATTTGAAATAAAAAATAAAAGATTTTTTTGCCCTTTTTTTCAGAGTCTAACAGAAGAGGGTAATCCCATCTGTTACTCAGTCTTCATAAGTGCAGATAAATCTCTTGTCAGATCATGAATCTATTCATGAGCTATGGCTATTTTTAGTGTAGAATGCTGCCCTATGTATATTTTTTTTACCCTATCTTTTTTTTTGTTTTAAATTGAAATACTGCCGTAATACAACCAAAAGCCATCTCTCGTACCACTGTCCCACAGGAAATTTTGCCACTTAAAAATGGCATTGGTGTGAAATAATTCAGAAGAACACCAGAGTAACATTAAATGTTAGTAGTAGCAGCCTGCTAAAGAAAGACTGATGTATATGTTAGAGAAAGAAGTTTATTAGACTTCCTTTTCAACATGCACATGCAGTTGTCAATTTTAAGAGATTTCCTCTTTTCATCTTATCTAAATGAGGTCTCACTCGGTGGAGTATGTTACATGGGTGGTTTTGACCTTGTCTTCATTTCCTGGGAAAAATTGTAATGAATAGACCTCATACTATTTCTTTAAATACTTTATTGATCAATGGATTTCTGCTTTAGACAAGGATTGCTGGAGCTGCGTAGCTGAGGCACCATTTCTGGGATCTCATGATATCATTCAAGCACTTTTTCTGACTGCTACATGTATTTTTACGAAGTTGCTGATGGTGTTGCATTTTACAGTGGCTTTATATGAGGGTGATTGACCCCGGTAAAGTCATGAGGCTAAAGCACACCTGTATTACAAATGCACACAGTGAGTCTGGGATACACAGTATTCCTCAAAGTCTTCATCTTCTGAGCGGAAGGTGTTTTCTTTAAGTGTTTATGTAGAAAAATTAAGTAGGACAGTTCACTTACAGGTTGGTAGAGGGATTTTTTTTTAATCGGTTCTGGCAAAATAATGTTAGGATAATAAGGAAAGTGAAATTGCCTGACTTTTTGCCAGAGGCAGGTGGATGAATGCTTCTTCCGTGCCCAATAGAGACATTCTGGAAAGAGAGTGTTGTTACAGGTCCTGCATCACAAGGAACTCAGCAATGAGTTAGGAGAAGCAGTATTTCCCCTGGTTTGTCTACTGTATTTTGGATGTAAAAAATCGTATATACCAAAGGGGAGAAGGGGAGTTTGAGACCCAGTGACGGGTGAAACATTTATTCTGTTAGAAACTCTAATTACATTAACATCAAAGCAAGAAAGAGCATCCGAGGGAACATCAAAGGTGAGATGTCAGAGTGGTGGCACGCTGGAGTGAAGATGACTTGGGGTGCTGATGGCTCTCAATATAAGAATGAATTTAGATGGTGGTGCTGATTTTTGGAATCTGATTCTTTTTTGTACTGTGACTTGTTCTTTGCGCTATGCAAACACATTTTAAGATGTTCTCTCTTGCGTGTGGGGAAAATACCAGAGAGAGAAGGTATAAAAGGATGAGAACTAGGAATTTAAATTCCAGGCTGAGCAATCCATTAATGTGACTCAGGATTTCATCGCAGAATTTAAATTAAAGACAGATTGTATTGTTCTAGTACTGAAAAAAGTAATATAAACTGCTTACTTTTAAAGCACATTTAACAATTATTGCTGCTGAATTGTTTGGAGAGATCATGGGACAGTCCCTTTCAAATGTGTTTGCAGTTATCTCTAAAAGCCTGATGAAGAAATTTGTCTTTCAACACTCTACAGTTAATCTCAGCAGTTTTCGCTGTTAAAGTCCATGTACTATCTATCTATTTTTCCTTGGTGTTCTTGTGACTTCTGGGTCCAGGGCTCCCTAGAATCACTGTCAAATTAACTTGGGAAGGAACCTGTGAAGGTCACCTAGCCATTGGTGACTTACAGATCCAAGCAGAACTGGAAAGCTGATTGCTACTGCTCTGCACAGGCAGTTTGCTTTTTGCTTGCTATGAATTTAGCTTTCTAATTTCTTATGTGGAGGTTTCCTGCAAAGTTGAACTGTACTATCCTCTCAGGTTAGGATGAATCCTTATGTTGTTTAATGTATTTTTAATTTATTTACTCATAACTTACTGAAAAACAGATAAATGTTCTACTTCAAAAATCTTAATAGTCCTATTAAAGAAGACTTTAAAGGTGTTGCCTGGTTTTGCATTGTATCAAGTCAGACACTACTAGAGAAAAAAGGAAAAAAACCTGTTTTCAGTTCTCAGAAATATCTTACTCAAAACAGTATGTATTTTCCCAGCTTTTGAGTCCAGATTTCACATTGAGTGACTTAGGAAAATTTGACTATGATTTTGTTGTCTGTAAATGTACTTGCATGTGTTGTGTATGCTTGTTGGTTTGCTTGAGCAGAGAGGGACATAGTCCAAGAAAAATGGAAAAATATAACAGAGCTCTTTAACACTTCTATTTACATCTATATTTTTCTCAAACTAGCTAGCTGTGTTTCTACAATGTCTTTGAAGATATGTGTCTTTGTAATTCTCATAGTAAATTATCAAATTGCTACTGGTGTCAGTGTTTAACTGGTCCAAAGTTTAGCTGTAAGAAAGAAGTAGGAGCACAAAAGGATATAGCAATTATAGATCTGACTATCAGCATTTTTTTTTTTGCTGGCTGTTACACTGATACTTTTAGAAATGCTGCCATCTCTTTATTTTCTTCATGGTATTTTATAAAGTTTGCTATCAAAGAAAAACAGATTGTTTTTATTTTCATATGTACAAGATTGTTTTTATTTTGTGCAAAGCTTGGAAAGGGAGGGGTCACTAAAAATGCTTTGCTGTTTTAAATTCCTAGGAAATGTAGCAGACAGTATTTAAAGTGTAGATTGTGATCTCAAAAATAAAACACTGTCCCTTTATGGTTGATTTTTTTTTTTCAATTTTTACAACTGGAGTCAGAATCCACAGTACTTGTTCTTTCTTACTTAGACAAATTAAGTGAGTTCAGTGATTTAATGATGCTTTCTCATGAATGAATGAGATACATTTTTTTTAATAACTAATAAACCTTAATAAGGATGTTATCTGGTATTTTTCCCAGACCTAGAGCACTTAAATGATGGCAGCTTTCTGTTACTGGCCAACAATAGAGCTGACTTAGCGCAAATGTTAGAAAACACAAGTTGCTGCTGTTGATGCCAGTGATCAGCTCTTGCGGAGGTGGGGGTAGGGGGAATAGAAAGAGAAATAAGGAGTAAAATTCCAAAGTTAAAACTCCAAGAAGTTAAAATAATAACGTAAACCACTTGAGTGTCACTTATTTGTGGTAACCTAAATTCTGGAGAATTTCTCTTGTATTCTGTGACCAGGAAAGTCTGTATGTTTTTAAAATGAAAAAAAAAAAAAAAAAGGATGTTTTCTGAGGCAAGAAGTTGTAGGTAGGAATATATTCTTAAGTAGTTTTTGCAAACTTAGTAAACACAAAAATAGAAAGGTGTAGGAGACCAATTTTTTCAAGGATTGCAAGGATCTGATTCAATAGAATAATTTCTCAATTTCATTTGTTATTGGATGAAAATCCAGAATGGTTTAATAGTGAGGCAATAATAGCCTAGTATTTATATAAAATTATGAGCAGCAGACTATTGCAGAGCTCTTGCAGGAGGAGGACTAGAAGAGTAAAACTGAAGAGTTCTCATGTCGTTATGCAAGAAGTCCCTAGGTATAGAGGATGGGTTGAAATACACTGTTTTGACATGACAGCTACCAGGTGTTCCATTTCCATTTGTTTTCATAGACAAAATAAATAAATCTGTGGGTCTCTCACAAATGAAGCAGAACTGATGCTGCCAGCATAAAATTTCTGTTCAGAAAAGTAAATCCCAGCTGCTGTGTAGCTAAGGGTTAGATAATTTGCTTCAGTACAGAGGAAATATAACATAGGTTGAAAATGTTTGTTTTTTCTTTAATAAAAGTATGTTGCATCTGCTCACTAACAACAGAGAGATTTAGCTAAGTTCCTGAAAGTGAAGCTTTAAGTTAATTTAAAACTATGTTAATTTAAAACTGAGCAGCTTAGAATGTACTTTAGATAAAAATACAGTATGTTCATGAAATAGATGTCTAATACAATGTTTTAAGTATGTAAGATGTGGATTCTTTTTCTAAGTCAACCTTTGTGCTTTTCCTGGAACATGTAAATAATTGAACACTTCTTTTATTCCCTAGTTTTGCTGCAAATATACAGGCAGAGTTTTTACTGGCTTTTATAAGCTCCATAGTATAGAAGCCATGTCATATATTGGTGTTTCTTTTTGAATGCTTACTGCAAAATGAGTACTAAAATATAACTGATTTTTGAATGTCTCATTATAGTACAATATCAGTCTTGCGTGCCTAATCCTGGCTGTATTTTATTTTATTTTTCATGGATATAGGAGAGGAAAAGTTCTATTACCTTATTTGAAACTAAACTCACTATATTAGTGTCTTGTTTTAAAATTACCTGCTTTATGCAAACTGCATAGTATAGTTCTTCTAGAATCTATTTAATAGCTTGCATTATTTCCTCTTCTGGAAACCGTGAACACCTACACAGATATTTCTCATAAAATTGTGTTTCTTAGTTGATAAGGTTGTGATTATAGAACTTCCTTGAGGCTTTTTGCCTTTTGACTTTCAGCTGGGTAAATTATGTGTTGTTTGCTATCCTGGACTTTAATTTTAGCATGCAAACTAGGCTGTTTGTTTCTACTGGAGGAATTCTAAAATGCTAATGCAGGCTGCTGCAGCCTTCTCCTGTAGGCTGGTGCACACAATGACTGTTCTCTGTGGTTTCAGCT